>NC_143442.1:19526500-20227000 GCF_987193195.1 Phasianus colchicus
CTCTAGCACACTGCATTTCTAGAAGGAAAACGTAACTGAAGAAAATGTTTGAAGAGTCTGGAATAATAATTCTAGGATGCTTCCGTGGTCTCTCTGCAGCAACTTTTTTTTAATAGTGAAATGCAGTGGGAAGAGGAGCATGAGGTGACTTACCTTGTTTATAAGTCATGCCCTACTTGAAACAGCAGGGGTAGGAGTGGTGTACAGAGTGCCATCTGTAGGGTAGGCAACCCTCAGTTCAAACATGGCAGCTAATTCAGGAATGCTTCTAGAGCTGATTGGTGGTGGAGGCAGCACAGTGCTAATGGCTTTGTGGCCATCCAGGACATCTGTGCCAGCCCTCAAACTTAGCCATCTCTGGGCAGATGGCTAACAAATCTTCTGGCATTGTAGGCCGTTGGCTGTCACAGGGTTGCTGAGCATGTTGCTAATGTGTGGGGGGGAATTCCATCATGGAGCTCTGTTAAAATATTTTATTAAGAAGTTTTGTGCATGGCGTGCATCATTGTCCCATCAGAATGATCTTGGCTCCCTGGCCTAGGGAAATAGCTAATCTAGCAATTAAAAGAGTATTGGCTTGTTTTTGCATTCCTTCAGTTGCTCTGAACACAACCTTATCTTCTTTGGTCTTGAACAAACACTTGAGGCTTGTCAGCCTTACGTGGTAGTTGTGCGGAAGCAAGGAAAAGAAATACGGGCAATGTGTAAAGCATAAGTGTTTGGCTCTGGCAATTACAGTGGGTAAGATTGATTTCTATATCATGTAGCAATTTCTGCCATACGACTGTTGCTTTTTGCCAGGAAATTGGTTTTGCAGGCCTGGTCTATTTTTTCCTTTGGCTGCAAAACCAAGTGTATGGGTTGTCCTCTAATGTCCTTTGCGCTTAGGAGGTGATGCAGTCTGGCAATGGACAGTGAAATAAGAGGTGACTGCAGTAGGCTGTGGGACCTGTGAAGGCTGGTGCCCATAGTGCTGCCCAGTAAGGTGCAGCAATATTAGCAAGAGGAAAAGCAAGTGCTTATCTTACAGCTGGTGTGCAGTATTCACTGTGTTAGAAATGCTTCAGGAAAAGTCCCTTGTGGATTTAGGAGGTATTAAGAATAAAAGAAAAAAGGAAAAAAGCTTTCCTTGGTTTGTGTTATTTTTTTTTGCTCCAGCCAACGTGAACTTGCACTTTATCTGCAGTGGAGTCTGAAATCCAACATCCTACTGTATTGTGTTGACCTACAGTCAAACAACTTCCTTATTGGTCTTGATAAGAGTTAAACAACCTCCTGTATTCAAAAGGCAATACAGCTGGCTTCTAATTTCAAACCAATAATCTTATTTCCTGAGAAAGCTATCATGCTGTATCAGCTAAAATTATTACTGTAAGACACAGAAGTAATTTGCTTCTACTGGGTATGCGGTGTCTTAGTGTGAAATCTTATGTTCCAAAGGTGTCAGCTATGTAGCAGGCACTGTAACTTGCAGGAGGAGTTTGAATGGAACTGTTGATACATTTTTGAAAGTCACATACATCCTTTAAAGTTGATGAAGTTCTCACTTGAATGGCTTACTGCAGTAATTACTTTTTTTCCTGTGGCCTGAATGTTGCACAAACATCATAGCTGTTGTTATAATCGTCACCCAGTGAGTAATGAATGAAGTAGAAATGGGTCTAGCCTGGACAGTCGCATGGAGAACTGGAATTCCTTGCACATACTGACTCCACCTGGCCTTCTACCTTTTCCAGAATTACTTCTCTAGGTTGTCAAGGCTTAAGTCATTTCATCTGAGTTTATAACACAGGTTTGTTGCCCCGTGCTCTCTCTAGGTCTGCCTGCTAGGTCTGTGAGCTTTATTTTTTGCATCGTGAGTGTGAGGAATGTATATCAAATATGTATAGAACAGTTATGCACTGGGTTTGGGATACTGGCAAACTTAAGCAAAATGATGAAGCCACATTAAGAAAAGGATACTCTATAACTTTGTTTTGGGGAAAAAAAAAAAAAAAACCTTTCCTGAAGTACAGCAGAGCTGCTCTGGCTTTGAGTGATGAACCTGACCTTACACGTTATTGGGTGGTACTGGAGCATGAGGTTGTGTTGTTATGACTTCCTAAAAACTGAAATGGTGAAAGGGCTCACTAGCTCTCTTTTCTTCAAGTATTCAGTTTGCTAGTAGCAATAGTAGATTTATGTGCTTGCCAAACTACCAAACTGTTAACCCATTTTAGCTGACTACATTCTGGTCCAACATGGTTCCTGGATAATGTTACTCCTTCATTGACTTATTCAGGACTGTGGCTTGTTTTGTACTTCATGTTGTTTTGCTGTTGGTTTTTTTTTTTCTTTCCTCTTCTTTCCTTTTTTTTTTTTTTTTTTGGCTCTGTGGCCTTGCTTCTTTGCAGGCACTGAGAATGCTGCTGGGATAGGTTTTGGTAACTCTGCTTTAGGACAACGTGTTCTATTAATGGCAATTTCTAACAAATTCAGAGAAAGCAATAATGCTGCACCTGAGTTACAGGCCATTAGTAGTGAACTTTAGTCCTGAGCTGCCAGCTAGCTTGTGAGTATAAGCCTGGAGAAGCTGTAACAGCTATCACAGTCTTTCTGAGCCAACAGGATCTGTAATTCATAGGCAAGGAGATGAATATAGATGGCACTTGCTTTACCCCGCACCTCCTCTCCCAGTAGCTTCTCTCCTCCACTTTTTTTTTTTCCCAACCAGGGGATTTCCTGTCCTTGATGTGTGTAGTCTGTAGCGGCACCCATCAGACTCCCTTTCCACATATTTGTTCCCCCACACCATCCTGAGTGCTTTCCAGCTTCTCTAGGGCATGGTTTGGCACAGTTCTCTATTGTTTGTGTGGGAAACTACCATGCACGTTTGTTCTGCACTGGCTCCTGATGGCTTCATTTACTGGACTCAGTCTTCTATATCAGAAGAGATTATAAACATTGTTTTCCCCCTTCTCCATTCTGCTTTCTATGTGATAAGTTTTGTTTAAAAAAAGTATTTATTTTTGCCACCTGCTCCTGAAGCTTTCATTTCCCAAGCTGAAGGCTCATAACTCTCTGAAACCTCTGAAACTTTCACATACTGCGATAAGGGAACCAGACTACATGTAGCACTTTAGGCCTGGGCAAAGCGTGGATTTGTTCAGTAGAATAATGTTGTTTGCTTTTTGTTCTGTTTTTAATAACAAAATTGGTTTTTGGGGCAGCCAATGATGGAGATGGTGTTTTCAAGGACTTAGTCAAAACCTTGGCCATGTTTTTGAGAAGTAGTCATTAGGAGCACTTTCCTCTGAAGTGAGAGAATATGATCCTTTTTTACAATGGAGATGCTAGTTATACCTGTTTGGAGGAATGCATGAACCTAGTAACTTAAAAATGACATTCTACAGTTCTGTGAGAGGGACTTGCTTGTAATGTTCCTATAAGCAATAGGAATCTGCCTTTGCTGTGACATCTCAGATATACCTTCTTACTACTTTGTTTATGGAACTGCATTTTTCCTCTTATTGTAACTGTCCAGGCTGTTACACACAGTGTAGCAATTATATTCCCTTTAGCTATGTATTTGAATGACAAAAGGAGCTACTTTTACACATCTCAGCCTATGTGAGCCCTACCAGCTTCACAAGCCATCTTTTTTGCTTATTATCAGCTTTGGAGAATCACTTGTGCTTATCAAATTCCAGAAATTTATGCTTGAATGCTTCTTGCAAAAATATTAGAAATACCTGTTGTGTGGTTGTTATTTCGTATAGGCTCACAGACATAAGCTCCAGGGCATTTATTTCTGATAGCACATATAAACTGTGTCTTGGTGGATGGATGGAGGCTGGAAGGGAGCTTCCTGTGCTCACAGACTGCTCAGGCTGGCCTGTGTCATCTTAAGGAAGTTTTGGAACTTGAAGTGCTGACAAATATTCTCTGAAACACATAGCTTCTGATTGCAAGGCTGTTCCTGAGTTCCTGCTGACCAATAAGGCAATACTGAGTGCTGAAGAGCTGTAGCCATGTGAATGGTTGCCCTGCCATGCTAACAAACATGTAATTAGATAGAGAGTTTGTGGATCTAACAATGTCATGGTTAATAGACGTTTCTCCCTCCATCTGAAACATGCATTCAGTAAATGTGAGGTATATTATTGTGCATCTCTTAATGGTATGTTTTTGATATTTCCACTCTCTAGTTGCTACTTGCCACTTCTTCAGGCCTGGCTGAATTGGAAGAAGAAATGCTCTAGAAATTGAGGGAATGAGACTTTAAAGACAGGTTAAAAAATGTTGGGTCAGGCTTTAGTGAAAATGGGTAGCATTTGTGAGGGAGTAATGAAGGCAAGAAGTATGGAAGTGGAAAAAAATGAAAACTATTTAGAGATGCTTGGTGAACCTTTGTGGCATACACGCAGGCAGGTTTGCAGTAGCAAGGAAAAGCATGCACTTGTTCTAGTGTTCTTTTTCTTCCTTTCATTCCATGGTGACTCCTGAACTTATTGGCTGCCAAACTTAACCTACAGCAAGATATCTCAAATATATTTAAGTTCCTACAAGTTTCCTAGAAAAATCAGCAGCTGGGTGGAAGAAAAATGCCCAATTAGTGCTTCCCACTGAGAAAGGGCAACTACGTCTTGGCTCTGGTCACTTCTGCCAGCTGGTCAGTGAGCACACGTCTCATACCCATTGGTCAGCCAGAAAAGCATCACTGCCCAGATGTCACTTGTCTGGCTTCACAGAGTAGTGGAAGTGCTAGGAGATAAGTGGGCTAAGAAGCCCAGGACACGTCTGTAGGAAAAGAGGCTTTAGGAAACATAGTTTTGAGAATATTGTAGAGAAATTTCATATGATGGTGTGGGAGAGGCTGCTAGAAAGGTACTGCTGGAGCTTCTGTTCTGCTTTGAAGAAGTGGTCAATATGTCTTATTGCAGTAATATCAGCCAATTTGTGCCTGATGTATGTGCATTTGGCTTTTGTAAGGGAAAATGTTAATCTAGATGTGAAGTGATAAGGAGACAATTTGAAAATATTTCATCTACTTGTGAAGATTCTTCCGAAGGAAAGATGGACAGTTAAGAAAAATGAAGCAAATATTGCTATTAGCACTTCTTGATTGAAAGTGTATTTTCTTTAAATGACTTTAGTGTTTTTCTGGTGATTTTTTTTCAAGACCTAAGTTTTCTAACACTTAACCTATGTTAATTCTTTTTATTTCAGTGGGGATCTGGGGTGGGGGGAAAAAAAGCCAGTGGTGGATAACATTATTTAAGTGACCATCTAAATCTGTAGCCATTTATTTTGTTTCAGATCGCTTGGCCAAATGCTCATTTCTTCATAGCCCTGAGTTAGTGCTTTGCTATATTCGTAGTAATGTGAGTTAGAGCTAAAAGATGTGACTGTGGACTGAAAAATGGAAGTATGCTATCTCATTAGCTAAGGCCTGAAATGGGTGCCAGCATTGAAAACCCTAGAATATGAGCTGGTGTTTATCCAGTGGGTAAACGTTAACTTGCTGGATATATTCCCGTATTCTAGTATTTCAAAGTTAAGAAGGCTTAATTAGTTTGTTCTTCATCCATTTTGTGTCATTTTGGGGATGATTAATGATTTTTCCCATTTGGTTTTGCATCCCTTTTAAATCACTTTATGGCTGTCTAGCTCTGTGATAGATAGCTTTCTCATGGTAATAAAACTGGTGGAAAACATTAGACACGCATACACAGTCCCTTCTTCCCCCTCAGATTGGTAAAACAAGGAGATAATCAATGTAACTGATGTATTGTCTACTGTCAGCTTTCAGTAGGCTGTGGAGTATTTTAGGGTGTGGTGAATTAAGAAAAAAAAGTGTTTATTTAAATGTAACTCAAGGGCTCACAAGTTTATAGGTTGGCTAGTGAATAACACCTCAATAAATGGGTTTAAAAACAAGCAATCTGCTTTCAGAGTGAGCATCACAGTTGCATAATCCAAAGACAGTTGTAGAGGCCCTTGTCTAGCAAGTATATCAAAGCAGTAAGAAATGTGGCTAGTGTTGTTTTGGAGAAAAACTGACAAAAATTGATGTTGTAACCTTTCCATGTGACTGCTCTTTGTGGCATCACAGTACTTCCTTGTTTGTTTGGTTTACTTAGGTAAACATGTCTTCATAGAATGGTACACTGGTGATGGTAAGGTGGTTTTAATGAAGAGAACAGAGAGTAGGGGAAAAAAAGCTTTAAGTCCCTACGTTCTTTTGAGAACTGAGGGATTTCCAAAGCAATGGCAGTTGTCCTCACCATTCTGGTTGAGCAGCACACTCACTGCTTTGACACGGCATGTGCCTTCACTCTGATGTTCGTGTGCTTCGTGCCAGAATGCTGGCTGCTAGAACCAGTTTAGTATGGATCCTATCCCCTATGGCATGGAATGGACTGGAAGTTGTTCTCCTGTGCTGGAGAGAGGGTTGGTGCGGAGACTGGAGGACTCCTGGCCCATGTAGGCTCGTATAGGGATGGTGCTTGATAGTCTGTTCTCCTTTGGGACTGTGTAATGACAGCGCTGATGATAGTGGTCCTTATTGCTGCAGTCATGCTGGTGGTGAGATGATATGTGAAGGGATGGCATTGATGGCAGCTTCTCAGCAATGCCAGGAGGTTATTGCCAGGAACTTCAGGCTGCCTGTGCAAGTACTTGTGAAGTTGTTCTCTTGAATAACTATGGAACAGGTGTGATTATGATCAAGAGGTTATTCTGGCTTGCAGGCTTACACCTGGTGATTCCATCTAAATACGTCCATGCTCATGTTACATGGAATACGAATGCAATGCCTTTTATGAAAATTTATCTTATTTTTGAAGATGGAAGGTGTAGTTTATTTTAATTGCATAGTGCAATGTGGGAAGACTAAACATAACTAAAATGCTTAACCTGAGTGAGAGGTGGCTTTCTCTCATTCAGTGATCTATTTCAAACTACAAAGGACTTTAAACCTAAGAATATCAATTTCTTCAGAGTGCTAACACCAGTAGGAGACCGTGGTTAATGATGGGGCTCGCATACGTTTACAGTGGGATGACTTTCCTTGATACACGTAGCACTCTATAAATGTGGCTGTAACATTCTCACTTGGATTTTGAAGGGTGCTTTCAAAGTGCCGTGTAATGGAGAACTCTGGACTTAGAAGTACTGTGCTTGCTTATACTTATTCGTTATTCTGCTGGGAAAAACAAGCATGTAGTGAAACAAGGAATCATTTGTCTAGCAGAATCTTTATCTTGTGGTTTTCAAATTCACTTGGTAAAGAGATGAAATCGGTGAAAACTGATGAATTGTACTGGAGGAAAAGTGACCAGGAAATGCTCATCACTGGGTAATGAGGAGGCTGCTCTATCCTTATATCTACAGTGAGGGGATGTCTGCCTTTCCCTAAGGTAAGTGAACAAATCACATGCTGGACATACTGTATGTCTTTATCTCTGTGCTGCAGGAAGTTGTCCTGGAGACATAGTCTTAAAAGCTAAGTCAAGGTGCCAAGGCATTGAAGTTGGCTTTTGGGTGGGATTAATAATGAATGAGTCACAAGAAACTGTAACCTCTGGTTTAAGGCAGATCATCTAAGCAAGGGGCATTGCTAGGAAGGGATGTAAAATGTTTTTTTTATATCTCCTAGGCCAGCAGGGACAAGTTTAAACCAAGTGCAACAGAAAATCCATTCAAGACTGGAACATTTGATGTTTGTGTTAAGGTACTGGAAGATGGACTCTGCTCTGAAATGATGTTCCCTTTGCTCTCGCTTCTATTTACAGATTTGTCTTTAGTAAAGTAGTTTCTTTTTGCATTGTGGAGAATGAAGTAGAAATGTAAAGGTACAGAAATCTCTAACACTGAAGCAGAGCTTAAGATTATATACAAACTGTTTTAAACTCTGTCATCTTTAAAGAATTATGTTCTCTAAATAGCAGAGAACAAACACTTTCAGTTAGGAATCAGAAACTGGTGATCAAGTCACTGTGGAGTAAAAACAGGAAAAAGTGGTCCTAACTTTTCTGCCTTATTAAAAACAGTCAGGAGAAATGCTTTATTGACCTCTGTTGCTTTACTGGTGTAAGACCAGCAGGTACAAGAAAGGAAGCACAGAGTTTCTAGACTTTCCTGTGTGGGAGGCAGAGTCCAGTCAATTGATGCTCTGTGAGATGACGTCCTGGGCTGTTATTTAGAAGCTTCCTTGTGTAGGTTGGGGGGGAGAAGGGGGAAGAGTGAAGAGGGGAGATAAATGACAGAAACAAACAAACAAAAAGCTCAGAAAAACAAACAAAAAATCCCAAAACATCAGACCAAAAAACGATCTTAATCCAAACAATCTCTCTTTCAAAGGGGAGAGATGGGGGAACAAACTCAACCCTCTGTATCTTAAGCATGTTGTATTCTGTTTTAAAGGAATCTTGCGGAGTAAAGTTGTGGCTGCTTTTCTTACTGATTACTATTGACCTGGAAGAAATAAATATTAGTTAGGCAAATTTAAAGAGACTCTGCTCATATTGTAAATTGTATTGGCAATATCTTGTCCTCCATGAGAATGTAATTTTAGATGAACTGAAGGAATGATGCTCAGCCTCTTAATTAGCACAGTGTGCAAGACAGAATGTATGCACTTAAGGGTTACTGTGAGGTCTTCTGCTATAATTAGCATTGACCAAAACAGACTTTTCATTTAATCAGCTCCCTCAGAAATGATGTTCCAAGGTTAAAGGATCACCATTTTTCAAGAAAGATGTCAGTAAGGAATGAAGACAGCCTACAGTTCTGTAGACTGCCTTATCTCTGCCATTCTTTAAATCCAGTAGGCTTGGACCCTTTAAGTTTGAAGAAGACTGCATTCTTACTAAGACAGATCAACAGAAGCAGAATTTTAAAGATGAGAAATATTCTAATATCTCTGAAATGCCTTTGGGACTTGATTACATTCTAATGTTGCTTTCTTTTTAATATAGACTTAGAAAAAACTGAAGTGAAATAAATGGTGGAAGTGTAGGGGTATTCCTATATACAGAAATTGAAATAGTGACAGCTGAGATAATGTGAGGTGCTAATTTCACAGGTGTAAAAATTTAGAAAGAGATGGATCATGTAACTAATGTCCTTAACAGACTTTTGTTCTGAAATGTGCTTCCCCCTTTCCTGGGGGATTCATGTCTGGTGTGAAGAGAAATCTCTGGAAACTGCTAGTTAGATGTATTCTAGCAGTGTGGTGGAAGCTTGATGGCTAACTTGAGGCTAGGACATGTCCTGTGTTTTCTCAAGCTTACAACCCAAGCACAGAAATAATGCTAAAATCCTGTACGTGAAGGTAGTTGCTTCTGGCTGTGAACGCAGAGTATTAGAAGGAAACAATGCTGGAGATCCTTCCACCTTTTCATAGCTTATCTGTAGGCTCTGTGTGAATGAGATCTGACTACATTTGTCAATGAACTGAAAATTTTTTAAGTGGCTAAGGATTTGCTTTGTGGCATGGCTTAGTTTGTGTAAAATGGACAAATGTAAACATCTGAAGTGAGACTGCATTTTCTCTCTGTGGGTTCTTGTTTGTTTTTGTAACCTGTGGTAAGGTGCATGATAGTTATCTGAGAATGGCAAGCACAGTGAAGAGGGGGCACATTACCACTGTGTGTGGGGAATACCCTTCCTGTACGTCCCTAGGAAGCAGCCTTGGGATGCTGAGCAGAAGTCAGTCCTGTGCTCTGGTGTCCCCAGCACTGTCCTGCAGACAGGAGCCGTGCTGTGTCTGTCTTTGCTTGCCACTGGTCAGGAAACTTGCATCTGCCCTTCTCTTGTTATCCGCTTCCTTTCCATCTGCAAATGATATGACTGTCTACTTAAATAAGGGAATAACAGCTAGAGAGTGAGACCTGTGGGGCAGGAACTGGCCACTGTATGACCAGTTGGTGCAGTAACTAGAGAACAAGGCCCACAGCCATCCTGATGAGCAAAGCTGGAGGAGGCTTTGCTATCGATCTCCAGAACTAAAAAGCACTGCCTTTGTGCTGCTCCCAAGAGTTCAGTGCAGAAGCTCTCAGGCTTGCATGCTTCTGTGTGAATGCTGAGTGCTGGCAGCCTTCCTGCAGAGCTCAAACAATAGCATTAGCACCTATGGGGCTGACACGGGGGGGGGGAGGGGGGCTGACACAGGAAAGCGTGAGTACTGCCAATTATAAATCCACTGTGTGGAAAAAGCATGGTTCCTTGCACTTTCACCCTGAGCATTTATATATAGACCATACCTAACTTGTCTCTTTGTCCAATCTGGAAGGTGTCTTAGTGATTCTCAAGTTACTGGCCTTTACTCCCATCTGATTTTCAAATTAACTGTGAGATTCAGGATGCGATATGGAAAGATCTGAAACGTTCACAATGAGCTCAGCTTTCCAACTTGCAGCAAGCTAGAAATACATATTAAGACAAAAGATGGAAATCCTACAAATCGTCAGTGAATGCCTGTGTTCTCCAGTTCAGGAAATGCGCTTTGGCTTACGCATCCCTCTTGATGTAGAGTTCCCCAGCAGCTTTGCAGAACAGTTTGACAGTGATTACTTTAGTAACACCACTTCCACGGCCTAGGCAGCTTCGGGCAGCTTGTCTTAGTGTTGTCTTTGTGCTCACTGCTCTTAGTAATTACAGTATAACTCCCTAATTATCCTGCTTCACAACAACAACTTTCCTTCTGTCCTGCTGGAGTGATTGAAAGGGTGAAGTGAATAGAATAGAACAAGGATTTACATTTCTGAAGTTTGTTAAAAATGAAGTCCTGATGATAAACTAAAATGCATTACAAAAGAAAAATATTTTGATTATCAGTTTCCTGTGGCTACATCCTCCTGTTTTATGCTAGTGCACACACACGCTCTTCCTTTAAATCTCAGGTAGGAATATGACTATGATGACAATTAAGGCTACTGTGCTCAAACTGCTATTTTGTGGATAAGGCAAGGCAAAGTGGGCATCTAGTCTTATTTTCTCAGTTTCTCTCACTTTTTTCAGTGTCCAAAACCTGTATGGAGGTCATAGAAATAGTACTGATGTTTCCAAAAGCCCAGTATTATTCTGCTACATCCTACTGATAGTTAAGCTGTCCTGTCCATGTCATGGGAACTGCACTCCTTGTGAGCGCGTTGCAGTGAGGCTGGCAAATAACTAGGATTATAAAGCCTCAGTTCTGAAAGGAAAACTGCAGAGATGAGGAAGTTTAGGTTGAGCAACCATGAGCTCAGAGGCAGTAGGAGGATGCATTATGCTCCTCTCAGTGCTGTTTTGCCTTGTTTCAACTGACATTGGATTCTTCACTTGGATTTGAGTCTCCTAATTGCTTTGCAGTTCAATTAAAGGACTTAGTGTATTAATAAAAACAAACAAATGAAAAAAACTGCACAAAAATAGATCTTGCAACTGGGGAAAATGCTTTTGTGCATTATAGATGCATTTTTAATGTTTCATCCCACTTAAATGATTGTAGCAGAATGCAGACTTGTGTTTTGGGATGTACTGGAGAAAGAAAACAAATGTTTTGTTAACATATGATTGTACTGTTTACATAGGTAATCTCTAGTATAATGACAAAAAAGATCTGTTAGTGTTTGTTAGGATAAAAAAAGTACTTTTCCTTATGTTATTAGAAAGGCACATATCCCTGTTAGGGAAACAAAGTGACTACTAAACACTTATTCTGTTGTTGATGGAGATGTCATGTTCAGCTGTGATGTGTCAAGTATGAATGCAAAAGATCTGCCATTCCACAAGAGCTGTCTACAGTATCTCCCAATGACAGTGAAGCCAAACCTATCTGCTGTATGTCAGTCAATATTTGCAATTGTTTAGTTTTCTTGATGGACGTTTATATAAATAGTGGTTCATTGTCCCTTAAGTGGATGTCATCGTCTTGAGAGACGTAATCTCCCAGGGGGGAAAAAACAATCATGGCAAACCCATCATCACTTCGTATGCTGAGGGACTCTTGTTTTCTTTTTTATTTCTCTGTGAAACTGTGCGTGACACTGATTTTTTTAAATGTTTTTTTTTCCTGCTATTTTTTTTGTCAGTGAAGTTTAAGATGGTCACATTTTCCTCATCACGTCCTTTATAGAAAGCAAAAACATGAACACATATAGAGTATCTCTTTCAGTGCATAGTTATTAATAGAAATTAACAGTTCTTTTCCCTCCCAGTAAAATTAAAATTTTAAAATCAAAGCTATACAGCTAAAATGTGAAAATGCTAAGCATTCCAGTGAAATTCAAGAACTTGCATGGATCTGGACCAGTTCTTAACTGTAGTTCAAAATTTGGATATAGTATGAAAGGGCCACCGGTGCATTCAGCTCATCTGTAGCAGCTCCCCTGACTTCCGTGATCTTTTGACAAACACTTGTCATGACAGGAGCCAGCTGTGCTCTTTGTAGCCTAGGCAGCTGGGAATCACTAGGCTATTCAGTATTGAAATTTGCTTGCACAGCACAGCAATAGGTGATGTATACTTGTGTGCCAGCGTTTCTTTAGGAAAGAACAGTGTTTGATCAACAGTGTCTTATGGTGCACTTCAGCAAATGTATCTTTGCTTTGGTAGATCACTCACAAGCCCTGTGCTTGTCAACTGTTGCACTCCACATAAAATAAGTTGTGGTTTCAGTAGTGCTCTTACCCCCAAAAATGCCTTTGCTCCTCAGTGGCTTTGTAAGACAAGTTTTACTTCTGCGTCTTGTAGTCTTAATTGTAAGATGGGTTGTATGAGGAAGCCTCTCAAAGGACCATATATCTACACAAGCGAACTTTATTTATAACAGAGTGGGGTAGGTCCATCAGCAGGAAGGATGCATTTCTTCTGTAAGAAACAAATAAGAAAATCAAAACAAGGAAAAGGTTTATTTTAGCTGTGCTTACTAATTAAAGGAGATTTAAAAGACAAAAGATGGGAAGAGGACTGTTTAATTTCTGCCTGCAACTGTTTTTCTGGCTCAGTGCTAGGAAAATCTCTTCCTGTGCCTTTGCAGTCAAGAGAGCAGGGCGGGGGGAGGGAGGGGGGGTAATTTTGGGGTCATCGAGGTCTTTGAAAACATTAGCTTCAACTAGTAAAAAGGCAATTGCTCCTAGTGCCTAGGTGAGGAGCTGACCGTCCATTAGCCTGAAAAAGAAAGGGAGAGGGAAGAACCAGTATGGCAGTGAGATGTTTTAAAACATGTCCTGAAATAATTCTTCTATTTTTGCAATGGGCAGTTCTGGATATGAGAGAATGAACTGTGTCCTGACAAGCTTGCCTGCTGCCCTGTGACACACAGCACCCAACGCTGGGGCAGCAACCCTCAGCCTTATGCTGCCCATGCCATGCTGCTGTGCCAGCCTCCTGCCGTGGGGGAGCTGAGCTGGCAGTTGGAAGTCTGTGGTTGTCCCACTTGACTTTCAGGACTTCAGAGATGTTGGACAATTCCATATGCAGGCTGTGTGAGGGGAGAAATGTTTGTGCTCTCTTCTTTTTCAGGAAATTCAGTTCCAAAGTGGGTCTCTTCAGTGGCAGAGGAGTACAATTTCCTCTGTTTTGGCATTTCTTTTGTTGGAAAAAAAAAAAAAATCATACTACCTAATAACAGACCTTTGGGGGACAAAAATAATTAACACTGTTTTCCTTGTGTACGTATCTGTGCATATGTGAAACTTTTCTGTGTTTAAAACTAGTTAGGAACCAATTATTAAACAAAACTTAAAACAAAGCAAAATTGTACCCTGCTTACATACCAAAGCCTCTGCAACGCAGTAGAAACTAGCGGAATAAATGGATAGAAATGGGACTAGTTGGTTAAATAATTATAGCAATATTTGAAAGAAGGCAGTTAGCAAACTGCTGTGCGTGCAGGACTGGGACGTGCTGTGGTGGTAGCATGACATCTGTACTGTCAGGCCAGCCATGTGATGCTGTCAGTATAGGGAAGAACACTAATGGATCTACACCATCACAGGCTGGGGATGTGCTGCCCTGGGCAGACAGCTGAGGGACAGGGGAATTAAGCTTGTTCAAGGCTATCCAGGAAGTCTGGCTGTTAGTTCCAGTGCTGTGTTCCAATAATTCATCTCCTGGTGTGATGCTGGTAAATTCTTCTAAATGCTCAATGCCTAAACAGCTGATGTACGACCGAATAGCTTCACGTGTTTCCAGTTTTCAGTGAGTCAAACAGCATATTTAGAATAACTCCTGAAGAGTTTTGTTTTCAGCCCACAGTAGCAGGTGGGGCGGGATGAGGAATTATCTGTGGTGCACAGCAGCCAGGCTCTGGTGTCTGGTTAATAGTTTTAGTGCATAAATGTCCATTTCATGAATCTGTTCCTGGCTTATCTGTAAGAAATTGCATTGCCTTGAGGACTGTGCTGCAGTATCAACAAGTCTTTGCAGCTGTATATGAAGGTTTTGTAGACCTCATTTCAGAAAGCTCTCTTGTGTAGAAGGTAAAATGTTAATGTTTTTGAAACACCTGTGATTCAATGAAGGTCATATTAAAATGCTTCATAAACTGCAGTAACAATTCAGATTTTCTCTTCCTATTTCATTTATTTGAACTTTCTATTAACAATGAGAAATCTGCGTTGTAACATGTTGGTATATGACAATGTAGGACGCACTGGTTGCTGGATCAGGGCCCTAGGTGAGCCAGAGACAGATCTCTCATTAATAATTAATTAATAAATGCACTCAATGATAATATTCCTGCACCTCAGTAGTGCTTTTCCTGTTTATTTGTTGCCCCTGTTTGCCCCCCACCCCTAATATTATAGGAGTTGTCCAAGATGAGTAATCTTGAGCAATGCCCTTTGCCGGTGATGCTTGGATGTCAGTAGTATTTATCTGTGGTGCAGCCGCAGGGTTTGCTGTATCCACTGCCCAAAGGCTTGCAAGGAATACATTAGATAATGACAAACTGCAGTGCACTGTGCTCAGAGAGCTAATGAGGTGCTTTGTTCTTCAGCATTGTTGTCTTTCATGCACATCTTTCATATACAGAAATGAGGAGTTTTACTGACAACATGTGCATTTAAAAGGATGTGAATTTCTGATGCGAGTGTAGGTACTAATATCTGAACCATAATGATTTCATTATGTCCTCCAGTCTGAACATCAGGCTGTTTTGGGGGGAAATGGGCATTCTGAATGTAATGAATGAAATTATTGGAGGAAATTGAGGATGCCCTTTTTTAAGGGGGTGTCATGATGATTCTATGACTAGTTAAAGGAACAAAGGTGTTAAATTCATAAAGGCACATCTGAGAATGTGCCTCTGCTTGGTACTAGGCACCTCTATTGAGTGCTAAGGCTGCATTTCTTCAAAGTGAATGTAACCATGTGGTAAATGTGCAGGAAATATAATTTTAATCTTGTCCTTCTTTTTTATGCAGTAATAAAATCTCACTGTGCTACTTTAAAGGGCTGGTAATTTCAGACTACAGCTCTGGGAATGAATGAGGAAAATGTGCATTTAAGAAAATGATGCTTCTAATATTACCAAAATGTGAGATCAGCTACTGGAAAGGTTGTATGTTATCATCTGTGTTAAAGGATGCTGTTCTGAGTGCTATAAAATGCACCGATATGCCCAAATTGTCTCTGCTGTTGTATAGACTCTTACTCTATGTTCATTCTTGCTGTGTCTGATCATCTTGCAGTAGTAAATGAAGTGAAATGGAAAAGTGTCTGCCTGGTGCTCTGCTTCTCTTAAAGGGACATTTTTGTAGGTTATGTTTGAGACTTTTTTTTAACTGTATGTGTATACAGACTTGCATATGTTGCTATGCAGTTGTGCTGAGAGGTTAAGAGCTAAAAACTGGAATGGTTTGTGACCTTTCATGATCCAGCTGATTCTTAAGGTAACTTAGTGTTGTGCCCTGCTAAGCCTGATGCATCTTGTTGCTTTTGCCAGAAGAGCAACGCTGTTTGTAGAGATCCTGAGCATTGCCAAGTACTGCTTAATGACACAACCTGGGGTTATTCTAACAATGATCTCCAACCCAAAAGAGAAATCTCCATAATGTAAAACTTCCTTAATTCTTTCTTCATGTGTTAGAGTCAAACTGGGGCTCTACTTTTCACCAGATTGCTATAGATGTTGTGGGTTTATTGCTTTAAAGTAGTGTATGTCCTCATATGTCCTCACCAGCCTGTTCGTTCCCCTCATGATGGAAATGAAGGTGAGTACTTGTGCTCCTCACACAGTAGAGGTGTGGTAAAGGAAGAATTGCAGGTTGTCTGATGCAACTGCAGGAAATATTTTGTTTCCTCTACTCTGCTGTTGCGGTGACATTAACAGCAGTTATCTTCCAGAAGGTAACTTAAATGCAGCATTAATAAGGCCAGCAGTATCAGTGCTAGGATGCAAGGGTGGGAGATAAGGTAAAGGATGGAGGGCAGGGACATTTCTGCTTCTGGTAAATCTCTGCTCTGAAAATGAACTGCAAAAGGTTTTAACCTATAGCCTGTAACTCTGAGCAGAAAATAGGTCTGATATGTCCCAGGTCTGTGCTAACGTGCAAGTGAGTCTCTAAATGTTACAGCACAGCGTTTTTTCAGCCACTCTTTCTGATAATTCCTAATCTGCTGAACTTTTTGATGATTTTTTACACTTGGATGCCAGCTACACAGCACAGGGTTAATACACTGATTTTTTTGTTTATTCATTTATGGCTAAACTGAATGTTCTCTTCTTCAGAGTGTGAGTTTAAATATCATCTTAATGCACAAAAGTGTCTACATAGTTTTCCCTCTGTGCCTGTCTACTGCTACGCTGCTTTAGTTGTTAATATTCTTTGAGCAGGAAAGAAAGGGATGGATTAAGTCTTCATTTTGTGCAAAGTCAGCCAACCAAAGCCACTTCAGTCTTTGAGCTTCGTGTTTTTTCGATACCAACTTAATCTTTAGAGGTGATTTCCAAGAACTGCTTTACAGACATATTTTCATGTTATTTAAAAGATTTATCCATCAATCTTAAATGGTATTCTTAATCTGAGATAGGAAATGATGTAACTAACTCCTGTGGTTCTAACATACAAATGTGATGTGTAACTGGTAGTTTTGGCATAGTTTTTAAAATTGTTTTTGTGGGGCTGTTTGTTTTAAATCCACTGAGGTTTATTAGAAAATGGATTAGCAGAGTTTCTAGGTAGCTTACATAAATTTGATTTTGTTGGCGTGATTAAGATGCTCTATCATGTCTAACTTTCCCCCTCCTTTTGCTCCCAGATGTGAATTCTTGTCATACCCTTTGCTTCTTCCATCCGCTGCAATTAGCTCAGCTAAAGTAAAGTTTCCAGAATCAACCATATTTTGTTTCATGATTGTTCTAAAGAAAAATTGGAGTCCCCTTCGTTGCATGTTTGGGGCACCTCAAATAAATGGCAGGTCAAATTTCTGGTCTATTAGCTCTTTGTCTGCTGTGGTATGCACAGTAATCATGAAATATTCATGCAATTCCAGAAAAAATGCTTGGGGAGGGTTGGGAAGAAGGCAGCTCCTGCATTGTGACTGCAATATTGCAAGGTCATTCAGCTTGCTGCTCCTAGATTCAAGTGCAGGGCAAGCCTTTCATCCTAGAAATTTTGCACAGGAATTTACTTTCAGCCGTTGGACTCGTTAAATGATTACCTGAGCAAACAGTGTGTGTTTTCTTTATTCTCCAACAGATTTTCATAAATGACTTTTTCTGTAAAGGATTACATTTTTGCAGTACGTGGTTCTCTATGTAGGCTTTTCATGGAAGTCCTAATCCAGTTTTAAATTAAATCGATTGGCAACTCCTGTTGACTTCAGTCAGATCAGCTTAATGCCTGTCTGTCTTCCTACACTTGAGGAAAGTCCTCAGCTGGGGAGAGCAGACTGAATGGCATGTAGTTATTACAGGAACTAAGATAATGCTAAGTTGCATATGCATATAAATACGAAACTAGATATATTCTAGTTGTGGTTCTACTCAAATTTCTCATCCAGCCACAGAGAATGAACAAATACGTGATAAATGAGGAGATGAACTGAATTTTAAATGCCAAGAAAAATAAGAACCTGTAATAAACTTATGTGAATATTGTATTTGTTAGTATAATATCAGAATACCTTCTGTGTGCTGGTGACACTTTATATTCTTGTGCTTTCTTTTTGGTGTGAGAAGTAAGTAAAATGATTTCTTCACTTGAAGTGCATGTATTTATTAGGGAAGATGAGAATTATCTACCTTGTAATCTGGAGCAAGAAGTATCCAGGTTTGCTCCTATTTCCAAGGGGAATTTGTTTTGCACATTCAGGCTGATGCTTGTGGAAGCTTGCATCATTTTTCCATTGTGTCAGGTGAGTGAAGTATTGTGTATCATCCTTACTTTAGCACCTCATTTGTCTTTATTACTCTGGTTCAAAATTTTGAAAACTTTGCAAGTTAACTCCTGAGACCTTCACACTTTGAATTGTATTGAGCTGAGTGTTTAATTCTGAGGATACTTACTGCAATGTTTTGCAGCACTTGCAACTGTCTAAACATGTCTGGATCTTCTAGATCCGAGAATGACTTTCTGATTCTGGCTGGAGAATCAGACTAGTCAGAAACATTGCGGATAAATAAAATTGTGGAGTCATAGTGTTCCAGTTTCTACTTGAAAAATTCCCCATGTAATACTTCTTGTTAGTAATGGAAGAGTTGAGCTCCACTGTCTTCATAACTGCCCTTAAAATAAGTGTATGCTGGTGTTAGATCCTCCTATATCCTCTAGCTAAGATGCCTGCACTAAACACGTTAGAATAAATATTTCATACGCAGATTTAGCAGAAAATATATTCTATGGCATATGCCATATTTAAGCATCACCAGTGGCTTCTGAAGCTGATGAATCATGGTAGAATAGCAGCCTGATCTATAAAAAAAAAAAATGAAATTTCCACTGGCTGCTAGCCAGTGTTTTTCTTGAACAATTTAATGCTCCACCCTGTAGCAGGATACCCTGCCCAGAAGCAGAGTCAGGAAGTGATACATGGGTTTGTTTTCTGAGTAAGAGCCTTCATGGGCATGAAAAGAAAATGCATCTAAATCCAACTACCATTGTGCATCCTTTAGCGGATCTGACAAATTCCTAAGAGCTGTTCCTTTTTTTGTTAATCAGCACGTGCAGTCCTTTAGTCCAACATACTGCCATTGGGATGGAGGAATCACAGGGATGAGCAGTTGGTCTTGGGTCTAGCTACAGCACACTGTTTCTAAGAAATATATGAAGTTAGATACCTCCATGTTACTCGTTGTTAGATAGCACCTGTAATGTTGCTGTAATAGTTGTAGAATCATAGAATTGTTTGAGTTGAAAGAGACCTTAAAGATCATCTAGTCCAACTCTAGTGAGCAGGAACACCTGCAGCTTGATCAGGTTACTCAGAGCCCATCCAGTCTGACCTTGAATGTCTCCAAGGAAGAGACTTCCACTGCATATGTAGGCAACCTGTTCAAGTGCTTCACCACCCTTATGGCAAAGTATGGATTAGTCCATTAACATTTCTGTGACTGTCAAAAAAGACTTGCTGCATAACTGTAGTCAGCAGACGGGTGGCATTTTTTGTCTTACTCTAAGTCCTGAAGAAGTAAATACGGTGAAGGTTCAGGTATTTTGTTACATTTATCTCAAATTGCTGCATTGCACTGAAATACTAACAAAAATTGAAGCCCATTTGCAATGTGCACTGCTTTTAGGAACCCACTGTTGGCTGAAGGAATGACTTCTGGAATGTTTAGATGTTGCTTTTTTTCTTGGGAAGAGAATTACCCCTTTCTTGTGCCATCCCAGTGACTGCATCTTGCATTAGAGCACTGAGAATTCTGCAATACAGAAGTTAGGATATTAATTGGAAATAAGCTTTTTGTTGCCCGGATGTGGAAAAAATACACAGCACACCTTGAAAAGATGATTCCTTATATAGTTATACAATAAGGATTTCCTTAATGAAAAAGCAGATTCAGGAGATTGTAAAAGAGCCTCTTTTGTGTCTGTGACTCATGAACTGAGGTGCCACTGGCTGTGAAAGTGTCACGTATGTTGTTTCTCTGCACAGTCTTCTGCTATGAGTGCAAAATGGAGCTTAGGTGCTGTGCAGCTCACTGAGGTTGAAGTGCCAAATGCTGTGCTCGGTGGCACAAGGCAGCACTGGTGGGATGCTCACTGTATTGCAGCATAGGATGCTGCAATGGTACAGAGCTGGATTTATCTTGTGCAAAACTGTCACTGTCTAGAAAGACTAGTCAGTGTGGTTAGGTAATGCAGTGAGTGCTAAGAAAAGGCATTGTCTGACAAATGTATCCCACAAAACCAAAATGAGGTGCAGCCTGCCTTCCTGTGTTATAAGGAAGTGCTAAACCTCTAGAAGGAGATGGGGGAACACAGTTAATGATTCTTCTCGTTTGTGCTTAGAATACGGAAAGTGCACAACTTGCACACTGTAGAAAATGGATTAAATACTTCCTACATTTCCCTTACTCATCTTAGACTTTTTTTTCCATGTGTGTCTGACTTTAAGGGATGAGAATAGAGCAAATAATAAAATTGGGAATGTAAACATTTGATATTATTACTAAATACTTAAAATCAGGTCTTTGAGCTGTTTTCTGTTGTTCAGGAGTCAGGTTGGAAATCAAAACGCAGCCCTGGAATGGCAGAGAGATGAGTAGATTTCCCAGCTTTCCTGCTGATCTGCAAATGTCTGACACCAGTGAGATCTTCCCAGTTTTGCTATTTCTGAGGAAAGAGTAATGACATTGATTTTCTTGGCAAAGTGTTGTAAGGATAATGAATGGAAAGAGCTATTAAGAGCTGAGTTTTTATTTTCAGATAAATACCACGTTCAAGTGATTTTTTTGTCATGAAATTAACATATTTTACTTGTAATTTTTTCTTTCTCCCCTGAAAGATTCCTTTTTCTCTATTGGTATATTGGTATTAAAAGGTATTTAATTTCAGTCACAAGACTACTTCTTTGTTTTTGTTTTTAATATTTTCCTGGTGAGTTCTAGTCAGTGCATGTTCTCCTGTGCTTATGTTTTTGTTTAAGGAATAACAATGGAGACAGCAGGTGTGGTGACTGATTCTGGTGATTGACTGACTAGTTAAGTGCTGATATGTATAGGAGGAGTTGGGGCTGCTTTTGTGAAATTGAAAATGAAAGAAAATTATAAGGGAGTGGATTTTTGTTTAGTGATTAAGACAGCTTTCTCTGTGTATTGTTAGAAAATGAATTTCCTGCGTAGTAGCTATTAGATTTCTTGAATTATATTATCGTTCCATTCAGTTTAATATTATAGCTGTCACTTACTTAATGAGCATTCTGTATGCAGCTCTGATACGCTGAGCCTTGCTATTTTACACTGGGAAGATGAAGGAAATAAGTATCTACATCTGGATTTCTCTGCATGTCCAATAGTCCGCACAGTAAGTTTTCAGGCCCAGCTGATGAAACCGGCATGATCTTTGAACAGTAAAGACATCATTTCTGCTGGCTACCAGAGCAGCACCAGTTCTCAGCAGACTCATGGTTTTAGTTTAGCTGCTTTGTTACTACTTAAATATTCCCATATTCACACTGATCTATACTGAGCAACCTTTATTTTTCTTATTTGATCAGATATAGATATGCATATGTGTTTAACTTTTTAATGTTGTGGTACACAATATAAAACAGCAGATCTAGCATAAAGATGTATGGGTGGAATAGGAACACCAGGCTCTGAGGCAGAGTATAACAAGGTAAATGGTAGGGGAGGTTAAGCAGCATCCTTTCAGTGGTATGCTACCTATGCTTTCTCTTAGAAAAATGTTTCTCTTAGGAGAGGTCTCAGATTTGTTGCATTTGGAATTGTATAGACATACTATATAGACATAAAATTTCATGACATACTGAAGAGACGTGGGTCAGTTCCTGTGGAGCTGGAGGGAAGAGGAACTGGTGAGGGCAGAAGCCCACAGGTTCCAGCTCAAACCTGGATGGAGTGGTGTGCTACAACATGTGGGTTTACAAGATAGCTGGGATCAGGGAACCGATACCACATCGGAGAGGAAACACTTTTGTAAAGGCTTTCTTAGCACAGAGCATGTCCAGGTCAGATGAATGCCGGTGACACTTGGAAAACTATGAACAACTGGTCAGTTTAAATTGATTTGTTAATGGGACCAGTTCAAATCAGTACAGCTCCTAAACTGCAGCTGAGCATGGAGCACTGTCAGTGAAATGATTCCTAGCTCCATTCTCCAGTCTCAAAAATTCCTCACAAACATGAAAGCAAATCTTTGGTCATTTTGCAATGTAGTAGTTTGACAGAGGGCCACAAAAGATGTAAAGCTGAAGTGTCATTCTGTGTGAATTAAGTTACAACACCTTCAAAGAGTACAAACTCCTCAGTGAGATTTAAAACAGGTGCATCTAGAGATGCATGTATTTATATGTATTTGTAAATGAATCTGTCCATTACTGTTTCTATCCACTTCAGTGGAACAACAGTGCATTGCAGGATTTGCACATCTAGGATTTTGACTCTTTCTGAGCTGCTTCCTTTGAAGTAAGCACCCAGTCTACTTGTTTATTTTATTTTTTCTTAAATTATTTTTGCTAATACAACAGCTTGTTGAAGTTAGCTAGGAATATCAGAGCGTTTCAGCTCTGAGCTCCTGACAATAGCTTATTTCCCAGCCAACTCCAGGCAGGATTCCGGTGTGTTTCCGGCTGTAGCAGTGCCTGGTTATTTCCTTTTTGTGCTTATTAGCCCTTGCATGCTTAATAAAATTGTGTTCATTAAAGGCTCCAGTATGCACATTGTGTCTCTTTCTGGCATTTTTTGTATGATCCATGGAGTTTCTCTTTGGTCTGTACCCAAAGCAGAGTTGTGCTGGTTCCTGCATGTGTCCAGTTGTGTGGGACCCTGCAGGATGGGAGCACCCTAAATGTGGGCAGGTCCCCTCCAGTACAGAGGTGTACACAACAGGGCACAGCTGCAGTGGGAGAGATTTCAGGAAGATTAGGCACTAATTCAGAGGCTTGGCTTGGACACTAAAAGCAACAGTGTACACGCTTGAGGAAATGCACTAGCTGGCTTCAAAGGCAGCTGTTTAGTCACATTATCTGCAAAATGTTTTCTGTGTGTGAATGGAGGGCACATGATCCCTTGAAAAAGGGGCAAGTTGGGATATTCTTAATGAAGAGGGAGCTGTCAAATAAATGAAAGGAATAATTGAGTAGTACAAGGCTTCCCTGGCAAATCAAGTCAGACTTTACAGCTGTTGCCTAAGAGGAGTTGTTGTGTTATGTATGTCTGATAGAGGGATGTCATACTCCATAGAAACGAGGACTTGTGACCGCAGATCAAAACAAGAGAGAAATGCCCCTCTCTAAGTGTGGTGCAGGAGTGGTTTTCCAATCAAAAACCATTTTGTTAAATTAGCTAGTCTGCACTTCGTGTTCCACAGTAACTCCTTGTTTAGCAGCAAATGTTCTTAATGGTGAAATTGTTGCCTCATTCAAGGCTCCTAGGCTTATATGAATAGATCCTTTCCATTTCACCTTATTGCCTTGCAGCAAAATCGCTTAGTTTTAGACTTTTTACATAAATGTGGATTGGAATGAGTTCTTAATTAAATAAGGACTTCTGTTACTCAAGCTTCATTTGGCTGCAAAACACTTTTCAGACATTCCTTAGCAAAACATACTTTATTTTCATAAAGGCACCTGGTATTTCTGGATGCAACATTGCCTGCTAACTCTATCTGCCAGTTTCTTTCAATGGTGTTTTTACTGTCTTTCTAGACTTGCTAAGCTATTTCCTTGTCTTGATTTGTCAGTCATGAAAACAAGGTGTAATCGATCATAGTTTTTGCAGATCCCAAGTCTAGCTGTTGTCTGTCTCAACTTTTTCTCATTTATTTTTGAAGGAGTAAATCTTTCTGAGGGATACTTTTTGAGCAGATGTTGCTTTTTCAATTTTTATCCTTGTTAACTATTAATCCTTTTTTGCAGTTCTCTCTGTAGATAACAGTAGGATACATGGTTTTCTCCAAGGAAGGCAAACAATCTTCAAGTTTTGAAATATGTTGTATGCTCCACATTAGCTTCTTAGAAATGAGTAATCTCTTCTTTTTGTATGTGAGGAGCAATACAAAATAAGATTAAAATAATTTATTCTGTAGGTCATTGGTTAGTGATCTTTGCAAGCATAAGCATATTGCCTTTGACAATAAGGCTAGTTTCTTTTTTCCTTTGATTTTTTTTAATTGCGATGATGAATTCATGTTGTATACAGGAAATCATGTGTGGTAAATAACATGAAACTCACAGTATCTCAGTGTCTACTTTTTCTACATGCTTGTGAAAATTAGCTCAAGTCTGCATTAATTATTCTAGATACTTTAAATCATTTGTATTAAGAAAGCATAGGACTCTTAGAGAACTTGTTTGTTCAGTTGCCTACACGTGAAATGCTGCCAATTCCTGGCAAGTGTATGAGTCAGGCTTTCAAATCACAAGGTCAGCTTTAAAACAAACAAATAAAAAAGCCTGTGTTTTATAGAGACATTTCTTGGTCACAGCCCTCATAAAGTACTTCTTGAGAGACCTATACCAGATCAGTGCATTGCTGGGTCTGTCTTAGGCTGCTAGGCTTTCCAGGGCTGCTGTTCTATTTCCAGTGCTTAAGGAACAGCCTTTCAAAGGAGCTTTCTGAATCCCGCTCCCCTGTATCACCGCTTACAGGAGTGATGGTCTAGCTGCAGGTTACAATATCATCCAATGCCTTCCCCTTCAGCTCTGCCCTCGGTGTTCTGTGGAACCTTGCACTCTTCCTCTCACAGAAGCTCTGCTTTACTGTACGCCCTCTGGAGACATGTGTTAGCTGAAGTGCTTAGCATGCAGCCTGAAATGCTTGCAAAATCTGTTCTCTACAGTTACTACAAGAAATCGTGCTAGACAAAATCACTCATGCAGTTCTGTATTCCTTTCTTTAGCACTCTAGCTTTCTCAGTGCTAAGATCAGTTTGCACCTATGACTTGGATTCTTTCTCTTTTTCTCTTATGGGTGTATGAGTCATGACACAAATCCATGAAGCTTACTTTCTTGATTAGGCTTCCTCTAAATTAGCGTATGAAACACTCTTAGTGTGAGAGCTTAGTACCTAGCATGCTTATTAAATGGCTGAGATACTTCTCTGGGACACTGCTTGGAATTCATGGCACACAACTTCACTGGCCCTGGGTGTCAGTAGATTTGCTAATGGGTGATTTATATCAAGTGACAGATGATTTTTGCAGTATACCTGAATAAACAACTTCAGGTAGGCTCAAGCCTGTAGTAGAACCTCTGTGTGTCATGCACCTATGCACATGCAGTACTCCTGCGTGCTGTATGTTAGATGTCAAGTACAGCTAAGGAAATAAGTGTTTTTAAACAGCTGGTAAAGGTAGTGTCATCTGAGCTCATCTTTCTGACTTCTCACAGGAAGTGAACAGAAGTGAATTTGGAGGAGGAGTGATGGAGCAGTGCTGGTGGGCTGCCAGTGCAGAGTGGGGAGGCTGGGGTCACGTACATACCATGTGCATGACTTGGTGTGTTAGCAGGTACATCAGTTGGGGTCAGAGTGCTGAATTGCCTAGCAGCGAAGCTGCAGATTCATGTTCAGAAAAATGATAGTTTTGAAACAAGAAAAAAACTCGGTGATGAACATTTATGATAACTTTATCTGTGCTTTGGCATTCTTCTTCTTAGATGACTCATTGCTCAGCTGAGTCATCTTTCAACTCTGCTGATCATCAGCTTTCATCTCCTATAGGACTGTACCCCTGGATTACTTTACCAGCCACTTGTCTTGGCAGGCCAAATAAACTTTGAGTTCTTCTCTAGAACTGTATTTTGCCTATGTCTTGTCACTTGAAATCTCATTCAACGAGCACACATTTTTTGTAGCTGAAGCTGAAAACCAAGCTGGGGGAAAGGTAGTAACATTTTTCTTAACCTTCCCCTATCTACTCTACTCTTCAATTGCAGAAATAGGGCATGATTGGAGAGGGGCAAATAATTTTCTAGATTTGATGAGTTAGTGGACTATGACAATAGAATATTTCTGCTATGTCTGTCCTCCTTGTCCTGATCTGCTAATGCTGTTATAAGTTTTCAGTACCACAATGGGAAAGAACAGCCAGTTAAACATGGACCAGACAGCTTGCTTGCTGAAATTCCATATAACCTTGAGGTAAATAGCAGGATGTAAAAGTTACTTCTGTTCTCAGTAAAGGTGAGTGGCAAGTGGCCTTGTTTAAAATGCCTAATTTTTTAAAACCTAACAGCACTTGATGAAGCGATCAGCAATTATGTTTATCTTTGAACTGGAATTTGAACTCAAGTTCCTTTCGAACTGTCACTTCAATGTGTCAGAGAAGCAGGTGTTATACAAAAAAAAGCCTGGTAGCTTTAAAACAAACTCAGTGAAAACGTTGAGAAAGAAAACACAAATGCACAGCAGCAGTGCTGCCAAAGTGTTGATGTATGTAGTATGCTCAGGTTGGACAGGCTGGTAACTGAGAAAGGGAAACCATATCTAGATGAAAAGAAAGAGATTGTTAACACATGAAGAAATGAGAGCTGACTCCAGAAGTGGTGTAGCTGGAATCTAATTGAGGAGAGTAATAAACTTTATTTTCATCAAAATGTATTCCTCTGGTTTTAAAACAACAACAACAGAATGTACTTTTGATCTTGACTCTTCGGTTGGGCACTATTTCAATATTGGGACATTGTAAATGCACATAAAGTGTATACAGAATACACTGTTAGAGTGCTGTAACACAGGCTTTTATATAAAAATAATCAGGAGTGTTTTTTTTTTTTTTAAACTAAATACAAGCTGCTAGTAGTTACAAGAAACAAAGGTCATGGTTCTTTAAAGTCTTGCTTGACTTTCAGAGGGATTAAGTTGTTGCCCCTTGTTTGAGAATGTCTCTTGTCTCTTCCCATTTTCTGATACTACAGACTGGTGTGCCTGTCACAGATTGAACTGAAACTCTTTTTATTTCTTACGGCAATGTATCTTTCTTGCAAGATAGCCTTAGTCTTGGTTTAATGTCAGACTAAAAAATGGCCTGTGTAGCTGGGAATTCCTGCTAATGCTGAGTGCTAACAGAGAACAACAGAAAATCAGTATCCTAACACAACAGGATGGATTTTTATTTTTTAAATTTCAAATCAGTAGAAGTTTTCCTCCTTTCCATTTCTTCCTCAAAAACCCACCCATTTTTTTTTTTTTATGGGTTAAGGAAGACTTCAGTGGTTTTGTACTGCATGTAAAACTAGCCACATCTCGCTATTTGTGCTTCAGCTAATTCAGGTCGCTGCTTTTTAGTAAAGAGATCCTCACTTAATTGTCTCTTTAGGTAACATTTTTTTGGAGCTAATTACTTTCAGGTTGATAACTTCAAGCTGCATATGTACATGGCAAAGGCAAATAGTTGTGATTTACTGATAGGGTAATTTGCTTTGAAATATTTTGAATCTGTGTTGACTGTCTTCCCTTTTGATGCAATTAAAGGGATCACAGTTCCACATGCAGCATGTTATTATCTAATAATTCTCATCTAGTTTCATAGGACAGAATAAGGATCTTTCTCTAACTGTTGAGTGGACTATTTTGTTTTGAGCTTTTTTTTCTTCTACCTGTAATGTATTCACCCACCAGAAGATTCTTGAGCCAATTAAAAAAAAAAAAAACAAAAAAAACAACAACAGAAGTTGAATTGCTCTTTAGAGAAACAGTAATATAAGTTGTTTTTTTTCCAGTTGCTGTAAGTAAAAGGTAGTTAAATTATTCATCAAGACAGCCTTTTGTTGAACTCAAGATTCTGTTTCTTGGTGTATAGGAGAAAGCATAAAGCATGATAAGGGATGTATGTCTTTATTTTTAATTCAACCAGAGCTGTGCAGAAATGAATGAGGTATTGGAAAACAGTGGAGAAATATAGTTCTTGCCCTGATAAATGTTCACAAAGAACACTTACAAAGCTATGCTGGTTCCTGGGACACAAGCAACTTTGCATTGTCTTCATCTCCAGGAACTGCACGGGTCAGTAAACACTTGAGAAATGTCACTTGCTGGTATCTCAGGCAACCTCAAGGAGGAGGACCGTGTTGTCAGTTAACAGTTCTTCTGAACCCAGGACAGTGCATGACTTTGCTATCAAGGTGCTGTCAATTAGGCTGTACACCAAACTCAGCTAGACATGGACGTGCTGAGAGTAATGCCCTGCAGAGCTGGATGTCGCAGAAGCCCTGGGGCTTGGCAGGGCTCCTGGTACCTGAATCTCTCATCTGGCTGTTCCTAAATGCTTACCTGTACTGTTTATGGAACTGCTGCTGAAATGTCACAACAAAAGCCTCTTGGAAAGGCAATGCTGCAATATGATCAAGATAAGCCCCAAAACTCAAGTGCACAAATGTGTGCTATCATGAAAGAAATAGATTTTTAATGCCTGTAAAGTACTAAACCCCTCTTTGGACAGCCACTCCTCTCTTAGTGCATGGATTTTTTGATGTGATATATCCTGACAGCTCTTGCAGAGGCATTATAGTCTAATACAAAACCAAATGCTTTTATTACAAAGACTCATGGCACCGAAAGACTTGTGAAGCCTTTTTATTAAGTTTTTATTAAATATGGTTGTGGCACGTGTAGTTTAAAAATGTGACAGTTTCTTTGAAAATACTCTAATGCACGTACATAAGCCATTGTCTTAAATGTGATTTTTGAATTGTTTTAAATGTAATTTTATCCCAGGATGTCCAGCCTGCATTCTGTAAAAAAAAAAAATGATAGTTGCTATTTAGACCAAATATTCTCAAACTGTCTTTCAAGTTTTTAAAATTTTAAAGTATTCTCAGACACTTTAGCATGCGTTACTCCTGTTTTAAAGAGACAAAAGCTGAGATACAAACACAATGATTTAAGATCACAGAATATGTCACTGGTAAATCACAGAGAAAAGCAACTGCTTCAGAGCTTTATGTTTCCTAATGTTTAAAGCACATTCTCCCGTGTTGCTGTGTCTAGAGGTTGAAGTGTAGAGAATGCTCGTTCAGTTCAGAGACGTGGGACTACATGAGCAGAATTTCAAGCTAATGTTCATTTTCACTGTTCTGGTATCAAGCCAAACTACTTGATTACTTCTGCAGGGCTGGGGAGGGAGGGATGGAGAAGGAGGGGTTGAGTGTTGTTGAGGTCAGTGAGAAGAGACTTCAGCTGCTTGGATGTAGTGAAAAGTTGGAACTACTAATCCTTGATTTGCAATGCTACATAAAAGCCCTGGTGAAGTGGAAAAGGACTGGGGGTGGGGGCTGGCAGGAAAGCAGCATTTCACAAAGCAGCTGTGCAGTAGTGTGTCTGCAGAGAAAGATTCTTGGGGGGTGGGGAACTGCTTGATAAAGTGTTCTTTCACTAGCACTATAAGTGTAAGACCAAGGTATTCCCATCTGTATCATCCCTGCTCCCTTTGCTGGTCACCACTGTCTTTGACATACCAGCTGCTGTGTATGTGGCGCTATGCAGGGGTTATATTTATTAGAATAAAATGCCTTCCAACAGTAAAGGTCACTTTCTATTCTTCAATATAGG
The DNA here is from genome assembly GCF_987193195.1 of Phasianus colchicus. NCBI lineage: Eukaryota > Metazoa > Chordata > Aves > Galliformes > Phasianidae > Phasianus > Phasianus colchicus. The sequence goes on from NC_143442.1 coordinate 19,556,149, forward strand.
TCACCAGTTCTGGCAAACTTGGATGAGTTTTTGTAGTACAAAAAATGTGCCCAGCTTGCTACCCAGGCAGGCTGCAGCAAGTTCACTGGAGGGCACAAAGCAGCCCTGCAGACCTGGGTATGGGCAGCAAAACATGAGGGAAGTGCAGGTCATTGGGTGGTGGTCCTGTGAGACACTGCAGCTGGAGCCAGCCCATGGCAGGTGGAGCACTGGTATGTGCTTTTACACTTGTGTCAAGAAACTGAGATGCTTCTATTGCGTTTTACACATAGTAGTTAAAGTGTTCAGCACAGATGCTGCTGCATTACTGTTCTGCTAAGACACGTTACTTGGGTATGCAGCAGTAAATCTCCTTGTGCACATATACTCCTTGATGATGACTTTATGCCTGTGAGGTAAGCACTAAACATGAACATGGGGCTGCTACTCTCTTAATTTCCCAGTCTTTGTGTAATTAAATTATTGGCCCTGATATTGCATTAACTGTAGAAGGCAGGCAGAGCCTGGAATGCACAAGGATCTCTGGTCAGATCACCGCATGTTGCAGGATGCAGCTATCCTAGTGGCATGTGTCATCAGCATGTAGGAATTGTTGGAGCTGTGACTGCTGCACGTCAGTGTGGTGACACAAATTCGGCAGACTATTTCCAGAGGGCTTCTTGAACACACATTCAAAAGACTGTGCATTGTAGAAATGTTATTACCCATGCCAAGGCTTTGAAACTTAGGCTCCAGGAGATAGTTTCTGTTTTTTCACTTCATTTCACTGGTGCTGGAGCAGGCTGCCCAGAGAGGTTGTGGATGCCCTGTCGCTGTAGGTGTTCGAGGCCAGATTGGATGGGGCCCTGGGCAGCCTGGTCTAGCATTAAATGGGGAGGTTGGTAGTCCTGCCTGTGGCAGGGGGTTGGAGATTGATGATCCTTGAGGTCCCTTCCAACCCGGACCATTCTGTGATTTTGTATTTAGGTGTAATGTTCTTTTGGTGCCTGACATGGAGGATAGGTTTCTGTTTTACAAAGCATGCATATAATGCATTATGGCATAGCCCACTGTGGATAGCCCTTGGCTATTAAAAAAAAATAAAAAATAATAAATAATAAAAAAAAAACCACAAACCCAACAAAAACACAAAATAGACTTAGAACATTTGTTTGGCTTTGGTTGTTATATACAATAGCATTTTTGGTGCCTGTAGCCTGAAGGGACTTTCCTGCTTTGTGCTGTCTGCTGTCTCTATTTGGAAGGAATAGAAACATCAAGATGCTTTCTAATTTCCTCTGCTGTTTTTTTTTTAATATAATTAGCTTACTAAGCAATAAAAGACAGTCAAGGTCATTAGCAGCAATGCTATTCTTTGTCTTGACATGTTACCTACCTACTTCTGCTTCAAAGTTCTCCTTAGAAAACCAAATACTTCTTAAAGCTTAACAACTGCAGGAACACATTCAAATTTGTTTCTCTTCCTGGTTTTTTGCTTAGGCAGCAACTGCTTCTGTGCAAGGTGCTGTCTCTTACAGACCCATGATACTGCCATTGCACTCAGAGGTGGTGTAGGCTTTTGAAGAGGTCAGAGAAATAAGGATGCTCGGCTTTAACTGTGACAGCATCATTTAATGAGGTAAATGAGTAATTAGGTAATGGCAATATGAGAAATACCTGGAAGTGAACACCTCTATGATTTGACCTTCTGTTTAGTCAGACAGAATTTGTGCTTTACATGAAAACAAGCACAACTGTGGCTGGGGCTTGGCTACGTGCTGGTTTGATCAATGGACCAAACAGTTGCGTTTTTGTTTCTTTCTTCAACCTGCTTCCCTCCATAGGCCTTCCAAATTCAGGGGGATTCTGTTTCCAAGGAGGCTTCTTTCTGAATATACTCTTCTTGCTTTTTACTTTCGCAGGCAGAAAGTACCTGAAAAACTAGTGAGTACCAGTTAGGGCTTGTCAAATACCTCTTCCATTCTGTCAGATGTTTCATGAGCTGAGTTGAGTGAGCTATGTATGTAACTAAATTAATTTTCACTATAAACATAGCAGTTGTGTTTATCTGGGAAACACTGGTTAAAATTGATTCATGTATACCTTACAGAACTATTCCACAATAAACATTTATTTTACGTATAAGATAAATCCTACAGGCAAGGTTTTTCAGCTGTACTGCAGTGTCTGGCTAGAATTTCAGATACATTGTCTATTTCAGAATCAAAACAAAACCTTTTGAGGCCTCTACATTTTTAGAATGTTTCTTTCCTGATAACAACAACCTTATAACTAAGCACCTGGACTCTCTGTCCAGATATGTTTTGTGGAAGGTAGAAATTAACAACTCAGAATTACTTATTTTTTTAAAAACCAAATAACAGATGAAATGTTTGCATTTTTGAACTACATTATAAACATTTTGTGAAAAACTACCATATTTATGTAATGAAACTGAGGAGTTTCTTGGCATTGTTTGTTATGGAATCTCTCTCTCATTACTTTAACGTACTCTGTCTGTCAGTGTTGTCTGTATGTTGTAAAGGGAAGTTTGCCTGCTTGTCCCTTTTACAGAACTTCACTGCAAGTGTAGTACATAATTCCTCAGAAAAATACACTTTAAAGTCATTCTAAATCAGAAGTTTGGTGTGTATCTACTTGATAGAGAAGTCTAAAGTCTGTATAGCTATATGCATTTCTATTAAGATCTAAAGCCTTCATCTGTTTTATGGAAGCATGTATTGTCTTGCACTGAAACCTACAGTGATTGTCATTAATTCGCTGTTCTTAATTAGTGTTATTCTGATTTTACTATTAAGTGTAATTATGTATAGGAATTGCAACCCGACTTTTAGTAAATATTATGAGGTACAGTTTTTTTATCAAGTACAAATATAGTACAGATCTACCAGCGGTATTTTACTGACAGACAAAGGCAAATGCTTTCTCAGGAATTACCTTTTCCTGTCCTTGTAGCTGCTGCCTCTCTTCTTTAATCTCTTTTGACAAATGAAGGTAACACTTGGGCTTCATTAGACAAGTAATTTAATCTACAGACCTCCAGAGTTAGAACCATGTGAAAGGTGCTGCTGAACTTCTGCAGTACCTTTCAGTTTGAGCAAGGTCAAGGCTGGGATTTCTGCAGGAGCTTCAACATGATACTTAGGCTTTTTCAGAAACCGTGTTAAGAATCTAAAACTTACAATGTGAGTGAGGAACAGATAGTCTGGAAATACTGTAAGCATGCATGTCTGTATGTCTGCTTGCTTAGCTGATGGTCAAATAAAGAACACTAAGAAATATTTGGAAGTCAAGTATGTATATGTAACTTGCTGTTGACATTTAAGACGTTAATGCAGAAATGGTGGTGGTAATAGAATATTTAACCATATTTTCATTAGTCTTCTTAAGTTTCTTTCTGTCTCTTGTAAGCTGAGCAGAGCAGTGCAGTTGGGAAGGAATGACAAGAAGCTGAGTACTGACACTGCATGGTAAGGAGAGGACTGTCCTCTGCCTTGGGGATGGGCAGTTTCTGATCTCTCTCTGCAGCTGTATTTTCATCAAGAGCAGTGCAGCTCTTCGTTCTGTGGGCCTAGTCAGGATGTCAGTGAGTGTCCTGCAGGGAAAGGATTAGGAATGATGGACAACTCGCCTCCTGTGAGCTCCCAGATCCATGCAGTGTGCAGTAGCTCCTTGCTATTCTTACCATGTAGTGAGATGTAAGTAAGACTTACCTCTGTCATACCTCTTTATTAGAGCAGCTTTCATGTTTTAACTTTTTCTATTAAAAAAAAAATAAATTCTTTACTGGACCATCTGGATAAAAAGGCTTCTGAGGCTCCTCACACACCCTCTAATTTTGTTCCAGCAGAAGCAAAAGGAAATATTTTTTTTCTTCACAGATCGAGTGCAAATTTCAGGCAGATGTGTGGTAATGAGTTTCAGTGGGCTGATTTCAACATTGATAGTTTGGTACAATTAAGTCAGGCTTAATCTTAAAATAGGCCTAAATCCTGAATAAATATAGCATTAGTGTTTCAGCAAATAATTCCTGCTTTTCAAAAACAGTAATTGAGTGCACAAATATTAAAGGTAAACCACATGGGGGCCCAGTACATCAGATTTCTAATCTACTTAAGAGGATCATTTTATATGGATAGATTCAATTAAAAAGATAAATACATTCAGAATTCTCAGTGGAGAACCTGTACATAGTTTATATTTAATCTAACCCATAGGATGCAATTTAAGCATTCACTGTGGCAGTGATTTAGATATTTTTTTTACCCTCCCCCAAAATGAAATTATTGCATTAATAAGGGTTCTGGAAGATCTGGTAAGTCTTGCTATGGCAGTCTAACATCTCTCTGTGGGTGCCTGCCCTCCTCTTTCTTTCTATTCTCTGGCAGGGCAGAAGGGGAGCATGTACTCCTTCCTGCCTTGCTCCTCCAGTCCTCAGGCGGTGCTATCCTGAGCTGTCAATGGAAGGCTGTGAAGGCAGGGTGGACGATGGCTTCAAGTGCAGCTGCTGCAGGCTGCTTCTGAGCTTGTCTGTCAGTGTCCTCGGACTCTTCAGGAACACAGCCTGAATTGTGCTGTCTCTAAGACATGGCACTTCAGGTAGAGCTGAGTAAAGGAGATGGTCAGAAGCTCCTAAAACATTTCTCACGCGGAATTAGACTGTGGGTTACTTGTTTGATCTGGGCTGGTGCTCTCCCGAAACTGGAACCTTGTTTACAGAGTTTCCGTAGGATTACCATTTGGCTATAACATATTGGATGGAGTGAGACTATCATCCAGAACTGCAACTATAATGCAACAAGGAACTATTTCACATGACTGTATCACTGCACTGTAGCTGTTTGGAGTGTTTATTAGGATTGGATCAAAGGGTGCTATATTGCTGAAGTCAGAAGCTAGATAACTGACTAAAGTTGTACAGCAAGAGTATTTATTCAAGAAACTAGCTTGTCTGTTGTATTACACTATTTTCTATCAGTGTGGAAAAGCACTCTGTAAATCTCAGCTTAAATTTTGTGCATGATTTATAAAGGTCATTGTGCCCAAGGCTCCTTATTTTCCACTTAATCAGCTACCACTTCCATGGCCCAGTTGCATTTCAGCAAACATCCCTTCAGTGTAATGTGACACACCCAGTGAATTTGCACAATGTGCATTTGAAGGAAGCCCTGATCTTTTTACATCTGGGGACAATGAATCAAGTGTTTAAAATTATCTGAATGTTCTGCATATCAATTCGGCATTGTTGTAATGCCTGGGTCTTTCTAAATGTGAAATTAGTAGATTTAAGACCCAAAGCTCCCCTGGAGTGTCCCCACAGATAGATTGTGGGTCACAATAACGTGAGACAGCCTAATTACCATAGCCATTGAAAGGAATGAATGCACAGTAGGCACTGGATTATGAATGCTCAGTTCCAAGGAATCCATTCCTTAAATGCTTGCTGCTGGGTCCTTCGCAGGAATGTACAGTTTTTTTATCTGTTCAGTCGCAAATTTGTTCTACAACCACTGTGACAGTATTATTAGTAAGAGTATTTGCAAAGCTGTGAGATAAATCACCAAATACACAATGTATTGATGAAGTTGCCTGTTTTTTTTGTTTAATGATGAAACTGACAGAAACAAAAAACTAAAACAAAACCTGCTGATTCTATTTTCAATTGTCATACGTATGACTCCTGTGTTCCTTTTATACTTGTTTCTTTTTCCATGTGATGTTGCTTATGTGGAGATGGTCCCAGTCAGAAGCCCAGCAAAACTTGAGAAGCTCAGATTTAACTTTAGCATGGCTAAAGGTTTTTGTTGTTGTTTGTTTGTTTTCCTTTAGTAATGATAGTTGCCAAAGTACTGTCTCATCTCTAAGAAAACAGATCTTGCTTCAAGCTGGGGGGGGGGGAGGGGAGAAAGGGGAAAACCTTTTTGTTGTTGTTGTTCTTGCTTTTAAAAATCTAGGCCACATGTGTACATAGTAATGCTGTAGAGATAATGTATTATCAGTATACACAGATTCTAAAGATATGAACAGGTACACAGTAGGTTTCACAAAGTACCTATGTGTTTGAGCCTCTAGCTTTGATTTTAAGCTCAGTTTGCTAGAGAGTAATTGAGTGCTTTCCCTGTTCCCCTACCAAAGAAAATCTCTGAATCTGCCCATTTAGACACTTAAGGATCCTTGAAAATACCCTTTGTCCTAAGAACCTATCTGTAAAAGGAAATGGAGCTGTTGCTGATGGTACGTTTAACCACGAGTTTCCTAGAAGTGATTTTTCAAATATAACTTCACTGGTTGTGGAAGGAGTACTGGGAATAGTTTTGTTCCATTACACAGCTACGCTTGTCACATCTGTGACTCAATAACGCAACCTAGGGCCTAGCTTTTTAATAATTATAAAACATTTCAGATCTTAAGGAGGTTTTATTTAATTCTGAGGTTGCAGAGCTACAATCCCTGTGTCTGGTCCACCAGGTCGGCAGGATCTATGTACAGGGAGTGGGGCAGGAGTGCTTTGTTGCAATGTCACTGCTTCAGGTCTTGCGTGTGGGGCAGTCACTGATGCCTGCAGGCCAGCAGGTAAGGGGCCAGAGGAGCAGCTGAGCTGGATCCCCATGGGCTCTGAAATGAGATGAGGCTCAGCTCCAGCCCCTGGGACAAAGCTGTCTTTATTTGATGGGGGTTTAATGGTGCATTATGAAATGGAAGTTGCGTAGGCCTGCATGGCTATGGTCTTTGCTTTTACTGCTGCTTGCCACAGAGTGAGTAATTGAATGTTCATTCATGTGTGAGCATCCACGCTGCTGCAGGGTCACTGTCAATGTGCTGAAGTTGCCCGAGCACCCATCATGGTGCTGCCTGTGGCCACACAGGAAATGCAACTGTCTTCATCCTTGTCCCAGAATGCCTGCCAGTATTTCCCAGTAGCTGTTGAAAAATATCACTTCATATAAGTTATACTTTCTGCACTAGTAAAGTTGTTTGCTAGAATCCAAATTCTGCCAAGGTTTTTCTCTATGCTTGCATAGCCAAGTGGCTCTGTGATTTCAGATGCTGCAGCTCCAGTATTTTAAAATTTTACTTCAAAAAATAATAAAAAAAAATTCTTAGTATGAGAGATAGGTGCAACTCGATGAGTGTTGCATATATGAGGCTGTAGAGAGAGCAGAGGAATAAAAAGCAGAGTACTTGAAATGAGGTCTTAGGCCTATGGAAAAGCGGTGACTCAGGGCTTTGTGGTGTATTGTGGTATCAGTAGGTGCTGTAACTGCTTTGGTTTTTCTGCTTTGGCTCAATTTCTGCTACATCTTCCTCAGGGTTTTTTCTGCTGCTCCAAGGGCTGTATATGCTTTGCTCGTGGTGCAGAGTTGTGTAGATGAACAAACAGGCCTGGAATTAGCTGTTAAATCTAGTAGTGAGGACAAAGTAAAGATGTGGTAAGGTAAGGTTGCAGTGGGGATAGGTTGTGTGTGAGATACCCTTAGAAGTTCAGGAAAATTTTGGCAGATGTTTCCATCATATTCTTGATTTCTTCAAAAAGCAAGTGTGTTTGCTAAGGCACTGCTTTTGGAGATCAGTGGTTTCTGAGAAGAGAGACCAGAGAAGTGATTCAGCTTCTTTCAAATGCTTCTGGCTCACTGCCTGAGGATGTCATGTTGGACATCCCACCACACCATTCCTGCAGCGTAAGTTTCCTGCCAGTGGTATTTCTGTCCTTGTAGCCTAAGTCACTCCTCAGAGGCTATTCAGCTTGTGGAAGGGCCCATGAATATCCTGCTAATGCCACAGAGGGAAGAGGGAGTGACTTTATGGCTAGAACATGATTTTAGATTCAAGACATGTCCCTTTCTGCAGAGCAGGGGAGTGCTGGCTGCCAAGAGTGAATTCATCAGCATCAAAGGTGGATGAAAGGATGGAGAAGGCTGACTTTTTTGCATCTTTATTTGGGGAGGAGGGGAAAACAAATGTTGACAACTGTTTCAGGCAGTTATCTTGAGTGAATGACGAAGCGTTTTGGTATGCAGGAAACAACTGCTTCCCATCTATAGTTTTTGGGCACTTGAAAGGAAACAAGCCAACTCCAAACTCTCTAAACAGGGAAACAATTACAAAGGGTCAGTGTTTTCTTTCTAATAGTTTTAAAGAGTTTCTCTTGTACCAAAAGATACAGTCCCTTGGTTTACAAGGTCCCATGCATTAGCTGCATGTATAGTGCATCTCTGATATGCAGGTTCTTGCAGCTGAACTGCTGTGTCTGTGCAAACTCCTGCTGACCTTAGAGGTGGTCTGGGTAAACTCAGATGGGAAGTTTGCTGTCCTGTGCTTTGTAAGTCAGCAGGTCAAGTACTCTTTCTGAAACGGAAAGTGGTCAGCCAGTATCGGGTATAAAGCCATATTTGTTCAGTTGATTTGGCAGACAGGTGCAAAAAAAGAGGTTTTAGAGTGTATAGTACTACGCGATAACTCCTTTTTTGTGTTACGTGAATGCTTGAGCAGCAACCAAATTCACCCCATTAAATCCTTAGGCTGCCTAACTCTGCACCTTGCTGTGGCTGTATGACCCAGTTGCTAAACCAATAGGAACTGTACGCCTAGATTGAGAGCTCCTGTGCTGCCGCTGGGGGCTGGGTGGGCAGCCTGAGACAGCCTCCCTTCGAAGGCTGTTTGGGCTTTCAGAGAAGCCCAAGCAGGGGCATTGGGTTTCACTCCTGTATGCATTAATTAATGGCCAGCTGGTGCTTCGCAGCCCTGCGTGCCTTCCCCACCTGTCAGCACAGCAGCTGTGAGATCTCGACCGGAGCAGCGGGTTCCTTCCCGCTGCCCGGCTGCTGTAGCTGGGGGGTCAGGAGCAGCTGTTTCTGTATTAAGACTGCTCTTGCCCCTTACCCACAGGCAGGGCCCCCAGCAGTGAGAAGATGGGGACTGAGAAATAGCCTATCTTAATTGTTTAATTGTCCTTGATTTCTTAGGCCTTCAGGCTGCTGGGTCTGATCTGAACTGCTCTTCTTTCCTGTAGTCCTCACTCCCACGATGACTTTGACTGTGAAGTTGCCCTCTGGACTGGTTCCTATCCTCCTGGTCCTATCCTGTCCTCTGTACCTTACAAGGTTTGCAGCGAACAGCTGCAGTGCTGACAGACCTGGAGGTGCCCCCTTCACATCTTGTGCTGGGGCAGGAGCAGAACATTGGTATTTTGGTTTTCCTGTTGCTACTCTGTTTGGAGGAAGAGGCATGTACTGGGTACCTGACCCAAAGGCATAGGCTGGGTGAGGCCAGCAACATGATGTTGGTATGTGCTAACAGTGCCAAGGTGAGGGCTGAGAGGTAAAATATGGGTGCTACTTGGGGGCTTCTGTACCTGTAACCATGCAGAGCAGTCCCTACTCAGCCCCTAGCTCTGGCCTGTCTATGGCAAGTTCTTGAATGGCTGCAGGAGGGTCCCTGGCCTGACTCCATCACCCCCAGACGCATAGGTGAGGGGAAAAAACAGCAATTGCCAGAGTGAAAGAAAGAAAAACAAGAGCTGAAGGTCTCCCTCTGTAAGGAGTGTTTGTGTGCAGGACGTGAAGGAGGCTTCTCATGAAAGAGAGGGCATGGCTTGGTATAAGTGATGTGAAAACACCTGGCAGCCCTGCTGTTTTCTCAATTTGCTGTGAAAAAGAGCAGTGTGGGAACCTCCCACTGACTGAGAGTAGGGGTGATGGCTGTAAGCCCGCTCTGACTGGAGGAGCATGAGAAAGGAGTGGCTGCATGTTATCTTCTGCCTTCTCCAAAGTGCCATTAAGTGCCACGATGTTGTTTTTCATCCGTCCCGCTTTAGCTTATTTCATGGGTTTTCTTAGCCAAGCCTGGGAAGTGTTCCTTTTTCAAGCATATTTATGCACAGATCTGAGGCTGGCTGTGTGTTTTTCATGGGCTGGTGGGGGTTGGTGTATTTTGTTTACCTTGTCTTCAATTTTCAGAGTCTTAAATAAGTCTAAGAATAAACAGGACTGAGATCAACTCCGGTGCATTAAAATTACTTTCTGGAGGGTGAAAAAACATGTGTAACTTAAACAATTTGTTGACCCAGCAAATATCTAAGGATTTCTGAGAAACCCTTTGGTGGTGACCAAGGAATCTGGGACTGCTACTCTGATACTTCTAGGACTAAAACGCAGAATGAAACAGGAGCAAGTATTCCCAGCTTTTGCAAAATGTGCAAGGACAATTTTTAAAAGCCTTTTCATGCTGCTGTTTGAGATAGCTAGAAACAAAGTCCCTGTGTGCTGCCTTAAGAATGGCACAGTCCCACTTTGCTGGAGATGATCTTTGGTAGACGCTTACAGCCAAATTTTTTGTCATTTTCAATGGGTTTTTGATCATGAGTGTCTCCTTGCATGCTATTGAGATCTGAAGGCTGTGACAAATTCTACTGAATAATTTCAGTTTACTTTTCTTTGCTTTTCTAGCACAGAATAGTTATGTTATAGATATGTTCTCAAACGACACTGTAGTATAGCAACTTCTAATTCAAACTGAGAATTACAAGGAAAGTGGGTTGAAAATTGTACCGTAATGGGTTTCTTTTCTTGGTAAACTGTAGAGCTTTCCTTTTCACATTGCGCTTCAGTTAAATCTTCAGGGGTGCTTTCTCTTGGTTTCATTTAGTGAGGTTTTTAAATTAGATCACTGAAATGCCATATCCTTCGTGAGAATACTGCACATTCTCCACATATTTTCATTCAAAACTTGCCAATGTTCTCTAAGTCAGATGGGGGTGGGCTCATAATGATGAAACAAATCTTTCTTTCTGTTAGTTCTTTTAATGGATCACATGATGGGGCTCAGAAATCAGACAAATCATGAGGTTATTTCTGCACTGCATGTGAAATTCAAAGCTTACGAAAGTGCCTAATAGCTAATGTAGTAGAGTAGAAATATTGTAGAACTAAAGCCACATGTATCATTCTGAAACTATGGTTTCAGTTTCATTCCTTCATATAAAATTGTCTAAGGTTAAGTAGAAAATGGAAGCAATATTAGGCAGTAAATAAAGATGGTAAAACTTGCTAAGTATCTGCAACCACCTCAAAAGCCGAGTTACCAAAACAGTGAGAAGTAAATCAGGGCAATATGCAGAAGAAAACTTGTCCTCCCATAAGGAGCAAGACAGTAGATGCAAAACTGTCTATGCATTTTAACATGCCCATAAGCAAAGCTCTAGTATGTCATATACATCAGGAAAAAAGGCTATTGCTGCTTGTCTTGAAGCTTGTTCTTTTGAGTAAATTCTTTCTGTGGTTCATGATGGGGCATGTTATATGGGGGGAAGAAAAGTCTTTTCGGTGTATTGTAGTCTCCTCTGCAGAGGTAGCTTCTATGGTGCTGCCAGCATCACCAGGCATGCAAACCAGAAGCTTTTACCTGCTGCAGCTCTTAGTTGAAGTGGATTTAATTTAATGCATGTTATGGTACGATGCTGCAGAGAATGTGAATTTGCACCAGCGGAGTTAGCTGGAGACTGGCTACCATTTGCTTTCTGGTGCCTAGGTCATCACCTTGCCGAGGGAGGGTATTACATATTATCTGGGATTCTGCTCTTGGTCTTTCATCTAAGGTCTGGCTTCCAGTGCAATCTTGCAGTGGGTTGGAAAGACTTGAGCAGGTAAATGTCTGCCACTTTTTGTCACATAAATATACAAGTATCAGGTAGGAGTTGTTCCAGTATGACTAAAATACTGTCATCACTAGCTTAATCACTACTGTCATTAGCACTAGCTTAATTTTTATTATTGTTATTCCTAAATTAAGGGGGTCATACTTGAGTTCTACAAGCTAAAAGCAGTTTGAATTCACATTTTTACTGTATCAGTATGTTTGTGTTTTTAGAAAGTTGTGAGGATTAGTTAAGCAATGGTATAAGATCAATGCTTCATGATGGATCCCAGGGAGAAAATATGCCTTTGGGAAGCAAACTAAAGGGACTTGAAAGCTTTGGTCAAAGGGTCAGTTTTTCCCTCCTAGTCCTGTGAGGGAAACCTTAATCTAACTTCAGAAGTTTCTCTCGGGGGACGAGGCACAACTGTATGTTTTCTGCATTATTACATATTCTGCTAAGGTAATGCAATGGGCACCGAGCATGAGTTGAGTTGCACTCATGTTATTCAACATGTCTAATTATTTCTCTGCAAAGGACATTTTGGAACATGTTGTCTGAAGTCAATTGTCAGGCATCCATGGGCCTTGTTGAGGGCTCTGCAGATCTCCTCCTAATCACGTTTTAAATTACAAAGTGAGTAAATTCCTATATTTAGCAGCTGAATGGGCCCTCATTCATATGCCAAATTATATTCCAATGATTACTTCCTTTAATATTATTGGAAGCAGTCATGTTAATAAAGTTAGAATATGTGCTATATATTCTTCAGGAATAGGGCTTAGATTTCACTAAATTGTGTGCTTCTCTTCCCAACTGTTCTCTCATTATTATAACTGAATAACATGCATGAGTAGAAGATAATAGTCAAGGAATAAAGTTGTATAACAAGAATCATGTAAGTTCCTGCTTTATACAGGAGGAAGAGGAAGGGGAGGGAAAGAAGGGGGAGAGAAATCTATCTGCTGGTTCAAAAACAGTGCTGCCACTGTGGGTTTTATTCTTTCCAAATTAACCTCCTTCTGATAAATACAAAGTACCTTTATATTCTGTCCTAGCTCATCCTGTGATTAGTAGAACAGTGCTGTCTAGATAACAATGGACTGAAATACTAATGGCTAAATGCCTTTTTGTGCAATGAAATATTTGTCTAGTCTTAAGCACAGCACAGGTGTAGAGCTACACTTGTTCATATAGAGGTTAACAAGCCTGCATGAGAACCCTCTTTTGTGGTGACAGCGGTTGATGTATTGGAAGGTTATTGCTCAACCAGGAGCATCTGTAGTCATCTATGTAGTTCCTAAGTATGATAATATGGAACTGCAGAGAATTTTATAGCTGTGAATGTGCATTTGTATAAATAACACCTGAGGTTATGTGTCTCTAATGAAGGCATGTAGAGGCAAGGGCAGCACTTAGTAAGCACTGTTGGCTTACTGTAGTTGTGCAGCTTTCCAAACATATGATTTGTATACTTTTCATAAAATATCTTAAAGCTGCTTTTCGTGAGGTGCTTTATGAATAAGGAAGAAACAAGTGCACAGCAATAGTCCAAATGCTCACGAAATAGCAGATGAGAAGTCAGTAACACTGAACAATAAAATAGTAATAAGAATTCAAAAACTGGTGTTGCTTCATGGTGATGTCATTGCTGGAAAATGAACAGGGGCCTAAGGAAATTAATGGGATAAAGGTTCCTGCTTTCAAAGAATTTTGATGGTGTCAATCAAATTGTAAGAGCAAGGCAGTTGCCATCAGCACCCTGCTTCAAAAGAGAAGGTGTGTTTGGCATTATTTATACTAAGGAGGCATATGGCCTGGCTGGTAATTTGGGGCATGATGCTGGGGGGGAGAAGATATTAGCAACCTTCTGAAGGGCTTACGTGACTTCTGGGTTCATGATGTGTCTCTTCCCGAGGTCGCAACTTGATAAGACTGAGGATCAGGAAGAGATAGCAACTTGCAGCTCTTAGGCTGCTCTTAGGTTTGGCAATTGTTTGTGTTCTAACAGTGCATAAGTGCATAATTATGAGCATGAAAGTGTGGATTCCTGTGCCTGTGTTCATCCTGTTTGCCCAGAGCATTGTAAGTTTGTGCAATATTAGCTGGATTTGCTAGTCTTGAGAGAATGGAAGGAGTGCATGTATGATATTGCTGAGCCCCCTTAACTGGAGTTTTAACTGTCAATTATGTTATCATGGTACCAGAAGTATAAAAGTACTGAAGTCTGAGAATGGTTTGAAATAGGTTGATCAGGTGAATTACAGAAAATAAGCTGGCTTCAAGGTCACAACAGGATGGGATTAGCAGTAAGATCAGTGTTAGTGAATTCATGAAAAAGATGGTGCTAGATAAGGGCCATCGTACTTGCAATTCTTTCAAGCAGACATAAGCCTGTAGGCTTAAAGATGAGTTAAGATCTTAGCCTTGCTATGCTGAGCTTGTTGTCATCTCAGTATTCAGCAGCAGTCACAAAGGGAATTAGAAAATGAGGAATTGTGAATGGAATACCGTATTAAACAGAGCACATAATTACACTACTGCTATAAATCTGTCTATGCTGCATCTTGAAAAGTGTGTGGTGTCCTGGTGGTTCTGTCTCAGAAAGGAGTAGAGCGAAATAATTGAAGCACAGAAAACACCAAATGTTTGGGAACATCGAGTGATTTCTATTTGAGAAACTGATTTGACAAGAATTGTTCTGTGTGAAAACGTGATTGAGATGGCATATGACAAAACTTTTAAAGTCATGAATAAGATGACTAAGGAATATTCATTCACTTATGATGTTATAATATACTGGGCAGTGTATTATAAGAAAGAATGAGAGATAATGAGAGGATGGTGCAACAAAGGTTGTAAAAATCTCTCTCTCTTTCTGTCTCTCCTCACTGCTCCCTCTTTCTCCTTCTCTCTCCACCTCTCCCTCTCTCTCAGATTGATTGTAGAGGATGTGTGTGGGCATGTATTCCAGTCTTGATCTACTAATCACAGGGAAAATCACACTGCACCTTTGTTGAAACTTGTCTCGCAAGATGCTAAAAGCTGCTGTTGACTAACTAATAATAATGAGAAGAACAAAAGCAGAAGATTTGGCTAGTTATTAACCTCATGATAAACCTTATGATGCCAGAATAACAGAGGCTTGATAGCAAAACGTCATTGGAAACATTTATTTTACAATTTCTATTAAAAATTATTAGGAAGAACTGAAATACCTTTTGAAAGAGTCTTATGGCTGTTCTACAATGGTGTCTTACTAGAGATGTTTATTCCTGTTGAATATATTCCCTCTGTTTGTGTCCTGCTGATATACCTCTTAGCTTGTGTTGCTCTGACAGAATAATGTTTTCAGTCTTCAAGAGTTTCTGCTCCATTACCTCAGTGTTGTTACAGCATTATAATGTTATTGCAAACAGCTCTCCAGCAGCAATCCCATAACACTACTGGCATAGCCCAGTCTGGCTGCATTTTGGAGCTCAGGAGCTATAAGTCACAATGTTTAGACTTCTGGCTTTTGCAGTGTTTGAAAATGTCTCTTGCAAGTGCCCTGCTGCAAGCACTTCAGTGTGGGTCTATGGGATGCTCAGGTGTACATCTGCAGGAATTCAGATGTTCCAGAAAGGATGAGGAAGCTTTGGATATAGTAATAGGTCAGGAAATGGGGCAGAGGCTGTGGCAGCTGTCTCGGTCTCATACTGTCTGGGGCACACCAGCAACCTGCAGTTGACTGTATGTTCCTGTGCTCCTTCTGCAAAAGCACCTTTGGCCAGTGGAATAGTTTAGTGCTTTGTGTGATGTTATCCACAAAAGATGAAAGAGTTGAAATACTTTATAAATCATGTGTATATTAAAATAACTCTCCCAGTGGACTGTGGCACGCCACTTTTTCTCCTTTGTACTTCAAATAGCAACAGGCTACATGGAGACAGGGAGAAGGACCTGGTAGTTAAAGGTTGCAGATCACTTGAAGATCATGTGCATGCAGCAGTAATTACAAAATGGAATGCATGTGCTGAAACATGAATACCATTGAAATTGAAGTAAAGCACGAATGTCTTCTCTTACAATAAAAATGAAATAGGAAATGAAATGCACCTACTAGTCATGGAGAAGTTGCAGAACTGCTGCTAAGCAATGAGGCGACCTCATAAGGAAGGAAGACCACATAATGTGGTGGGACTAATTTCAAACGTATATCAGCTTTTCATATCTACAATAGGTTATTTTTATCTTCATATTTCACAATGTTTTGGCTTCTATGCATGGCCAATATGTAACCTACATTTCTTAACATCTACATTTCTTAACTGACTTAAATATTGATTTCTATGCTTATCCATACCTGGTTCTGCATGCAGGTGAGTGGTTATACATGCCTGTAAATTGACTATCTCCACTAATAGCTTCTTTTCTGATATCAAACATTGTTGAATGATACAAACTTCTCCACCTAAGGTTGGTACCCTGATTCTTTCCTCAAAGAGCAGCTGTCATGTTGGCATCCTGAGGCTGAAATAGACTTGGCACACAGCCTTGGGAACACAGGATCCAAGGGCTCGCAGTCAGTGCTGACAGGCATGGGCTTCCCTGTACCACAATCTGATCCCACTGCATGGTGATTGCCATGTCACGTGCAGCTGGTCAGCAAGTACTTGTAGCATGTGCTGATTGCTATTTATTGTCTGCAGGACATGCATCTGCACTTTTTTTCCTAGCAGCTGCACACCTGGTGGAACTGGTGGTTGTTGTTACCCAAATACAGACAGATCAGTTACTACTTCCAACAATGGTGAGTCTGCTGCAGGGCTGACAGTGAAGGGCCTGAAAACTGCAGTTTGCAGTGGAACAGAGCAAACTGCTGGGCTCTTCAAATATAATGTGAAAACAAAGTGGTGTCAAAAATGCTTCTGTTCCAAACTCTTACTCTCTTATCAAAGTACAGCAGTAACCCATAAGGCACTGCAAGACTTCCTGAAGATGAGGAGATGGAATATCTTGGGGTGGTATTATAGTGTATGCTTACAATATAATGTTGGGTAACGCCAGTTAAGCGTGCATATCTTCTGGTACCTCAGCTCAGGTACCAGACAGCTGTGCAAAATAGAACTTTGAGATTTATTCCTACATGAGGCAGGGGAAGGAGAATCCAGAAATGGGGTCTGGTAGAGGGTTCTGCTGCAGCTTTCCTCTGTGATACCGCGTCACTCTCCTGTCATTAAGTAGGCTGTGAAATGGAGATTATAATACTGCTATATCTCATGACGAAGGAATGGAAATGCTTTGAGATGGTCCTTTTTTGTTCTGCACAAAAAGCACAATCATTACTGCTGAATAACTGCATTTTACTTGGTTAATGTGAAGAACAAATCCACAGTAAAAATGGGTCAGTGTGTACCTATTTGCAGTCAAGTGTCAAATAATCTGCCAGTTAGGTTGCAGAATTACCTAAAAATGGATCTTGACCTCAGAGCTGCTGTTAGAATTTAGAAAGAGTTGGGCAGTAGCAACTGATGCATGTATTTCACTGAATGTGGCCAGAAATTCAAAGAAATCAATATGATTTTATGCTGAAAAATGTATGTTTTGTGTGGTATTTACCAAAATCTCACGCCCACAAATAAAACTACGTGTGTTATGTGAGAAACCCCAGGAACAGCTCTAGTGAAAATGGAGAGAACCTCCCTCTGACTGTAGCATCTTCCCTTCCTCAGCTGTTTGTGAGCACTCATGCATGGAATGAGCTGTGCTACATTTCTGGTGTTCTCTTTGAGACTGCTGCTGTTAGAAGTGTCTAAACAAACAGGCAGAGAACTCCCACTGCCCTGCACAGGCACAGTTAATTGCAGGGTAAGAAAAGATGTGTAGTTACTACAGTGTGCATCTTAGAATGGTTTCTCTTACCATATAAATCTGGGTTTGTTTAAATGAGATTGCCATTGAAAAGTTCAAAAACTGATTTTTAGAACTCGAAAATTTCAAGTGGAAAAATTAGTCTGGAGATATTGATCAAGAAAATGGTCTGAAAATGAGCATTACAGGAGTTACTGTATAGGAATTTGGAACTACGTTTGTGCCATAATTTAGAAGAATAGGGAGAAAAAATTGTGAGAAAATGAAGTATGCAAAGGTTTACTGAACACCATGCATGTGAAATGACAAACTTTTGCACTGTCATACTTAATGACCTTCCCTTCCTCTTTGGCCCCGATTTTAGTTGTTTGCAGCAAACGAACAGTTCACTCGACACAAGTGAAACCAACACAACAGCTTCCATCAGACCCTTTCACAAAACTGATTGGACTTGCAATTTGTTTGCTCAGCCTGCCTGGTCATGGCTGTGTCATGCAATCAGTTTTTTTTCACTGAATAAGATGAGAATTACTGAGGAACTTTTTTTTTTTTTTTGGATGAGTACATCTGTAGTGCTTATTCAAACATGAAGTTGGTCCTGATTAACTCCATGTGAGCAGTCTTATTTTGGAATAAAACTTTTTTTCTTAAGCTTAACAACTTCTGTTTAATTATTAAACAGTGATGTTAATTGGACATTACTGCATACGTTGACGTTCTCAGTTCTTTGGATGTATGCATTTAGTAGTTGGATAAAGAACTGGCGTTAAAAAAAAACTCTTTAACAGATTTCCTTGATTTTTTTTTTTTCTCCTAATTTCTTAATTTGTTGGACTAAATGAGAGAGAATGTGAAAGTATCTGATAGGTTTTGCGTGTAATAAAAAATACAGTACAGGTGGATTGGCACTTAGGTTAAAGAATCCTTTGTTTCTGTTGAATAATGTGCAGCTCTGAAAGCAGAAGGGTGCTTTGCTCAGCAGGAAGCTCAGGAGAACTACAGCGTGTTCTGGGCTCACACAAGTGCTTCTCACACCCAAGTAAAGCAGGGAGACAGAACAACTTGACTGCCATTCAGTCAGTAGCCCAAATTCTGATGGGATTCATAGACTTTATTTTTGGGCTTTCTCTTCAGCCTTTGTGTGATTTAAATTCGTATGTTACCAAGTGAGACTTAAGACAATCAAAGATGGAATTTGTTACGTGTTGATTTAGAAGACTAAGATTAATACAAACTAGAAACTGTTCACAGAAGTATTTTACAAGGGTGATCCAAAGGAAGTAAAAAAAAAAAAAAAACAAAAAACAAAACAAACAAAAAACCACAAAAGAAAGTATTACAAGATGATGGTGCTTGGCTCTAGCTTGTCCAGTTTGTTCTTCAGGATGTTAATCTATAGAGGAAAGTGAATACACTTGTTAGATTTTATTTAAAATGAAGTAAAAATACTTTTAGTAAGGAAAGTAGAGGCTGCTAGCTCCTGCCTTGACCAGAAAAGCAGCCTTTGCTGGCTTTGCCTCTAGGGGTCTGAAGCTGTATTGGGATGTGTCTTGAACAGCTGCTGCTGAATCAGTGATGGGCAGTTCGCTTGGCATGTGATGAGGTTGCTGGATAACCACAACTGCAGAACTGTTGGATGTGGAGCCTGTGGATATCCAAAAACTTCAATTTTTGTTAGGGAACAAAGATTTCTTATTATCCCTAACTGATGTGATTCAGCATTTTAAAAATTTTTTATTTTCCATAGTTCTTATCAATCACAGAAACCTGTGTGCAAACTGCCTGTGCCTGGTCCCCCAGGTGGCTGCCTTCTCAGCTGGATTTAATCCAGAGCCATCTATGACAGCAGGTGTGATAAGTGTGGTCAGCACCAAGGAGCTGCTTCCACCAGTTTGTGGTTCGGGGTCTCAGCACCACAGTATTAGTACAACAGGAGAGGTAGAGATCTGGAGCAGATTCCTCCAGTGACAATTCCTGGTCTTGTGTTCTGCAGACACTGCACAGGACTGGGCCCTGTGCATGCAGCCCATTGCAGCTCTTGGAGATGAGTGCTGCCAAGGCTGTGGGGAGCTGTGCTATGGGGGATGGCTGTGGGCTCTTGAGTCAGTCTGTGTAAGCTAGAAGAACACATGCTTTGTCCTAAGCAGTGGACTTTTTTTCTAGGTTGTTTCTTGATGGAGTTAAAACATGTCCCATGAAGGCTTAGTTTTCTTCCTAAGTTCCTGGGGAGAGTTTCCAGGAAGGTCCTATGAATACCTTGTTTGTAAAGCTTTCCCTTTCCTCCTCAAAGGGACTTATGCTTTGTATAAAAAGGTCTAAGCTTAGGCTACCCTTACAGTGCTAGGTAAGATACCCCCAGCATGTGACCAGCGAATTAGAATACAGGAATATGTTCACAATGACTGTGGTTTTGTGCCTCAGTTACCAGTAATTTTGAAGAAACATCTTTAATTCCTTCCCTAGCAATCCAGACTATGGTGTCTAGGTCACACTTGTCACCAGCATTCTCTGATCTCTGCCTAGTCATGTACTGAAGGTTCCTCCTGGAATGCTTACAGAGATGTTTGCACTCCAAACAGCCTGGGCTGGTCATTCTGAAACTGCGGAAGGAATGCACCTGACAGCTGGGGTGGGTGAAAAAAATACTCTCTCCTGCTAAAAAGCTTAAAGACCTGCTGTGTAACGTGGGTTGCAGTGTCAGCCAAACTTCCGAATCTGGACAGAAATTTTTTCTTTCAGCTAAAATGTTTTCCAGATTTTTATTTATTTCTTTTTAATCCTTTGCAATTAATTGTGCAGTTGTATGCAGGAGGAAAGTATTGCTGGCACGAAGGCTTGCTCCATACACGGGCACAGCAGGTGAACACTTCTGGCCAAGTACCAGCATGCCAGTAATAGGCAGCCAGCTTGAACTAGGCTACGGCAAAGTATTTGTGATTAAAAAGAAACTCTGCTTTGATCTGGCCACCACCTTTCTTAGAGCTGCCAAGTTATGCATAGCAGAGGTGCTGCTTAACTGGCTGCTGTAGCTAGCCTGGGTGCCCCCTTACCTGTAGGTGGTGCGGAAGAGGAATTGCTGAGGTATGCGAGAGTTATTGATAACCCACAGTGTGTGGGGTTCTGGGAGGAAGAGTGAAAGAAGGAAATGGACTTTTTTGTTCCAGACTTTTTTTTACCCTTTCCTCACATAGAACATGTTATAATAGTACAAAATAACAAGAGACCATCCAAGCTGTTTGTGTGCAGTCCATTCTTGTTCCTGCCATGGTTGTTTGAGATGGTCTTTAGCATAACCATGTGCTGCCTCTGGAGAGGAGAACTGTTTTCCCTCAGCGAGGTCTATGGGGAACGAAGCAGAGAAATGTGCCCAGGCAGTGCTGGTGGGGAGAGGGAGCAGTCAGCAGCTCCTGCCAGGATTGTTCACATGGTGTGTGATGGTGCACAGGATGGCAGCACTTTGTGACTCCTAAAAGCACAAGCTTCTGAGCACAAGTATTACTGAACAAGTAACTATAGCTACTGCACAAGTGTCAAGAGCAGACACACTTCAGTGGTCCTGAAGGGCACGCTGCTCAGATCTCAATATGGACATCAACAGCATTTTATGACTTGTTTTCAGCTCTTTGCTAATGTCTGTGAAATGCACAGATTGCAGTAAGCGTGCTTTGTTGTAATTTAGTCTGAGACCTTCCTTCTGTGTGCCTGCAGCTAAACCTGGAGCAGTGCTTCTGCCACAGCTGTGTCTGCACAGTGATGGGACGTGGGATTAAGGCTGTGAGTGAGGCACCAGGAGCCTGCAGGGATGGTTCCTGTTAGCAGTAACTACTGGGGAGTCTGACTGAACAGCATGTTTTGTTTACACATTAGATGCACTTTTCTTTTCTGGTGTGTTTTCTGCTCTTTTGATCAAGTGTGTTTTGGTTCTAAGCCAAAGACTTGTCTATACATGCAGTTACCCTACAGTAATTGCTCAGGAGAAAGTAGATGGATTAACTCCTAGGGAATGCAGCACTGTTCCAGCAGAATTATTTGGAATACCAGCGTGTGAGAGCACAATTGCTCTTTTATTCTTTCTGTCTTTATCCCTCTTTTCTGGAACCTTTTGTGTGAAGAGAAGCTCTTCTGTTCCTGTCTTAGATACCGCTGGAAAACGAGCATTGCTCTGCTGTTGGCACTTATCAGGTGTTACAGCCCTGTGATCGCTTCCTTAAAGCAGGGCCCTGAGCTGCACCTGGGTTACAGACCGACTCCTGCGTGCAGGGCTGTGCTAAGGTACGCTCGCAGCAGGTTTTCCAGTTAGGGGTGAGAGCAGGAGGGAAAATATTGTTTTCAAACGAAGTGTACGGATAAGAAATCTGTTTAAGGATAAGAAATGCTGTGAAGGAACGATTGCGCTGTCTGAAGAACGTCGGAGGAGCACGGACCTCCCTTCCGTACGTGACGGGGGAGCGCACGAGCGCGGCGCGTTCCGTCAAGGTGCGATGCACGTGGCCGCCGCCGGGGCACGGCGCCGAGCCTCCCTCGGACCGCCGCCGGCTGCCGCCGTTCCCGCACCCCGTGCTCGGGTTCCGCGGCAGCCCCGCCCGCCCGCAGGCTTTTCTGCGCTCAAAGCGCGGGGCCGCAGGGCCGGGCCGCGGCGGGCCGGGCTTCCCGCAGGGCGGCGCCCCGCACCCGAGCGACATTTTGCGCCGCCCCGCTGCGGCGGCGAGGGGCGCTAAGCGAGCGGCGCTCGGGGGGCCGGGCCGCCCGCGGGGAGGAGGGCGGGGCGGGATCCGGCGCGACGGGCGCGCGGAGGGAGCGGCGGCGCTGGGCGGCAGGTTCTCGTGCCGGCTGGAGCAGATGGCGGCCGCGCTCCTCCTCTACCTGCCCCTGCTGCCGGGGCTGGCCGGCGCCTTCAACCTGGACACCGAGAACGTGATCGGCCGGCGCGGGGAGCCGGGCAGCCTCTTCGGCTTCTCGCTGGCCATGCACCGGCAGCTGCAGCCGCAGGAGAAACGGCTGTAAGTACCGCCGCGCCCCGTCCCGGGCCGTCCTTCCGCCGCCGGGGACGACCCTGGCGGCGCGGCGCGTCCGGGCTATCACCTGGCGGCGGGGAGGGCGGCACCTGCCGCGGGGCGCCGGCCGCCGGGACTCGCGGGAGCCCGGGGCGGAACGGGGGCGAACGGGCGGGAGGCGTCCGCGGCGGGCGGCGCCGCCGAGCGGTGGGGGCCCGCGGCCGTGCTCGCCGAGCGGGCGCTCGAGGGGTTTCGTCCCGCCCGTGCTGCTGGGCGGTCGTGCGCGGGGTGGCACAGGGAGCGCTGGGACAGGTGGCGGGACGTGGGAGGGGGCGAGGAGGTGCCTTCCCTACGTCCTGAGAGCGAAGGAAAGAAGGAAAGTCCTTGTGCGTCCTGAGGAGGGCTGGCTGGGGCTCCGTGCCCCAGCGTTTCTTAATGGCTACCCCCGAGCAGTCACTTGCCCCGCCTCTACTTGCTGCGCAGAGTGCATCTTCTGTAAGGCACTGCTGTGAAACAAACGTCTCTGACCATTTAGCTTTAATGTAAGGGGAGGTGAGTCTGCGGTCTGCGTGGAGAATGTAGGAGAATGACTCTAGGCAGCAATCACATCCACAATAAGTTAGCTGGTAAGCTTAGTTAAAAGCTATTTGGACTGGCATCGTTCAGACTTGAGTTGTGTGTGATTTAATAGGAATTACAGTGTGTAAAGGAGCATGAATGACAGTTTCCACCTTCTGTCTGGTACTCAGGGACCCAAATGTAAATCAAGACTGAAACACAGCTCTATGAGTTACTTCCCAGAGACCCTTATCTTAATTCTTGCCAGGATTACACGTGTGCTGGTCTCATTTAGTTCTGCTATGAAAGTGGTGCCTGAGGCTTGTTAGTTTGCCGTTGCGTTATCAAATGCTGATAGAATGAGTGTGTCAGAACATATGGAGACAGAAGGCTAATTAGCAGAAGTCACAGTGTTGGAGCTAGTCTGCGGTGTTTGACTGGAATGCCTCAGAGATGATGAGCATGAAAGTTGTGCTTTGTGTGCAGGCAGTGTGGGATGGGCAGAGCCAGATGCTGCTGGTGTTGGCACGGCATGCTGAATCCCAGCCTTCATGGATAGCAGGGGTCTTGGTAGAGACAAAACGTCAGCGGAGAAACTGCTTTGTGGTGAGGCATGGTTGTGAACATGTGATGTTTTGGTTGGTTTTTAAAACCTTTGCACGAGTTTTAGCATAAAGAATTGGATTGCTACCCAAGGAAGCTGCTTGGAAAACCCATGTTTGGTTCTTTTATGTAGGATGGGCATATCGTGGTTGCTTTGAGCAACGTTTTTGTCTGTTGATGTGCTGAAATGTAACTGTCTTTCACAGAGGCTGAGGTATGCTAAGCTCACTTTGTTACGCCTTGTGGAACGTGTGGAATTGCAGTGGAGCAAAGGCTACCACGTTAGACTATGTCTTTGTAAATGCTCAGAAAAAAATGAGCAACGTCGATATTGAACAACTCATTTTGGTATGTTCTGTGATGCCAGTTTGTAGATAGTTTGGCTGTTTGTAGGCGGAGCAGACTGTCTGCTGTCCAGGTAACCGGTGAAGGTGAGAGGTGAAGGAATGGAGATTGCATTGAGGTCTGGTACTGGGAGACATGTCAGTAACTAAAAGTGGACTGCTAATGGCATGTGGGTGTGAAAGAGAGCTGAATGCAGTCTTAACATGCATTAGGGATGCATTACTGTTACTGTTAGATGGACTGAGGGCAGCTTGCCTGGATTTCTGTGTACAGTTCTGGTCCATTGTCAAGCACAATGAATGAAGAGCAGAAAATGTTAATGGTGTTCTCGGGGAGCTGGGCTGCTTGCCCTGCGTCAGGTTGGTCTGTTCTTAGTCTGTCAATGTGACAGAGGTGTGGGAGCTGTACTTCTGAGAGGTGGTGGAGGTACAACAGCCGTGCCCTACGGTCTGTGACTTGGGGGCAGTGTAGCTGTTGGAGCTAAAGTTTTGTTAGTTTGAGATGGAGAATGCAGGGGTCTGTAGTTGTATGTAGGTGATATGTTAGCTACTTAATGCTATATGTTGTTATTATAAATATTATTAGCTACTTAGTACTAATTTGCTCATAGTTTTATATATAACGTATTTATACACACTGATATTTTATATAATGAGATATATGCACACAGCATGTGAGATGGTCCTTTTCAAAATGGTTTAAGCTGATCTCTTGAATTAGAACACAAGTCCTAAGAACATCTACATTTGCATATTACTTGCAATCAATTCTGGTATTACTTTTAATACAGAAATGAAGCTGAATTTATGTAGGCTTCTTATTGCTTAAGGCAAAAAAAAAAAAAAAAAAAAAAAAGGATGAGACTATGGCAACATTCAGGATCTCCTCTTCAGAAGAAAAGCAGCGGGTAGGCATTCTGTGCCAACTCTGTGCTGTCCATTTGGAACTGTTAAGCCTAAAAGATTGCTTACTGGAATTTTTACTTGTGGCAGGTTCTGCTGATACTGCATATCTCTCCTGTGAGCCATTCTATCAATATAAAACAGAGTTGCCTTTGGTCAGCAGGCTGCTGACATTGCTGTACTGCTGCTGTAGTGCATCCTCAGTGGCATTTAGCCAGTATTTCTATCTTGTCAGAGGGCCTGTGCTCTCTGCTCTAGCAAAAGAAGAGGGCTGGATTGTGATCATCTGCATTGGAAAGTATAAATTTCTGCTTGCAGATCTGTTACCAAGTAATTCAAAGTTCGGGTGGGCTAAATTCATGGCAGTGTATGTTTGCATTTTCAGAATTTAAAGACCTTATCGATGCTCATCTTTTACAGCTTCTATCAATGCAAAAAAAAATTGGCTTGCTATTAAGTGTCCTTGTTTTCTTACATGTCCTTGCTGTCTTGTTGCCCTGAGGATTCTTTTTTGGATGCGTTCCTGTTTTTGTCTATGAAAGCTGTTCTTGGATAACCTACTTAGCATGCTAGATTACTTTATTTGTGATAGTAAAACAGTTTCATGTCATGTTCAAGATGGATGTCCTATGGGAAAAGTCAGGATCAAGTGAAGTTGGGAAGGAGCGAGAACTCTTGAAGTTCCCCTGTAATAGTAAGGGCAAGATTTTAAAAGAGATACATCGTACTTATACAATGCATAAAAGAAGCAAGGAGATAATTTTGCTGCTTACGTTACATAAGGGGGAAGAAAGTGGAATTGAGTTATAGAATCCCAGAATGGTCTAGGTTGGAAGAGACCGTAAAGACTATCCAGCTCCAAGCCCCTCCTGGGGGTTGCCCCTCACTAGAGCAGGCTGCTGTAGGTGGAATAAAACAGCAGAAAGTTTGTCCTTCTCCTGTGCTAAGTTTGAGTTGGTCTGCCTTACCTCTGGCAGAAATACAGCTGATAGGTTTTGTGGTCAGGTTTACAAATATTAGAGACTCTGTTGCATAGTTGTCACTATCTGACTCCCGTTCCTGCAGGTGAAAAAGAAGAGGTCATTATCTTCAATTCATTTGTTGTATTCCACACAGGACCAGAGAAGAACTTTGTGCTCAGTTCTGCCAAACGCTGCTGAGGGAAGGAGGATGAAGTTAGCATTGACCTGGGGCACACCAGAAAGCTGCACTGGTTTAACTACTGTGTCAGCGTAGAGAAAGAGCAGTGCTTTAGGTGCATGGACTTGCTTTTTTTTTTTATTTTTTTCTTTGCCTTAAGCCAGATGTATTTTAGTTTGGTTTAAATTCACTATAAGCTTGTTTTTATAAATAACAGAAATAAGACTTCTGACAATCTTCTCAGCTCAGGAGCTCCTGGCCAGGCCCTGCCTGCCCAGCACAGCTGCCTAGAGAGCACGTTGGCCTGGCCAGGGGCAGTTCTTTGCTGCAGTGGCAAAACACGTTTCCTGAACAGCAAAAGTGAGCTTGTTGCGAGTTGTGTCTGCAGCACCTGGTTTCTGGTCATAGCATGTTTGTGTTTGTTTGTTGGCTTCCTGTTGTCACCAGGTTGTGCTGCAGCTGGAGGTGGAGCTGTGCCAGCACTGGGTGCGTGAGGGACATGCGTTCAGGTAGCTGTGCTGGCGTGTCTGCTCCCAGGCGCAGGCCACGCAGTAACGGCGAGCTTCAGGGAGGGCAGCTTTGTGCAGTTCTGCAAAGGCTGTGCCAGGAGGACACGCTGCAGCACAGTCCTTTTCTGCTGGCTGTGTGCGCTGCAGGCTCAGCCTCGCCACAGCAGTGCTGGGCGTTTCAGGTGCTGATAGCACAGAGCTGAGCCTCCTCCATGGGGACTGCAGGCCTCATCCTCAGTCCTCCCAGCCCTGGAAGTTGTTTGTCAAGAGGTCACATACCTCTTAGGGAAGAGAAACCTACTTTTTTTTTTTTCTTCTTTTTTTTCTTTTTTTTCTTTTTTCTTTTTTTTGAGTACCTGAAGGTGCTCAAGAATCTTATGATGTTGTTAAGAACTTATGATGTTATCATAAGAAACTTATGATGTTATTAAGCATTAGTAAAACAGTAATTCATTGCTGCACTAGCAGAAGCCTTCCATGAGGGAGGACTGTAGCACAGAGCTTTGATCTGTACTGATGATAAGTGGTTCAGTTCAGACGGCGGCTTTGAGGAACTGCCTACTTTGTCAGCTTCAGTGAAAGCCCCTTCTGTTGTTATGCTCTAACTGCTAGGTGCACATCCCTGGTGTGGTTCCTAGCTTCAGGTTTGTGCCTGTGCTGAGCCTGATCAGTGTATCAGTTTGTAATATAAGAGGTATCATCTCTTTGGCTTGGGCATTAAAATGCGTGGGATAGAGGTTATGCAGGCTTAGAAGTGCTTTGGCTTATGCTTTCTTGTTTTTGTATGTCTCCATAAATGTGAGTGGTATTTGAGGAGGCACAAATCTCTCTCTCCTTAGACTGTGCATTTGGAAAGATAAGAGTATTTTGTGTCAAATGCAGCCCTGCCAAGCCCTTGCAAGAACATTAAAATACAAGTAATGGCTAAATTACCCGAAATTGCTTTACGTTCCTCTGGTCCAAGTCTGTTGTATTTATTCTTTCTCAAAGGATTGAATATATACCAGATAGTTCTTATTAAATAATACCATGTTATAAATCAACCCTGATACATTATATTCTGGCCCAGAGAGCTCTGTTGCTGCTGAAGTATCTGACACATCTCAGGAACAAGAGGAACAGGATCAGAAAGCTAAACTTGCATCCTCTGAAACCAACAGGTTCAGGGTGGTGTAATGGGAACAAAGCAGCACAGGATGGGGGCAGACCTTGGTCTCAGGAAGGAGGAGAGGGTTTTTCACTTCACTAAACAGAATGGAAACTAATGAGCTGCACAACATGGGAGTTAGGGGAAAAGGAATTGCATTCCTCTTGACGAGCTGTTTTGTTCTTGGGCAGAGAGGCTGAGGGAGTGCTGCTGAAGTTAGTCCTGGAGCTGGGCAGGGGAGTGCTGGGTGGCTCCCAGCTGGGATACCCCACTGCTGTGCCGGCTGTGCTTCTCAAACCAGCTGGTAGAGGCACACAGATGGGCAAAGTAGACATACCTGTGTGTGCATGTCTGACTGACAGTCATCAGTGAAACCATCCACGAAATATTCTGTCACAAATGGAACTATAATATGTCATACTGTTAAAAATACTGGGAGATGTTCAGGATGAGAAGTCATTTTTGTACCCCTCTTTGACATTCACTCCTGTTTGGAAACGGTGTCAGATGTGCTGAAATGAGTACGTGTGCCAGAAGCCTGAGGCAGGAGGGAGCTGGGCAGCGTTTTTCTGCAGCCCCTCCTTGTGACCAAGGCTGCAGCCAGGGGTGGGCTGTTTGGCCATCCTGCCTGCCTGCCTGGTGCACGCCTGCCTCCTACTGCGGGCACCCTGGGGCCTTCAGCTGGCAGACAGCTGCTTGAGGCCAGCTGCTGGCCTGCTCCTACTGGCTGAGCAGCACAGGAAGGTTCATGGTGTTCTTCAGACCTGAAACGTAACCCCACCTGCCACAGAAGGGTGGGAGACAGAGGAGACTGTTATGGCCAAGATGCAGGGAGAAAGAATGTGCCATTCAAGCTTGAAGAATGCAACATGCATGACACAAGGCTTGCATTTATGTGCTGCTGTGTTTCCAAGCGCCAGGGTTGGGACAGGCTTCCCAGGTCTTTTCTCAACAGGGAGAGGAGCCCTGTATAGTTAAACTATCTGTGAGCTGGAATCTTACAATTTAGCATTTTTATTTGGGAGTGTGGTTTCCTTTGGTTTCTGCTTTCATTTTCCAAATTTCCCAAGCCTGGAGAGATGGGATGTACCAGTAGTGCCAGGCAGAGAGACAGCCCCACCAGAATCACTGTCAGAAGGTGTCCGACAAGCTCTGCAGCAGTTTCACTCTTGTACTACATACCTCGATAGTGAGGAGGACTTCTTACACTGGCATATGCTTTAAGGATGAGCCGTAAATCAGCCCTCCCATCAGGGCTATCTTCACCCAGGTGTGAGGCTGTATATACTGCATTGTCTGCTGTTAGAACTAATTCACATCCATAGTCCTAATTCACGCCTTTTTTGTTGCGGTCCACCAGACACGTCTTGCATCTTGGCAGGAGGTAATGAATACTCTGTGTTGTTACCTCTTTGGAAGTATTGGACAACCATGTCAGAGTGTACCTGGGCTGTTTGATGGAGCTGGTCTGCAACAGTACAAGACTTAAGAAGGTCTTTGTAGTGGAACTATCAAATAAAGCATTTAAATTTAACAGTTTTTAATATCTAAGCTTCCTAGGAGACTCTTCACTGTTGACTGCCCTTCAATAAATATGCTGCAGTTATATTTGCTCTTTCATCAAAAATATTGATTTAATTAAAGTGTTATTTATTGTTTCTTCTTTTTTAACTGTAAAAATAGGAGAAAATCTCTGTTATGGTGCTAGCTGAAACAAGTGCTGTTTTCCGTGTGGTACAGGTTACTAATGCTGCTGATGTTAATTTACAAATAACAAAGATAAACTTGTACGGAAGTGAGACAGGTAGCTTGGCTTCTCATAAATGTTTTTTCTTGAAGCAGAGAAGAGTGGTTTCACCAGTCTAATTTGTTGCTGTCTGGATTATCTACACAGTAAAAGAGAACATTTCCCATATTGGTTTATTGGGTTGCCTGGTATTCTGCAGCAGCAAATTATCAACAGTCAGAATGGGATATTCTTATTCTCTTGTGTTAAACTCTACCCCAAACCTCTTCCCACGTACCAGAGCAACTGTCAGTTTCGTAAGGAATGTAAGCTCCTACATTTTCATGGAAGATACCTTATTTGTTTTGAAGAGTTACTGTTCAAAATCAGTGTTTGACTCTTTCAGAACTTGCCCGGGATGGTTGGCTCAGTCCAGCCATAATTGTAAGAATGACATGTCCTGGGGACATGCTCTGCAGAAAGGACGCAATTGAGATGAGGCTCTCAGGCAAATGGCTATTTAAAACAAGCAAAAATCCATATTATTGAATAAGTGATTTGTACCATGAAATGTTCACTAGAAAATCAGCACCTCATCCTGGTATAAAACAGGGTAGGTTACAGTAAAAGGAATGTTTGAAGGAACTGATATACAGAATGGTCTGGAAGCACTGAATAATTCATTTATTAATATTGTTGATTGAAATATGTAAAAGCAACTTGCTGCTTTGAAAGTAATGTCAGGTGAATATAACCTAGAGAAGCAAACTTGAATGTAGGGAAGAAAGTTTCTCTTTCATTTCTGAGTGAATCATTCAGCATTTTAAAAAGAAGTGGACTGAGCCACAGTTAATAAAGCTCCCTTTTTGATATTGGCATCAAATGTATCCTTGGTGAGATGGACTTCCCTTGGCTCTAAGGTAGAGAGCATGACGTGTTTTAGGACTATTTTGTGAATTCAGGAACTGTTGCTTGGAAAAAAGAGAACTGTAGCTACCTTGTTTTAGTTTAAAGAGCAGTCCAGGTGTATTCCTCTGTGAAGTGAGATGAGATTTTTATGGCTTTGAAATGACAATAGAGGGTATGAAGTACTGGTTCTGAATTGTGATTTATTTTTTTTTTAATTTCTATTTTTTTGGAACACCAGTTTTGGCTTTGCTAGAGCATTGGCTGTTTTTCTCGTTTCCTGATTCAGAACTGCATCTAAAAATATGTCATTTCCTAATATTGATTTCCTTTAAGCAGCAGTAATAGCGTGTGTGAGGATGTTATGTCTGCATTGGGAAGGGAAAAGTTGCCCAGGGTTACGCATAGCAGCAAGGCACTCACGGGACGCTCCCTGTCTGAACGTGCTCTGCAGCATAAAAACAGGCTAAGGCCTCTCCAGGGTCACATGTGTGGATTTCGCTGTCAGCTGTTGAGTTCATAGGTTGCTGTTCAGCTGTGTTCTTCACGTTTGTTTTTCCCTTTCAGAGATCTTTGGGGATCCTGGAGATGCAAGGAACAGCAAATAGGAACCATCAGCATTTTGTTCAGTGAAACCAGCAACTTACGCTGATGGTGTCCATAGGAATGGCAGAATTTCTGACAGCAGTTCCTTTTTAGTGAAGATGGCCAAGGAGATTTTTCAAATGGAGGTAAATGCATTTAACTTCCGCCTAATTTGGCTGGCATTGATACCCTCCTCATAAGTAGCCCTATAAAAAATACGTCTCTAACATATAAAGTAGAACAAGATTGTAAACGTTCTGGCAACAACTCATGTTTGTAACACCAGAGTTTGTTTGCTCAGCAGTACATGCATGGGTCAAAGGTCTGAGGGAAAGGAATATTTGTCCTGGAAGCTCTTGGAGGTGGCAGCCAGCTGTTGCTGGTAGCAAGCATGTGCTCCTATGTGTGATTGATTTATTTGGGTCTTTCTGTTCTCATAGCTCTTCCCACATGATGTGTGTAAGGGAATCACAAGGACTGGTCAGCCTGCTACCGGTGCTGCTAAAACCACGTGGCGGTTCCATCTGATGTTCTCGGCTGTATCCAGCAGTGTGTCTGAGAACAGAACACGGCTTGGACATGATTGCTTAGTGTGAAGCAAGTCTTAAGTGAGGAACACATAGTATTGTAGCATTCCAGCCAAGAAAACAATGTTTTCTTTATTTCATACACAGCCTACTGCCATAGCAGATACTAACAATGTATGTAAGACCTGTAAATATTTAATTCAGCTTGTTTTTCTGCTAGAAAAATGTTTAGGAACTATATAGGATGTCTCCTGAACGTAGCTGAAGAGTTGGTTTTTTCTTAGCCTCACATCCTGGAAGAATGTGTTTTTGATGCCAGGTCAGATCCAGTCCCAGTCCCAGCTGAAGTGCTTGTTGCACTGCTTGCTGTCTGCAGGAAAACAGAGTGCTAAAGGTTCCTGATAGAAATAATTCCAGATTTTGCACTGGTGAGAATATAGGGAGTGGTGGGAGATGGAAAAAAAAATGTGTGAGAGAAGGCTGTAAAATGGGGCGTGTGCCTGCTGAGATGTGTGCCAGGCTGCAGAGAATGCAGGGGGGTTTCTTGGCACAGCTCAGGTGTGAGCTACACTGCAAACAGAAAATCTTGTTCTCAGCATTTGCAAACTTGCTGGAATTCTCAGAGTTTGTATGTTCCTACTCATAGTAAAATGTAATGTCTTCTGCAGATCTGTATAAGGAGAAGTTTGTTGTGTATTTGATCATTGTTTCAATATCTGTGAGTACCATTAGAAAAGGCTCTGTAAGAGCCACTCTGACTGTTGGAGCATTTCCTTGGTTCTACACATCACCTTGTTGGAGTGACATTCTTCACAGTGCCGTGAAAGTCTGTGCTTCTGGTTAATGTTGGGAGTATGTGTCAGTACATGTACGTAGGGCCGCATCTGCTTTTGTGATCAAGTTCTTGGCTTGAAGAAAAGCTCTGCAAAGCCATTGACGCTGTTCCACGTGTTTAACACAGGGCTATGATGGTTCTAAGACTGAAGGAGTGATTTCTAAGCTGTGTGTTAGTGTGCAAGTGACTGACCATGCTCTGGCAGTGGGGATGGCTCCATGCAGCCTCCTGTCCTGGGCTCATGTGTGTCCCATGCAAGGGTCTTGTCCTGCCTTGTTTCTCCCTGTAGATAAGAGGGAACAGGAGAAGATGGTAGCTCAGGAGGAGGGGAAGCAGAGAGTGTCTCGGAGCAGTTGGGCTGCTGCTGCAGGAGATGGCTCTGGTTAGTACAGGGGTGGCTGCTCCTCCTGTAGGGGTGACAGAGTGTCTATCCTTTGTGCAGAGCTTCTTTCTTAGTCTCATATGAAAATGATTTACTTCACCCAGTGAAAGAAATAGAGGAATGGCATCTCAACCTTATTAAGACTCCTGCAGGTTTTTTTATAATGGCTTTGGCATGCTCATGAACAGTGTGTGCCTGTTCTGGTCATTAGTCCAGCAAGCACTGCCTTCACGCAAAGGCTGCAGTGCTGCTCTGCCAAGGTGCTCCTTGGAAGAACAACTCTGAGCAGCTGCTTCTGTACTTGATTAATTCAGTGTTTGTTGTCTAAAACATGGACCTAGATTCCCTTCATTTTTAAGAGTCCAAATGGAGCTGGCATGCATTGCCCTGCAAGTTAGATGACATTTAAATCTGTATTCTGAAATTGTTACAGAAGACGGCAATTCCTTACCTGTTGGTCACTGGAGCCTGTAAAGTGAGCATGTCCAGCATGGGGAAGGCAAAAGTGTTTGGAACAGCAGCAGCCAGCTAGGATGGGAAATTAACTCTTTTTATGCTTGCATTTGGCTGGGACTGCTTGCAGCCACATCCCAGCTGGTCCTGCTGATGCCACAGCTCAACACCTCACAGCTGCCCACAGGTGAAGTGGCTGACAGTGGCAGGGTTGGCGTGGATTTCCAGTGAAGTTGACAGGGTGGCTGAGAGCAGGGTGCCAGGGCCTTGGCTCCTGAGCTTGTTTCTTTGAGCACACATTTGTCACTTTTTGAGTTAAACCTTTGTTACTGTAAGAGGATTTTATGCAGTAACAAAGACTGCCACTGTGAGAGAAAATCTGATTGAAAATCCCTTTAATGCTGTGTCTTTAATAATTTTACCACAGTTTAACACATTCTAGTAAATGTTTTATGTATCACTTCATGCTCAGGTCTATTCCTGAGCCAGTGCTCTTTCTTTTAAATCTGGGGAAGATGTACAGTTTGTAAGGGAGAAATTAAAACTACTGAATACACAGTTTTCACTTGCTGTTTGACTGTTTAAAAAAACAAACAAAAAAGCAGTATATCTCCTAATTACAGCAAGAGAATGCTGGACAAAATGGAAAGCTGTGTTTTGAAATAGGACTTTGGAAAAATGCTTTCTGCCAGTGAAAATGAGGCCTGTAAAACCCGTTTTAAGTACATACAGGCTGAGCTCTTGGCTGTGAGGGGAAAGCATTGGAAAGTGTTTGCTTTTCCATGCAACTTTCAGAAAGTCAATAATTAGTGGCCTTTGCAGAACAACAGGTAGCTTTGTAGTTCATTTTGCTTTGTAGCTTGCTCTGGCCCTTTTGCTGCTTTTGGCTTCTTTTCCCAGCCCCTATCGTAATCTGCTTCCTGAAAAAGGCTGAGCTAATAAAATGAAAATCACACTCCTTTAAATGCCAGGCCTCCGGGCAACAGAGATTAATGGTGTACTTGGCCATGGCTCTGTGATGGTAGTAGGAAAATGTAGCAGTGCAGTAGCAGATTAGGAGAATCATCTGTCACTTAAAATAGCTGTTCATAACAGCCTGGAAACAGTGGGTATCTGCAAAAAGCACTGTGAACAATTTCCCCACTGACATCGTTGCTGGCTGCGTTTTTCTGGGAGCGGCTGCTTTTTCAGAAGCCCATTCTCTTGGTTGAGTTCCAGTTCCCATTACTGCCTGAGTAGGAAGGGCTCTGTGCTAGGATGTCTGTGCTGCTCTTGTCCTTGTGCTTGCTCTGACTGGGATGGAGTTCATCCACAGCAGCCTATACTGTGCTGTGCTCTGCACTTTAACTGGAACAGCCTTGGTACCTCCGCAGTCTTTGTCTATGGATAAGCAGTGCTGGCACAGCATGAAGACTCTCCAAACCCCAAACCCAGCATGCATGGTAGGAGAGGGGAGGGGACATGGCCAAAGGGACTTTATATGTCATAGCAATACAAGCTGGGAAAAGGGAAGGAGAAGTTCCTGTTAAGAATGCGTCCATTCTCCCAGACAGCTGCCAAGTTTATTGAGGATTTGCTTCCCGAGGTGTGGCTGAACATCACTTGATCATGGGAACTTCTCTCTTTTTGCTTCCATATGGCCTTTGCTTGTTTTTCCTTTCTTTTCCCTTTTATTATCTCAATTTGTGATTTTTCTTTTTCTTCCCACATTATTTTCATACTCGCACATCAAAGGGGAGCGAGGGAGAGGCCTGGTGGAGTTCAGTTGGTTGTTGGTGTGAAACCACTACACCTGTCCCTGCTTCTATTGATAGAAGCCTTGCACAGCAGAGGTGGTACTGCTTGGGATTAAATACAGTCTATCCCATTAACCAACATCACTTATGTTGAGATGCCTTATGGATTAATGTTCCTATCCTAAAGTTTGGATACTTGACACACTTGTCCTCTAATGAGGAAGTTCTCCATGACTACAGTTTGTTGAGGGAGGGCAGAGGCGGTGCCTGTGGTGATGACACCCTTCTCCCCTAGAGTGGCAACTTGCCTGCTGTTTCTGTCTTGAGAGTGGAGCAAAGCTGAAGAGGTGGTGTGGGGTCTCTGAACTAGGTAGTGCAGGTGGACAAAGCTGCACACGTGGCTGAGGGTCCGCCCTTGTGGAAGGCTCTGGGCAGAAGTCCGCGTGGAGATCAGCTGTCTCTACTGGGAGCTGCTGGACACATGGTGTGCTTATGGGTACTGTGACTGGGGACTTGGTAGTATAAGTTTA
Source organism: Phasianus colchicus (assembly GCF_987193195.1). NCBI lineage: Eukaryota > Metazoa > Chordata > Aves > Galliformes > Phasianidae > Phasianus > Phasianus colchicus. Next base: position 19,591,512 of record NC_143442.1, read on the forward strand.
ATCAATCAGTGGTTGTTAGTTTCATTTCTTCATCAGTGGAATGGAATGCTCTGAGGCAGAGTGCCGGACAAAGAGATTTGGGGAGTCTCTGTCTAGCCAAGAGCAGGAGAAGTTGTACAGTATTTAGCTTCATCGCTTCCCAGCTTTGCCCTCCTTGTGCTGATGGAGTCCTTCTGAAAACACACTGAAGTGCAAAGTGTGCAGTGGCACCATTGTTATTGAGAAAGGCAACATTAAATTGGACATTTGTGCTCAATGAAGGTTGCAAAATTGGAAATTACGTACACCACTGACTGTTCTATTCTGCCTATTTGTGGAAATGGCTAATAGTTGGTTACCCAGGAAACGCTTCCCGTGATTTCTACTCAAGTCTGTTGAAGCACAGTGCTGGCACTAGTAATGTGTTGCTGTTACTTTTAAGGAAAAGATGGCAAAGGCTGGTGCCTTGTTTGGGGTAGAAGATACTGTGGGAAAGACAGGAATTCAAGGAATGAAGACATAGTGTCTGAGCTCAGTGCAGACCACAGTATTTTTGTAGTTGTTTAAATCACAGTGTAGCTTACTCAATGGATGCCTCTTCCATTGAACAAGAGTTTCCTGCCAAAAATGTTAAAGGTGTGTTCTCCCTCCTTTAGACTTATCTTTCAAGTTAGTGTCTGTTCCTGAGATACTGCAATGAATTGCTGACAACTGTTCTGCTTTGAAGTATGTTGTGAAAACTATGTTGTCCTCAGAAAGTTTCAAGCTGTGAGTGAGGAAAGGAATTCACCACAGAGTGAGAGGAATACTTGTAGGAGCTTGGAGATTTTCTGTTTCTGATGCACTTGTCTCATCTGAGCTGCAGCTGTCCTGTTGGAAGCAGCCAGGGAGTTCTGTGGACAGTACAGAAGGGGGGGTCAGGTGGCTGTGAGCAGAACCTCTCCTGGTTCCCGCTGTCATCATCATTCCCCAGGAGGGACGTTACAGCTGCTGCTGCACTTCTCACAAGTCACAGATGAGAGCAGAGAGGACCTCAGAACTGTACCCTGCTGCTTAATATTCTCTGGAACTTGCTGAAATGAAAAACTATTTCTGGTGTTTTGCTTTGGATTCAACAAGTCTGTTGGACTAATTTGAGTTAGGAAACAGTCCTTTTTGCTGTTATCTGACTTGTGGAATGCTTGCTGAGCACTGAGGCCCCAGGGAGAGAGTTACCACTGCCTTCTCCCTGCTTGGAGTTCCTTGGCTCTTTGAAGCACACTGCACATATTGTTACCCGAAGGTCTGATCTGTCATTGGGGAAGTCAGTAAGATGCTTTGATGCCTTTTCTGAGGCTGAAGTGGCACTTAGCACAACTGAAGAGATGAAGTTTTTGTTGGCTCCGCTGTTCTGCCAGGGGCATGGCAGCAAGGTGCAGTGGCTGGTAGGACTCTCTCCAAGAGGTAATTAAGATAAAGCAATAATTAATCTAATACTAACCAATAGAGCATCAGGACTGATGTATTTGCTCTGAGTCTAGAATTTTAGCTTAAAATTGATAGGCGTGTGTTTTAATAATGGACCAAGTTTTGAAGAAGTAGAAACAAAAATTTTTGAGAGTTAGGAAATCACAGCCTCCACTTTTTATAATTTCTGGTTGCCAGTGTTAACAACAACAAGAAGCCTTATGTTGTCTCTTTCCATGGGGATAACAGAACTGAGGGGAAAATGCAGCTAGTCCTACATTAGGAGCTGCTCAGAAGCGACTGCTTTGCAAAAGTTTAGAGATGAAAGTTACGTACTACTGCCACAATTAGAGAACGAAGCTGTTAGTGGCCTTTCTGAAAGCATGGTTGTTTGGATTAAAGACACTTGTGATAACAGCTGTGTTTCTGGAAAAAAAATCTTTGAAAAAGATGCCAGACGTATGTAGGGGGAAATGAAATGTTCTGTAAACTAAAACCCACCCAAGCTGCCTGTCCTGTTTTTATGTGTGTATCAGTCAAAAGCAAACATTTTACCTGAAGTTTGACCGTTAGGGGGTCACCTTTGTGAGCACAAATTATGGAATATTCTTGTGCGTAGAAGTGGTGAAGAGATGACTGTTTCACAATACACGTGTAACTTTCTGTTCTGAATACATGTTTTCTTATGAGACTTCAATTTTGTCTCATTACTTTAGTGACTTTGAGTGAGTGTTTCTTTAATAACAAAAACGTGTATGACCTTAAATGATCAGACTGGTGTATGTTAGATAGAAATAAAAATGAGTCATGTTTTTAATAAAAAAACAAAGAAACAAAAACACCGAAAAAACCCATTCTGAGGTACAGTGGTTTGCTTTGCTCCACAGCTGTTATAAAGCATGTGGAAAAATTTGTCTCAACAGAAAAACTCCATAACTGAAGCCTTAAACTCTCCTCTCTTTGATAATGTAATATCAGATCTCTTCTTTCAGATTTATTTATTTATATTGAGTGGTGTCTGGAAGCACAGGAAGGTTGCACCCACTGTATTGTACCCATCTACCCACAGTTTTCTCAATCTTGGTTTTCTTCAGCGGAATTTGTCGTTTCTTATTTCTTCTGCAAACCGTGGTGCTTTTACTGTATGCTGGTTTCAGTTAGGAAGTTGAGGTGGCTGTGCTTTGCATGTGTGCGACTCAAAAATATCTGAAGAAAAAAACTGTTTTGACTGAGAACTCTCATTTAGCAAATAAACATGTCTGTGGTTATTTTGTGATAATACTTATGGGGGGTGGTGGCACAGGATCGGTGCAAATACAGAAAGAGTTTGAAAGCATTTGTATTGACTGATAAAAGTCCCTCTTAAATGTTTGCACATCAAACCTCTAACAACATGGTGAAAGCATTTCCTGACTCTGCTGCCTTCCTCTTTTCTAATACTGCCTCTGCAGATCCCTTGAAGTTATTTCTATTTCCCTACAGATTGCTGGTTGGAGCTCCTCGGGAAAAGGCCTTTCCATCCCAACAAGCCAACAGAACAGGCGGGCTGTACAGCTGTGACATCACATCTTCAGACACGCGCTGCACACGTGTTGTGTTTGATGAAGACAGTGAGTTCTTCAGTGCTTTTGTTTAAGATTATGCAGGTGTCTGATTTTTCTGATCTGATGCAGTCCTTTCCATTTACTGTATCGCACAGTTGCTTCTCTAGGTTTGTACATAACTTACTTGGATTGGAATGTGATAGAATGTGCAGATACTGCCATCTGTAGACTATCTCATGTACTGTAAAGCTCTTACAGAGACAAAAAAAAGTTAACTGCTTTATTTGAATCTCCATTGTGATGCTTTACAGCTGACCCAAAGATGGAGAGCAAAGAAGACCAGTGGATGGGTGTAACTGTCCAAAGTCAGGGGCCAGGAGGAAACGTGGTGGTAAGTTTACAGGTCTAGCTTCCTGTAGACCCAAAACATCTTTGTAAATGTTCTGAATGATCTGTGTTTCTGTGCAGCTTCCTGAAAAGTAATTTCCATTGCTGTATTATTGTAATTTCTTAGAATTAAGGACTTAAACATCTGCTTAGCAAAATAAAATTCTTGAGACTGTAGACATTTTAAATTATTTTTCTAACTCTGAGTTGGTCCTTCTTTGTAATCTTGGCAACAGGATGAATCTTGGTTGTGGAACAGACTTTTTATTTTCAGGTTGTCCACTCCTCCTTTCATGATACATTGTTTCTTTAAAAAAACATCTTGCTACAGAAACATGGAAAACCAGTTTGGTAAAGTTTAAAAAAGGAGCCCTCTTTCATCAGCCTGTTGCCTAGGATGATCAGTCTAACCTTAACTTTACCGAGGGCCATCAGCTGAATTGCTCCTATGTATTTCCGTAGCTCTGGATGTTGCAGCTGTGACTTAGGAGTGAGAGCGAGCTGCAGTGAGAGCTTGTACTAATAATGATGATGCAAGCTATTCTTTCATACACTACTGAGAGAAAAAGCTTTTGAGATTTAGCAGATAATGTTATTTTTGTAGCTTCATAGTTCTTTCTCAAATTCACCTCCCATGGTGCTGCAGGATACCAGCTATATCATCAAATGGGGGTGCAGTGAGGCTCCTCCGTCTAATTATATTCTTGCAGCTTAACCTCACTTCTTCAAAGACAAGACTAAGGCTCAGGATACAACTCTGGGTTATTTATGGCTATAGGGACAGTACTAACTGCTCCAGTCTGACTCGGAACCCAAGGGAGGAAAAGAAGACGGAACCGGTCCTGTAGAGTTAATTCCTCACCAGCTGGTGTCATCTTGCCTGTGACGCGGTTCATGTGCTTCTTAGATGGCCGAAGGCAGCCTGAAGATCACAGTGCAGTTGAGCAGTGCATAGTACTTCTTACTACACGGCTCGGAGCAGGGCAATGCCCTAAATGAGTATTGGCTATGTATCTGCTTAATGTTTCAGCCTTAGTAGGAGCCACAGGGAGGGAATTTTTTGGTCAGATGAGAAACTTGTCTTGCTTGTGCTTGTCTTGCACTTCTTCCCTCTGAATCTGCAAAAAACACTGCTGTCAAAGGGGATTGATTGGTCCACCCTTTTTTAAGTGGTTTGGTGGTTAATACTTATCCTGGTAGCTCATAATCATTTGTATTTGTTTGGAATTCTCTTCTAGGTAGAAAGTCTAATAGGGATTTAACTATGCTGCCTTCCCTGATCAGGAAGGTGATTGCTCTCACTTGGGTCTTTAGATGCTTATAGGAAACTCTATGCTGCAATGCAGAGAGAGCCCAAATGTGTCTACAAGGAGAGCTTTGCTAGCACAAAGTACGGCTTATTGAGACCAGCCTTCTTTGATAACTTACATACAAACATACAAAAAGAATTACTTACTGTCTTCTATCTTGCAGACATGTGCACATCGCTATGAGAAAAGGCAATATGTAAACACAGTGCAGGAAACCCGGGATATCATTGGAAGGTGCTACGTGCTGAGCCAGGATCTCACTATTAAGGATGATATGGATAATGGAGTATGGAGTTTTTGTGATGGTCGCTTAAGAGGCCATGAGAAGTTTGGTTCCTGTCAGCAAGGTGTTGCTGCTACTTTTACTAGAGACTATCATTACATTGTGTTTGGTGCCCCAGGCACTTACAATTGGAAAGGTATGACCTAGCTTTCTTCCTGCTAAATCTAGACAGACCCCCTTCCCATTTTCTCTTAGATTTTTTGCAGATGTTGCATTCCAAGGTTCTTACTTGCCTTTTTGATGGGTGGGAAGGGCCAATAAACCTTACAGGGTTCTTACGATTTTACCTGATTTTCACGCCTCTATAAAAAATATTAAAGGAGATTTAAATATTTATAAAGGATTACTTATGAATGGATAATGGAACTTCTCATGTATGTACAGCAACATTTTCCCTTATTAGTCTTATGGTAGGATTGAGTTCTTACTTCGACATTTTCACTGTAACAAGTTACTAAATTAATTAGAAGTTATTTGCCCAATCTTTTCCTCTGAGTTTGAGCATGTTGGATAGCTGCTCTGAGGTATTTTTTAAATCCTTCAGTATTCTCTTTATTCTTTGTGAATTCTGTAGAAGGGAGTGCTTCCCAAATTCTGTACTGGAGGATTGCAGGAAGGTAACTGAGCAGAGCAAAGCTACCTGTGTTCATATCTATATCTATAGATATTTACTCAAGTAAAATTTCACCAATACTTTGACTAAGAGATGGACTTTATATCATGTATAGGAAATATTCCAAAACTTGGGGGGAAAAACTTAACTTCATATATCTGTAGTGAGAAGCATCTAAGAGGCTAGCCCTGTCTTTTTTCTTAGTCTTTTTCCCCCTTGCATTTAGTTAGACCAACAGCTGTAAGTGCTTCCCTCCTTTAGAACAGTGATCCTTAAATCAATAAAATTTCTCCCCTTGTACACCTGTGCCTGCTACATGAACCATGCTGAGTTTTTGAGTTAAGCTCTGGCACAAGGAGTACTTGTGTGAAGGTTTAATCTTCCACATATCTGTTCCTGTCAACACAGTCTGACCAACTACTCAGTTTAGAGCTTTACCTTAATTGCAGAGAAGTGCTCTTCACTACCAGCCATAAGTACTCTTTTATGCCATGGAAAAACATGTATGTACTTGGCAAAATACATATTTTCTAAATATATTCCCAGTGTTTGCCACAATTGAACAGTATTTTTTGTTATTTTGCTGTGTTTGTGTGTAATTACCTCCCTTTTAAGAGAGACTTAATCAAATTAAGCACAGTGGGATGAGGGTGGTCCATGACCAAGTCAGTCTCACATTTTTGTTGATAATTCTGTCAGTATCTCACGTTTTCCAGGTCACTGCATGACATCTCCATGGAATAGCAAGAAGCTCTGTCACACAGGTTGAGCTCAGAAATTCATGGCCTGTTGAAAGGCTGGTGTGCTAGTCTGTATTTGTCCCATTTAAACAGCAGTCATTGTCTCATTCATGGTAATTAGTACTAGCTGGGAACCATTTATCTATTATTTTTCTCCCTTACCATTCATTTGCTTTTATTTTATCATTTCACTTCTTCAGGGGTGGTTCGTGCAGAGCAAAAGAATCAGACATTTTATGATCTGGGTATCTTTGATGATGGGCCTTATGAAGTTGGTGATGAGAGCCGCCAAGATAAGAATCTAGTTCCTGTTCCAGCTAACAGTTATTTAGGTAGGACAAAGTACATATGGTAAATCTCTTTAGGCTTTTTAAACATTTGTGATCTGGTCTGATGCAATAATATGGAATGGGAGGAGAAAGCTGTTCATGTGATGACCCCGTGAAATGTGAATTGTTTGGGATGATGCACGTCTTCCTCCACTTTTACGTGTAAGATGGTACTCTGCTGAGGTACCTGGAAGTGCTGCTAAAGGAGTAAGATATTTAAGAGTGATAATGAAGACCTACACATTGTCAGGGAGTGATTATAATTACTGTCTAATGGTAAGTACTGTGTTTAGATCTGTAATCCTTAGTCACAAGGTCACTGCTATGTGGTATCAAAAAGTTCACTAACGTTTGAGTTCCTGAATGTAATGTTCTGACCTGAGTGCTTTTTCTAAAAAAAAAAAAATAAAATTGAAGACTTTAAAACCACAGTGGCCTTTTTTCAGGCTTTTAAAAATACTGTAACATGAGTAATATTTGTTTTAAGTGTGTGTGTGTGTGTGTGTGTGTGTGTGTGTGTGTGTGCAGAGAAAAGTATTGAGCTTTGTGCAAACACAAAAGCAAAAATATGTCCTTAGGGTAATGAATATTCCTGTACACTCGTGAGATAAATTGGTAAAGAGAGTAGGTTACTCTCCATTTTTTAGAATGCCTCTAGTGCAATGTGTAAAGAACATTTCTGGTCTAGTACAGGTTTTTGTGCTATGCTAATCTAGTGCTTTTGACTTTGACAGCAGATACAATTTTGGTAACTCATAGCTGGAATTTCTGTGTTAATAATGAGAAGTTGAACAAATAGGAAAGATGTTAATATGAAAGCAAGCTGAGTAAAGAGCCAACTTAGAGCTGCATGTCTATTAGAAGAAATAATCTTGAGCTAAATGTGAGTAGTGGTTACTGGGTGTAAAAAATTCTAAGAGCTTATTTCAGAAAGGCAAGCTGATAGCCTTTTCATGTGGAAGAGTAGCACTGTAGTGGTGTCTTTTTCTGTAAACAGTTTACTGTGTGTGTGTCTTACTAAACTGAACTTCTGCAATTTCATAGTAAATGCAGTGTTGCATTTATCTAACTATATATGCTGCCTTTGATTTGTCATAATCAAAACTACTTGAAGGCTGGCATTCCCTAGCATAGCTGTTCCCTATATTTAGACAGTAAATATATATGGTTATAGCTGCTGTGCTCAACCATTTTGTCTTTTCAATCTTTCACTCATATGTTTACAGGTCTTCTATTTTTGACAGCAGTATCTGATACTCATCCAGATCAGTTTGTGTACAAAACGTTGCCTCCCAGCATACAGGTGGACAAATCAGTGGATGTAATGATGAATAGCTACTTAGGTTTGTGACCACCTGAGGTGGCAGCATCTGGTCACACAATCTTCAGACCTTTAACATGATATTCTCCTTTCCATTCTCATTACAAATACATTGCAAGTAAAAGCATGTGACAGCAGGGATTCAGATGAAGAGTAACTTGTAAAATAAGCTGGCTTCAGAGAAGCACTGATTTGTGATGCATTTCTCCAAGCCCTCTCATCTCTCCCACAAAGTGGACTCCTCTTCCTGATTTTTTTGAAACTGTCTCATTGTGAATTGCTGTAATTGAGAATTTCAATAGTAGTGGTGAAGTGTTTGAAAAGGGAGATTACTATCTGCTGGCTGCTATTTTCTTCCTTGCAGTGTGCATCATCTTACTTTGAGCTTTATTGGCTATGTCGGTATATGCATTATTTTGTTTTTGTTCCATTTTTAATGTACTTTTAAATCTATTAACTTTTATAAAGATACTTGAGACTAAATTCATTCAGATGTGTCCTTTAGAGCTGCATAAAATTAAAATTGCCAATTTCGCCACTACTGGATAAAGTGATTCTCAAATACTGTATTACATCATTTAATGTAGAATGTTAAGCATGGACAGTACATCTTGCATGTTTGTAACAGAGTTTATTGACTTGTACGTAGAAGTTTTATAATGATTTTGTTGAAGGTGAAGTACTCAAGCTATATTCAAGTGGTAATGTTTAGTGCTTTCTAAGCCAATATGCTTAAAAAAAATTATCTTGTGTTTACTGTCTGCAAAATGGAGACCTGAGTGAGCAATGAAATAGTACATTTTGTGGGGGAGATAACTTAAACGGAACATATTGAAAGAGGGTAAATTTATGCATTCACCAGTTCAAAGAGAAATGCAGAATTGCCAGAGTATATCATACTCTGCTTTAGAAAACTTCTATTCAATATGCCACTTTAATATAGTAGGGTTATTTACTTTTCCCGTTAACAATACGAGCACTAAGTTGTTTGTTTCTTTTTCTGTTAAAGGTTTCTCTTTGGACTCTGGTAAAGGAATTGTCTCCCAAGATGAGATGACTTTTGTGTCTGGTGCACCAAGAGCCAACCATAGTGGAGCAGTTGTTTTACTGAAGAAAGAGAAAAATCAGAGAGCGCTTACACTGGAGCACATGTTTGAAGGAGAAGGGCTGGCCTCTTCTTTTGGTTATGATGTGGCTGTTGTGGATCTCAACAGTGATGGGTATGGCCTTGGTTAACTCATGCTGCCTATATAAGATAGTAGACTGACTCATTTCTGCTTTGGTTTTTTATGTTTGAAGTGTAAAGAACAATCTTACATGTTTTGCTGGAGGAAATGGTGAGCGTGTCAGAATTACAGAAATGAGTTGTACTTAAATTCATAAGATTAGTGTAAACAAAGAAGAAATAATACCAAAGGAAGACCCAAGAAGTTTCTTGTATGTGGTGCAGGGAATGTAACTGGCTTGCAGTCTTAGTGGATCCTCTGCTAGCTGTTTTTTCATGACTAGTTGAAAGTACTTTTTAATCATCTCTGTACAGCAGCAGGTTGACTGATGACCCTGAGACTGTAGTCTCTATGACTTACTTTTCAGAGTTCTTTAGTACAAGCACATTTTTTTTTTCCCCCTTCTTTAAGATGGCAAGACATTGTTGTTGGAGCCCCACAGTACTTTGATAGAAGTGGAGACATTGGTGGTGCTGTGTACATCTACATTAACCAACGAGGCAAATGGGAAGGAATAAAACCTGTTCGCTTAAATGGGACCACTGACTCGATGTTTGGTCTTGCAGTTGAAAATGTTGGGGACATTAATCAGGACGGATATCCAGGTGAGTGAAAAATGACTAACAGGAGAACATGCATGATTTTTGTGCTAATGCCACACTTTGAACAGTTGTCCTTATCACAACTGAAAGCTGCAGAAAGAATAAGAATTATTTACGTATTGCAACTTATTTTCAACAGATATCGCAGTAGGGGCTCCATATGATGGTTTTGGCAAAGTATATATTTATCATGGATCCAAGAATGGAATAAATACAAAACCAGCACAGGTAACGTTAACTTCTACTGTATATAATTACTCTTGCACAAAATTAAGGGAATGATGGGGCTCTCTGTCTTTTGCCTTTCCATTACTGTAATTGGGTGGTGGATATGCACAATGATTTACAGGAACCTTCAAAGACTGCAATGCTGATCAAAGGAATTAGGTGTTCTTTATTTTTTAATGTCCATTTTTCTCCCTGGGACAGTTCATTGGTACCAATAATGCAAAGAGAAGTAAAAGAATTTGTAGGTGCATAAGTTTTTCTTTTCCTCTTTCTTTTTGAGAAATTCTGGGATTTCTGAAATAGTTCCTTGCCCTTGGTTCAGATAAAATGCTCGCATTAATGAAGAGTTTTCACTTTGGAAATAACTATACATATATATTTTTTCTTCTTCTGGAGATATTGTTTTCTTCATTTTTATCTTCCATGGCTTCTTCCTTTCTTTTTTTCATATCAATTGTTTGTGCCCCTTTTTTTTTTTTTTTTTTTCCTTGAGGACCACTATGTTCAGTTAGCAAGGTGAGAAGGGAACTTAATTATACTTTCTAGAATACTGTTAGAATATTTTCTAGAGTATGTTTTTAAGTTTCAAGTGCCTAAACTGCCTAATTATTACAAGTAAAGAACGGATGGGCAAAACTTCTATACAAAGGAGATCATCCTAGGATTTCAGTGTTGTTTATCTGAAGATAGAGGTTTTCTTTTTTTGTTCCATAAGGCAATGATGTTCACTTAAGTATTTCACTTTTATAGCTTTTCAGTGTCTGAATTCCCTCAATCTGTTTGCTCTTTAGATTCTTGATGGTGAAAAAACAGGCACCAATTTCTTTGGTTACTCTATTGCTGGAAACATGGACCTGGATAAAAATTCCTACCCTGATATTGCTGTTGGTTCCCTTTCAGATTCTGTATCTGTGTTCAGGTATTATATTACAGGACTATAATTATACCAAGATTTTTAGTTTTCTAAAAACAAACTGCTTAGAAATAACAAAGTAGATGTTCGGCCTGGAGTGTATTTTTCCTGTCAGAAGTTAGAAATTCTGAGAAAAAATATCCATGAATTGATTTGTTACTTTATTCCCTGTTCCTTATTGAGAAGCTACCTTCTGATTAGTGCAAGCTAAGAGGGTGAATGTGTGAAGTTGCTGTGGGATGCTGATGTGCATTGCTGCTGTTATATAACAGTAATCCTACTTTATTTAAGATAGAACAAAATAAAGGAAAACCTTACCTCCATAGCTGAGACTTAAAAGTGCTGAGGCTGTGGCAGGGTCTATGAAACGGCACTGAAGAAGCACTGCAGCAGGATCCTGTTTGATTTCTCTAGCACAGGCCTTAATTAAGGATGTACCAGGATGACCTTATGGTCTTTTACAGACTGGTTTTTCTTTTAATGTTACTGTTAAGCTGAATTCACTAGTAATGAGCAGGAAGAGGACTCTCTCTTCCTCAGAGCAGTGAATCCTGTATGAAGTTTGAGGCTTTGGTGGTGATTATTAGGTCTCAAAAAGGGAGGGGTGGAACTGCCAAACTGGTTATCCTAATTTTGGTGGTGAAAAGAAGTCTGCCCTTCAGGGAGAATTGCCTTTCCTACAATCTTTTGATGATCCTGTCTCTAAGGTGTATGGAATCTGTGTGTGTAATTGGAATACCTTTAAATACACTGGAACAGTGTTTAACAAAAGCAGCACATATTGTTTGTGGAAGGGAATAAACTAGGTGGAATGGACAATCAGTAGATTATTAAATGCTCTCCTTAGTCAAAAGAAGCTTTAATTATAAGGGCATTACAAAAAAAAAAATTGTGGAAGTGAGAACTGAACTTTTATGCTTATGAACAGCAAAGTTAAATCTGATGAAAAGAGTGAGGTGGCTTGTTTGGACTGTAGTTTAAACGGCTGCCTTTTCTTATCCCCCATCCAAAAAGGGAAAGAAAGGAAAAGCTGCAAGGCTAAATCATGATTGTAGTCTGCATGCAGAGGAGTCAGGATATAAAAGCATTGTTTCCCGTAGCCATCCGGGCTCCATATTAAAGCTGTTTTGGACATTAATCTGAATGAACTTTAGTACCTACAGTTGCTCACAAGGGCTGAATTACCACTGGTATGGGAACCATCGCTTTGAATTTCCTGTGTGTATAAAATAACAACCATAACATTGCGTTAATGTACCCTGCTCCCTCATTAGGCATTTCCTACTCACTGCTGTAGTCACTTATTCTGACTTGCTTAGCTTAGCTTAAAGTTGTTTTGTTTCTTACTATTATGAAAGTCAAACCCCATGTTTCTTGGGGTGTCTTTGCTTAAATGCAGGCTTAGAGACATCTGGATTCATACAAACTGTTGCATTAATTTTAAATGAAAATCTTCCTTATTTTACCCTTTTCATTCCTTGTTTTTTTTTCCTGCCAAATAAAGATCTCGACCTGTCATAAGCATTACAAAAAGCATTACAGTACAGCCTGACAAACTTGACCTAAAGAAAAAGAACTCTGAAGATCCCAGTGAAATATGGTAATGTTTGAGTTGTTCTGTCAGAAGTTGTGGTGTACTGACATTTCTGTTAGATTCGTTCAGTCAGTTACTGTTAAAGTGGGGGGGATATGATGGCCAATCAATGTCACTTTGCCACTTAGTGCTGTTAACATTTAGGTATATTAACATTAAGGTATCTTAACTTGAACAGCTTTCTCATGAATAGAGATGTAAAAGCAAATTCCAGAAAAAAAAATTTCTAATTGTTCATTAAACATTTTTTACTTGCTTTGTTAATTCAGTTTAGTAAGCAGCAAATGATTGTTCTAGCATGAAAAGCAGAGTCATAAGACTCATAACATAATTCAGTGGACTATTAAAACTTTCCAGTCCGTTGGACCATGTCTTATTAATTTTAATTTCTCTGCACATTTTACAGGATGGATGTGAAAGCATGTTTTCAGTATACTGCAAACCCTCGTAATTTAAACCCAAGAATAAGTAAGTTTTAAAGAGAAATAATTTTAATCTTTGCCGTGTGTGTGCATGTGTGTGTATATATATATATATGTGTACATAAAACTTAAGATGGTATCATGGAAGAATAGTACTTAAAACATAATGACGTATCTCAAACTATGACAGGTTTGAAATGTGACTTAGTACTAAGGACAGTCAGCTATGCAGTATTTGTATTTGGAGCAGCATGTAGTGTCTGGTGTTAGGAAGTTCTGTTGGTAAAAGACTCAACTGAAACCCTGTAGGTGACATAGCTGCCAGTGAGCAAATGGCTGCCATACAGACAACAGCCAGTTTGCCTCTCCAGTTTTTGCTTTAGAAAGTAGTTCTAAAGCCCATTTTATTACATGGTTAATAAGCATTGCTTCTCATTGGACACTTACCCTACAAGAAGTGTCCTGTATTTGTGTGTATAGCTTTGTGGAAATCAGCAACTGACATAATAAATCTCCGTATTAATAGGAGGCTGGGGGTCTCTATCATAAATGTAGTTAAAAATGTAAAGCAGCAGTTTCTTATATATCCTGGTTTTTTTTCCTCTTGTTACAATGCTGCTGTTATTACACTTCTGAAAACTCTGTAGGATTTTGAGAGGAAATAAGGAGAATTTTAAGCCCTAACCTCCTCTTCCTCTTGTGGTGCTTGGGTTTTTGAGTTACTTGTAAAATCCATAGAGGTACTTGAATAGGGTGTTGGTCCTGTCAGCAGCCCAAGTGCTTTCAGCATTGGGAAGCCATTCACATGCATGCTCCTAAGGACTGGCAAATTAGTTTGGTGAGCACAGAGATGGTTAAAAGATGGACAAAATTCACATGTGTCAAACATGGTATGCCCCGCCTCAACAGACATAGCTAGAAAGCTTGAGAATACCACTTTCAGTATTCAAATGAACAACGTACCTTGACCTGAAAATCCTGCTGACTAATCAGCTTACTTGCTACCTGAGACAAGACAGAAAGCAAGGAATCATGTCAGAGCATTTATGGTTTCTTATTTCAGCCCTCTACTGGCTCTACAGCATCAATTACAACTGCTCCAGCCAGCTCTAAATACTAGTAAAGTAACAGGAATTTACTGACCAAAAGGAGGATTTTGTTTGGAAGTTTCCATTGGATACATGTCCCCTCAGCTACAGAGGGTAAAGCAACAGATGGAGAAGGTTTTGTAAAAAACTGAGAATTTGTGAAAAACTTAGCACTGGGTGAAACTATTCTAGAATGTTGCTGTAAAATCATACTTGAATTGTTCTTCTTTGTAACCATGGCAAGGTTTCTTCCTTATAGCAAACTACTTTATTTCTTCATATAGAGATCAACTATACTTTTGAAGCAGAAAATGAGAGGAGACAATTAGGCCTGCCATCTAGGGTACGGTTTAAGGACTATCTATCTGATCAGTTCACTGCAAGTACCACCCTAGTGGGGCAGAACTCCAAACAGTGTGTGACAGCCAAGCTTGTTCTGCAGGTAAGGCAGAGTATTTAATTTTTATTTCATTTATAACAAAACGTGCTCTTTCAGCCTTGTGGTATCTTTGTGGCTGCAACTTAAAAATCACATGCAATATAAGGCTTAGAAATGAGAAAAACAGTAGAACTTTACTATTCTCTGCACACACGGTGCTTCCTCCCGCTGCCTTTCTTTCAAAGAGTGAATAAAAGTTGCAGGCAGTGCAGTGCAGTGTGCTGTGGAGGTCAAGAGGGCCAAACCAATTTAGAACAATAGAGAGTAAAAAATGCCAAAAATTGAGAGCTATTGGAAGACACAGAATTAGTATAGAATTTAATGGTGTGACTGACTAGGAAAAGGATTTCAAGCCATGGGTTTTAGATGGCTTGAATGGGCACAACAGGAAAACTTGGTCTGCACTCTCTTCTCACTTTGCTACTATACTGACCCGTAAAGGCAGCACTGTTCTTGTGTGTTATTTTACTGTTATAGTGTTTCATTTGCCTGAGTTACCATTTGTTATCCCTAGCAATTCCTAACTCTAAGAGAAATAATCAGATCAGGAAGCCAGAAAAAAAGATACAGTAAGGCTGGGATTTGTTGTGTTCAGGCATAGGAAGTTACGTGTTTCTAAAGAGTGAATAGTTGTAATACTGCAAAATGTAGCAAAGGAGATGTTGCTTTACTACTTGTTCTAAAATGTGTGTCAAGAGGTAGTCTGGAGGTTGTTTTTCTTCTCTACGCTGTGTGCTAACTATGCCATCTGAAATTTTTACCAGGAAAAAATTAAAGATAAGCTGCGCCCAATTCCTATAGCAGTCAGTGTTAATATTGCTGGCCTGGAGTCTGGCTCATCATCCACCAGAAAAGAGAGAGCGCTTCCGGACCTTATACCAATACTAAATTCAAATGAATCTGAAACAAAGATCACAAAAGTAAGCCTTAAATATCATATTTTCCTAGAATTTTCCTAGAAATCTGTACCGTGAAAGTCACCAAATGCTAAAGACTATAGAAAACTAAATTGTGACCAAAGGAAATAAGTGGTATGGCTCTGAACTGGCTTATGTTTTGTGCTTTATTATGAATGTGTTACAAAATGTTCTGAATTTAGTCCTGCATTTCTTTTTTAACATAAGAGAAAATCATATGGCTGTTAGGCTTTTTCTATTCCCCTCTCCTTCCCAGCATGTCTAGGAGGAAGTATGCTTTTAAATAAGAATGGGACTCTTTCATCTTCTGCAGTGCAGACTTATCCCACATAACAACAATAAAAAAACCATGCAGCCTAATTCCTTCATGGATAGGATGCTGTAACAGCATTAGAGCTCTGCATCAGTGACATATCTGGGAAAGTTATTGAGGTCCCTGTAGCTGCTTTATGTGCTGCACGTCAGAAATCAGATTTTAAGCTAATACCATGTGGCATGCAGTAAAAGTGCTTTGGTTTTATTTAGGTGGAGTTCTTGAAAGAAGGATGTGGAGAAGACAATGAATGTCACAGCAATCTGAAACTTCAGTACCGGTTTTGCACTAGAGAAGGAAATGAAGACAGATTTACCTATTTACCAATGTAAGACTTGATTTAGCAGTGACTACTAAAATTCAAAGTATTGACAAGTGCTGAAAATAAAACAACTTTTTAGACTATTCTGGGAGATGGAACAGCTCTGTTGTGTTGGCCTGGCAAATAGAGTCCTGTGTAGTTGTATCTGTGAGTGACAATCATGAGGGAGTGGGGCTGAACTTTAAAAGAAGAGTGATGGTACAGAGTCAAATGGTGGATGTAAAGTGGCTGCAACCTTGGAGATTTGGTCTGAAATTTATAAGACTTCTTACCGCTGGAGAAATGATGATCAGCTTTGCAGTAGATCTGTGTGTTACTATTAACTGTATAGTTACAGTATGCTCTTGTCCAGTAGCCTAAGAAGCAGTTAAGAGAAGTTAGTGGCGAAATTGTAACACAAAGCTGTAATACAAAGCCAGCATCCTATTGCACCCTTCCTCCTTGGAGGGCCAGTGGTACTAGAAAGGAGATGTAAAAAAGAAAACACAGAAGGAAGTATGTTTACGTACTGTGAAAGTCAGCCTTTAGCAGCCTTTAGCACAAAAATACCATGACCGTTCCTGTGTTTATGTTCTTTACAGTAATTCTTCATTAAGAGTGAGAATTATGTTTGGGTAAACCATAGTAAGAAACAAACTTTGAAACATATTTGTTTCCCTTATGCCCAGCTCTGTATATTCTGTTTCTGCAGTGAAAATGGCATTCCAGTGCTCGTTTTAAAAGATCAGAAAGATATTGCCCTGGAAATAACAGTGACAAATAATCCATCTGATGCAAGAAATCCACAGAAAGATGGAGAAGATGCATACGAAGCTAAACTAATTGCAACTTTTCCAGATAGTCTGACTTATTCTGCATTCAGGGAGATGAGAGGATATCCTGTAAGTGTTTTTAAGAGAAAGGGTATTCAAATTTTAAAATGTTTTTAGCGTAAATTGAATTACAAATGTTTTCTACTTATTCAGGAAAAACAGCTCACGTGTGGTGCTAACCAAAACGGCTCTCAAGCAGAGTGTGAACTTGGAAATCCGTTCAAGAGAAATTCCAATGTGAGTTGCACTTACTTTACTCAAGCTATACAATTTGATTCCCGGCTGCAATCTTTCAAAGTTTCTGTGTCATAACTGGAAATTTTAACTTCAGAATTTGGTGGTTTGTTACTATAATATTGCATATATTAGTATCCTTTTTAAAATGTTCACGTTTCCTGGATGTTCTTTCTCACCTAGGTAACCTTTTATCTGATCTTAAGTACTACTAAAGTGAATGTTGATACAACAGACTTGGACATTAACCTCAAGCTGGAGACGTAAGTTTTCTTTGTGTGTTTCTGCGCATTATATTTTGAGATAGGTAAACATTTTGAATTAGTGGTTTGATTCATAAATGCAATTTAACAGTAAAATGAAAAACTTCTAAACTTGTAAAATCAGCAGCATTGTTTCCTTTCTATTGTAGAACAAGCACTCAAGTAAATTCAACTACAATTACAGCCAGTGCTAAAGTGGTTCTTGAATTGCTTTTGTCGCTCACTGGGTAAGTTTGATAGCAGAACAAATAGGGGTGCAGGCTGGGGGGAGAGCACCTCTGATGCAGACTTCATTACAACCTAATTTGTTTCCTTGTACCTGAACAGAGTGGCTAAGCCTTCTCAGGTATATTTTGGAGGTAACATCGTTGGTGAGAGTGCTATGAAATCGGAAGATAATATTGGAAACCTCATAGAGTATGAATTCAGAGTGAGTAGTTTAGAACAGTTTCTCCTTTTATGTGTATTAATTCTCAAAAATGTTACTGGATTTAAAAATGGATTTTCCCAAACTGCGGGAGCAGGATCTGTTTATCTTTCTGTGTCAAAAAAAAGTTTGTCGTAAACTTGGAGTTCGCTACAGTCGTGTAGACAAATGATTTGTTAAGTCTAAACCGTGGGTGTTTCATATGAAGACAGACTTCTAAACATCAGCAGCTTAATGTTATGAATTTTTGATCTTATAAGCTTGACATTTAGTTGCTTTCCAGATGTGCTAGTTTTCATATACATGTTGTCCTTAAGGTGTTTTCACTGGCTTTTAGTGGCTTTCTAATTTCCTGTTAATCTACATGACTCCAAGTCAGTAATGGTGATAAACTTCTTTGGCACAAATTCCACAACTTAAAGAAAGTTTATTTTCACAGGTAACCAACTTGGGCAGGCCACTGAAAACATTTGGTACAGCTTCCCTGGATATCCAGTGGCCAAAAGAAATTAGTAATGGTAAATGGCTGCTGTATTTGATGAAAATAGATTCCAAGGGCTTGGAAAAGATTTCCTGTCAACCACAGAATGAAATCAATTTTTTGCATGTTGCGGTATGTTATCCTATCTTCTTGTGTTCACTAATGGCTTCACCATTAAAACACCACAGCATTTGATAACAGAGTGTAAGAGCTTACCTCTAGAAGGAATTTTTTTGTCTTAGGAAAATTGTAAGCACAATACATAAACAATATGTTAGAGGCTAAGCTTGTTAAGAGACTTGGTAAAATAGATAATGAGGTAAGCTGAAGGACAGATGCTATGTCTCGGTGATTATATCTGCACTGGTACGTTTGGCTCTCACAGGATGAAACTGCTCCTTATGCATTTTAACTGCTTTAATGCATTTCATTAGTGTTACTGAAATCTGTTTATTTTCCTACATGGAAAAAATAAAAAGTAATCATTGGCCCAGTATGAGTTGGAATTCCCTGTACTTTTTTGAAAGAGCTTGTGCTTACTTGTAGTGTATTTCTTGCAAATAAATACCTTTATCAAACAAGAGTTTCATTATGCCAACTTAGCAAGCTTTTCTAAGCCTCCTGAGCCCTCATTTTCACTGTTTTTCATATAATCTCAACGTCATCTGGAAGAAGTTGTAATTGTAGCTACTAAAACTGCATGTACTTAAACCTATTCTTATCCTTTGATTGTTACTAAACTTTCTGTGAGTTTGTACTGACCACATCACCTGTAAATCTATTAACACAGTAACATTAATGTCATCTACACAGAACAAAAACAAACAGCATGAAAAGCTTTTTACATCTAAAAACTCAATGACATGTCAAAAGAAAGTAGGCAATTGGCTTTTTAGTGGTTAATCTCAAATTTTCATTATTCTGTCATTAGCAATGGCTGTAGAAAAAGGGGGATATATAACAATATCATACTGATCTAGGAACAAAAATTGTTGTTGTGCCTATATGAAAAGAAAAAATGTTTTTGTCACAACTCTGTCTTAATTCTATTTTAAAGGAATCCCATAACTCAAGAAGAAAGCGTGAGATTGCAGAGAAACAGATTACAGACAGCAAGACATTTTCTTTGTTTTCAGAAAGAAAATATAAGACCTTGGTAAGCATACTGCATCAACTAGTCTTGTTGGACATTTCCCTCTCCACTCTTAGCAGGGATTTTTGGAGTTTGGCAGTGTGAAAAATGATAGAGCTTTGATTTGTTTCTGTCTTAAATCCAAGCATTGATGCTTTTAGAATTTATTAATTCTTATTTACCTGCTGAGGTGAGAAAACTAGGAAAGAATTTCTCCATAGTTATCTATGCTAAAAAAAAAAACTAATTGCACCTTCATCATATTTTCCCATTGCTGTTGGTACAAAGGGATTTTGGTTCTTGTGCCTAAATACGATATTTAGAGTCCAATTTTAAATCCTGGTAGAGAATTGTGAAGATGCTTTTACATGTAAAAATTTGTACCTGCAGGACTGCAAGGTGAATGCACGGTGTGTGGACATAAAATGTCCTCTGAAAGGCTTTGACAGCAAGGCATCGATTTTGTTGCGTTCCAGACTGTGGAACAGTACTTTCTTGGAAGTAAGTCCTCTTGCCATTTCTGAAAGTTTAGAGTTCTTTCCTCTCGTATGTCTAATAACTGTATTTTATTTTGGAACAGGAATACTCCAAAATGAACTACCTGGATATTCTTGTTAGAGCCTCAATCAGTGTTCCTGCTGCAGCTAAGAATGTCAAACTTACAAATGAAGCTGCTCAGGTAGGTTCAGCACTTAATGCTAGCACAGATCATGTTATACGTTTCCAGCTTATCTCAAAGACTGGAAAAGATAAACTGTTCTAAAGCAAAAGAAGCTAATATATTGGATTTCTTAAATCAAATTTTGAATTTATGATCTCTTTCACATTCAGTTTGGTTGGCAAAACTTGCTGCTGTATTGAAATGATATCCATAGAAACTTTTTCTTCAAAAACATTACCTTGTATGGAAAAAAAAATGACTATAAATTACAGTTTAATATTAAACATGGATGCTTTTGAAATGCTTTTTCAATCTGTACATATTTTCTTTCCTCGAGGTGCGTGTTACAGTCTTTCCTGCAAAACCAGTAGCCCTTTATACAGGAGTGCCTTGGTGGATCATCGCAGTGGCTATTTTTGCTGGAGTACTCATGCTTGCGCTCCTAGTATTCTTGTTATGGAAGGTAAGTATTTACTTATTTGATTAATTCATGTTTCTTGGCATACAGGTGACAAGATAGCAAACAAATTAAGCAAACAATAAGTATTTTTGGTTTGCATTTGGGACTCAGAAAACAACAAAACAGCCCAAAATGTACATTACCTGTATCAGTTTCTCTATTTTTGAACATTTGGTGTGAAAATGATCATATAAGAAAACTCATTTCTATCCTTGGTAGGAAATATTTCTGTTTCTAGATCCTCAAAAGGAAATGTCTGAAACTTTGGCCAGACCTCAAAACAGCTGGGCAGAGAGACTGTAGATACTTCAGTACAAATGGATAATAGCTGCGGCTGCTGCGGTTAGGTGTAAAACTTTGTGAACTTTCCACAGGTGTTTTAGCAGGGCTTTTTTCTCATGGTATTTCTAATGCTATTAAACTCAAGAGTAGACGGCAAAAAAAAATACAACAACAAAAGATACAAAAATAGCACATTACCTGTGTGTTTTTCTTTTGTATGGGCTCCTTATCTTAAAAACCCTGAAGGATTAAATTCGTATTTAAAAGGAGAAGTTGAGAATTTGCAAAAGAAAAAATACAAGTACTTTTTAAACCGCTTTTGGCATTTTTACAATTAACTGTGTCTCCAAGTAGAACTGGGTAGTTTTTTTATTCTTATTACTTACTGGCTTTAGCAGTTACTATAAGTTGATGGGAAAGAAGACACTCATTTAGAAAGAGTGGGTGAAGAGGAATATCTTGTCACTTTCCTTTGGAGAAATTGGAGCAGGTGGCATTGTTGGACTTACTGCTTACTACAGATGACTTCTCATAGGGTACTTTTGATTTCTTTCTTCTCAAAGAAATGGACAGTCTGTTGCAACTCGATAAGCATTAACATTTTGGATGGGCTGTTAGGTTACAACTACTAGTCTTCTACTGAACATGAAAATGCTCTCATACACACTGTGAACTCCTTCTTTTGATGACAAAAAATCATCTTATGAAGGACAAACATTGTGTATCATAGGCAATTACATGGCTGGGGATGAGACGCATACTCCTGTTGAACAAGTCAAAGCATTTACCCTGTGCATAAATTTTGTATAGAGATCTTGCTGCTCTTTACAGATAGCTTCAGTTGCTACAGACATGCTGTATAATTAGCTTTTCTTCACAAAACAATGCATTAAGATTTTAAAATTAAGCCTCTAAAATAACATTCCTTACACCCCAGGTTATTTTGCTCTTGTATACAGTAAGTTAGTCCCAGAAGTTCTCAAATCTAGTAACAGCAGCTGACTTTTCTTGTGAAAACTTCCTAAAACTTTGGGCAACCAGCCTGTGAAGGGATTACGGAAAGGTTATTCAAGTTGGTTCTAATAGGTTTAAGTCTTCTTCTGGTCCACTGAAATTGACTAAATACCTTCCTTCCTTGTAGTGTGGTTTCTTCAAAAGAAGTAAGAAAGATCATTACGATGCCACATATCACAAGGCTGAGATCCATGCTCAGCCATCTGATAAAGAGAGGCTTACTTCTGATGCGTAGTATTGATCTACTTCTGTAATTGGTAATTGATGATATTTTTTAATTTTTAGCTGTGGTGGCACATGCTGTGGGTGTGGTGGCTAACGATGAAGCTTTTGCTGCATATTTTCTATTAACTTTTGAATTTCAGACTGTCAGTACTTGCTTGCGTATTCTGTTAATAGATTTTCAGCTTTTAGTGTACATAAACACAGGTCCTTACCTTGGTCTAAGAAGCTTTTAGTTCTCTAGAAAACATATTGATCTGTTGCAGTGGTTTTTAGTCCTTTTAACTGACTTTTTTTTAAGCTTTAGAGATGGTAATCAACAATGCAGAGTTAATATTTACAGCTAAGACTACCTAGAAAATAAACTTGCTTTATTAACCTTTTACTGCATGCTTAAAAATAAAGTTGCTAATAACAAAAGGAATTTTCTTAAATAAAAGGTAATTGCTGTGGAAAGACCTATTTTTCTTCAGTTTGGAAAATACTTTTCTAGAAGAAACTTCTCTGCTGAAGCTACCAGGATGCATGACAACTTACGTTTCTTTACTCAACTTGTACTCAAGACAATATGTGCACATACAGGATATTAATTAGAGATGCTGTGAGATGAGGGGTTGGGAAGGAATTCTTATCTAAAATCTGTCGAAACTACATGTAATGAAATTTTCATTACAAGATGGACCAAATTTTTAGCTTTGTCGGTTTTTTTTCCCCTCTAAAAAGACAGGTCTATTGAAGTTTTATTTTTAAACGTTTTTTTTTTAAACAAGTCCAAAAGAAACCTGACCTCTTTTGTTTTTTTGATGGTAGTATGTAATCACAATTTGGCACAATGTCTCATACGTTCAGTCTTCAGAAACCTATCAACATGTCAAATGTTTGCCAATCATCATCACTGTACCATTGTGGCCGAAGCTCATTTTATTTTGAATATTCATTTCAGTCTTAAGCAGTTGAAAAAAGAGATAAGGTTTTATAGCAGTTTCAATTAACAAGAAAACTTTTGGGGCACAAACAAGGTTTACTGTATTTCATAGAGGGAGGTGTTCAGCAGAGAATATTACAAAATTTAAATTTATGTCTGTTTTTCACTCTGTGGCAAATTAAGCAAGACTTGTGCTCTAATACTACACATGTATGGTTAGTTAAGGTAGTATAGTAATGATGGTGCTTTGAAAAGATGACTCCTAGTGTAAGCTTTCCTCGAAAGCCCTGGAAATCTTTCTACAAGTTTAATGGTAAATTATGTCAACATACAGGAAGGTAATGAAGTACATACCTTCCTTTGATTCAGGAGAAGTAAGCGTTCCTGAACTGTATGTACACCTTTGTTTAGTATGGAGTTTTCTCGATACATGACAGAACAACTTTAGAGAAAGACTCATATGGTGCATTCTAAGTCTATATGTTTTTGTATTCAGTTTTCTTACCTTTATGAAGAATGCATTGCCTCTGTAGTTGTTGTACTTCCACAGCAACTTCAGTCTAAACTCTTCTTTTTCTCCTCACCCCAGTGTGGGTTCTTCCAGCGATCCAGGTACGATGACAGTGTCCCCCGCTATCATGCTGTAAGAATTCGAAAAGAAGAACGAGAGATCGAAGACGGGAAATGCAAGGATCTTGAGACAAAACAGTGGTTCACAAAATGGAATGAGAATGAAAGTTATTCTTAGGAAAAAGTTGTTTCCCTCCTCAAAGTTCAGATAGAGCATAATGCTTTCGTTAATGGTAAACTCGTGGACTTAGACCTATGAACACTATGGACATTTTCGCTGTTTGTATGTAGATATTACTACTTATACTGCGCCTTCTGTTTGCACAGTTAAAATTGCTTTGTGAGTCCTTATTGGCACTATTTAATTTCCACTCTGCCTCTTTTTCCCCCCTTCAAATCTAACTCAGGGTTTAGAAGACACTGTGTTGATTTGGGCTCTCTTCTGCAGAACATGCAAACCCACTCTGGTAGGCTTTTTCCTGTGCTCCTGATGTTCCTGGGAATGCCAGCAATGCATGATTGAGATCAGCATAAATTCTCCAGCCTTCCCTTAAAGCGTGGTCCCTTACAAACACACTGGCCTTAACATATGTAGCTCAAGTATCGTCCGAAGACCTGCAAATCTATTTTAGTCATAAGCTTTGCTGCCACAATAGCTAGGGCTTACAAAAAGCATCATCTTCAGTTGTATGCAGAATAGGTCACGTTGCTCAATTTTTAAAATCAGATTATGTAAATCTTGCTCACAACAAATATACACAGGTTGTTTTTTTGTTAGTTTTTTAAAAAAGAGGCTTGAATATTAGATGTACTTTTTGTATATATATATATTTTAGTCATTTTTGTATTTATTTTTGTTATCAGTTGTTGTCTTTGACTAACTGATAGGCCAAAGACTTACCTGAACCTTGAAACCACTGTGCTTATGAACTTCAGAAGATGAGACCTGAGGCTTTCATTGTATTTTAATAAATCACTGAAGGTGCCAATACTTTCTAAAAATGTAAATATTTATTCCAGTGATGTATGTGGGATTTTTTTTTCCATGATATTTGTAACTTGATCTGATAGGAACTACCAGGTTTTGTCATATGACTTTGTACATTACTTCAGACTATTAAGCAGTTCAGACACCAAGCATAGGTAGGGATTTTAAGATACAGTTTTATGCTTTACTACAAGTGAGAAGTTCTCTGGAAACAGCTTTCCAGCTTCATAAGGACTTCCTGTCTGGCAAAAGGTGTTGACTACTACAACTGTTACAAAGCACTTGACGAGGCTGTATATGCCTATCTTAGCTACAAGGATCTGAGCTGATCCACTTTGAGACTACTGAACCCTCTTGAATACCCGAGCGTTCTTAAGACAACAGCCACAATGTTGTGCTTATCAGCAGTCTAATCATTGATAAAACTGTATAAAGAGTTTACCCTTTTTCTTTTATTCTTCTTCTAAAGCACTGGTACTCCTTAAGAATGAAGATTAGTTTGCAGTTGTTTATTCCATATAGAACGAAATTCTGCTCAAGAAGCATGCATGTTAGTTGTTAGCAGTTTAAACTATGCAAAAACCTCTTGGTACTTTTTCCTCTCAGAGGTGAAAACCTGCAATGAGGGCAGTTGTCAGGTGATTGATTTCTGCTACTAACTTTTAAGATACCTTTTTAGAAGCTATGCTCACCTAAAATGCTATTCTTACAGAAAGGGCAGTAATTTAGTAGGCTCTTCTTCCTCCCACTAAGTAATCTCAGCACGTGACCCTGATTTTATGAATCCTGACAAATGCATTTAGCTGCTACTCAGTTTTTGAGCTTTCTTAAAAACAGCTTATTCACTGCAAGGCTCAGCAGCATAAGCAGCCAGGCTAACGAGGTGCTAAGATGCTTGATAACCAACTACTCCCAGCCTCTGATTTAAAAGCAGATTGTGGCCCTCTCCTGTCAAGACCATGAATGTCTTTGCAGTGCTAAACTGAAAATTGTTTTCAATAAGTCACATCACTGGCAAACTTTTATTTCAAACTTTTTTTTAAATACCAGCTAACATTGCTACATCATTCCATTATTAGAAATTACCTGTGGATATTTGTATAGAAGTGTGAAATAAATTTTTTAAAATTAAACATTGTTCTGGTAATTGTGGTTTTTTATCATAATTACACGAGATAGTCACAGCTAGGCTCACTGGTACATCAGAAAGGCAAACTGAACGTTGCAAACATCAACATTCGTGCTGTAAATATTGCCATTCCCCCTAAGAGACCTGCCCATTGCCACGGGGCAGATAACTCAGTCTCACACCTGCAGGCAAGCTGCCACAGTTCCTAGCACTCCAACAGCTGGGCCACAGCACTGCTGGGCTTAGCAAAACTAGTCAAGGATCTCACCTGCCTCTGTACCTAGCAGTGAAATCTGCTACTGACTGACAACTACTTGGCCACAGGATCCAGTTTCAACTCATAAAAGACAGAAAAAACAAAATGACACAGGAAAAAAAGAAAATCTCAAAAGAAACCCTGTGGCTTATCTCTAAATTTAAGACATCAAGTCTTCAATTTGCTTTGCTAAAAGGAAGTCATATAATCCGGAAAGTTAGAAAATACTACTGAGATCATCTAGTCCAACCATCACCACCATGCCCACTAACTCACACTCCCAAGAGCCACATCTACTCTTCTTGAACACCTCCAGGGATGGTGACTCCACTGCCCACCTAGGCCACCTGTTCCAATACCTCACCACTCTTCCAAGAGAAGAAATTTTTCCTAATATTCTCCTGGCACAACTTAAGGCAATGACAATCCCTCTCGTCCTATTGCTGTTAGCTGGGAGAAGAGGCCAACCACAACCTCCTCTCAGGTCATTGTAGAGAGTGACAAGTTTTCCTTGAGCCTCCTCCAGCCTGAACAATCTCAGTTCCCTGGCGGCCCCCCTCGTTGTGCTCCAGACCCTTCACCAACTTCATTTGGAAGAGGAGCCCTGAAGATGAGAAGGATACTAGACATCCTAGACAAAATCAAAAAAACGACCAACAACAACAAAAAAAGAAAACATCCCTAAACAGTTTTGTAGTTACAGAGCTAGCTCTGCAGCTACAGCTAGAAGTTGATGCTCTTGAATCAGGTCAAAGATACAATATTACTACAAGCAGGCTGCTTCCACAACTAAATCCACAAACATCCACAAGAAACAACAGACTTGGAGGAACAGTTAAATGACCTCTTAACAACTCTGCTTGATGGCAGAAGAAATGTAAGACAGTGATCATCACCACCACAGGCTGTGCCAGCACCAGGCAGGGGCTGAGGGCAGTGTGGGTGTGCCCAGACCCCCTGTGCAGATCTTCTTCCTGCAATACTTCCTGTCTGGAATGCCCATGGAAAACAAAAGAAGCCAAATTCTTTTGTGAATAGCTGACTTAATTATTGATACACTTAAATATATAAAAAAAGTACTGTATATATACACACAACTTACATTTTAACATAAATGAAAGCATCATAGTTTAACCAGCATCCTATACGTTCATATTATACACACAGATACTAGGTATCATAAACATATACACTGGAGTGCCATAGATGGTGGCATATGTATGGTAGCATAAGTGTATAGAATTTGTACTCAAATTCAAATAAGTACATATATATTTGCATCTGTATATGTAATGCATCTATAAGAATGTATATACATACACAAGGCCTAACACGTGTGCACACTATGTAGCCTGAGGTACACGACTGAAATCCTAGCGAACCACAGCACATCACTTACGGTTAACCCAGAGCACGGCAGGCACAGCTTTCATCAGACACTTTCAAAGGACGGGGCCATGCTGGCACAACGTGCTGCGGAGAGCAGCTGATAGGTGGGAGAAGAGCAGGCGGAGGGCACGCCTACAAACACCTCAACCATCACAATGTAAGCTGAGGTGAAAGCTTTTGAAGATGGCCCTAAAACACCTCCCCCATTCTGACCTCACATACTGCAGTGCTGTCTCTGCACCAGTGCACCTGAACTAAAAAAAAAAACAAAAAACAATCCAGAATGCACAGAGCCAGAAAGCTGCTGGCGCACAAACATGGGGCACTTTGGGGAGGAGAGAGGATCAGGAGCCTGGACCAGCAGCACAAGGCCAGAGATCCCCTGCAGAGACCCTCCCCGGTCCAAACCCTGCTCAGCGCAGGTCCAAACCAGAGCAGGTTGCTCAGGCCCAGGGCAGCTCTTAAACATCTCCAGAGACAAACTTCTGCAGCCTCTATAAATGAGCAACCCACGCCAGTGGCTGACAGCCTCACAGCAGAAGTCTTCCTAGATTTAAGGGGGATTTCCTCTGCACAGTGGCCCTTGTTGCCAGTCAGTGCTTTTATGTGGCTTGGCCTTCACCGTGCCCACCACTCACCCCTCCCAGCCCTCACTGCCCTGTGCAGGGAGCCTCCAGCGCCCCATCTCCTCCTCTCAGCATGAAGCAGCTGCTTACTGCCAGCCCACTTTTAAGGAGCACAAAGCACTGCACTGCGGTGCATTACTACACCCCATGCACAGCCAGCTGTGATCCTCACAAGAAGAAAGCAGTAGTGCTTCACCTCTCCTCTTCCCACAAAAACAAGGGTGCAACTGCAGTATAAGCTTTGTTTTTCCAACGGAGACACCCACCATCATCAATTCCAATTTCTGCTTTCTGATCCTGACTCACGTGGATGTGGCAAAAACTCACAAACTCGAATTTAATTATGTATTGGATAAAGAGACACAAAGACATCTCTTTGCCCTTCTTGAACCATTGGTAATTTGATACAGATTCATACAGATGACACTCCACATGTTAGATCAACCTTGTTGCTATTTTATATACGCTTTTAGTTCTACTTGTGTAAAAAAGAAAGGGATGAAAGCCACAACAAACCAACAGAACTCCATGAAACGTTCCTAGCATAGCAAAAGCAAGATACTGATAAAAATGGGAGAGCAAAGACAAGCCTTTGTGCAGAGCAAGTACACTGAAGAACCATGGGGGCACACCAGAGGGCATCACAGGAAAGTGCATAAGCTGTTGAAAAAAAAGAAAGACCAATATATTCTATATATATGCCCAGAAGCAGGACAATTTGGGATTTGAATCTACAATGTAGCTAGTCTGGAAGAGGGGGAAAAAAGAAAAAAAAAAAAAGCAGCAGTATATGCAGCAGTTAGGCACAGTGACTTCCAGTAAGGGTCATTTACAGTCTGACCTTACAAACCAAAACTCTTCCTATGAAACACTCTACAAGAATGACATGCTCTCAGTTATCTTTTTAAACCTTAAATGCTTTTAAATTTTAGATTGAAATTGCAATTGGTTAGGTTAAAATAAAACCTTATGCTTCAACTACCTTAAAATCCACTTCCTCTTTAAATTATGAAACCAGGTGTATTACATGCAGGCATACCAACAAGCAGGAGCAGGAGACTAGAGAAATGTCACCTAACAGAAATAACACCTTTATCTGTTTGGTTTCGCATAAGAACTTACAGAAATTAGCACATCAGAAATCCAGTTGGCATCACACTGGAATAGATTAGAGGAAGTAGCCCCCTCCTTTGAACAGCCTCTCATGCTTTTATGCCCTTCTTCTACTGAAGCACCCCAACCTGCACCAGGAGGCCACATCAGGCAGAGCAGAGCAGGACGACCCCTCCCTCCCCGGTGCCAGTGCTGGCCCTGACGCAGCCCCAGGTGCGGTTGGCTCCTCTGGCTGCCAGGGCACACTGCTGACTCAGATGCAACTTGCTGCCAACTGGAACGCCCAGATCCCTTTCCACAGGCCTGCTGTCCAGCCCCTGCCCCCCCAGCCTGTACACAGAGCCCCAGGGCTGCCCCATCCCACAGGCAGAATCCGGCACTTGCTCTTCTTCACGCACATGGTGAGCACCCTCTGATTCGTCTGGACCTTGGTGCAAGGCCCCTCTGCCCTCGAGCGAGTCAACACCCCTCCCAGTTAAGCATCACCCACAAATTCACTTAATGTGACTTCAAGATCTTTATTGGAGTCATCGACAAAAGCATTAAAGAGACCTGGTCCAAACACGGGGCCCCGAGAAATCCCACCAGTGGCAACTAGGGCAGCTCTCAGGCCGCAGCCTCCCCTTGCCCAACACAGCCCTGTTGTGGCAGACATCTTGGGACATTCTGAGGGTCACACCTGGGGATGGTTGTCTGATGTCACCAGCCACCTCCCTGATGACCGCCATAAGTGCGGGGACCCCGTCAACAGAACACCAGTCGCTGACTGACCTGCGCCTTGACAGCACAGAGCTACGCTGAGGAGCAGCTTACTTGGAGCCTTCCCACCCGCTGTTCCCAACCCCTGTGGAGGAGCATGGATCCTCCTCCACTGAAAAGGTGTCGGCTGATGGGGAGCAGCCACCAACCCGAGCCGATGGATGTCAGTGCACCTGCAGGCGACACCATTGAGCCCACAGAGGTGGACCCACCTCCAGAAGATGAGCCAATGGAGGTGGATCACCTAACTCAAGGAGGAGCAGGCACCACAACATCATGCATGCTTGGAGATGGTGCTACATCCAGAGGTGTGCAAGGGGCTCTCGATTTCCATCTTGGTCTTGAAAGTGACCATGCCAGAGTGCCCCTGCGCCAGCAGCTGCTCCCCATCACTCTTCCTTCCCCGTTCCCCCTCCTCATCCTTCCCCAAGACCTCTCACCTCTTCTTTCCTGAGCTCTGAGGAAAAGGGAAAGACTGAGTCTGAATCCTCTGAGCACAACAAGAAACCAGTGGACAGCTGTGAGCTTCCTGCAGCCTCCACATGAGCCCTGAGAAAGAGGGCAGCACTGGAACTGGGTCCTCTGAGCTCTGCCTGGACAAGAGGAGTCCAGCAGATGGCCCTAGTTCCCTGTATCTTCCAGGTGAGCTCTGAGGAAGAGGGCAGGACTGGGACTGTTGTCCTCTGAGCTGCTGCACTGGGACAACAGGAAGAGTTCAGTGGACAGCCCTGAGCTCCATGAGGCCTCCAAGTGAGCTCTAAGGAAGAAGACAGGACTGGGACTGGTGTGCAATGAGCTGTGCCAGGACAAGAGCAAAAGGCCAACTGATGTCCCCAAGTGCCCTGTGGTACTCCAGGTAGTGTCAGAGAAGCTCCAAATGCAGCTGTTCCTTTGTAGAAGCAGAGGACCGTGGTTTGCATGGGAAGAAGGGTTGGCAGTCAGCATGAAGGCTCATTCCAGTTGCTCCTTCAAGACTTTTTTTACAAGTTTGGACCATAAACCATTTAAAAGGACTAAACAAAATCATAATTGTAATAAAAAAGCTAACCTAGTAAGTGTGTCTCCATTTTTGGTACAGTAGTGTGCACTGGGACTACTGTGACCCCTCTTGTTCTCCCCAGCACCGACTGATTTTGTCCTCTGGGGTGACAGCCCAGCCAGCAGCCCAGGGGGAGACTGCAGGCTTGGCCTTTGCTCAGTCCTGGGCACAAGAGGCTAAAGGGAGCTGTAGGGCAGCAGAGGTGCCCCCTCCATGTCCCCAGTGATCTCCACAGCTGCAGGAACTGTGATGGCTGCCAAGACAGAATTCGCAGCCCACCGATGGCAGCCAAGCACTCCAGCTGCCGGGTGGGCTCAGCACTCTGTCAGTGCCCAGCACTGCAGCAGGAAATGTGCCCAGGCAGCAGCAATAGGCATGAGGAGCCACAGCAGGAGATGGCTTGGAGCAGTACAGAAACCAGCATTTGTTCAGCTGTGGCTGGTGACCCCCAGCTCAGAAACTTCCTGAGATCTCTCTTCAAGGCCTCTCTGCCCTGCAGGGAGGTGATGGCTCCTCCCAACTGTGTGTCATGATACAGAATGCATACAGACGGTTTTGAAATAGGACAGTTATTTAAGTACAAGGGGCTTAAAGCTCATGGTTTTTTGTTTTGTTTTGTTTTGTTTTGTTTATTTTTTTCCCCTTTAACAGAATCTTTTCATTACGATAACCTGATTACAAACAGCAGATGTGTCTGAATTACAAAGCAAGAAACTCAATGATGGATTTCACATAGAGGCCAGAGACCACAAGAACACAGAATGGTACAGTTTCCCAGGAGCTTTTTTCTTAGGCTTATAGTCTTAAAATGTGGGATTTTCCAGTCCAGTGGGATGGGGTTATGGCAGTGAGTATGGGAAGTGACTGCAAAAACAAGAAGGATGATGTCTGCAATTGTACTCAAGCTGAAAACTGATGTTATAGAATTTTCTAAGCTGGAAGGAATCTTTAAGGACCACTGAGCCCAAATCCTGGCTCCACACGGGAACATCCAAGATTCAAACCCTGTCTGACAGAAGTGTTCAAATGCTCCTTGAATTCCAACAGCTCAAGGCTGTGCCCACTGCCCTGGGCTGCCTGTTCCGTGCTCACTGCACTATGGTGAAGAACCTTCTCCTAACACCCACCTGACCCCTCTGACAGCTCCATATCATTTCCTCATGCCCTGTCGCTGTCACCAGAGAGCAGAGATCAGTGCTCTGATCCCTCTGCTCCCCTGTGAGGAGCTATAGGCCTCCATAAGACCTTCCGTAAGCTCATCTGCTCTGGGCTGAACAAACCCAGGGAATTCTCAGATATTTAACAAAACACATTTTCATGGACTGGTATGCAATCAGTGGTTTCAAGGTGACCAAGAAAAAGCTGACACCTGGGCACCAGCATGCAGGTGGAAAAGATGAAACCAGCCCAGAATCATTTTAAGCAGCTGCAACAAATTACAAACACCCACCTTACTGCCTGTGGGTACTGCTTTAAACTGCTACTAGCTCACAGCTGAGACCGTTATAAGCCAGTTTTAAGAACAGCAATATGGAAGCCAAGAAGGAGCCTCCAACTGCTCTAAGACTGAGAAACGTATGAGCTCCTGCAAGCAGCACTGCAACACAGCATCGTTAACCTGTGTTTGTACAGACAGAAGGGTTGTTGGCTTGCCCTGTTAGCCACTGCTGCTGGTCAGAGTAGTGCCGGGAACCCACATTTCAGTAAAAGATAGAAGTACAGGTCTGCCTACAAACAAATCAGTTTGATCCTGAACCAGCTCCGTCCTTCCTTCTAATGTTACTGCTCAGAAAATTGCCTTTGGAGGTGGAGCAAATCAGCATGCGCTCTGCACTTTAATGCAACATCCAGAACGAAAAGAAGCACCACCACCACATAACTAAGGATGCTACCTATCCCCAGCACTCTCGCAGGACCAGCGACGCGCTGCGCAGGGTAACGCGGCAGAACCGGCAGAGCGATTCCCGGCTGGCACGGGACTTCGGCCGCCTGTTCCCAGCACAGGCGAGATGTTCAGGGGAGAACAGGCCACGTCTGGCGGTTAATTTCATGAGAAACAACCACAAGCATCCATACAAAAGCAAGCGGCGCGGGGCCAGACCCACCACAGCTCGGCTCCGAGCGCCGTGCTGAACGGCAGGGTTCAACGCCCCCATCACAGAAAACGCGTCGGAACGGCCGCGATCGCACCTAACGCCTTTTCCATCGACGCTCCGAGGTTTTCGCTTGAGTAGAGCACGAACCCACCAGACACGTCCCGTTGCCTCACACGCGCCCGCACGAGCGCCCTCACAGCCGTCTGCAGACCCGCGGCGCGTGCCGCCCGACTACACGGACATCGGCGCCGCGGCATCCCGGCTTCATTTCTGCCCCACCGCAGCGCGGCACCTCCGGAGCCCGCTTTCCCTCAGCGCCGCTCCGCGCCTCGCCGCACCCCTCGCTGAGGCGCCCCTCAGCCCGGCCGCCATTTCCCGCTTCTCCCCCCCTCGCCACTCCCCCGGCCCCGCTCGCGACCGCAGCCCCTCCGCCCTCCCGAGCGCCGCACGCCGTACCTTGCCGAGGCCGGGCTTCTCTTGGAGCGAGCGTCGTCTCTCGCCGGGACGCGCGTCGGCGGCCGCCTCGGTAGCGCCGGGCGGGGTCTCCTCGCCTGGGAGCCGCCCTCTCCTCCGCCCCGCCGCCGCTGCGTGGGGCCGGGCCGGGAGGACGCGCGCCGCCTCGGGCACCTCCCCCGGCCGCGCGGCGGAGGAGGCCGCGGGGCGGGCAGGGGCCGGGGGAGCGGGGCGCGGCGCGGCGGGAAATGGCGGCCGGGCCGGGCTGAGCCGAGCGGGGCCGCACGGGAGGAGCCATGAGGCTGCTGCGCGCCCTGCTGCGCTGCGCCTCCCCGGGCAGCATCCCGCAGCAGGTGGACTTCTACTCGCGCTTCTCCCCCTCGCCGCTCTCCATGAAGCAGTTCCTGGACTTCGGTGAGTCCCGCCGCAGCTGGCCCTGACGGGCCGAGGCTCGAGACAGCCTCGCGCGGCCGACTGCCGCCCTCGCGCGCGTGGAGGAGCCGCGGGCCTCGCGCCGGCGGCCGCGGGGCGGGCGGTGCTCAGAGCGGGACGGCGGGCCCTGCCTGCTGCTGCTGCTGCTGCTGCTGCTGCTGCTGCTTAACGCCGGCCTCGCGGAACCGGCTTCGGCTTCCTTCCGCCAGAACGGAGCCCAGGTGGCTCCTTACCCAGAGACAAAAGTGAGGCGAGGTTGAAACTCAGCTGGAAACTCGAGATCCGGCTGTCACTGAGGCGGTTTGGTGTTCCGCCAAGCTGCAGCGCTGGGGAGAAGCCGGGGACGGCTGGTGCCGATGACGGCTGGTAGTCGCTAACGCGGCGACCGAAAAGGCGCGCTGGTGAAGCCTGCTGAAAGCCGGCGGCACGCAGGCTTTACGGAGCGCAGGAAACGTGGAGCGCTGGCGGAGCGGGCGGCTGGAACCATTGCGGCTGCTTTGCAGTCACGTGCCCGGCCCCGGCATAAACACCGAGGGCTGCGTGCTTGGGAATGTGTGCCAAAGGGAGCAGAAAGCAAACGCCAAGAGCCAGGCTGGGAATCTGGCCTTGAAAATGAATAAATTGGCAGCAGGATGCTCAGTCTGATTGATGCTCCATGCTAAAACTGCAAATATCGCTCCCAGGGTTGAGGAGTGCTTGGAATGAAAAGGGATCTATTGTAGGCACTGCTCTGCTTCCAAGGCCGTGCAGAGGAAGGTCTGCAAGTGATACTGGAAGGCCTTCATCACTCCTGAGCGTTGAGCCCCACTGCAATAGCTTCTGTTTCTGTAAGCAGAGCAGTATCATAAGCTGTATGTTAACGTATAACTAGTAAACAGCTGTACTGATCTTTATCTTCCCGTAAGTAAAACATAATTGAAAACCCCAGACTTCCTACATAGGAAGATGTAAACAGATTCTTTTAAGCATCCCCTCTTATTTCATCTGTCCATTCAATGTTCGTACGTTACAATAAATTGTATCCCATGTTTACAGTTCCAGATTTTTACAGGAACCTCACTGTAGTCTTTGCTGCTATTCTATTAAGCAAAGAACCTTGCAAGTGAGTTTTGACCTCTATTGTTTTACTACTAGAATACCAACATGACCATTTTTGCCTTAACATCATTATTTATTTTCAAGGTGTGGTATTTACCACGTCAAAAGGGAGGCCACTTTCTTGCTATTACTACCTTGACGTAAGGTAATCTTGAAAACTGTGGTTTTCAAAATCTGCTTTTCTCATTTTAGTTCCAATCAGTCTAGCAAATGAAGTATTCTGTAAACAAATTTTGGTCTTAATCTGACACGTCAGTTGTATCTTAGGTTGTATGTGCACTGTGTTTTCTGTAGGAGCTTTATCAGTTCTTTGCATAGATAGATCGTAACTGCATGGGGAAACAAAGCCATTTTCCCATTCACTGAAATCTTATTTACCTTAAGCTGTCTTCTAATTTTGACCCAGGATTGTGATGTGACCTCTAGAGGCAAAGCTACTTTGCAGAATGTCATTTGCCAAGTGTGTGGGGGCAATTCAAGATTCTGGTTTCATTCTTGTACCTTCAATTTGACTAGTTCATGGAATTTTTACCTGAGAATAGGGAAAGGCCAGTAACAGTCATGTCAGAAATGCAACCTGACTAGGGAAAAGAATGAGGCTCCTGGGCAGAGCTTGTATGTAAACAGTGTGTAGTACTGGTAAGCGCCATCTTCTTCCCCAGCTCTTCTCCGTATCATATTGAAGGCTGAACTGAGCAAAACCACCAAAGAGATAATTCTTAGGAGTTCCCTGTTGTGAAATACCAAAACTGAGGTAGGTACTTCACAGCAGTACATAACCTAGTTAAGCTTAGATACCATTGATGTAGCATTGCTGAAATGTCAGCATTTCTTACCCTCTTTGCCTCCCTCCTCCTCCTTTCTGGCCTAGTAAAACAAGCGTTGTGGAAATGAATTTAAGCCTTGACTTAATAACTGCATACAATTGATATGTACACAGACTCCAGCGAATAGCTTCGCATGCTGGTTTCATTTGCTGTTCATGAATGACGCATCCTTTCATCAGTGGTAGTTAGTCAATGTTTGCTACACATGAAAGAAGCAATGTAATTAGATAGAAGTCTTATTTAAAGTTGAATGATATGGGCCAGCAGTTCTCACAGTAGTTACTCTTAAGTATTCAAGAATGTCCTTATCTTTACAGAGCTGGTAGATTTCATTATGAGTTAACAGTTTCAAATGTAAGTGTACTGCTGCCTTGAAAGAAACATTGGCATACCAGACTGTCTGAGTCAACTTTAAAACCTAACCAGAGGCCTCTTAGGCAGGAACATAAGAGTTTGTGTAGCACTTTACCATAAATGCTGACTTTATTCTAATGTTATCAAACTTTTTTTTTGGTCCCAGGATCTGAAAATGCCTGTGAAAAGACTTCATTTATGTTTCTGCGACAAGAGCTGCCTGTAAGATTAGCAAACATAATGAAGGAAATAAGTCTGCTTCCAGACAATCTTCTCAGAACACCTTCAGTTCAGCTGGTGCAGAGTTGGTAAGAGGTGTTATTTAATTCCTTCAAGGGTGGCTTTCTTTATATACACAGCTGGAGAAGCAACTCATTAAATTCTACAGAAAGAAGTATTTAATGTACTCACAACATGAACATTTTATAGAATGAGTAAATATCCCAGTGGGACAGAAACTAAATTTGAAGACTTGGGAAAAAACAAACAAACAAAAACTTGCTGGAGCAATGAGATAACTGACAAGGGAATTAAAAATCATTAACTATTCCAGACAGTCATGTATAAGAATTCAGTAATAACAAAAATCCACCAGAGTGGTGTTTAATAGGGAACTTACCTAAAATGAAGAAGCTAGCTGAAGAAACCAACAGAAGTGTCTAAATGCACAAAATGCTTGCAAAAGAGAATAGAAACTTGTCTAAAAGACAGGTTATTGCACACTGAGAGTAAGGGTGGAGAAAATAAAAAAACACAGCAGGATCAATACAAGGCTATTAAAATTAAAAAGCTGTCCTTTGAAAAGTAAAATTTGCTTTTAAGTAAGCAGTTTAAGCATCAATTTTTGTGAGATGGAAGCAAAACAAAGGGATTGCTTGGCAACTGCTAATGGCGCATGGCATTCTGGAAAAGGCTTTTAACATTAGGAGAACAGTCTGCCATTGAATGAGTAGGGTTGATTTGATGACTGAATATAAAAAGAGATAGTGTAGAACTCAATGAAACATGGAAGCTTAAATTCTTGTGGTACTAAATTATGTTGACAGAATGGAGAATTAATTCCACCTGGACAAATGCAAAGCAGAGAGCAACCTCCTCCCCTTCTATTCTTACTCACAATCAAAAATTCTGTTGCAATTGTGGATATTTTTCTGAATGTCAGCTGATGGGCAAGAAGGCAAATAGTGTTAGGAACTAAGTAACCAATGTGGTAGAGGAGAATGTAACTGCACCACTGTGTTAGTCCATTCTTCTTCTGAATCACATGCAGTTTTCGTCACTCCATCCTGAACAGAAAAGTCCAGGAGGGATAATCAAAGGGTTGGAAAAGTTTCTACGCATGGGGAAATTCTTTGGCTTGGAGATGGCAGAAATATTTAAATCATGAACAAGCTGGGTAAATTTTCTAATAACAGGAACCAACTAAGTGATCAGCCATTGGATTTAAAATGGAAGGAAGATTGTTTATGCATTTTAATTAAATTGCGGAGTTCTTTGCTCTGGAAATTTTGGAAGAAAACATCATGAGTGCATTCAGAAATATCTCACAAAATTCACGGGTGATAGATCTGTGGGATATATCAAATAAAATTATTTAGATGCAGCCAGTCTTAGAATATTGCTAACCAGGGGGAACTAGGGAAGTATATTAGCACTGGTCTGTGTCACATTTCTTTCATTTAAAGGTATGTCCAAAGTCTTCAGGAGATCCTTGACTTTAAAGACAAAAGTTCTGAAGATTCAGGAGCTATTCACAGGTAAGGATCTGTCATGTATATCAATACTAATGTTATATATAAAGACTGGCAGGAAAAAAAGTGGCTTAAAAAAATTTCAGCTATCTTCAGTCTCTAGGTAAGAATCACAGTAACATTATCCCTTACCCCCTGGAAGGATGGAACACTGAAACATGGAACAAAGCACTTTTATGCCGTATCATTCTGCTCTTGTGGCTTTTTTTGTTACACTGAGGAAGCTATGAATACATTAAATTTAACCAAATTTTTACCAGTTCTTTGCAACGTTGTCAGTGCTGTATGGAACTTTTCATCTGTGCATTGGATTTGATGATTATTGGCTGACCGTACCTACCATTTGACAGGCATGGGATGTTTTGCATGAACACGGTTGGCACAATTTTCTCTTCTTTTGGCATTAATAAAATAATGGTAAGTAAACAGTAAGTGTATAAATCATCACCATTGGTGGCACCATTATTGACTGTTTGAGTGCAAGTTGCATGGAATTATTTATATGCTATAAAGACTGGGCTGTCTTCTCACTGCAGTAGGCAGACTCGTGGTACTTCTGTACACAACCGTCTTCATTTTCACGGGCAGATACTCAGTTTGCCAGAGAATTAAATTCACTTGAAAGTGAACACCTAACAATGTATTAATTTTAGTTTTACAGATACCGTGATAAAAATACGCAATCGACACAATGATGTAATTCCTACTATGGCTCAAGGAGTAATAGAATACAAGGAAAGCTTTGGCATTGATCCAGTGACCTCACAGAATGTGCAGTATTTTTTAGACCGTTTCTACATGAGTCGCATTTCAATTAGAATGCTCCTTAATCAACACTGTAAGTGCTGTTGTTGAAGGGAGGGGGACACAGTACCTGTAAAACATCAATATTTTCCCTTCATTTTTAAGTGCTTAATACTTCTTAAAAACTTCTTAAAAATATTTATTAATGAGTCTTTTAAATGCAGTAAAGATTGGAATTACAGATTGTCTTTAAATTTGTTTTTTGCAAAAATGAAGATGTAAACTAGAATCGTAGAAATTATGTTGGATATTAAAAGTACTGTCTTTTTTTGGCAGCTTTACTGTTTGGTGGGAAAATTAATCCAGCTCATCCAAAACACATTGGAAGCATTGATCCTAGCTGCAATGTTGTTGGAGTTATTAGAGGTAAATCCAGAGAAGAATAAGAATTCTGAAAACTTGCATGAACAAGGAGTCTGAGAGCCAATACGCATCTTAGAACAAAAATTTAAATTAAAACATTTTTTTTTCAGTTTTCTCCCAGAAAACATTTTTGTGAGAAGATACAAAATCTCACTGGAAGTGCACAGTGTTTTCAGTTATGGTTTTCTTCTTCGCAAAGGGGAAAAGAAAAACCAGAGGGGGAAATGTAACTTTCTGTGTATTTCTTACAGACGGCTATGAAAGTGCCAAGAGTCTTTGTGATTTATATTACATGAGCTCTCCAGAACTTGTCCTTGAAGAGTTGAATAGTAAGTGAAAGTGGGATAAGGCACTTTCCTGAATGTAATGATAGCTTCTTATGAATTATCTGGTAAAATGTTCTCTTTTCACTTTTTATATAGTTAATATGTAGAAATCAAATATACATTTGGATATTATGTCCTCTACTGCATACTTTTTAAAAACCTGGCAGAAGGCTTCCTCTTTTCCATATCACACACTTGTACTTGCAGTCAGATACAACATAGTCAAGTGACTTGAAAACATTTCTTGAACCCCTTTGTCTGTGACTTGAAAACATTTGCAACTGTATGCCTGTGACCTCAGAGGTCTGCTGCTGTTCCCATAGTCCTGCTGAATGCTAAAGAGCCTTTCTAACACTGCTTCCTGGAGTGCTTCTCAAGTTAGTACAAGTTCAGATAGATCTACAAAAACAGTCAATCAAAGTTGCTTCTACAAGTAAATGAAAAATCCAATGTACTCTGGGCAGCCCCATCTAGTGGAAGGTGTCTCTGCACATGGCACTGGGGTTGAAACTAGATGGCCTTCAAGGTCCCTTCCAACACAAGCCATTCTATTAAATTTTCTTTCTCTTGCAAATTTTCTTAACAGTACAAGTATACATGCTGAATTACTACATACAGGTTGCCCAGTTTTCCATTTAAATATTTAGACTTCTTTTCTGCAGTTAAATCACCAGGACAGCCCATGCAAGTGGTGTATGTACCGTCCCACCTCTATCACATGGTTTTCGAACTTTTCAAGGTCTGTTGAATTACCATTACACAATTCTTTTACAGAATTTGTTTGTTTAGTAAGATTGTATTTGTTTGACTTTCTGAACCAATTCTAGATAGCAGCGTGTTTTTGCAAATGCAAGCTTTTAACATTTTAATGGTGGGAAAATACCTAAAAGCTGTACTGTTTGGACAAATAATAACTACGTAGGAAGTGTCTATCTTTCTCCTTTGCCTAACAACTGAAAACCTCTGACATCCTGAGTAGACAAAAAAAAAAAGGTCTTAAAGTGTATAAAGTTAATAAAGCAAGTAAGAATAATATTCCTAACTTTGGGGACACTTCTAACCTTTATAGCAGGCCCTATATAACCTTCTTCTACGAGTTACTTCTATCCTAGACTTTTCTTGGATCTTTGTGTCCTATTGCATATAGAACACATTATAAAGATTTCTACAAATAAAATTTAACATTAAAATATTTAAATGTTTTGTTCTAAAATCTAGCCTGTGTAATTCTAATAAATTATACAAATCTTGATACTGGATAAACCAGAAGTATTCAAAAAACTGTTTTAAAACTATATTTTTTTGTCCCAATTCTGAAATACATGATAAAATTAACTTACTTTCCTAAATTGATGTTTTTTTTTAAATAATGAACTAAGAGGTAAGAGTAGGCTTTAAGTTCTCATACTTCAAAATTGCAGAATGCAATGAGAGCCACCATGGAACATAATGCTGATCGATGCATTTATCCTCCAATTCATGTACATGTCACCTTGGGAAATGAGGATTTAACTGTTAAGGTACTTACTTCTTGTTAATATTATTTCAAAGGTTATTTTGATTATTGTTTTGCTCATGCCTTATACAGGACCATGACTGAAAACAAAGCAGCATCTTTCTGCAGCTCTCATAGCAGCATTTTGTAAGCCAAAATGCTCTACTGAAGCTGTGAAACAACTCAAAAAAGGGAAATGAGCATTGTATATTCTATGCTGATTAAATCTGCCTGAAGTACAGTTTTGCAGACTAATATATTTTCCATATGTATGACATTGATTTGGATTTCAAAGATCAGTAGCAAGCACTGGCTTAGGTTTAACTAACATCTAGTAAAACAACTCTTTGGACTTGCTCCTTCAGTAATGAGTTTTAATATATTGTCTTTCATTGGAAGTAGTTCTAAATAATAAAGATGAAAATACATAGAACCTGTCACTTGTTGAAATCAGTAGATATAAATATTGATTTCAGACAAAACAGTTATGAACAAGATAAAAACAATGCAAAATTTAAGTAGAACTTTCAAGAGATTCTGGATATTTTTAATGATGGTGTTTTATTCAGTTGGTATATAAGGAATGATAGGGAAGAATTCATCTGTTTGTTGCTATAGCTGAGAGATGGGAATTTAAGAAGACCATCATTTTCTAGGGACAACTTTGTATTATATTTTACCTGAATTTTCTCTGGATCATTATTTGAGAGATGCTGTCTTTTATAAAACTGCATTGAAGAACATAATGCTACGTGTTTCTTCTTGTTCCAGATGAGTGATCGTGGTGGAGGTGTTCCTATGAGGAAAATTGACAGACTATTCAACTATATGTATTCAACAGCACCGCGTCCACGTGTTGAGACATCTCGAGCTACACCTTTGGTATGTAAATCTTTTATACCTTGTCATTTTGAATGTGAGTAATAATCACAAAAGAAACCATTCATGAAGTACTGGTTTTATACAGTGTGTATGACCATTTGGATGTTACAGCTTACTTCAAAAATTTTCTTGAAAAATTGGAAATTGTATGAAATCCTAAATCACTGACAACTATTTAGATGTAAAGATTCTGTTCTTCTATATCAAACATAGAGATGAACTACACCAAGCAGAACAATTAGCTATACTGCATACAAATGCAGGACTCTGAATTCTTCTAGTGACCACCGGAAGAAAGGGGGAAAAAAAACACTATAGCATCAGTTTTGAATCAAATCTATAGTTTCAGCTGTGCTATGTAGTCAGTTGTACCATTCCCCAGTAAGAATGACGGTACACAGATATGACAGGGTAGATGAAGAATCTACTTCAGCCTCATGGTCTCATGTGAACTTAACAGATGCCTGAGAAATACAGTAAGAAGCTCTGAACAGCTTTCCTGAATTTGTTCTCTCTGAGAGTAGCACTGAAAATGTAGCATTTGTTGTTAAGGAGTTTTAACAGTTTTCTGCGCTTAGATGACTGTGCAACTCACTAGATAACAGATCTTTACATAAAACCAGGGTAGTATTCTTAGAGGAATTCTTTTTAAAATACAGTAGATTAAATACCTATATGCTTAAAAGTTCAGGCTGCATCCTACTGCTAGAGACAGGGCTTGACAGAATTGTAGCACAAACTATAAATTCCCATTAGTTTCTACTTGAACCTTTTTCTGTATACTGATGATGAAACATACCTGACTTAAGAAACACTTAAGATCAGCAGTGCTGTAAGGCACTCAATACAGTTTATTCTTGAAAGAAGCTACTAAAATACAAGAACTGTTATCTAGCAGCTCTGTCTGTCTAAGGAATAAAAACAGTATTCTCCTCGTACGCACAGGTTAACAGTGTTTTCTTCCTCTTTCTGGGGTGAATTCCTTACTGTCAAACATTACTCTTAACCCTCTGTTTACCTTTTAAATTAAAAGCCACCAAAACCAAGCACTGACTGATGCTGTTAATAAAAATATACTTTTTCTCCCGAATCAGGCTGGATTTGGTTATGGCTTGCCCATATCACGCCTGTATGCACAGTACTTCCAAGGAGACCTGAAACTGTATTCTTTAGAAGGTTATGGCACAGATGCAGTTATTTACATAAAGGTATGATATATCATTTCACTTTACCGTTTTAATTTTACCATCAATTCTATCAATGAATCTTTGTTCAAACAAAAGTTTGTTATGGTCTTATGTATTTACAGGCCTTATCAACAGAATCAGTCGAAAGACTCCCTGTGTATAATAAAGCAGCCTGGAAACATTATAAAGCAAACCATGAAGCAGATGACTGGTGTGTGCCAAGCAGTGAGCCAAAGGACATGACTACTTTTCGCAGTACATAGCTTTTTGCTCAACAGTTCCTAAGGTGTATGTATGTCATTTGAAGGGAATTTAAAAGACCCTGGTTTATATGAAGACGCTGAGCCACGTTTGATCTGTGAAAATCATTCTAAAGGGAATAACAAAGCTTAAATCTATTACTTTCTTTCCTGGAATTTAAGAAAAAAGTAATAAGCTGTTCATACTTTTACAAAGGTCATGCGTAATTTGTTCCACCTTCTATTAATGACTACTTTCTGTAGTTAAATCAAGGGAGCAGTACTTTAAAGTTTTATAGAGACCAGTGTAACCTATTTCATATCTACTGAGAAATGTATTAGGTCATATGATTACAACATTTTTTAATGCAACTATTGAAAAAGCTTGCCGGAGTATTTTTCCATTATGCAGTGTTAGAAGATTAATGAACACTCATTTAATAAACATTAAGGAGCTCGTTGCTGTACCTTGGCACCTGTATGGAGCTTTCTGTTTCTTGATTTTAAGTATGCTGAAGCCTAATTTTGCAAAGTTAGAAATGTTACCTATACAATAAACATTTTTTTCACAGCTTTAGAAACCACACATAGATCTTTAGGAATAATAGCTTAAAAAAATAAAAAATCAGTTCTAGCTGCTACCACTGGTATAATGTATCTCAGGTAGGTGGTATTGGTAATATTTCTTTGGTGGTAATGTGAATATTTAATGTGTGATAAACTTACCTTTCCTTGATCATTGTGAATTAGTAAGTAGTGTTTGCTTGTGTGCAGTAAAGGTTTGCTGTCTTACATTTGCTTATATTTCTATAGGTAATATCAAACCACAGTATCAGTGTTCTAGCCCCAGTGAGATCTCAGACTCTGGGGTATGTCAGGTTACAGCTGTAAGTTAAAAATATTTTTTAATAAACATTTTTTTAAATTTACTGTTAGTAGGGAATCTCTATTACTTGGATAATAGAAACTACTTTCTCAGGAGTATTGTGGAATTAGCAGGTTTTGAAAATACCTTAGTAGTTGTGGCGGGCTTCTGGCTTCATTTATCTAGTAGCTTGAGGTCATACTATAATGCAAATAAGCTAAGCAGAATATATTCATCAGGCAAAGGCAAACTGTCAGAACTCTGGGGATTGGCCAAGCATTACATTTCAGGTACACAGTCCTTCAGTAAGGGATTTGGCTTCTCTTAATGGCTAGTGTTCCAGCTTTGTTGAAGTCAGACTCATTTGTATTGTATTTTTATATCATACCTGAGCATTTTAGGAGTGAAACAGTTAAAGACCTTTGGAATTAAGCCTTTTCCCTCAGGTAACTCATTGCATATGCTC
This sequence comes from Phasianus colchicus, assembly GCF_987193195.1. Classification (NCBI taxonomy): domain Eukaryota; kingdom Metazoa; phylum Chordata; class Aves; order Galliformes; family Phasianidae; genus Phasianus; species Phasianus colchicus. The sequence goes on from NC_143442.1 coordinate 19,635,948, forward strand.
TTAGTCATGCAGCAGACATGCATAATTGCTCTCAGAAAGTGTGAGCCTAAATTTTACTTGGTTACTTGCACTATGCAGAGCACAAGGTGAGATACCACAAGTGAAGGGCATAGCTGGTACATGAGAACTTGCAGTCACGCTGTTCTAGCTGTAGCTGAGCCAGGCTAAAGATTATCACCTACTACTCCCTAGTGTCAATCTGCAAAACAATAAAATGCTTTTATATTCTTTTCAAGCTAACATGGGTCTCTTTAACAGGAGGAAGTTACAGAATGGCTACGTATGTAGTTAAACTAACACTCTGAGGGAGGATTAAGTAGTCCTAGCTAGAACAGCACAGTTAACTGCTCCACTCAAGCTTGGGGGCACTTAAGTCCCTGTTTTATTTTCTTACAAGGACATGAGTTCATGACTGAAATATCTTTCAGTCTGCATGGCTAAAGCTACAGCCGCTCTCTTCAACACTGTAAGAGGATGAATGTGAGAAATTCTACATATTGTAAAATGGGCCTTTTACAAAAGTTAGAGGGAGTATTTGCAGCTATTACATTTGCTGAACTAAAGCTAAAGGTCACAGCAACAGTTTTTAAAAACAGCTCTGAAGCTGAACATTCTTCTAGCTCTCTTGCTGTTTTAAATATTTAAAAAACTAAATTGAGCAATTTTAGTAATATCTGGGAATCAGAAGAAATGTTTCTGAAGAAAAACAAAATCACTTTTTCCCTATGAAGTTGTTTAAACATTGCTATTGAATGGTGGTATTGAAATAAAAGCCCTTCCATGCTCTCAGCTAATTACCTATTGAATTCTGATTATATTAGAAATGATTTGTCCTCTATACTCCTCTCTCCTTACCCAACACCCCAGGTGACTGTGGTGAAAACACAAATGTAGCAGTGCTTTGCTTTACAGCATTTACCCCTACTCATGAGTTTAATCTATTAGTTTTGATTTAAATAGAAGTTCAGAAGGTGATATTTTTGTTTAACATTTTCACTGCTGTAACTGCAGCCATCATTAGCACAGTTTATAGTGAAGTAGTATACTAGCTCAGCTATCAAAGTGCTGAGATTAATAGTTTTGTATGAAAATGAGAATGGTCTTGCACTGTAAAATTAATCTTGGTTTGTGTTAATTTTTCTGAAAGAATCACTACATTTATTCATTAAAAATATTTTTAAAATTACACTTTTGGTTGGGTGATTTTGTTCATAACTAAACAAATTCTGTAGAAACAGACTTCCTATTCAGTATCTCACAGATACTGAAATCCGTGGTCTGTGATAATCTGTTCTTAAGCTCAGGTGCCAGGTGAATTTAGCATCTCTGCTATAGCCCCGAGTTAGCCCTGTATGCAAGCAAGCCATCATTTCCACTAGTCTCCTTCTGAGAAACAAGCTCTTCACTGGGTGCAACACCGAGCTCAGAAGATTTAAAGAAAAGAGAACACGCAGATGTATTCCCTGCTCTGGCTGAAAGCACTTAATTGAGAAATAGACATCCTTGACTGGACTACAGAAAGCACAGCTTCAGTTGTGTAATTCTAAGAATTTGATAATTCCGTACTTCTAGTTCCCTTTTCTTTATCAGTAGGGCAGCGATCCTCCCTGGCTCAAGGTCTGAATTCAGAGTACAAACTCAAAGCTACAAGAGACAAAGTAAATAAGTTAACTAATTACATTCTCAAGATTTCTTAATGCACTCAACTGAAAATAGAGTCTTTCTTTAGAAGTACCAAGATTCTTAAACTTTATATTAGAAATGGATGGTGTGTGCAGAAGCATTTCCACACTATCCCTTTGCTGGAGTTCCCTAGACAGTTATACAAAAAAAGGAAAATAAAGACTTGCAAAACACCAACAGCGAAGTTCATTCATTTAATTAAAATGAAAAACAGTCCATAGATTTAAAGGAGAACTTGGTCCACATACACAAATGATATAAGTTTTGTTCTAGTCTATTCTATGGTGGAATTGATACTTTGTTTCTGGAATAATCTAATTAAAGAAGTGCTGTTACAGTATCTATAAAACAGTATGTAAATATACAAAACACCAATTCATGTTCTAAACTATATGGCGTATCAAATCCTCCTTTAAAGAGAAATAATCTGTAGTCTACAATTGAACATATTTAAATACAATGCAGAAACCCAGTGCTTCAGTGATAGTTTTTCTACAGTTCTTCCCTTGATATTTTAAGTTTGAAAAACAGTAAAGTTTAAAATTAGCAAATATATAAATTTGGTCCGCAAAAAACTTGTAGCAAGTAGAAAAGAGAAATACATGTATTGCAAATTGATCTTATTTGTAGCATAAATCTATAAAACTTTGTATTATTTAGGAAAAAATAGGTTAAAAAAGATCTTATTTATAGGTTTAAACCTTGTCCCAGTATCATAAAGGTAGTGTACAGAGAAATTAATATTATGATTAGTGTATGTAGTTTGTGAAAACCACTTCATATTTCTTGTTATTTTCTCAGTAAATTGCAACACATGGAATTCAAAAACAATGTGCTACTACAGTGGACTTAGTGTGAGAATGAATCATCCCAGAAATACATGAATTTAAAGAAAATACTTCATAAATTTGAAATACATGCTTTCTTAAATTAATTTGACATTACTTTTTTTTTTTTTTTTTTAAACACTTTTCTCTATACATCTTTAGTGGCAACAGATAAACAGACTGCCACAAACTGAATTTGTTGGCAGGATTTTTCTATTGTCCCTCTACCAGATTCAACTCTATTAAATGCTAGTTGACTAATATTGGAATGATTTTAAATATAGTATTCTACTTTCCACAAATGTGTAGAAACTTCAATTAAGAGGGCATATGAAGTCTTAGAAGCACAAATATTACTTAAGGCAGGAAGTTAAATTACTATTAGTACAGGCAGAGTCAACTAGGAATGAAATACTGAAAATATTTCATTTTATTGGGTTGTAATGGGGAGGGACTATAATTAAAAAGTAAAAAAACAAAAAAAACAAACCTACCATATTAAACTGTTGCTCTTTCCCTTCTCCCCTCAATTGTACAATTATATACAAATCTGCTGAACTTCCTCAGAATGACACAAGTATGAACTAAGATTAAAGGCAGGGTCACATTAGCAGCTGGATTCAAGAGTGGTTACCACTCTGGCAGTCTTGCGAACTTCTCTCTCTTTCTTCTGAACTTTTTCCTTCTGTTTTTCCAGTTTTTCTTGTGTTTTCCTAATATCCTTAATTTTTTTCTTTATTGTTGATCGGTCATTTTGACTGGAAACTCCCAAAGCCTTTGGGGTTAAAAAAAAAAAAAAAAAAAAAAAGTACTTTGTTATAGTTTTTCCAACAACACTATCAACAGTACTTAAGCAAGAACAGTTTAAGGAGGTTTTTGGGTTTTTTTTGTTTGTTTGTTTGTTTTGTTTTTAAATTAGGAATGCTGCTGAACTCACTCCAGCCAGCAGTGTTTTGTAACTGCTTGAGAAAAATTCAATCCATGAAAGCTCATTCTAGGAAGTTCGTGTTTCTTTTAAGATTGCGTCATGTAGATTAAAAGAAAGAAATAAAACAGCTTAGTAACTAAAGACATTCACTACTGATGGTGAAGACTTTAACAGTGTTAAAAACGAAGACCAAACCAAGTATTCACCTAAAAAGAAGATGGGCCAGCTCTTTAAAACCTGAATCTTTGGAATCCGTGTCATTCCTGAGAAGAAAAATTGGGGGAAAAAAAAAAAGAGCAACCACAACAGTGGCTGAAGATCTTTTCTGGCACATAATTCATTCCTTTATGATAACAAAGATCCAGTGAGGGCTAATGGTAAATAGAAAATAAGTGCAACAAATTTCCACCTTTCCTTGACATTGCTTGTGTTGATGACGTAATATTGGAATTGTGTCTGTTAACACAACTGAATTATTTCTATAAATGTTTGGCACACTAACACTGCACTCTCTATCACAGCAATGCTTTTCTTGAGCTCATCCTTCATTCAGAGATTTCTGTTCTGTTTACTTGTTTGCGTATTCTATCATCTGCCTATGTTTTAGGGCAGCCAAACTTGGTCACTTATAAGTACTGAGGATTTTAAGGTGTATTATAAAAGGCACAGTCAATGGCCAGTAATAGTGCACTTTGATTTTTGATCAGCAGATGGCAGCATCTGATTCCAAGTTACAGGTAGCAGTATCACACCTTTTTGGAACTCCTAGTAACATGAATTGTAAACCGAGTTACCAGCATTACCATCCCAAATTCCTCAGACAGACATTCATTCAACAGGCCAGTAACGGTATTTCTTCTCTGTCTGAGGAAATATCTGATTACAAGATACATTGATTACAAGGACATTTAGCATTGAAAGCCTATTCTAAAAATACAAGTGCATTTTAGAGACCAAAGTTGGACACAAATTTTCCTCCCTAAAACACTCAAAGCCTGTTACTACTACTGATCATTAACAATACTTTGCCTTATGCTAGGATAAGCGAATGAACCTCATTTTAGTTGCACATCTTGCCTGTCCAGAAGACAGATAATCTACTGAGAAATAAAAGCTTAAAGTATTTTCTAGCATCATAAGGGACTCATACCATGCAGCTTCCAGAGGCAAAACGACTAGAAAAGGCTTAAAGGAACAATTTAATGTTTTAATTTTTACTTTTTTTTTTTTCCCCCAGCAGAAATAAAAAAATTAAAAGCAATTAAAAGGTCATCACATGCAGTTTTTGTTTTCCCATTTGAAGAACAGATATGAAAGAAATTAAGTTTTCTAAAATTGCATCCTGCAGTTCTACACATTTTACTTGGCTGGATCTTGTTCTGATGACCTTATACTGAGACTGATTGTACATGTATCAAGCTTCCCCTTGGGAATATTTGCTGATTTTTATTTCCTTAAGATGAAACTAGAAAGATATACTTTGTAAAAAGGCAAGCTCTTATTTATCAGAAAAATACTATCAATTATTAAATTCTCATCTAACTATAGTCTCAAAGTATTTAAAAACCAAAACTCTGTCCCTTAAAACAAAAATCATGAAAACAGGAAAACAGACTTTGTAGTCACAAGAACTGCTGAATAAGCAATGAAAACTATACTGTTACAAATCCATCCTGAGATATTCACATACCTTTAACTTATCACTGTCGAGTTGCATTAACTGCTGTCCATCTATGTTCATAGCTGTAAACTCTGTAATGTACTGCTCCATGTTCATTCCCATTAGCCAGTGGCAAACTTGCTGTGTGGTCCATTCAGAGATAGGTCTACTGTGCCACTGATTCTGCTTCCCTGTTGTTGTGAATTCATCATCTAACGCCTAGTCAATTGAAAAAAGCCACTGTAAAAAGTATTTTACTTATGCTGGATTCTAGTTGTCAATTGAATCTGGGTAAAAATATACTTTGTTAAACATACTGTAGCTTCAAAGGGACATGAACTCTTGAGATCACAGCTTATAGTCAGCTTGCCTAGGAGTTTGTTATAAACAAACGGACAATACAACAACATTCAACACAAAGTAAGTGAGAAACAGAGAACACAAATGGTTTTCTCTAAGAAATCACATTTTCATGAAAACCATTCTCAACAAATAGCAAAGCATTTGCTAAACTCAGTGTATGCAAACAACCAACACGTTCTATCAGTCAGAGTGGCTCAGTCCCAAATCTAGATACTGGCCTATACAGCGTCAAGAAGAACCAGTCGAGTAGCACTCAGCTGTATTACTGATTTTTTTTTAAGGAAATCCAGAATACAATTCTAGCAGTCAAGAAATCTGACAACAATTCTAAGTACAGTTTTACTAAATATGGAGCACTTCTAAGGAGCAAGAACAGTTTGTTCTTTCATCTGATCCCATCATGTCATCAGTGTAAAGGGTCTGTCTAGTAGAAGGCCATCTGTGAAGAGCCTATAGCATTCCACTGGTATTACATGTCTCCAGCACACAGTACTCACAGAACAGCTCACTGCCTCCATTTCAAATTGGCTTCTGAGGGGGAAAAAGGTACTGCTGTTAGTCCTGAAGCACTCTTTTACTTCATCACAAAAGAAAAGCTACATAAAACAGAGCTTAATATCTCTATAGCAGGAATTCTAGTGTGGCACTTGAATGAGATCTCTCACTAGGTTTTTATTGAGTATGGGCTGCATTTAGAACTGAAGATTGCTCTGTTAGGTAGCTTCATAACTTATCAAGGATGTTTGTAAAAGCATCTCAAACATCACCTACTTTGGACACGTAGGTCAACACACATCACACATTTGTAAATGTGAAACATGGAAATAAGCATCTTTCTACAAATGAATTTGAGATGTGGCCCTATACGTTTCAGGTGAGCAGCTAACTACAGCTTCAAAAGTGGAAGCTCTCTTGGAGAGCTACTGCATGAACCTAAATAATTCCAGCAATCACATGAAAGATGGTGAGTCTTAGGCCCATCACATGGTCTGACACACAGTCAAAACGACCTGAGAGATCAAAATAGCATAATGGATGTACAAGCACAACTTAAAACTTCAGAGGAATTCATGCAATTAGAAATGCTTTCACTTTGTCTGGCCTATGAAATAAAGGAGAATGGTTACATTAGGACCTAGTACAGATGCACAGGAACAGTTTGTAGAGCAGAACAGTTTAGCAGAGGTCTTAATTTCTATAATACAAGCATTTCAAAGGATTTTTTCTTTTTTTAACCTCAGAATAGATTAAGCCTGGTCACACAGACTCAGCGGCTACTAGCAGTTGGAGCACACTGGGGGCATTCAAAGTGTGTGCTGATTTCCAAGGTGAATCAACGTAAGACAAATAGGACAATCCAGAAATTTGCTTCAAAATGGAACACCTAATTAAAATGCTAATGCAGACATAACAAATATGGATATATTGGCCCTCCTGATGTTCAGAAGAACAGTAATTTTCACAAAATCAAAAGGCTTTAGAGAAGGCTTTGCTTGAAGTGCTCTGTGCAGCACTTCTATCAGGAGAACTGGAGAAGAGTGTTTTCTGTGCAGGCCACCAAGATCGGAGTGCTTAGCACAGAAAAAGAAGATAAAAATTACAACAGGAATTTGAAAATGCCCATTTATTTTTTAAATCATTTTAAATACGTATTCCTCAACCTATAGCTGTAATACAAAATATATATTGGTAACTTCTTTTGTCTCATTCTAGAATTTTTGAATAATGTACAAAAAATACAAAGTTTTTACACTTCATGTTTGACTTTATCTCAGTATTGTGTGGCCTATCAGCAGAAAGAAAGAACCAAAAAGATATATTGCCAAAGTTTTTTTCTACAAAGGCTAAAAATTATAGACATTATATTTACTATTTTATTGCAGGTGGAACTCATTAATTTTCCTAGATCTATGCTAGCCATTCAGCTTCAGCTATGTACTTTCAGAGTACTGCAGATTAATTCCTTTCTCCAGGTGAATGCAGTCCCCTACAGAATGCCGAACAGCTCTCGGCACCAGCTCCTCCATGCAGCATGGATTGCATCAGCTAGCAGCCGAAGTCCTCCAGATGGTGCTAATAATTCCAACTATACTTTCAACATACTAGCAAATCCTTGTATCTCATATTAGTAGAACACAAACTAACATGATAAGAAAAATCGCACCAAAAAGACAATCTGCATTAAAACACAACCATTCCTCAGATAAGTCAGGGAGAAAAGGAAAACTTATACAGTATAAATAAAACTTTTCCCTACTGCACAAAAGCACAATTGTAACTTTTCTAGGAGTAAGATTAAGAGAAGTGTGACAGAAAAAGGTTCAGAATATTGATTTTTGAATAATGCTTATTGGTCATTAACTAACACTCTTCCCCCTAAAACTGTTTACCTTCCAAAGGCAGCACTGACCAAAGCTATGTATACATCAGTAATTTTCCAAAACAGTCACTGCTGCAGCTGCCACCACACATGAATAACTTCAAATTCAGAAAACAGAACTAGACCTACTTATGAAGAGTGGAAACACGAGAGAACGATGTGCTCTCCTGCATAACAGTGTTAGTGATTCAGTAGGCAAGTATGGATGGACACACTGAAGGCGTGTAAGACAAAAGACACAGCTGAAATAAAATTGCAATCACGCAATTTAAGAAGTTAAAATCTTTGAAAGAATAAAAGAGGTTACCACTAGCTCACTGGATAACCAAACTGAGGTGCCACTGCTGTCTAGCTGACTGCTGACCTGTCACCACCAGGTCACTTCCCCAAACTGTAGGAGAGTCTGCCCAGAAGAGTGCCGTTCTCTTCTCCACTTCATAGAGGTGTTTCCATCTCTAGTCCTTTAACAATTTAGGATTTGTAAGGCAGAATGCAGTGCTGCATATTTATAGCATTGTTTTAAGACTGTTTTGACTTCTACACATTACCAGCTTATTTTCACCAAAGCCTACTTTAATATAGTTAGTTGCAAACTCATTTATTAATCACTATTTCTTGCTTCCAAACATTGTCACTGTGAGTTTGGCTAGCCTTCTAGCTTATTCCTGCCTGCATTCAGATTTAGCAACTCCTAGTCTATAAAGCATTTAATTGATAAAGATGTCTATCAGTCAAACACCAAATGAGACAATGAAAATTGTTATCAAAGTGTAGATCTCAGGTTTCATCTGTACAAAAGAGGTCTCCACAAACCTGCACTGAGGTGAGGGCACAGTCAAAAATGCTGTAGTTTTCATTCATCCAGAAAGTGACTTCAAATTAGTGGAAGAGAAATTTATATTATAAATTAAAAATTGCAACTTGATCATACAGAGTTCATTCCGGTTTTTTGATACAATGGGGATCAAAACACAAAGGCCAATATAGGGCCTTCCAGTACGTGTTTAATAATGGCTCAGGATTTTTTACAGCATTCTTCAACATTAAAATATGGAAAGAGTCATCCAGTTTCATGTAAAAAAAGAAAAATGGGGTTCTATTAAACATGCTGTAGTATGAACAACATCAACAAGACACATATACACACTTTGAAACTCACCTCATTTGAAGAGAAGGTTAAAGTGTGTGAACGACCTGACAGATTTGGTTCTGTCACTAACCCTGAAAGTTCACAACTTGGCTTGCTATGGTATGTATCATCTATGACAATTCTACTCTGCAAACAAGTGGAAATAATGTTTTATTAACTCACTCCTTGAAATAGCAGATCATAAGACGATATTCTAGTAATTCTAGAATATAAATTCTAGTAAAAAAAAAAAAAAACTGTGACTATTATTTTTAGATCACACGTGAAAAGTATTCACTGGAACATGCTTCAGACCTTTTTTTGTTTAACTTCTGAATTCAAAACCACCACAACAAAATAAAAGCAATATCCCCAATAACAAAATCTTGTGCGGAGATTCAGTCATAACCTGACGTTATGTAGAAGTATATAAGGAAATACACGCAGTTACTCTGTCAGTGGGCACAACACTCCTGGGTAGAAGCAATCTAAGATTCAGGCAGTGGAACTGCTTGCGGTGGGTTTGTATTCATGTGAAAGCACAACAAACGTGCTTAAAAAGATGTTATTCTATCAATGAGATAAAAATCGAAGTTCTAATTGTTTATGGTCATGAAGACTTACATTTCGTATTGGCCCACATCCAAACTACTGTTGTAGTCAGTGGAACAAACTGGCTGCCTTTGCCCAATATGCAATGAGGAGTAGCAATGAGCTTTCAGCAGTTTACAGATCAAGGTTTAAATTAGTTCATGGATACAGAATGCAAAGCTTGCCTAAGGACAGAATCTATAGGTCTCCCCTGTTCTGTGTTGCTGTTCATTGTAACAGCTTCAGTTTTGGGGTGGCTACATTTGAGACACAGAATCATGTCATTTGAAAATCACCTTGATATGCAAACCTACTATATAGATGTGAAATATCTTTAGAAGCTTTTTTTTTCCTTAAGTAATAGACTGTATAACAAGCTATGTTAAATCTTCATAGTTAAAATACTGGAAGTTGAAAAAACATCATTAAACTCCAAACACTTAGATGTTTTTTAAAAAAATGGTTCAAATCTGTAACCATAATTATGCAGTTCAGCAATCTGGAAAAATTACTTTCAAAAAAGCAAGTTCTTCTGAAATAAAACGTTTGACAAACATCATCTTTTTATAAGGGAATAAAATTCCAGTTTAAAGATTATATTGTATGTAATTAAGTTAGAAATATAACTAATTTAAGAAGTATCACATCGAAAGAATGTAAAATCTTCATAGCATTTACTGTTTACATTCAGTGATTATTCTTGGTCTCTCCTGAAAAACTGGATCTCCCTGTCTTGGCAATAGCAGCAGGATCTGGGTTCAAATTGAGTCATCAGCCACTAGCTGTTAAATGGCCCCAGGTCACCTGGCCAACCTGGGACTCCAGCTGAAAGCTATGAAAAAGCCAGATGCTACACCTGAAGACTTCACATTACCTTGGTAAGAAAATCTTCTAAAGAAAACAAACATGTTTTGCAGGATATTTTCTAATTTGACTACCTCAATTTCTAACCAAGATCCCAATTTCTACCTTATTTTCCCTTTACTGAATGAAAACTAAATCTGTTGAAAGCACATCTCATATTTCTACCTTTTTAAAATATTTTGTACTAAGTTTTGCTGCCTACAAGCCATAAGCAATTATTTACCTTTATTTTTGAAGTCTCTACTCAACTATCTAAACTTTGTAAGGATGCCATACCATATATATGTATAAATAATCTGAGATTAAGTTGATTTAAATATACTTTTCAAACGTAATTTATGCTTCTATAAAATAACTTTTTTGAAGCTTTCTTTATTGAGCACCTTCATATTTGCGTTCTCATTTCAGTTTAACCTGAACTCTGAATTTTCTAGATTGTTCTATCTTAGTTCTGGGGGTGGTAACTCAATATTTTCCCTAAAGTATCGATATACACTTGCACTCTTCAAACAAACAAACGACCAAAAAGAAAACAAACCACAATTTGACTCTTCCTGCTACTCCATCATGGACATTCTACACGATTAGTAAGATGTTTAACCTGCCATCTAAGATTATTATAATAACTAATTACATTAGTTAGTTAAGGTCATTTAAATCTAATAATGTAATTAAAATCTAATTGCATTCCATGTTAAGAGCTTCTTCAGTCTTGTATATGCAAAAATTATTACCAGAAACAAGATTACCTTTTGTCCATCAATCTAATCTCACCTACTTTCAACACATAGAGAAGTGTATTGAGGAGCTCTTATTTTAACCTCACTTTTTCATTCCTTGCAGAGAAATTGTGAATAATTCAGAAACAAAGTTGTACTTCAAAGAAATTTGAAGAGAACAGGATAACATTCGAGCCTCAAAATTTAACGAGATGAGAAAAAAAATAAAAGGAAGAAACCATAATCAAAATAAAAGTATTTCAGTGTCTCAGCACCAGTTGTAAAGTATTCTCTTTTCTCTTCTTTCTGCCCCAGCTCGGGCTTAGATTTCCTTTTAAAGACTTAGAGCCAGTTGCAAAGACTTTTCATTCCTGAAGAGAACTTGAATAGAAGAGATTTTGCAGGTACATTTCTCAAGATTTAAGGTACTGAGATATACATAATTTACTCCACAGCATTCTTCATTGCAACAAAAATAAAACACTGCATACAAGTTTACAGAAGATAATCTGGAAGAGTGAAGAATGCAAACACAATATACGTATTTGTACTGTATTAGAGAACAGGCTGAAATCAACGGGCAGATTACGTGAAGGGATTTCTTCAAGAACTCTGTAATTTAGAAGTTTTCTGAAGCTAAACTGTCTGCAAACAGATCACAGGGTTTTTGTTTCCTGTGTTCCTACTTTTCGTAAGTAACAAGAATTTGATTCAATGCTTTGTAGGCTAAGTTTAGTATTATTTTAAGAAAACAAGATCTTACAAGACGCAGTAATTCCAAGAAGTAAATTTCACAGAAATAGGAAACAGTTAAAGCATAACTACAGTCCTTACACCATCAATCTTAAACACAAATACACAAATGAAACAATGCCAAAGACTCAGTAGCTTTAGAATCTGACATGACAAGAGTTTCTATTTCTACCTCCTCATTAAGAAGTGCTTTCACCTGCTTATATGTGATACCACAGGCATAAGAGCAGAAAATATTACCACCATGAAAAGGAATATTCTTTCCTTAAATTCTGCTAAGGTAATTTTGTCCATACCACTATATTGTTTTAGTAAGAAAACTCATTGCTGAGTGGTCAGGCACATTTCCTTCTCAGTTTTCGAGTATTTTCACCACCAACTAAAGATTTCTTCTTTATAGCAGAAACTTAACAGGCAGGTCAGAAACTATGAAGATAAGTCTTTCCAAGCAGTGTTTACTGTTGCAGTAAAAGCTTTAGGAAAAAAAAAATCACCCAAATGTTGCAAAGTGAAAACAGCTTGACTTTGGAGAGGCTGCACACGATTTCAGAATCAATTGATGCGATAATGTGTTCTTTGACAGTCAGCTTTCTGTTTTACAAAGCAAACGTATAGCTGAAGACTACTATACGATTCCAGCTGCTGGTTTGCAACTGGCACTAAGGAAAAGAGCAGAGCAGCTATTACATACTGGAGCACAAGACGAGCTAAAAATAAAACAGTAGGCAAGAAGCTAGCTGGAAGGTTAAAGTGATAAAAAGCCTGGAAAAGCAAACAGTTGAGAAAGAAAAGGGTATTAATTCAGAGGAATGTGAAAGGGAAGAGAGAGGACTTGATTTGGTAAGATCTATGCATTTTTGATTGTTAATTGAAGTACATATAGAAACACATTAAGGGGTGCTTAAGCAAATTTTTACTGCTTATAGTAGAAATGCAGCAGGGGGATTTTTACTATGCTCTGAAAAGTTACTTGTATCAAGCAGAAAGGAGGAATTAAGAGGTGAAGAATGGGTTCCTCTGAGACAGTGACTCTTTGAAAGCTAAACCACGGAATGTTTATCTACACAGAAAGTATCTTGATAACTTTGCTACAGCCTATATTCTCTTCAATGTGGTTCTTGCAATCCTGATATCTTTAGCTTATTTATGAAAATGCATTAGCTTCAATAGAAGCAAATAACACAGGAAAGTATAAATACACAAGTCACATGCACACACTGAAGAGTATTCTGTAAAGGACAGCTCTACTTAAGGAATTAAAGGGTTCCTGCTCTTACTAAGACTTTATAATAATGCCTGGTTCTAAACCCACTGTTTGTATTTTTTGCAAACTCATATACCATGTATGTGCAAAGCTTAATCATATGACAGCCACTGTAAATTCACACTAAGAAATCAGACAGTAGTTTAAGAACTGTTTCGTGATAGGATTTTAGTGCACTTTATATCTGCAGACATGGAAACCAATTTGTTATCTGGCAGTTACGCAAAACATCAGCAAACTCCACGAACTACAGCCCAGCATGTTTTTCTCTCTAATAACATTTAGGAAGAGAAGAAAGTGAAATAATTTTTTAGAAAATCAGAGTGAAGAAGTGTGAAACTTAAGAATAAACTTAGTTTGTGAGGTTACTTAAAATACTACAATTTTGAATCCGACGAAACTCAAAGGAAAAAAGAATAAAGGTAACTTGTTAAGAATATCAGTAACAGTCTTACACTGAAAAAAGTTTTAACGAAACATTTAGACAGCACACATATTTTTTGTGGGCATTTCTTTCATGTAATTTTAATCCCACTACTGCCAATGTGTAAACAAAGCTACAAAACTGGGACATTACTGAAGGTTTCACTAAACAGTTTTACTTTTCACAGCCACACATTTCTTCCACATAATTTAAACGGTAAAGATGGGATTTTTATGGTTATAGACTGAACCATATAATCTCACTGTTAAAGTTTGGTTAAAGTGCTTTAACTTATTAGAATATTACCAGTTACTCAAAAGCAATTTTCTGGAAGAGAGTTCTATAGATGTTTCTGTCAGCTCTAAATACTTCTCTTAAATGGAATACTCATACAGACTCAAGGTTCTGCAGGCAATTTTACAAGAGGTGATATCATCCAGGTCTGCCATCAAGATTCCACATACTAAGCACTACACATTTTACTTTGTCAAGATGCAACTCTTAAATATTCAAAGCACAAATTAGTTATCTTTACCTTGCTTCTGTTCCTGTCTTGACCATGTTCACAACTGTCCTGTCCACTCTGTGTAAAGTGCAGACTACTACTAGAAACCTGAGGCTCTTTGTGACTGTCTCCAAACCACGAGAAAGGCATGCAAGTGGGAACAGGAGAATCCGAATCTGATGCAGACAGATTGTTGCCAGAATCATCCAACAGTTCTCGAGAACCTCTGAAATAAGTTAAGTTGTTTTTAAGCAAAGCAAAAATGAAAGCCCACAAGAAACAAGTGAACAAAAATATACACCACTCATTTGCATCTGTTTCATAGCACAGTTTATATTAAGAATGAAAACTGAGACTTGCCTTTGAATATCCATGCAAAATAATTTGGGTTATTGGTTAAATTAAGATCCTTTTCAATATTTCACAAAATAACTGAACAGTTCCAAATATTTGATTATTCATACAACATTCTTTTCCTTCCTAAGTAAAATACAGTTTTAGTATTTAAGATAGGGTGTAACCCTATGAGCCACTTTACAATGTAACCTCGCTTTACTATTTCCTCTATGCTACTCTTTTTACTTTAAGTACTTTAAAACTTTTAGTTCCACTTCTTCTTAAGTCATGAGATCAGAAGCTCATCACCATATTCCTATAATAATCTGTACAGAATTTTGCCACTGCTCTATTTGAATATACTTTAAGGTCAAACATTAATGATGATTTCCAAGAAATTCCCTAGCTAAAAATGCTAGGAATGCAGATCATATTACTGAAACAAAAAGAACAAATACCTGCTATCCAGAGAACCTCTTACACTTTCTTTCTCTTGTTTCTTGCCCTTGCCCCCAGATTTCCGTAATCCACTGAAGTGAGAAACACAATTTTCATGTAGTGTTTACATTTACACAGTGCAAAATATTTTTCAGTCAGTTTCAACAGTTATAAAAAGCCAAATTTGTATTGTTACACAGAGCATGATTTTGTAGATTATGCATGCAATTAAGTACTGTCATTTATATTTAAAAAACCATGACCAAATTCTGAAAATTCCTTTAAAAAAATCACATATAACCAAGATAAATACAGAAAATGCCCAAAGAAACTTAATATTCAGTGACTCAACAAAGAACATAATTTTATTGCTATATAAACACGAATGAATCAGCACTACAAGATTTTCTCAACATTTTTTTTTTTTCCAGAGAGTATGATGCTACCCAAAAGCAACACTGAAAGCCATTGATTTCCAAACTATCACAAATCAATCTTACCCAAAATCTGGAAATCGCCTTTTGGACTTCCCTGATGATGTTCCTTCATTTGTTTCTACTGTTTTGTCTTCATTTTTTTTCTCTTCTGTTTTCCATAGAGGGGTGAAAAATAAAAATGTTGTTCTGAAAATACTTGCAAGTTTCAAGTATTCATAATGAAAATGCTTCTAAATAAATAAGATCCTAAAACCTGAGTAACTGTTTACAACATTTAGTTGTCCTTCTACATTTCTCTCCTCATCTTGGGTCAGCAGCTAGTCCAGGCTAGCTATTTGGAACTTGGGCTAAAATGTATGCCTGCTGCTAGCTACAGAAAAAGCACATCTGACCAGTACCCTAGCCAAAACACGGAGAATAGCATTATTAAGATTTTTAAGCATAAGCTAGGACAGAGACAAGTTCTAACGAAAATTATATCATAGAGATATGAAGTAAGGAAAGTAGAACATATCTTGTTCAGGGTGTTAAAAGAAAGAATTTCTCTGAGCTGTATAGTAAAGACAGCAATTATAATCCAGTGATTCTAAAAGACACATCAAGAAGCTTAAATTTGTTATCCGATCCCTTTTTCTTGTAATTTATGAGAAAAAAACAGCCAAATATTTCTATCAAACAATGATTAGTAGTGAGTACAGTGGTCATAGTTCCTTTTGAACAATGCAGCAATTCCCATAATGTTCAAGATCTGTATGTTGCATAAAGACCCGCATCACATCTGGAAAAAAGGCCAATGTTAAATTTTGCTGAGAATTGTAAATCAGTCACATTATGCTGCTTATGGTGCCAGTATTCTGCAGAAATATTTTAGGATCTTTAATGACTATACATAGTCTGTGATGTAGCTCTCCTCTACCTTATATCAAGGCAACTATTTAGACTCTTTAGGTTTGTAGTTTGAGCTGTTATCAACTGCTTAATTGAAACAGCATTTATTCTGTAAATGCTTTTTAGATAGGACTTTAAAAATGTGAAGTTGTCCATCTTTTTTGAAATAACAAAGTATGCTTAGAATGGAACTTTTACTTACAATCTTTGTAAAATACTCTGCCTTCCTTTGTTCATTTAATACCAAAGGCATATGCTATGCAATCACTATTGGTCATCTTAGATGAAGATTAGACCTTTTTCTTGTAACAGTATACATAAAAAATTATGTTTACAGATTGTTCAAACTTGGAATTTAGTTTGAGCAATCCTAATATTTGAAAATTTAATGTAGTGGCAAACTGAAAACACCACATATATTAGTCAAGATTCTTGACTAGTCAAGATCTTTTAAGAATAAAATCTTAAAGTAAGCATTCTAAGATTAAGACGTAAATAAAGAACGTTAGTAGCAAAAGCAATGCAGTGCTCCCATGAAAAAAGAGATAATATTTAAACTGGAAGAGTTTATTAATATCTGCTTAATATTTTCAGGAAATTTAAATACTCAAATATTTCTTACATTTTATTTACACAAAAAAAAACACTACACTGATGTTACTGTTTGATACTATTCTGATAAATATGTACATGAAAACAGACTAAAAAATAAATTCTAATCCTTAGCAGAATGCCTTGAAAATTCTGCTGACATCCATTCAGATCTCAAAGTACCTTAACAAGCATGCTTTAAATGAGCTTTAAATCAAGTTTTCAGACATTTAAAGGACCCCGATCCCAGCATATTTAATGGATATACAAGTGATTTTGCAGGTCTATTGACTATTCTCAAAAGCAACTCTTTTAACACAGACTACATTACTTCAGTAGCGTCTTGGCAAGGGCCAAGAATTTGGCTCCACTTCCAAAGATGCTGTTTGTCATCAATAGACACTCTTCTCAAGGAGGGGGAACTGACTGGCTAGACATTAAATGTAAGCAACAGTAAACAAATTCATGTCTCAGGTAGAGCTGACAAGAGAAAGTTACCATCTTGATGTCCACACTGGAGGTCTTAAACATGACATTATGTGGACAAATGTTCAGTTTTAACTTCCTTCAAGTACTTAAAAAACTTGCAAATTTCTGTGTTTTTTATTTGTTTTGTTCTTACTAATGATCAGATTTTGAGTACCATAAATGGTAATCTCTCCAGTGTAATAACTGCTACTAGTACTTCCTCCTCTTTTCATTCATTTGAAGAACTATGTTCACTTCAGTATATCTAATGGAAACTCAAATAAAACAGAATAAAATGGTCTTGCATACACTCTTGCTAACTTTAGACTTTCCTGAAGAGTTAAGAAATGGGTTTAGAACAAGTAATTAGTAATCACTTTCTTTTCTTACTAAGGGGCTTATTACTCAGTAATAATTAACATCTAAAACCATAGTGATTCCAAAGTATTAAAATAACATAAAATCTTAGGTCTTACCCTTGGCCTCTTTTCCTTTCCCTTTTACTTCTCTTTGCTTAACATTCTTGGTAGACCCTTGAGGAGAATTTGGAGCCATCTCTTCAGGAGTAGGTGAATGAGTGGTGGTTGTGCTATTTTCACTATTTGGTTTGTGTACTGGAGAAGAGTGTGTGGAAGCAGAAGGACTTGACTCTAAAGGACTTTCTGTACTTTGTGTTTGTTCAGGCTTTTCACTCTTTCGTTCTATGTCATCCAAATGAGGCAGAGTTAATTTTTCACTTATTTCTGAGATCTTCGTTAGACATAGAGTAGAAACTTCTCCACTGAGAATAGCATCTTCCGAATCCTCATCCTTCAAGAAATTCAAAAGTCACTTTATAAACGTGATATATAATCATTTAATCTTTCAATTTTTCATTTAATCTTTTGCCATGATTTAAGGATATTCTATGTTATGCACAAACTTGCTCAGTTCAGAAAATTACAAACAGTTACAATTTTAGCTTGATAAGTTGCAGATATCATCTAAATGATATAAAGCTGGTTTTATAGGCTCCTACAACCTTTTGCACATTCAAATCACCTTTATCTAGACAATTTAGAAAGATTCTAGTATATCTTGCCTATTCCAAACCGGTTTTAAAACCCTTTCAAACCAAGTAATTCTCCCTCTGTGACAGGTTCTCTCATATACTAGTTATGTCCCTTTGTATCTACAACTGTTTTCCCCCCTTACATCCTGCACTCACGTGCTTATTCTCATGTTAAAATCTCTGCAAGGTTCTGTGAGCTCACGAACAAGTTGTTTTTGTTTTTTTCTCCTCTTCTCTTTTACTTGCTCCATTAAAGGAGACTAACAGTTGATGCCCAGAATCTGTTTCCATTAGAATTTCACTGGCTATGACACCAATGTGTGGATAAGTACTTAATCATGATACTAGCCAAGATCATAGGCTTGTTATAAAAAAGGGCCATCTTCAGGGAGAACATAAATATGGACCATTTACATCAAAGAAAATTAGAATAGAATCACACTGCGGGCAAACTTTACTGGTTTTCTGTACTGCTAGCAGATGAATGCGTAGAAATAAAAATACAGATAGAGACCTTAAGAGCTATCAGTATTACACTGTTATTTCATAACACCAAATTACATCCTCAAAAAAATTTTATAACTTCTAACTTTCAGCTTTCTCAAATAGAATGAGAATGCTGCTATATATTTTTATGAAAACACAAAGTCAATAAAATCAAATACAGAGTTTGTGAAATTGTAAAACCAACGTTCCCAAGTTTAAATTCAACCAAGACATTTGAAAAAGGGAAGGCTGAAAGTTAAGGGGACACACAAAAAGGGGCACACCACCAAGAGAAGTCCTAGATTCATACAGTTATTACAAATGAAAAGCCATGCTAAGAATAGGTAACCACTGTACAAGTAGAAATGGAAACAGAGAGTTAGGTATTGTTAAATGCACCACTGGGACTCTAAGTTCAGACAGAAGGACAAAAGTTAGATAGGGCCACAAATTGCGCTAGGACATTTTATCGCTACATTTTGTTACAGACATAAGTGATTACATACAGAATAAAATATTTCAGAAAAAGGTTTAGTTTTTGAAGAATATTTCTAATTATTGATAACCTGCTTCAGATGAAGGGATTGCAACACAGATAGGCACGTTCCACAACATACCACTGGTACTATGTCAGAATTTTTCAGTAAAAACAGCATACAGTAAACCTGAATACCTCTTTGCTAACTTCAAATTAACTATGCTACAACAAACTTGCCAGAGATCACATATGTGAGCCTGAATAAGTCTTTTCCGCTTGACACACAGCACAAAAATCTCCTGCTTTGGCACAGTCTGAATGAAGCTTGGACATCACTTCAAATTGAGAATACAAATAAAACTGAATATACGTTCAGGCTTTTGAATGCCTAACTTTCTACTCAGATTGGTACCTGTAGATTCGCAGTCTGTTGTCCAGCCCCAAGAGATTCTTTCAGCTTTGATCGAGAAGGTGGCTGGCGTTTTACTTTCAAAGCAAGCTGAGCTTTTGCTTTGTGGGCACTGGTGTCTAATCTGGGAGTATCCCCAACAAAAGCATCAAAATCTGTAACAAATACATACTTCTTTTAAAGAGTATTAGCATGCAAGTTCTCCAACCCACAATTCAGAAAGAATATTCAGAAGCTAATCAGCAGATGGAATAATTCTGATTTATTAATGTACGACAATACTATTTTTATAATGCTGTAATATTTTATCACAGTGATCAAAAATAACTGACTAATTTGAATTTCAACCCGATTTCTTCAATTTTTTTTATTAAATAAAATCAGTCAGGATATAATTGTATTTATGGCTTGAATACTTAATTTTATTCTCAAACTGATGAGAATTTATGCCACAAATATGCCTTCCTTTGAGATAAAGACCCTTTAAAAAGTACATAAGCATCAACCAAATCTTGTTAAAATATACGTCTCATTTGAAACACTGCCTGATATTTGATAGACTTCTGGGAATAAAATTATTAGAAAATTTAAATCATGAGCTATGGTTTATATAACAACTTTCTACAATCAGCAGAACTGGACTTAAACTGAAATATGTCAACATTTTAGCCTTGCTAATACTATTGGCTTCACTACTAGAGAATACAAGGAAAAGTAAATATAGTCATCTTCCCCCCCTCTCTCTCTCTCCATATTGCACATAGCATTTCGGAAATCCTGAAAATGTTGGAGGACTTCTTATCCAGCAAGATTATGGTGTTGCTTTTTTTTTTTAAATAAAGAAATCACCACACACATATTAACACCCCCTAACTTTTGTTAAGTGCAAATCTAAGATCTAACACTTACTTACCAGAAATTAACATCTCTGAAGAATTTAGTCTTTCCTGTACTGATTCTGTTTCTTTTTCACTCTCTTCTCTCATCTTTGACTGCTCATTATGCTGGCTTAGATTTTGACAACCGTCTTCCAATAAACTCCCACTTCCAAACATATATGGCATCTTCTCATAAACTATTAGTTTATTTTCAAGCTCTGAAATCTGTAAGAATTGAAGTGTAGAAGTGAGACAAATACTCAAGAATACAGATGTTTGATTTTAAATATTACATTGTGTTACCTTTTCCTGATACATTTTCAGCTGTTCTGCATATTTCTGGTCTCTCTCTTCAAGTACCCTTAAATGATCCTCCTCTTTTTTCATAAACTCTATTTCTCTGGTGAAAGAGAACATTCATATCTATGAAACAATAGTATGTAGATATGTAGAAAAATACAGAAAATAAATATGCCCAGTTGCATTTATTAAGAATCTTCCTGTTAGTAAGTACATTGAAAAAAATCAATCTGTACTGTGTCATAGATTCATTAATTTCATAGTGTCACAAAGTGACACATATAGTTGTGTATACAATATTTACTGTATTCACAGAATAAATCACTTATGACACTAATTCACTCTGGACTGAAAAAGAGACACTTTATTTTAAAAACTGGCAAACAAATTGCACATCAAATATATGCAGAACTCTAATAATTGGATCTTACTTCCACAAACATATACACATGCAGTATACTACAGCATTTTCCTTCCAAAAGCTATGGTAGATTTTTTTTGAAGAGAAGTAAATAACATTTTAATTTTCTACTTGGTTTCTCCTAAAGAAATTGCAATGATAGGTTACACACAAAAAAAATATAATGATTACCAAAAGGAAATAGAAATAAAAGGTAGACTCAAAAGCAGCAACAAAACTTTTGAAAAACCTTTTCAGAAGTTGAATGAAGGTATGGAAGAATTGAGCATGCATAGCCCTCTGCCAAATGACAAAAAGTGTGTTAAGCAAATCAGCCCTTTACATATTTTGTTGGTTTTTTCTCATGATGTACAAAATACGCAAGAAAGGAAGAGAGACCTACTTACTTTTGTTGGTAATCTTTGAGCAGTTTCTTGGCCTTGTTGTATTTCTTTTCAAGGGCATCACATTGTTCTTGAGTTTCTTTAAGATGCTCGTTTACTGTTTTGCACAAACTCTGTGCTTCTAACCAGTAGGTCTCCAACTTCTTTATTTTCTCTTTGCTTTCCTCTAAGTTTTGCTGAAGTTGGGCTCTATTTAATTTCCATTCATTTTTTTCTGCTTCAACAACTTCTAACTGAAAAGATTAAGAATTAATAAAGTAAACTAAACTAAAAGATGAAACAAAAAGTACATGTTTAGTAGAAAACAGCTAGTAACAACTTATCAATAATATCAAAACAAGACACAGAACTTTTAAAGAAATCGTATCAACTCCTCCAAACCTTGCTAATCCAAGTAAGTTCTAGAACTCAACTCTCAGGTGCCTTTTACTTTCTCATTAGTATTGCTTCCTTTTAAAAGAGTTAAAATTAGTAAAATCTTTGCTGTTATTTATGTTGACTTGTTAAATAACTCGCCATCTCCTAACATCCTTGGAGAACCTATTTTGACATAGTTGCAATCCAGCATTTACTTACTGCTAAATTTTCAATTTGCCTTAGATTACATACCTATAAATGGTATTGAAGGAGGTATCTTACCTAACAAACTCCTTAAACAATTAGCTATCCAATTAATTTTTAATGGCATTTAATACCAAGCATCACCGATTTCTTACTCTTTGTAGCAATCAATATGGCATTCTCAATGGTGGGAGTTACAATTTCCCCTCCAAAATGCTTTTCGACAGTGAATGTTCTTGTATGTATTTGAAACAGTATAAAGACAAGCTTCCCGTGCTGCTACTTTGTTACCAACAGCTTGTTTAATAGAGCTAATAAGAACGGTAGATCTTCCCCGCCACTTTAATAAGACCAGGTCATCTTAACAAAGTATTATATATCCCTGGATTGATAACTAACAAGAAAAGTAAGCAATCCCTCAACAAAGGAAAGAAACAAGCCCCCTTCTGCTTAACAGCAGTCATAGAACTGAATATTAATCCATGTGAAGTTTTCTGGGCCTGGCCACCTTCTTCGGGGATATTATTTGCACTATGGAAACTGCTGCTTGTGAAATCAGTTAAGACCACCTCCTGATGGAATAGAGATGTCGAAAGGATGAAACATTTACTGAATTAAAAAAATAAAAATGAGGCAAAAGAGTTGTACTAATACCAACATTTTAAACAGCTTTTTAGCAAAACAGTGGGCTAAACATCAGGAATACTGCAAGAAGGAATACCATCAGAAAGTTAAATCAGAATTATCATAAGAACACCAAGTTTCAGCTGCTGTGACTCTCTACACCTAGAGCTCTAAACTTTTACAAAGTGCAGGAAAAACTCCAGTATATACTATTATTCAAATTATTGCAATCTGAAGCTTTATCTTTGCCCTGTCTCCTGCCATCCTCCTCCAATGGCATAGTGTGACTATGACTATCTACTATGCTAGAGCACACATTTCTTGTCAAGAAAACATTGAAGGGTAATGAAATAAAAGCAGCTGCTCACCTATAGCAAGTATTTCTAGAAAAAGACCATGCACAGATCTCCATCAATGAAAAAAGTGGCAAAAAGAAAAAGAAACCTGTTCTCAGATAACCCAGAAGCGTTGAACAAATCCTCACTAGAAAAACAAACAAACAAACAAAAGAAACCCTCTCTACTCAAAGGTGGTCAGAAATGTGGGAGAGGTTAAGATGGGAAAGAAGGTAACAGAAATAACTTTCTGGTAACAGAAAGTCTGGCACTAACCACTATCTACAAACGCCAGATCCATACTCAAAGAACAGGTTCTCTGCACTGAAAATATTCTCTTGCTTGGTTGCAATCTTGCTTCATGGAGAGTCAGCTAAATTCAGTTTGATGGTAAGCAGCAATACTGAAGCATTCATTTTAAAATAGCACTTTTCCCAGCCCCTATTTGAGGACAGATCTTCAGAAATACCTGTCTTGCTTAACACAGTACACACAGCCTGAGGCCTAAAACAGATTGCTGTCCCTTGCATTCAGCATAATCTTGGTAAAATTCGCTGCTAGAAACAGAAATTAAAAAACAAACAAACAACAAAACAACTCAGTCACAATTCTTTGAACACTTACCTTCTCCTTCAGTTGATTCACTTCAGCTACTGTTACTGCATGTTTTAACTGCAGCTGAAACAAACAAATAGAATTTTGCAGGAGCACACAGGAAATGATACATGAAATGCAAGCTTTAATTATTTGTCTGATCTCCCTCACATGAAGTCAGCTTATTTCTTTGTCAACTACAGAAGAAATAATTAGGAACTTAAAAAAAGAAGTTAAACTATATCATCACCTATGGTATTGAAAAAATGTTGAGCTTTTAACATTTAGATAAGTGAGGAGGTTAAGATAACATTTCAATGATCTAGGAAAATGAGAAGGCAATAATGCAGTTATGACAACAGCTTGTACACAGAATCAAGTAAAAATGTAACAATATCTTTTTTTTTTTTTTTTTTAACTTATCAGCACTGACAAATAAATACACAAGGTTTGATTTGAAAGTAAGCTTTATACTTCAGAACAGAAATCTTCAGAGGATAGTTACAGATAGAAGGCTACATCTGAACCAAATGTAAAAATTACTTTTAACGTGACAAGGAAACAGCATGCATATGAGTGTAAAGGTTTTTTCTGACAATTGGCAGTTATTTCTTATATTTAACTCTCCATCTATTACCCTGGGGGACCTTTTTACTTTTTAGTAAGGCATAACATACTGAGTATTAAAATAGATGTCTCCATAACTTAAAATCCATAACTGAAATTATGTTAATAACAGCTTGGTAACGATTCTAGCTGGAAATTCAACAGCACCCCAAGTAAATATGACACTTTTAAAGATGCCATACATAGCAGTGGTGCCTCTCGCAGAGAAGATGTAAATGCTCTCTATTTGAATTTTCAAACTACTGATCACTTTCTCAATATCGGAATTATCCGGAAAACAAACGTGAGAAGGTCTGCAAATATCTTTTATAAAAATAAGTATGTACAAATAGCCTCTGAAAGTGCCAAGCTGGGATCAGACAGCTTTTTTGCAGTGTATTTTTCTTCTCCTGAGTAAAAATCACAAGTACTTAAAGCTACCAAAAAAACACAGGCCCCTATATGCCAAGCACTGCACTACTTAAATCCCAGAATATAATCCACAGGCCTGAATAAGGCCAATAAACTCTTTAATAACCCATTGGGAAAAAGGAACCCAATTTTCCAATTGTGTCAAGTAGGGAATCACATAATGGAACCTCCTACTGGTTCATAAGTAAGTTCTTTATTTCCAACCTTTCCCCTTCTCAACAAAATGCAACTAAAAAAAAAAAAAAAAAAAAAAAAAAGCAACAGAGGGAACAACTTGGAAAAATCCTCTAAACCTCTCCAGAATCAGCTACTTCTATTTTCTATTTTACACAGACCTCATCAACTTCAGCAACCCTCAGAATGTGGGTCTTTGTTTAAAGGGACATCTATAAGGGAAATTTACTGCTGCCAGCGGGAAAATAAACTCAAAACCACAATGATGGGGACATGAAAACATATAATATTCAGATTCTCCCTAGTACATCATGAAGAATAGTAAAAAAACTGCTACTACTATACCTCTTTAAATTTAAGAAGAGATTGTGCTGAATCCATATCCAGTGGTAAACTGATATCTTCATTTTCAGGAAGATCAAAAACTTCCACAGATTTTTCACGTAAATGTGATTCATATGTATCATCATCATCATCATACTCATCATCCTGAAAAAAAAAAAAAAAGACAAAGATGATTAAGGGCCTGAGAGCAACTCCCACACGAGGAAAGGCTAAGAAACCTGGGTCTGTTCAGTCCAATAAGCAAACGGCAGCTAGGCTTCCCACCAAACAAGGGGTGATGGGCAGAAACCAGAACACACGAAGTTCCACACTAACACAAGGAAGATCTTCTTTACTGTCAGAGGGATGGAGCACTGGAGCAGGCTGCCCAGAGAAGTTGTGGAGTCTCCCTCTCTGGAGATATACAGGATCCATCTGGATACCTACCTGTGTGACCTGCTGTAGAGAACCAGCTTTAGCAGGGGGTTGGACTTGATCTTCAGAGGTCCCTTTCAACTCCTGCAATTCTGTGATTAACGCAAAGAACTGCAAAACTTCTTAACTAGTTACTAATCCTTTTTTAGTTTCTTCTATGTGTGATAACTTTTAAAGGAGGTTTGCAAATATTTTCATCAAAATTCCTCAAAAGAGAGTTAAGTAAGCCATGGACAACAAAATCCACAACTCGTGTTTATAAATATCTTTTGGATTATTGGTGAATATAGCAAGTAGTTACAACTGCATACTTTGATAAAGGTTGTGTATTAATTTTGTATTTTCTCTTTTAATCAGCTTGCCTGTTTTATCTTTTTTTTTTCTTTGCTTCAATTTGATTCAAAAAACATTCATCCTATTTGCAAAAGTAATGGCGTGCTTTAAACATCTGTGTGTGTGTATGATGTTTTACCTGCTCTGTATCATCATGAACGTAGTGTTGCTCATACAGACATCGCTCCTGCTCTAAAGTCTCACTAATGAGGCGGGCTACTTCACTCTGAGTCCCTGGCTTCTCTCTGCCAATCAGAAACCTACAAAAGAAAAACAAATTACTTTGCAGCAAAAACTTAAGAGATATTTAAGTGGTTAGTTTGTCATACTATTGCCCTCAGCAAATTTTCTGTAAATTTTTCAAGCTATAGTTTTGTATTCTCCATTAATGAAAAACTACATTTAAATAGAAGGTATTACCTGATAGAAAACAACACATACCTCACTGTGCCTTTGGTGTTTTTGAGTACAGTGGCTGCAAAGAACTGAGTAACTCCCACTAGACTTATGCCATCAACTTCCACAATCTGATCATTTACTTGAATTCTGCAAAAATAAATACTTTAGACATCAGTTCAACAAAAATATTTGACTAGATACATTACTGACATGATAAATATCACTTAAAACTCCCTACTACCTATAATAAGAAATTTTGAGTACCAAGCATTCCATTCCTTAAAACTAATCTCCTGATCCTCAATTACTATGCTGATCAGCAATTAAAAACTATACATAGTGTTTGCCTTGATATTTTTATACTATTCACACACTGAATGGATTCTGGATCACCAGCTTGATTTTGTAGCACTTTTACATGTGGACATTTTCTAAAATTTTCTCAGACATCCTGTAAGAAAACCTAAGCTCCTTTTGAAAAATGTCCTATATTAAGTAAAATAACTGCATTTTTTAAATTTAACACAAACCAGCAATGTAATATTTATTCACTTGAAGTCATCCTTGTAGCTTTATTCACAGTATTTGGCTTATCAGATGAAAATGACTGGAATCAGTCAGAAATGTGCAAAAACCGTAATCAATTCAGTGGAAAACTCACCGTCCATCTTTCTGAGCAGCTCCACCATCTGTTATTGTTTTTACAAAAATGCCCAGTTTTTCCAGCCCCTGATCAGCACCAACTCCCATTCCAATAATACTGATGCCCAGACCGCTGTCACCTAAGAGATTAAATTATTTAATATTAGCCAGATAATAGATGATACAACACTAAGCACTAGTGAGAGGTTTTGAAGTGTTTCAAGTCATTCCAAAAGATAAAAACATGTACACATTTTATAAATACATATTTAATGTATAAATATATAATGCATTCATTTTGGTTTTTTTTTCAAGTCCAGATACTACTGAAATCTTTTTTTGTTTTGTAGTTATGACTTCCTGTTAGATTCAAAGTTTCATGGAACCTGAAAGAGAATTTGAGTTCAAAGATTTATGAATTGCATATATTCTAGTGCAGACCAGCTGCTTGTTAATGTATCCTTCCTAACTTCAATTAGGTATGACAGCTTGTCCTTAATGGAAGACTGTTCAATTAAAGGTCATTACATTCAACAGAATAGCTACGCATAAAAGCTGCAGCCTACATTCAAAAATTCAAGAACCAATTGCAGCAACAATACAGTTTACAATTGCTTTATCTTTTCTTCCCATAGTATCTCTAATATTCAAGGTCTGATTCACACCTTTTTCAATTTCCACAGGAAATACTTCCATTTTTTCCACCCTTTTCTCAAGTTCATATTCAGCTGAGGCTGCCACAGGGTCAACTTCTTCGTTACGTCTATCATAATCTTCATTTGAGTAAGTACTGAAAACCTAAGAAAGGTAACAAAAAAACTAGCTTAGTACTTTCTCAGCCCCTTCCAAACATGATGTAATTGAAAGAAAGATTAGTAAGGAAATTAAAGTGGTATTTCTAGAGATCCCAATTTCTAAACAATCATCAATTTAATGAATACCGCTGCAGTATACTTTCCAGTTACATAAAAATAACATTTCAGAAGTTTCAAAACAATCACTTAAACACTTTTTGCTTTGTAAACACAACAACTATATAAAAGAAGTCCAGGAAATCATAATATCTTTTTGCTACAGAGTTAATTTTTTAGGATACATTCCCCTGAATCCTTTGTTTCTCCCTTCCCCCAAACCATCTGCCAATTACAGAGCCTCCACCAGATGTAGATTTCTGATTTTGCAGGGAATCGTGTGGATTCCCAAGAAAAGGAAATGCCTCGTTACATACATTACTATTTTTAGTAGTCACTCCGGCTGAATTTCTGATTTGTTAGAAGATAAATAAACAACAAAATGAATGATGAGTATTAAGACAAATGAAGGAAAGAAGGAGCTACATGCAACATGCTTAATTTCACTTATCAGCATGTTCATTAATCATATACAAAACCATAAGTTAGAGGTAAGTCATATTCCCCCTCTTCAACTATGGGAAAAACAAGGTTTATCTGCTCAAGTTTTTTGCAGGCACTGAGTGTTATCCTCAGTATCCCTGTGAGACAAAACCAGTTACAGACTGCAGCTGCAATCTCCTTAATCATGAACGTGCAGTGCTGACACAAAGTTCATTTACACTGGTCTACTAAGGTTTTGCAACTTCTGGGTTTTCACACTTGATAGGTACCTAAAATCATGTAAATATGACAGAATTAACTATAAGTAGATAGTACTAACATTTTGCCAGTGAATTTATATCCACTAGTATAGTGTTAGCTCTGCATGGCAGCATATTCAGACATAGAAAAACAGGTTACCAAAAAGTGACTGATAATAACTCAGAAATAACACAGGCATCCTTCCTGATGCACCTCCAGACTACACCTGGAGAACTGTTCACAAACTGCTGTGTGCCACAAAACACGGCCATGGATTTAATGGAGCAGTTCAGCAAGCAAGAGTAGATCCACTTGGTAGACAGCAGAAGAAACTCATTCTCAGAAGCCTCATTTCTTGGAAGGCTCTCTTAAAGACAGAAATGAGTCTTCCTAGGTCTTGTATACAGGTAAATAAACCAACAAACTCCTCCAGATACCATCCAGACACTAGAGGGCAACAACTGGCAACAGACAGACAACGGTTACACTGAGGGTCTCCCTGTTCTGTAAACTTTACAGAAAAAATGCAATATAGACAAAGAAAACCATCCAGGAAGCTTTATTTTACCACTACCAGAAAGAAGCTGATAGACTTCTTTGACTTAGTTTGCCCCTACCTCCCCAGATCAGTAAACAGTAGAAGCACTTGGGCTTCATGGAGCACAGTTTTCCTTTGGAGCAAGACCTGTCTACTTTGGTTCCTTTATATCCTTCCTCCCCTACCCCAACCCAAATAAATAAATAAATAAAACCCAGTGTCTCCAAAGGTTATAGTAGTAAGAGAGATTCTACACTAATCATGAAAAATGAATCATGAAAAAACAAAAATGAAGACAACTGCAATTATTTGGG
Organism: Phasianus colchicus; assembly: GCF_987193195.1. Lineage (NCBI taxonomy): Eukaryota > Metazoa > Chordata > Aves > Galliformes > Phasianidae > Phasianus > Phasianus colchicus. The sequence goes on from NC_143442.1 coordinate 19,665,508, forward strand.
AGACGCTGACCATTTTTTTTTTTTTTTTTAACTTATTCTCTCACACACAGAGCACAAGATGGTGCATGCAGTCACCAGCAAAGGGAGGACCACCGCCTGCAGCAACAGCCTCCAGGTGCTGGAGATTCAGGGGGAATAATGTTACACCGCCTGAAAAGACTGAATGACATACGGGTCATGCTTTAGGCCACCTGTCTGGAAGTTTTAAAAATTATGAAATATTTTTCCAACTCAAAAGTAATAGCTCTGTACTTGAGTGTCTCATGGAATTTGCCCAAGTTGATGCAAAGCTGATGCACTGCAAGAGTTCATCACCTGATGGGAACGGATCATAGAATTTAAAAGTAGGTTTGAGTTATATTTGCCATTGTTATACATAGTATAATAATGGCACAAACATGGAATGGCAGATGAAGACTACTAACACTTCCTCACAACAGCTCCTTGAGGAAAAACCTATCTGAAATCAATTGTGACTGATGTGTTAAGAAAGAAAATCATACTCGTCTCTTAAAATGACAGATGGGAACTGTGCATGACCACTTAAATACCATTCTAAAAATCATAATCCCACAATTAAGAGAAGACAGAGCTGTTCTTAAAAAGTAATGAAAATTGTATTCAGATATATCATTTTGAGGGAAAACATGAATTTACAAATAGAAGAATAGCAATACCAGTGACATACAACTGGAAGACAAATGTCACAGTAACAAGAAGAAAAGCAAGAGCACACTAAAAAAAAAAAAAACATAGTCAAGGGCAAAAGGCAGATGTTTTTACTGTGCACATGAGGAATCAAAACATGGGATTTACCTTTTCCCAGACCAAATGGTTAAGTAGTTGACACTAAGGTAAAAAACACAGAACTGTTTGGTGAGCATTTTCTGCCAAGCAGCAGAAGCAGTATTAAACACAGTTAAAATGTGGATAATAAATAACATAAGTTACAAGTTACAGAGTTTAGAAGATTGATGAGAAAGCTAAACACAGTTCATCCCTGCATTGTGTCTGGCAGGATTTAGTCCCTGAATCAAACACATTAGAAACAATAGAAATTCTAATCTTACTATTTTAAAGGCACTGTGAGCTAGAGACAAAAACATTTATGAGCGAGAAAGAAAATAACAACAAGACAAAAAAAACCCCACAACAGTATTTCTTTTAAATAATTTTTTTTCTTTTAAAAGCCAGGATGATGATAATTGTGTCAAATGTACTCTGGGCTATTAATAAGCTAACCATTATAAAAAAAACCACCCCAAAACACTACTGAAAACAAGTATTTAACGAAGTGTAGATAGCTTGTGTTTACCTTCCTTAGTACTGTTGGACTGTATAAATATTTAACTTCCAACATACCTTCAAATAGCATGGCAATTCCCAAGAACAAGTTCATTTTCAAAAAGAATGAGCAGCACTGAGGAGTCTGACATTAAGCTATCTGACCAGGCTGGTATTAAACATTATTACTAAAGAACAAAAGACAGGAATTATGCAAAACTCAATCAAGATTTTAACAGAAGTTAATCAAACAATTCTGATCTATATTTTACAACATTACAGGTTATAACAATAATCATAGGTTGCTAAGCTGGTTGTTTGTAACACATACTGCCCCAGGCTGCTTTGATGATGTTACCCAGTTCTGGCTGGCAGCAACACCAGCATGTACTTACTGACAGCTACCTGCAGACTGCTGCTACCTGACAGCTACCTGCAGACTGCATGAACTCCCATTTCTTGAGGTTGGCAGAATGGGTTGGAAGGGACCTCTGGAGGTTATACTGGCCAAACCTCCCAGCTCTAGCATGGCCAGTTGATATTGGGCTCAACTCATTTCTGATAGAGAAGCTTAAGCAAATATAAGTTACTGTCTCAACACCATACAAAACCAAGTGAATTTGAAAGTCTTTTATCTTGTTACATCTCCAGAAGGTTAACTGGTTAACCTACCATTGATACCTTCTGGACCCAGTAAAGCTAATGAATAGTGGAAAGAAAGCTGATCCGAAAGAAATAATTTCTTTTACACTTTCTTCAGAACGAATAAAAATAATCGGAATCCAAATAAGTTCTCACGAAGTACTGAATTTTTAAGGACTACTTTAATTAAACTGCAAAGATACATACCTGGAAATTTTCAAATATATACTTAGTCCTTGAAGAACAAATACACTTTTTTTTTTTTTTTTAAACAAATTGCATTTATTACACCAGGAAAATGAATCACTTCTGGAATGCAAAACTCAGTTAATCTCTGGCTAAAAGATGCTACCATTCATTTACTGCTACCATACAGAACTGAAAATCTCCATCATAACGCTTCAGTGCTGTCACAGAAAACAGCATTATCACAGAAAAAACAACAATAATCTCACAATTCAAAGTCTTAGAAAAGCTTAAGAATTCCTCCTCATAAACTACACACATTTTAGCAGGGTGGTATTTCTTTAAGAAGGAAAACTCATGAGGAAGATTTGCTTGCACAAATCTCTGCTGTCAAGTCACAGAACACAGCCCAAAGACCTCCACACCTATATTCATTTCTAGTAGAAAGATTTGTTTCTGCACAATCAAAAGCATAATGTTACAAACACAATTAAATGGTAAAAATCAACAACTGCCTCAAAGGGTTCCCAGCTCATTAGAATGGTAGTAATTTCAACACCACTTTTACATTCTAATGCAATAATATTTGTGGAGAAGCATAACCTATGAAAGCAGTTAAAGTAACACTTAATGAGTTGGGAGAGAGGCACTGTAGTGTTACTGATACCTGCACCTTGAAACCTTGCCAAGCAAAGACTCAAGCAGTTGGTTCATATGTCCTCTGAAATACGATTCTTATATTGACCATTCAAGTTTATTGACACTCAATAAAGACACAAAATCAAAATTCAAGTTATGGTTTCAGGAACATTGCCTAATGATGAACAGTTTCAGCTTTTTCCATGGATGGCCTTCGGGATGCCTGGCAAGACATGAAGTACCCAGGCAAACATGAATAATCATTTGAAACAGTAGCACTGAAGCAGGCCGAAGTATATCTACATTTGGCAGTTTACTCTTACAATCTCCCCCTCCATTTGGAGTAGACATCACATTACCACTACATTATTCCCTCTGTTTCTAAAAGCTACAAGGTTACCTTTTTTTTTTGGCTGTTATTTAAGTGATGAGTGACTATCTGTTTTAAATCACTTCATGTTATCAGATGCTTTGAATCAGAAAACAGGGATATCTGTTTTCTGGTTTTATTGAAAAACAAACCAAATTCAGGTTTGATTCAGAACAGTTGGTAACTGTTATATGGGCTGACACTACAAATCATTCCATTCAATGTAGCATTTCCTGTTACCAAACAGGTGGACTGGAGGGTTATGCACTTACCTGCTTGACCCTGTAGCTCTGCTAAGCTAATTTAACAAAGCAAACACGCCAAACCAACACCACCACCAAGTTAGTTTGCATAAAGGTGTAAGGGCAGCCTTGCTCCAGATCCAAACATCATTTCCCAGTCAGCATATTCAGCCAGCATCGTCCAACCTGGTTAGCATTTACATCCCCTGCCTGTGCCGTCCCCTCCGCCCCACTGAATGCCCAGGGTGGCACGTCTGCCCCACAGCACCTCCACCTCAGTTCTCCTGAGGTCATACACTTCACAGTTCCATGTTAGAAAATGGTCAACTACCAGTTTCAACCTGTTCCTAAACAGAACACATGGAGCAAAAAATAAGCATGGAACATACTTCCAGTTTATCAAATTAAGTAAATTAGCCCTTCAGCTGATGTTCCTCTAAGCCAAGGAATGCTTTTCCAACCACATTTTGGAGAAGTAAATGCAGAAATTCTCTGCCTAAAGAAGAACAAGTTTGGCAATTACAGATTGTATTTCCCAGCCAATCTTTCCAGCAATTCCCAATCTTTTGATGAGGGAGAAGGGCAATCAACCCACCAAATCCAAAGTAAGCTGTTTCAACTGTTGTTGGCTAGAGAGTAGATATCCCAGCCCATATCAAACACACAAAATATTCACTTAAGTGACAAAATATTTTGTCATTCCAACTTGAAACTCAATTCTGCAAGCATCTCAAATTAAATAAACCCAAGATACTCTCAGTACAAGGACTGTTGTTTAGGAAACCTTACACCCGAGGAAACACCTGAATCAACTTATCTGAGATAACCAAAACTACAGTAATGTAATTTTCCTACTCTTAAAATGAATTCTAATGATGCTGAAAGCAGAACATCAATTAAAATGTATCTGAAAGCAAGTCTATTAAGGAAAAATTTAACCACAATTACTTTGCCCTCTGCTATCAAACCTAAGTATAAACACTAACCTAGTAATCATTGTTCTGCCATTGGTCACATAATATTCAGTTCCTGCTCAGATTATTAAAACCCACAAATACTGAGAATTTCTGAACAGCACTAACATGTCAAGAACTGTGACAAGCTTAATGAGTTCCCTCATGACTACACTGACATACATCTAACAAACTGTTTCATCTCACTCTCGTCCTCCTTCCAATCTTATGTTCCCACTGTCCCATCCCACACCTAGCACTGGTCTCTCTTCCAAAGATACTTGAAATGCCAAATAAATTTGTGTTCTATTTAGAATGATACAAAAGGTTCGATTTATTTTTTTCCATTTCTCAAGAAGTAAACCACGAACAAGTTTCAGCTACTGCCTGCTTGTGCTTTCACACCAGTCTAGGTTGAGTAGTCTCAGCTGCTGATAGCAGCAGTCATCACAAAGATGCTGAATCTTTCAGCAGCTTAACTGTTGAGCTAATGAACTCATCTCCTACAAGTCTGCCTATCTGCCCACCCTCTGCATAATCACCTTACCTCCCCTGTGACTCCTGCATCCTCCGTGTCACCACCTCACGTTTGGCTGGACTACATCTCCAGTGAAACCCACGAGTGACTCCACCTCAGCCGTTCCTCCCTTCTCTTCCCCATCGCTGCCCTCCCAGCAAGACACAGCACGCACTGCACTGCTAGCTACCAAAGCCAGAAAGAATGGCAAATAAAGCTGCAGCCCTGCCACCATTGAGGACACCAATCCACAACACTCCTTAGAGGTACCGATTTTCTCAAGATCAGTCAATATTTAAAAAACACTTCTAAAGATCTCTCTCTCTCTTCCATCAAATCCAGGTGAAACTGCTAGAAAGTTAAAAGGTGGAAGTGCTGAAAAAAACAATGAGGAGGGACTGGTGATGACACTCGTAACCTCACATCCTCTTATTTATCTACTACATCCAATTGGACAGCTAGTGTGCCATTTAACTGCATTCAGTGAATAATTTGGTCAAAAATACACTGAGATATAAATAGAAAGAGACGAGCTGCTCCAGGAATGAGGCAGGATAGAAAAAGAATTTATTTCCTTTTTCTGCTCAGATTTGGATTTTTATATACAGTCCCATACCTTGGCACCAGCCTCTCTTCCAAAGACTCCTGAAATGCCAAATCCACCATTGTAAAACACATATCAAGTATTTCCTGAAATCTAAATAGAAGAACACTTTTGATTAAAAAAAAAAAAAAAAAAAGCCAAAGAAAGGCATACTTCTTTGTGAAAAGCTGAAATGTCATAGAAACAAAAGGTCTCAATAAGGACCACAAATGCATAAGAAATACTGGATGTAGAATTCTCTTAAACCAGATGAATCTATATATAGAATTGAATGCATTTATGCTTCAGAAATATTTTCTGACTTCCAAGACAACTGAAGTTTCAATAAAAGTTTAAAAGTTACCTTTCAAAAAATTAACAAAACCTGCCCCCCAAAAACCAACAAAACCAAAACAATGAATAAAAAAACTCACTATTTTTTCACAGGCAACTTCTTCCTCCAGCTTATACCCATGCTTTTGGTTTTTTAACCTCTTATACTGCTAAGTTTGTCAGAGAGAAATGCAGCACTCCCAGATGCAAGCAAAACACAACCAAACCATACTCAAAGCCAGGGGTATTTTTTGAGGAAATTGATTGAACATTACTGTGGAGAGTACAGTAAGTTTGAGATAAAAATACAAAGTAAAGTCATAGGGCAAGATTGTTCAGATGTAAGTGCTGGAACACCGATGCAAGCGATAAACAAAGCTTCAAAGCACTTAAAATCTGTAAATTGTTTCATCATTAAAAAGATCTTTAACAAAGCCTGATGGGAATACACTGCCGCCTCCAAGAAAAAGTAGATGACCTCCCACATGCCAGACAATTCTGTTCGTCTACTCTCAAGTTTAATTTCTATTTTCCTAAATCAACCTACTGCCATGTAATATACCAATCTCTTAATGCCACACAAGCATCTTACGGAAGCGCTTCAGTGGCTGACAAACAGCTGACCATTCACGCAGTCATCAATTATTCTCTAATTACAATGACAACTGAAGACTATCCAGGGTCTAGGCATTTTTCACCAGTTAATGGATTTTGCATTCTTTTCTGCAAATAAAATCCAGAAGCGTAGAAATTACAGTTCAAAAACCGAGAGATGTATGATGTTGAAGCACTACTCCACAACATTTTGTTAAAACAGTGACTGGGAGAGCACAAAATGATTTAGAAAAATTGTACACCTCCTAAAAATGGTAGCATTTATAGGTAGGCCGTTACACATTAAATCCAGCTCAAGCCTATCTTCATTTACTGGTTCATTAACTTCCACAGTAAGCAGTTCTGTAGTAAAAAGATCGAACTGTGTGCCAGGCTGAACAAGACTACTATTTGTATCCCAGCTAAACACAGAACATCTCTATTTTGATGTGTGAGACAAATGGCAATATTATGAAGGATTTGCAGATTCCCTCCAGAGCAGCTGATACTTGACTGGTTAGAACCACACAAAGTATGAGACTGCTTTTAATTTCTTCACATAAGAAAGAAAAAAAAAAAGTTTTGCTCAACCGTAGCAAAATATAAAAGCCTTTATGAAGTTTGGTTTTGTTTTTAATTTACGTTAAGACATGTTCTTCAATTAATCTTGAAATAAAGTATTATTCACAGAGCTGGGGACAAACACCATCATGCAACTTAAACTGGTTAATGCTGCAAATCAAACAGACCTACGGAAGTGAATAATAGCTGTATTATCTTTTTGGGTTATCAGAGCTACAGAACTTCTAAGGATCATAAATCATTACAGACCTTAGTCATAGTGCTATTCAAGGTTTTGAGGACAAAGTTTGATACAGTCAGAGGTAAAGACAGCTGAAGAAGCCAATTTGGAAATGAGTATTTGTTTTACCAACAGAAAGTTTCAGGATTACAAATGTCAAACTGTACTCTGTCGTTATATCTGTGTTAATTAAAGCCTTTCAAGGTGATCACGTAATTGAGAGCGAGTTTAATCTCTACATTACAAAAGCATACTAAAGTATAAAGGGATGACAGCACAGTTACCTGACATTATTTGCACTGTTCGTATTGCTGATCACTTGTATGGTTTTTATTCAGAAAACTTTAGGATGAATACAGTACCCTTGTGGATACCTGGACAGTTGAGTGTACTTTACATTCCTTATTGCCTTCAGATGTGCCAACAAGGGGTTAAAAATAGCCCACGTAGCACAACACAAACCCAATGTGGCAGCGTAGTTCTGCTAGTAACTGCACAGCATCACTCTCTTCACAACTGCAGGAAAAACAAACCACTGAGCCACAGTGCTCCTTAAGGGCTGCAGAGATCACACATCAGCACTCGTGTCACCTATGGCAAGTAAGAAACCTTCCCCAACATTTATCATCAGCTTCTACAGAACTGAAGCTTTTATTTTAAAAGTCTCATCTCCACTCATTTTCACAGGCACAGAGCGAGTCCAAATAACACAGTATTTATGTAAGTGTTCCATCGTTCCCAAAATTATCAGTTCAAAATTACATGTTCTTAAGCCCCGCTACAGCTGTCAACAATTGCAGAGCTCCAGCACGGGTCAGACACAGGGCTCACAGTATTAGCTTCATTCCACATCCCCTGGGAGCTCCCGTCTCTTTCTTACACTCAAAAGCCCTGTCAATTTCACAGCTGAGAAGAAACTTCTCAATACAGACATTACTCAAGCTCTCTCCATTACCTACACCATATCCCACGTTTGCATTGAGATTATCCAATGCAATGGTCACAGATCCATCATTACAGAGACTCGACCATTTTAAAACACACTTTTTCTTTCCCAAACATCTTCTGAATGTTTTGAATTTTCCACCTCAAACGCCTGCTGCACAGCAGCTGTAAAACAGAGCTGGCCGCTTTGTAGCTGCTACACAGCTACACTGGGAAGAGCAGCAGGATGGGCCAGACCACAGCACAGAAGGAAAACAGCCAAAAAGCCAACTCCAGCCTGGCCCCATGCAGAAGGGTCTAGGAAGGGGAGAAACCAGCCTTCTCTTCCAGGGCCGCAGAAGGCTGGAATGACACTCACATTTCAGTCATGCCTACTTGTCTAAATAAAGCTGAAGGAAGTTAGCTGGATACAGTTCTCACTATGGCACTGCTCAGAGCTGTGGCTGGGGGCCAGGAATCATCTTTTTTTAAAAAATTTTTTACCACTTGGGATTTTTCTTTTTCAACTTAAGATGCATTAAAATCTATCCATAAAGCCAAACAAGAAACCTATTGTACTAAAAGAGATCTGAAGAGAAATTTCACTGCTCCTACTGCTATTAAGTACCATTTATTTTGTCAATCCCAAAGTCAGGTATTATGGCAGTAACCATGTTATCTTAACACAAAAATACTAACAGTTGCTACTAAATCCATCTTTGACTGTGCAATTGATAACCTGGCAGAGGCTGGCTCTGAAGGCTTTCAGAGAAGCAGCTACAGTCAAAAGGCACTGGTTACCAAAACCTGAGATGTGTCTACAGGAGAGCTCCCATCACAGCTGGCAGAGATTCCTATCAATTTGAGCTTTGAACTAAACCTGACACTGACATAACAGAATGCAGGAAAAGCCTGTTACAATCACTGCTTCTGTAGGAATTCAGCAACAACAGACCCAGCCTACAGCAGGACAGCATGCCCCAGCAAACCAAAGAGCACTTCTAGCAGATGACTTGCTGCACTCCTCTCAGACACTGATGCACAGAAACACACAGAGAATGGATTGGTGCCCTCTGGCTTTCCAGCAGCCTTCACCCCATTCCTTATGCAGCTCCCAGAAGCAACACTGCCCCCCTCCCGCCTCATCAGAGCTCCAGGTCACCACTGAGATGCATCAGGCACAAGAAAGTCATGTAAAGCCATCCTGCCTACAGAAGGACTATAAGAAACCACAAGTAACAAAACCTGGATTTTGCCATACACAAACATCTTCTGGTCTATCTTGATCAAACTGAGAGCTTCATGCTGCAAGAAGTCCAGGAGTCAGAGTTTTTACATCATTCTCATCAGTACAAAGAAGGCACAAAAACTGCTTTATTGAAGATGATATTTTTTCTTCTACTATTACATGAATGAAAAAATACAGTTGAGAAAGCCAGGACAGCTTCCCACTCCATCTTGTTCCTCATCTCCCAGTCCTCTCAACTTTCAGATGGGATGAGAATAACCACAGTCAGCAACAAGACTACAGGTACATAGGATTTGCACTACGGAATGACTTCATTCATTCTGTGGGTGTTTTTGGTGACTGAAGAACAGAACCCTACATCTTCTCAATTTGTTAGCTCTCTCACTTGCAGTGCTTCTCATTATTAAGTCATTATATTATTAACTCTGACTTCCACAACTTAGTGACTCGAAAATGTTCATCACACTAATACTCCTAGAGAACATTCACCCTGCCAATATAAATATTATAGACATTACTTGTATTTTAATAAATATTCTATATATAGGTACACTGCAAAAAGTCTATAATCTTAAATAATAGGAACAAGTAATTTGATATTTTTCCACGCCAAAGTCAAAAAATATTTGAAATTGTATCTGGAGATTATTTTAAAAAATTCTGTACAAAAAGTAAAACTGAAACAGTCCTTTCCAGTGCAACACCACAATTTTAAACAAATGAAATCAAGCACCAAGGGCCATGTGTCTGAATTTGTTTCTAAAAGGTAGTGTTCCTGAAGATATCCATTAAACAAGTGAAATCTCATGTGCTTTACTATGCTACCTCATGAAGCTGCTGTGATTTAAAAATCACTTGTGACAACTTTCACTTCTCTCTTTTTCAGAAAACCAAGCAGTTTAGAATAAAAGCCACATAGTTACACTATCGAAAGGACTTTTACAGGTTTGAAAACAAAACAAAACATGAAACACTTCCAAAATATATTTCCTGGGTATTTTGGATTGCAAAACAGAAAAACAAAACAAATCTACAAAGAAAATTCAAATGTATGTACCTTGATAGGAGCTGTTGAGAACTTGACTTTTCGGTCTGGCGCAGGATCTTCCTCTTCAGAAAGTCCAGGAAACTCCTCGTACTCACTGTCATACATATATTCCTCCTCTTCCTCCAAAATTTCGTTGTCTTCAGGGTCTTGGTTCTCTGTATCCCTATAATCATCAAAAGCTGCATTTTCAATTCCAAAAGCACAGAAGCCGTCCCTCTGCTTTTCTCCTTCTTGCTCCTCTTCTTCAGTATCCCCTTCTTGCTGTAGAACATCCTGAACTGGACCATCTTTCGCAGACATCCCATCTCTCACTTCTTCCTGATTGGTTCCATTTCTTTCTGTAAATTCTTCTACTACATCCAAGGAATAACTGCTCCTTTTCCCTTCTTGTATTTGATACTTGAGTGGTTGATCCTCATTAACAACATGACCTTTATCCAAAGCCTCTTTTCCATGCCCTGAGGTTTCATCTTGCACAGACAGCTCCACACAAGTCTCCTCAACAGGGGAAACCTGGGAAAGAATAGTCTCTGTTCTCCACTTTGCCTCCTGACTGGATACACTGCTCATATCCTGTAGGCTTCTCTCCAGTACCGCTTTCTCTCTCTTGTCTTTTTCAAATACTTCACTCAGCCCACCTCTGTCTATCACAGGCACTTTGGTGGATGCAATCTTCTCTGGACTTCTTTCAGCAGTAGTAGATGAATCCAAACTGCAGTGGCTTCTCAAAGGGCCCTGATTCAGGTCATCGTTTTTGGAAATTTCTTTGGAATCTTCAGTATCACTGTCACCTAGAAAGCTTTCCAGCCTCCTAGAAATGGGCCCAGCATTCAAGAAGGAGGTTTTGGAACCATTACTGGGATGCTGTTGCTTCAGCTCACTACCTTGATTTTCAACCTTATCCAGTGCGACTGAAGGACTCGCATCTGTATTAAAATTGAAGTGGTCTGCCACACTGCTACAATCTGAAGCTGAACCATGCCTCCTCTTATCTTCACTTCTTTCACATTTGCTGGGAGAATATCTGTCCACAGAGCTTCGTTGTTTTATATTTCTCTCAAACAGCTTCCTGGTCTCCGAAAATTTTTCTGCCAGGGCAACTTTGTCCAAGTCTGCCTCATCGTTGCTACGAATGATCTTATCAGCAGTAGAAGGCACAGACGACGAATCCACAGGACTGCTGCTGGGGCCAGTATTTGTATTAAGAAGATTGTTCTTTTGGATAATGAGGAAAGATGTGCTACCTGGAGAAGGCCCATGTTCTGCTGCTGTGGCCCGGCTGATTAATTTGGTCTCAGCAGGTGGACTACTTTCACAAGAGGGTGTGGAAGCAGAGCCTCCCATTTGCAGAAACATACTTTTGATCTTGTGAACTCTATTGCCATAAGTGGCAGCTCTACCTCGACTATGCGGGTCATTTCCCCCTCCATTGGAAGAGGTGCTCAGCTTCTGCTGCAAGCCCATTTTATTGGAAACGCTTTCGGGACTGTTCACTCCATCAAAAGAGCATTTGATAGCGTGGAAGTCAGACTTGTAGGCATTTCGGTGCGGAGAAGCACTTCTTAAAGTCCTTTCCCCTTTGCCCTCAGTTTTCATCATTGTCAGAGAGCACTCCCTCAGCTCCCGCGGAGCAGAAAGGAAAATTCACAGGCACCAAGCTGCCACCCTCCAACGCCGTGCAGAGCAGACCCCGCAGAAGAGCTGCCTTTTCCCCCTCAGCCGGCCTCCACGCTCACGCTCAGACGGGCTGCGCCGGTGCATAAACGGAGAGAAAGAAATCACAGCGCGTGTACGGCCACATCGGATGTTATCTCCGCTGCGGATCACAGTATCCAGAAAGCCATCTGCAAGGGGACGCAGAGTTTTAATTAACTCGGGACCTCGCCAGCGTGTGACACGAATCCCGAACTCGCGTTCCCGGGAGGGAGAGTGGCGCGAGCCCGGATAAAGCCCATTGTGTCCGCCGGGACGCGCGGCCACGGCTGGCGGCGGCCGCCCTCCCGGGCATCGGCCCCGAGGGCTCCGCGGGGCGGCGGCCGTCCCCCGCCCGGCATCCCTCCGCCCGGCGCCGGCTGCCCGGGCCGCGGGGCGGTGGGGCCGCAGCGCGGGGAGGGGGGTGAGGCCGCCGGCCCTTCCTGCCGCCCGAGGAGGCCGGGCCGAGGCGAGGCGAGGCGGAGGGACCCGGGCGCCCGCGGGCCGCCCGGAAGCGAGGGAGCCGCGAGTTTCGGCGGCGGGTCGGAGCTCCCCCCGCCGCGCCAGCGCCTCCGCACCTCGGGGGCCGCCCCGGCACCTCGCCCCAAACTTTCCGAGCCGGCCTACCTGGGGGCGGGGGTCCCGCGGGCTCCTTCCCCTCAGCGCTCCCGGCCGCCCGGCGGCCGCGCGCGCCGCGCCATCATTACCCGCCGCCCCGCGCTCCCCACGCCGCCTTCCGCCCGCCCCCGCGGCCCCGCTCCAAACCGCCCGCCCGCCCCGCGCCGCCTCTCACGCCGCTCAACGCCCTCCTCGGCTCGGCTCCGCGCCTCGGCCCGCCCGCGCGCCGCCTCGCTCCGCTCGCACACAAAGAGAGGGAGCGGCGGGCGCGCCCTCGTTCCTCTCCGCGCGAGGGAAGAGAGGGGCTGGGGGGGCCGAGGGCAGCGCCGGGACGTACCACGCCGCGCGGGCTGCGGGTGATACCATGTCGGTGGGACCGGCGGCCGTTAGCGCGGGGCGGGGCGGCCCGGGGCCGCGAAGGCGTCGAGGCGAGGGGCGGCGGGGAGCGGCCCGGGCCCGGCCCGCCGCACCCTCACCGAAGAACGCGGCCGAGGCGCCGTCCGGGCCGCCCCCGGGGAAGGGCCGCGCGGGATTTTCAAAGCCCCGCGCAGCGGCCGCGGTGTTGACGCCGCTCCCGGCTGAGGGCGTCCCGGCGCGGACGGCCGGAAGTAAAGGGAGCGCCGCATCCACAGACTTCTCTCCCTCCTTCTTCAAATCCGCGCTGTTTTAGCAGAAAGCCCCCTAACGAGCACGTGGCGCCGGGCAGAAATTCTCCCCGCCGGTGCCGAGCGAGAGCCCGGCGGGCAGCGGCGTGTCGGGCGCGGCTCTGCGGGGCCGCCGGGAGCCACGGAGCGCCTCTGCCAGCGGGACTGCGCGTGTCCAACCGCGTTAGTCCAAATTACGGCACGGGCTGCGAGCCATCTCGCGGGGTGCGCGGCTCGGGTTACTGGCCAGAAGCTGCTTCCACGTAGCGTATGTACAAATCGCACACAACGATCAAGAACGCGCCCAAAGAAACCAACAGAATGCCTGGAATCAGGAACTGCCACTAAGTATTAAGAAGAAGAAATGCAAGCAGATTCTGTATTTTTGCCCTGTGGGAATTTCCAAAATTTGAGGTTTCTCATTCCAAATTCAAATAACTGAGTTTCCAGAGTAACAAAAACTTGAGAAGAGCCAAAGTGCATTTCATCTGGTAGTTACCAGACCAGTGGTGAAATTCAGACATTCTTACAGACATCCACACTGGCTTTTTCTAGCGCTTCATTTTTCTAAAACAAAGGGGGTATGGAATTCTTGAGACTTTCTTCCACGTTTTCAAATGTTGCTGGGACAGCGGCGTTCACCAAGACCTGCCTCTAGCAGCCTAAGGTACACCCTGAAGCACTGCTTGAAGTAACGTTCTACAATAAATAGTTTCAATCCAAGAGCAACAAATGTTTCACATGTTGAGAATATGTAGTTCTTACCTAGAACAAAGTAGCAGTGACCTCCCTCCCACATCTCCTGAGACAGTTTTTCCTGGTGCTCCCAGGCTGGGCTGAAGCTGCAAGGCTTCTGCACCATTTCCAGTGCACAGAGCTGTAAGAGAACACAAAGGAAACCTCCTTACACAAAACAAAGTAAATACAGGGTTGTTCTGCAGTTTGAACACTGGGCAAAGACCATTCTGTGAACTGTTTCGGGAGCCTGCCAGCACGTAGGAGGCAGTTCAAAGGAAAACAAAGGCAGAGCTCAGGAACAACTTAATAACAGAGCTCAGCTCCAACCTGCTGAAAGGAAAGTGAGAGGCATTTGCACAAGGTGCTTAAGTGAGGCTGCAGCAGGAACGTACTCTCCTGTTTTGGATTCCTCTGTGCTTCAGGAAGGTGGGATTACAGAGCATAAACATAAACTTAAGTGCACCAAAGATATCTTTATTAGGGGGGAGAGGGGGAGGGAAGTCTTATTCTACACAGGATAAGATATATAGGTTATTTAGGCTAAACCATGCTAGCTAGAAGGGACAAAATTATCAGGATGGACTGGTTTCTAGTGAGGAAAGACCAAACTGTACTCTAGGTGAACTGATATGAAGGAAATAATAGAACTAGTTACAGAAACAATGACTAACAAGATTAGATGAATTCAAGATAAGTACATCTGGAATTTGAGCAAGAAATGCGGGAAGGTGAAGTAGCTTGGGATTTCACCATAGCTAAAACTGCAGTGAAACCCAGGAAGAGCACCCTAGAGATTCAGTCTGCGGAGGTAAAACAATGGTAAATAAGCAAGTGGTTTGCACTGAGTATTTTGTCAATGGAGCATAGTCAGGAAGGACCTTGGCTGCTCAAAATCTTGTGGAAAAGGAACGTGTTGTGGTACATGAATTCATGAACCCAATGAAAACAGACAAAAAGGAAATGGTTTCCAAGAAAAAAGAAAATCCTGTAAACTCAATTGCTCAAACTGCACTGAGGTGAGGTTTGTTTCAGCATTCACTTTGATTCCAAAGGTATATAGACGGAAAATGAATCCAGTGGTCATTAGAGAGTGATGATACCCTTCTGAATGGACGAATGTTCTTGTGACTACTCCTGTCCTGGAGCTGAAGAAGCCTGTCTGAGACAAAACCTTGTCTTCAGCAGTCATTGTAAAACTCGGTTCTCCGAACTCTTACTCTTAAAAACTGTCTGCTTTATCCTCATTGTAGTTTTATCACGTGATTTAAACTGCAGACCCACCAAATATGCATTTAATCTCTGTAATGTGAGTTCCATCAGCAGTTTTAAGCAGAACAAGTGTTTATTTTATATGTTTGCAAAACAAATGGGAATATAAGGATTAAGTGAGCATTCAGAATTTTGCCAGTATTTCTTGTGGATTTTTAAAACTGTTTTTGAAAGAAAATATTTTTCTGTCATAATTAGCATGATATGGAAGTGTTTTAATCATAGTCAGTGTAAGTTGAACAGTAATTCTGAATTTGAATGAGAGCACATTCTAAAAGCCTGAATGACAGTTTTGCAATGTCTGTCACTTGATGTAAGAAAGTAATTTGCAGTTTTAGGAGATCAATTATGTGAAATACAAAACTAAAATAATAAATTAGTTTTAAACCTATTACTTTGTATCTCTTCTTCACAAAAATAAAACACAAAGTCCAAAATGACATCTAAGGGTCAATACCACCTGGTCAATGACAGGAGGAGCAAAAAAAGGAATTCAGAGCAGATGAGAAAAACAAGTGATTTGGTGAAGGCAGTGCAGCAGTGACTGCAGACAGCTACAGAATGAAATCTGCAAGAAAGAAACTCAGGGTATAAAATATGATCAGATCCAAGAAGGGCATTTCCAGTTAAGGGGACAGGCCAGCTAGGCTGCTATACAATACCATGTAAAGTAAGGATGTAATGAGTTCCCGGAAGAAAGCAAAGAGCAAAAAACAGACCACCACTAGTACAAGAATTACAGTATGTGATGGTAAACTAGAACAGATTTTGGAATGGGATTCCCCTAGCAGCTTGCATTTTCTGTAGAACATTACAGTTGCACAGCAGGACCCCAAAGATTACAAGTGTTGTGGATGAAGAAACGCTTGAAAGACAGGAGCTAATTAAGTTTCACTCAGTTCCATTCAAATTGTGCTGGATAACTTGGTAATTACTCTGCTGCGTGCCAACAGCACCACAGAGAAAGCCTGAAACATCAGTGTATTTGTCTTTGCTATTGTATATGATGATATATATGTTCAATATTTCATTTCATTTCTAAAACTGCAGTCCCAGTGTTTGGGGTAAGTTACTGCCTGTTCTGTGTTTTGCTTCTTCTTCCTCAAGTTGAAATGGAGCCGAAATGTCAAACAGCAATCTGGATGGTTTATTCTTGGTTTTTCCTGCTATTGTCACCTCTGAGCCTTCCCCATTCTCCCATTCCTTTGTTTTCAGATGTCACATGAGCCAAATTATGAAGAAAAAGCCTTTCTTCAGTAAGCATAACCGTGCTTACTAAAGAATGGCATATTTGATAGGTCTGAAAGAAAAAAAGAAAAAATGCGCCATTATAGTACAGGCCCTAATAAGAGTTTTATTTTTAAAATTTGCAAGTACATTAAGAAAATACTTTGTTGCAAGCAGACTTCAGTTAGAAAGCTATTATGGTGATTTCTGAGTACTGACGCTATGAGCTAAGTGTCAGTACTCAACACTCAAGTTGTCAGCTTTCATGGTTGTCATTTCTGCCTCATAGCAGAGCTGACCTCTCCAATTCCCAAACTGTCTGTTGTGCTAAGCTCCAAGGAGAGGCAATTCTGTTCAATAATATACATCAGTGCCTATCTAATGTATTAATTTTCATGAATCAGTACTTCATTTGCCACTTGCTGACTAAGAGCTGGGCCCTTTAGGGGCAGGGTTGTCTGCAGAATGGTAAATCCAGTTAGTAACTAGTTCTGTCTTCCTCCTACAGCCCACCCAGCGTGTTGTTTCTCAGAAATCCTGTGAATTAATGCCCTGACTAATATTCTGGCCACAGAACCACAAACGGTAAATGAAGGTTGATGGAACAGCACTGAAACCTGCATTGAGCACTACTGGCCTGCCAGCACATTAGTAATGATTTCTGCAAGCTAACATTACTTTACCTCACAGCTCCAAAGCACATTGGAGAAAACGCTAGAAGAATCTCTTGAGTCCTGAGTCTACAGAGCCTCCTACACCATTAAGGTAAAATAGCAGCAGTTGAATTTCACAGCTGCTTTTGAAAAAAAAAAAAAAAAAAAAAAAAAGCTTGACTAGAAAACGCTTGTGATTTTGTGATTTTCCTCACCTTACAAACCACATTCCTGAGGCATCCAAACTCTCAGAGCCACTTGCCACACTGGCAAACTCATGAAAAAGAAAAAAAAAAAAAAGCAGCAGGGAATGTGAAGAAATGATGCCGTTGTAGAATTCTCTGAACACTGGTTTGAGAACATACCAGGTTTCTCAAGCATAGTAAGCAAATGTTAGCGTGACAAGGAGGCAGGGGGTCTTAATAAGAGCCAACCCACTGAATGCTTTTCGAGCAGAAAAATCCCTCAGTGCATTTTTTGGCTTGATAACCAGAGTACTGATGACATGGTTTAATTGAATTTACAGGAATTTAGCAAATAAAGTTCATGACTATTGTCTATTTCACCAATTTCCAAAGCAACAAAGCACATGCTGTCACATTGCCTGCATGTTTCTGAGTATCTCCTACTCTGCGAAGACTTTTGAAAAATGGCCAGCTGGTTCAACCAGATTTGACACTGGCTAAGACTTTCCAACAATAATTATGTTCCAACAAGTTTTGTAAAAACAGGCAGCCAGAGAGAGGAGGAAGAGTAAGACCTGGTAAGATCAGTCAATGGAAAGGTAAGAGATCGCTCCTTACAAGCCACTGGAGAATCCTGCACAAGTCACACAGGAGGAAAACCTGATGAATGTATCAGTCATAAGAAAAGCCTCATTTTGAAGTTGTATCTTTTTAAAAGTGGAAGTCAGTCACACAGTGGGAGGATAAACAATATCTTTAATTCTGGACTTCACAGCACAATTTCTTATTCAGAAGCATTAGTTTCTGTTTGGCCAAGCAGTTTTTATACAAAACCCAAAGTGTTTCTGTAAAATCTCTTATTTTAATAATAATCAAGAAAGCTATGAGAATTATTTGAAATAAGTCCTGCTCACACAGTTACACGCATTTAAAAAAGAATAAAGAACATCTATGTTGTTTCATGGCATGACGAGGAACTCGTTCTGTTAAAACGCCTACCCAGAAGACATATATGCTTATGTACACCTAAAAAGGCACTTAAAAACGTATTTTTGGGTTATAAGATAACCTCATACACTTTGACAGGCTCTCCTTACAAAGTATCTTAATTTTAACCTTCATATTTCGCAGTCCGTCTGAAAAACAGACACATGTATGCAGAGATTGTTTAGATTATAATTTGAAGCCAAACCAACGTACCTTGAAAGCAAACTAGAAACTTTATAACTGCTTAGTTTTTAAACTGAACTAGCACATCAGAAAGTGAAAAAGGAAGAAGTACAATCTCACAGATTAGTAAATTGTTTCCTTGAGTTACTTACAATTTCAAATAAATAAGGCAGTATTTTGAAATTCTGTCAGTACAGGAACCCCTTAACATTTCCTAGACTTAGCATATTGAAAAAAACCAAACCAACTAACCATCGACTAATAATATCACAAAAGCAGGAGAGAAGTATGAAGTGAATTCAGGTTCAAAAATTCAGTTAGCTTCTTTAATAAGTAAGGCTGAGTTATGTGAGCAATAATTGTGGAAAATAACACAAAAATGAAAGGTGGAGATAAAAACAGAAGGTACAATTTAGATATATACTATACATAACAAAACAGAAACAAAATAATTTAGATCTGTTATGTACCAGGAAAATTTTTTAGTATGATGGAAGGAACTATCAAGAAAACATGCCATTTCCAAGCTTTCTCTAGACAGAAAAGAGGAATCAGATGCCCACTGCAAGATGTATCTGCAGTTATGCTAGATGAGTAAGCAAATGGCATTATAAGAAAAAAAGATAGAGAAGCACTTTATGTAAATACTAAATTCTCATCAACATTTTCAGAGAAATTATTATTATCAGAGAATCTGTAAAATAGCTTTAAGGGTGTATATATATGTGCGTGTCTATACATATAAACAACAGTAGTCAGAGCTAATTTTGGAAAGTTCAACTAAAAACATTCAGTTTTTCCTTGGAAAATAAGTCCTCATTTAAAAAAATTTTAGAGGACAAAATAACTGTAAAGAAAATTCTTTACATTAAGACAGATTTTTTTTAAAGAAAAATGTGAGAAAACCTATTTCACTTAAGCTGTTTTTTTTTTTCTCATTTCTAATTTAGCTTTTGAATCCAATGACACATTGTCCAGATCTAGCAAGAAATAACTATCTTATGACTGAAGTCTTTCCTACCATAACCCCTAAAGTAAGAGGCAAAAAGAAACCAACACCCTCCAAATCCAAGCAAAAAAGTAATCTCTCAGAAGTAATCACCAAGGTTTGCACTACCGTTATGAACTATGACTGAAAAAATACATTGTGGGAGAGCAATTTCCTCTTCAGTGCCTGGTGAATAGCAGGCACTACCGCTTTCTGAACTGCAGAGATGTGCCAGCCACCTGTTCGAAGGTATTATCTCATTTGAAAATTTCTGTCAGATGTTTGTATTCAAGTGTCACTCAGAATCGTTCAAAGAACTTCATTATCTGCTGGTGGGTTATCACTGTTTCAATGCTACTACTAGGGGACTCATCTTGACAGCTGACTGACTGATTAAATTAGACACATTTAAGATGTATATCAGTACCCTGTGGAAAGATAAACAAAGTGCCCATTCCTTTTATTGGTAGGTGGAAGCTCCTAGTTTAAGGGGAGCTGAAACCAGCCTGGCTGATTTCCTAGATTTCACAGCTGGAGCTACTTCAGAATTACATTCCTAGGCTTTCCGACTGCAAAGCTGCTGGCTTATTTTGTGCTTATTTTTGGAGCAGAAGAATGAGAGGCTATTCACAATGGCTTTTTAATTTAGGAAATACCATTAACAGGTTACTACACTAAGGGACTTTCAAATAAATGTGCTCTGGAAACAAAAGATTGCTCCTGGAACATTATTTACATTATTTTCTAAATATAAAGGCCATATTCTTGTAGTAAAAGCCAGTGTAGACATGCCCACATAACATTTGTTTCCGTATCTTTACTTAAGAAGTGCTGTAGTTCTACTAGTGGCCATAAAAAAAATTATCCCTTCAAAAGATTCTGTCCTGGCCTTCAATGCCCCTTTACATCCCTATCCTTAATATTTCCCATTATCATTTTAATTAAGGAAAGCATCTCAGGGATTAATCTGAAGCACACTCAAATCACTGAAAAATCACTTTCCTCTTGAAATAAGTGTGCTTTTGGTGAGGTTTGGGTCTGTTTAACAACACATGCATACTCAGTTGGCATATCTTTGCCTCCAAGCCAGCACTGGACAAGTGTTTATCCATCACTGATGCAATCTAGAACAGTGAGCTGGAGAAGTAGCAGCAATCCGCCGGCACTCAGAGGGCAAGTCCCAAACGTAACAGCAAGGGAAGAAAAGCTGGGTGGCTGTCAAGCACGCTGAATCACAGGAAATTAAAGAGAGCTTCAATTTTGTTATAGACTTTCCCCACACTGGACTTTAAGCTTCTAATCATGGAGCTAAATCAAGGCTGAGCCTGGAAAGTAATACTTTAATATGGTCATAACAACTACAGTTAAGGTTACAGAAAAGCTGATTACAGCGACTTGTTTTAAACATGAAAATAAAACCACAGAGCTGCTCACATGGATGTCTTATGGGATGAGTGAGTACAGAAAACATCACAAGATGTAACAGGAAGGACAGTAGAATCAACTAGAATCAATTGTGCCTCAAGGCACAATCTAGCTCTGATGTTTTTGTTAAACCTCTAGCTCTGGGTATGTATTCACACCCCAAACACCAGACAGCTGGTGATCAGAGCCCTGTGGTGAAGCATGCTAGCAAAATAAATTATACTGTGTTTGTAATCACGTCTTTCCAAGGAGTGGTATTTAATGAGACTTTAGAGGTGTCTGTCTCAAAACTTAGACCTACCAGTAAAGAGCAAGTCCTAGTGTGCTGCTCATCTATCCTATTTCCATGTCAAAGAACAACCTAATGTGCCTTTGCAAAGGCTGCTTTAACGATAGGGATGTGCACTGGAGGATTTTGGCAGTGAATCTTTCCAAAGAGTCTTTCCCCAGTACTTGGGCTGACATACCATACTACTGAGCTTATTTAAGCAGCTGCCAATTTCTTAATATCAAAAATAGAAAAAAATTCCTCATTCCAAAGCCTGTAAGTTTTGTTTTTTTTTTTTCCCAAAATCACCTCTGTCTGAGATGTTAACCAGGCAACATTCAGCTTTGCAGTAATAACAGCTCAATAACTTGTCTACTCATGCTTTAATTCTTTGAGAAATAAGGAACTTTTTTTCATACTGTTTTCAACATTTATTTTCTGTCCTGAAAAGCTTTTGAAGACAGCCTAAAATTAGAATTTTAAATGAATAAAAAGTACGTTGAGAAATGCATGGATCATTTCACATTCATTGGTTTGATTTTTTTTTTCCTGCATTGTGAGAGCTTTGCACACAAGGATCCAAGTCCCAAGTTGTCAGAAAGGATAAAAAAATCAGTTCCAGAAAACAAGCATAACCCTTAAAATCTATTCCAAAAACAGTATCTTTGAGGCCTGTGGAAAAGAAGTTGCATTGAAATAAATAGCAACATGCCATACTCTATAACAAATGAAGCTGCTTTTACTTAACATTCAGATGTTCAAAATGTTAACTCTGCTAGAATTAGACTCTCCACATTTGGCCTCACTGTGTAATTGGGCTCCTCTGTGAGCCACTAAGACATTCTGCAAACTGTTTACATTCTGAAACTAAAAAAATTGCACAGAAATTCTTTAAGTCACCGCCCCTTCGAAATAAGACACTGTGACTCAAAACTCCTTCAATCAGTGCAAACATACTTAGTCACATAGTTGTGGTGATAAGATCTGTGAGAAGCTATAATCAACCATGGCTGTGGCCCTTGCTGCATTTCCTGCATCTTGTAGCCTGTTCACTAACCTTGCCTTTCTGTAAGTTGCTTCTGGTGCTTCTAACACTGACCAAGGCATCAGGATAAAAAATCAGATCACTCTTTTCTTCTCACTTTAAAATTAATTGAATTAGATACACTAAATAAGAAAACCTCCATTCAGAACCAGATGATTTTTTTTCAAACAGTTAATTAATAAGGAAAACTTCAATCACTGAAAAACTACCAGCTTCCCATGGCAGTTATTTCTGCCTCTGATGCTGTTATACAGGGGAAAAGCAGTTTTGGAATATATCCCTGCAAAGGAGCACTTAGATACAGATTTGGTTTAAAGTCAATATGTACATCTGGATTGTCTTTCTTGGGTTTACAAAGTCTCTGGTCTAAGGAGCAGATTTTCATATCTATATTTTCATATAGCATGAAAATCTACTCAAACACTATTTTACCCAGCAGGTGCAGCCACCAAAATGGCCTCATCACATCTCAATGAAAACTGTCATTCCATAGAACACATTCCAATATACTTTCTAAATTTTTCTATGTGTCACATAGCTTCATTTTTTATCTTCATCAAAACCTGTATTTTACCCAATTTTGGAGGTTTCTTTCTGTTATGCAGTCTTTTCATTAGCCTGTCTAGACAACAATGTGAGGTCATCATCATACCATCTGTTAAACTTGTTTGGCTTTGTGTGTTCACAACTCGTTTCAGTTCAGATGTTACTAGAACATCCTTACAAATGAGGGCAAACCAGTCTAAATCATATTTCCCAAGCAAACTACCAGTAATAGATCTACTATTGCAGAGAACAGTACTATTTAATGGCATACTGTTAAATCATAGCTTTATTACAGATGTATTTAGAATCCATTTCAAGCTGATCTTACAATATCTTCATTTTCATCAAATCAACATACTATGGATGAAATGAAAAATGATCTTCCTGTTTCTACATTGCTTATGTACTAAATTTTGCAACCTTAATACTTATAAAGTAAGACAGATTACTTTGCACAAAATATCAAATATGTAGTCACCTCTCTTTGATCTGATTAGTGCCGAGACATCTCATCCCACATACATTAGAAATAAGATTATCTAGATAGAAATTTAAGAATGCTGGCATTCTATTTCTTGACCTTCTGAGCTAAGTTGCAACAATAACAAAAAGAAAAAAAGCAACTAAAATTTGACGTGCTCTGCAATAAGGAGATCAATAGGTATTTCCTGTTTACAACTTCATCCAGGTTCACCCTTCTGCAGGTACATTTGAAATATTTATTCATCCACCACTGGCAGATAATTCAGCAACAGAAGTGGAACTTCTTCTGCACTTGTTACTCCTGCTCTATTCTGGAATGACAATTTGCAAAATGAGTTCATTTCCCATTCTCATTTGAGCTTTTTAAAAATCTCTTAAAAATCTGATCTAATATCACAGAGCATGAGAGAAGATGGTTTTTGGATAATGCAATGAAATATACTCATTAGCCTCTTAGGAGTACATTAGTGGTTGCACTAAGACCACTGAAGTGTTTTCAAGACTAAACATGAGCCAAATAATAACAACTTCAATTTTTCAAAGGAATTTCCTGGGCCTACAGATGAGAAGACTTTCTTATGTATAAAGAGGTATTTAGCACTACTCTTCACAGAGAACAAAAAAGCCACTGCTGTCTTCTCTATTCTCTCTAACATTTGTAATTTGTAACCACCAGTGACACAAGAATCTGTCTTATGAGTTCTCATTCCTCTTGCATTTGCACAGAATGATGCAGAAATAGCCTTTGCAATGACATACCTATTGCTACGTGCCCACTGTCCTCTTACACTATTCCCCAGGCATCTGCTGTTGGCTATCGTCAGAAACAGGATACTGATCATCTGCTACTGGCTATTGTTGGAGTCAGGATCCTGAGATGATCTCATGAAGTTATTCTGGTGTTTCGCCATTCCCTGGGTTTTTGAAATGTTGTTCTTCAAATAAAAAATATATGCTGGGTTAGCAAAACAAGCTGGGATGAGAGGGGATGACTTGAGGTAGAACTTACCCTATGTTGATTTTGAGTGAACACTTAGGCAAAGTTTTTAAGACCTACAACTAGAAGTGCACGAAGGTGCAAGTACAGAGCCAGACCAATACACAAGAGTCAAATAATGTATAGGTGGATATTCTTAGCTAACCTAAGTGAATCCAAAGACGTACACTCCAACAGGAAATAATCTGTTCAGATTGTAGACTGTTCAGGTAGAGATTAAGATGAGAAAAAGGAGTGAATTCACATAAAAGTCAGCATGTTTGAGTGACAAGGAATTATTTAATTTACAGTACTGGTACAAATGAGGAGAAATGCTTGTAATCTGAGAACAGATTACAGAAGAAAAAGCTAGATTTTGACATTCTTATCAACTTGGAATTGTAACTTGCACACGCCAGTTCATAATCTCACTCAGACGAGGTGAGAGGGAAGGCATTGCTTAGTGCATGTTGTAAAGGCAGCAGTTCTGAGGGCCACTCTGTTCTCAGGGCCAGCATGAACTGATACCGTTTTTAGGAGGCTGTGATTTTCAACTGGCAGGAAATGAATGAAATGAGGGGGGAAAAAAAATTGATTTTATGCCAGTGTCTGGGATATCAGTTCTGCCAACTGACTGTCATCTACTAGTAGCAGATGTGCTATAAAAAGAGATGAAATTTATTGTTAGCATGTTGCTTGACAGCCAAAGCCAATTACAGAATGAAGAATTGAGCCTTTTTAATAAAAGAATTTGCATATGGAAATTACATGTATTTCCATATAGTGATAAGTATTTTCAAGCTGCTTAAAAGAAGGCTTGACTACACTCATTTTATGTTAGTATGCATTAGCATAACTCCCTACTTCATGCACAGTGTAGAATTTTTCAGTACAATGTTTGAGTCTGATAGTTAATTTCTCACTGGCCATACATTACGCTTCACAAATGTTTTCCAAGAGAGAATACATTTTTATACCACATATTAAAAGCATGCAATTATTGTCAGAGAGAGATTTTTTAGCACTACAAAAAGTGCTGGTATTTCTTGTTTGAAAAATACCTAACATCTTGTTTGAAAAACAGGCCTTGAAAATACGAGTAAAAAAAACCCAACAAACTAAAATGAATCCTTAAGTCTGGTGAAGAGAAGACTGAAGGAAGGCATAATAACTGTTTTCAAGGATAGCATTACACTACTTATTTCTTGTCCTCCGCTTAGTGGGTATGATAACATGCTAAAAGCAGCAAGGAAGACTTGGATTATATGCCATGGAAAGCTTTCCAATAGACAGAAATTGCGGAGCACACGAATAGAATGTCTAGGGAAATAATGGCAACTTCATTGCTGAAGTTTTTTTTTTTTTTTAAGAACTTGCAATATAAGCATCTTTTAGAGTGCTTTAGGGAAAACCAATTATATCTGGGACAGGAGATCAAACATGTGACTTCTCTTGGCCTCTCCAGCATTGATTTTCTGGAACCCTTTGAGGAGTCCCAGTAGCTCCCCACCAGAGTAACTGTGAACTGCTAACTGCAAACAAAATGCAGAGTATACTTTGGCTGTTTTGGTGCAGCCTCCCAGGCAAAACACTCCTATGTCTGACCTCACCAGGCAGGTGAGCCAAAGTCAGTGCAGCTGCAGTACATTCTTCTTTCCCAAACGAGTCTAAGATACTCTAAATTCATTGCTAAAAGCCAGTCTGATCATCTCACTCTCCAGTTACTGCCAAATCCTGTACTCCAGCTTCACAAATGCAGGTTTGCTACACTCAGTGTGTTCTGAAAGCCACTGCGAGGGCCACTTTCCCAGCCTGCTGCTTTGACTGTGGCCCTCAGTCACTGCTCCTACGTGATGACTCTGTTCATTTCAGCCAGCAAAGTATCCATAAACCCCAAGGCAGAAATCATCTCTATTCTGTGTCCACTTGTCATGCTGAGGCTCTGAAGTGTGAATGTAATTAACAAAACAAGAGTGGAATAATAATATTAGATAGTAACGCATGGAGGTTTTTTTGTTTGTTTTTGTTATTCATTTACTCTGGGGTGATATATTTTCAGATAAGAACTATTCAATATTTGCACATTTTTTCAACTACTTGCTCAATAAATGAGAAATTCACTGCAAACTGATGAAAAAATAAGAAATGAAAAGGAAAGTATTTGTTAGATAACCTCTGCCTTTAGGCAGGTTCTTGTGATGCATTTTCAACCAGAATTAATTTCCAACAAAGGTTTCTATTTGTAAATAACTCCTAAGACTGGCTGGGGAGTGGTATAAGAGGAGAGGAGTAGGCATGAACAAAAGAGGCTTTTATTTTCAGAGAAAATTTTGGATGTTTTTCAACTTTTACTTAAAACCTTTTTTTTTTTTTTTGTGTCTGTAAGGGGTTTTTCTTTTTTTTCTTTAATAATGAAAACTCAGCTTTCAAAAGATGAGAGATACATTTTAGAAAAAACTAAAATACTAATGAGAGTAGACTGCCACTGAAGAGCAGATTTGATAGCAAATATTGGACCCCACATTTCAGGACAATCTCTGAGGAATTTTTTTCCATTTTCAACGCACGTTGCCACTACTTTTGCCTTTGCCCACTAGCATGGACTAGAAAACACAACACTGCCGTTGTGTCTTCCTCAAGGTGCCCAGCCTCTGGTGTGCTTTGAGTAGCTGAAATATGGCAGCACTGCACTGAAATAGCAGTCACATATGACTTTTTGAATTTCCAAAATATAACTCTGCTTTTGCTCCCTAAGATAAGTATTGTAACACTAAAATAATATGTTCCAAAAGAGACTCCAGAAAAAGCTACTCTGCCAAATAACTCTGTGAGATTATTTTTTCCAGGGTAACATCATTCTTTGCAGGTCTATGAGACCTATGCTTATCACTTGGAGAGTATCACTCGACTCTCTCCCCTGCTATCCCTACACAGTAGCCCCTCCTATGGAAAAATATAATTTTACTACCTCTCACTGATTTAGCTGGATACGGCTTCAAAATGAAATGCAGGCTGACTGTAACACTCTGTTCCAGCTGATTCATTCTGTTTTGCATGAGAAGCACTGGGAAAATCACTAACACTGTGAAGCCTTCATGTAGTACGCAGACATCTTTGTTTATGTCACAAATTTGATGTGAAGTGGAAGCAAATGAAAAGCAAGGAAAATGGGTGGATATGTAGGTTAGAGCAACCAAAACAGTCACAAACTGACTGCAGTTGATAGTCTGTCCTACTGCTCCATTCACATTGACTTTTAGGGTAAGGAGTGCAATATTTGGTCCAATTTGAGAAGGCTGGGCTTCCAACCTCCTGATATGTGGATAGTAACAAGCTGCCATTACTTTTTACATTTGAAAAGAAAAAGTGAATAATACCTGGAAGGCGGGAGGTGGAGAGGAAGTATTCCATTATTCAGGTTGCCCTTAGCTGCTGTAAAAATGCTAGGTCAAAGAACAACGTGAAAAAAAATACTCTTATTAAATGGCAAACAAGCTTTCAAATTAAGAGGTGTGTGAACTTAATTAGTGAGAAAGCTCAGTGGATGCCTTGGGAAGAAAACGCACCAAAATGCCCAATTTCTTGGTGTTTTGACCAAAGTGCTAAAAGTTTCTGGAGTGACTTACACCCTTTCTAACCTGAGTAAACTTATCTTGCTTTTTGGGATACGTTTATGTTACTAAACAACAGTAAATTGTATAATATAACAGAAGTTTTGTTGCAGTTGTTGGAAAAGTGAGCATTTGTGGGTTTTGTTTTGTTTTACTAGCAAGTCAGCATAATACACAGTCAAGGGGGGAGAAGATTCCCCTCCCCAATCCAAAACCAGAGCAAGTTGTCATAGCATACTCCTTATGTGGCAATGGATTTTAAAATCAATTATTTGTGTTAATAATTAAAAAGAATTTAAGATGGCTACAGTTTAACATAGATTTAAGCAGGCCTTTGTGGCTAACAAACAATGTGCGTATTCAACACACACAGAACACAAGTATGCATGCCCAATTACAGAAGAACTAACTTTGAATAGAAATTTCCAAACATAAAACACATTAGCAAAATTAAACCATTTTATAACCAATTTCTGACTGTGACGCAAATTTTCATAATGAAAAGAAAAAGGGGGGAGGAATACAAGACTCAGAAGAACAAGTCAGAAGCTGATCTGGTGCTGGCAAATATCCAGAATGTTATAATTGATTTTGGTATAACTGAGATTAGAAACTCTCCCACGTAGTACAATAAATTGGCCCAGGAGATGAGAAATATAATTCCAACTCATTTTGCGATGGCTATGTGATAACACTGGTGAGCTGTGCAAAAAGCTTGGTAAGCATTATGCTGTGCACAACCATATAAAAATAAATCCTCAGAGCAGCTGACATTTGATGAAGGAGATTGAATTCAACAAAGTATCTTTACATCTGAGTAGGAGGCAACAGGCACAGCCTCTTTTCCAAACAGCTCCAGGATGCTAAACAACACTGATGGGATGCAAAGACGCTGAGCATGGAAGAAAGATTTCTGTGTTCTTTTTGCGGAATGCGAAGTGCAACCAAGCCAGTCATTTCATTTTGTATTATCTCAAGTCAACGTGTTACTTTCTTTTGAGACACCCACTGGCAGTGAAAAATGCACAGTGGCTGTCTGAGTTGGGTGGTAGGAAGAGTGAGGCTTATTAACATTTAAATAGATCTATCTGAGCAGTAAAATGGATATGCTAAGTAAATGGGTGGGCCAAGGAAACTGATTCTACCAAGTGGACTAAGACAACAAAGGATCACCTGATGAAGATGATGAGAGTCAGCTTTCAAAAACAATTAGAGCTTATAGAAGGAAGTGTCACCCATTATTTTGGGTAAAAGATGCAGCACCAGTAATTTATATGATAGACAGCAATTGTAGCTGTCAAAAAAAAAAAAAAAAAGCAACAACAGATTTTGGAGATAAAAAGCAAAATCAGGAAGGAGGAATTCCAACAAATTAAAAAAAAATGCTCAAGAGTACCAAGAAAACAGGAACATAAAATTTGGAATTTGCTTTCAGTTGTTTCACCAAGGTCTGCAGACCTGCACTAGCTGAAATGTCTGGAATCTGCACTGGTTTTGCAACTACCACATCCCTGAGGTGGGAAACTGAGAGAAGAGCATGTAAAGAGATGAAGATCTGAAGAACCTATGCTTGATGCAATCATGAAGAAGGAATAGCACATACATCTTATCCTGTGGCTCTGAGTCAGCTCCCGTTTTGGTTCCCTTTCTGCAGAAAGAGTTGTGATAAAGTTGATGACACTGGAGTCCTCTGAGATTCAGATGCAACAGCTGAGGAGCCTCTGTAGGATGCATCAACAGGGATAGGAACAGGTGCACCAGTGAATTTGGAACTGATTACCTTCCTATCATATAAGGGCCATCTAGAAGTCTAGCACCATACAGGTTAAAGCAAGGATGTGCTAAAGTAAAAGTCCTTACTTCTAAAGGGGTATTTTCCCCTTTAAAGCAGATACAGCAGATGCTTACGAGCACAGTTAGCAACAGGGTACAGCAAAACTGGGAAGCCTCAGGGAAAGGCTTAAACTAGAAGCAAATGCAAGGAAACACTTCCAGTGAAGAGAGAAGAGACAACTATTCTAGCAGGCATGGAAGATTGCCAAGCAGAGATCTGCCACAACAGGCATTGGAAGTCTTCAAATGAAAAGGCCTGGGAAGCATTGCAATTACTGTGCCTTGGTTCGCCTCACATGCTGCACAGTTCAGAAAGCTAAATGTCTATCATGTGTTTCTTGAATAGCACAACTCATCACAGAGTTCCAAAACTGTTTCTAATGAGAAAGTTCAGAAATAGACTCGTAAGTATTAGCAGATCGTCAACTCTGCTTTATTGCAAACAAAACAAAAACCCCTGACACTTCTAACACATGCAGTATTTTTATAAACTAAAACTCACAAGGCCCACAATTCAGAAATTAAGTCTCATATTAGCTTTTTTTAGGTCAATATTTTAAGAGCTTTACTTTAGTAAGCTAGTGGCATTTAACTGTATTAACATTTTTCTTTTCTGACCTTTAGATTCACTTAATAATGAACATACAGCAATATCAGAAGTTTAACTGGTAAAGGCTCAACAACTGATACGAATAGTAAAAAAGGGTACACAACAAAAAGTAATTTACAAACTACAACTTCAAAGATAGAAAGCAACACTCACTTAGAACATCTTATAAAGAGATCTTCCTGAGAACTCCTTTATCAAAAATTGCCCATAGGATTGCTCAGAAAATATGGGTGACTTTCCTTTTTAACTTATCTCTCAGTATTCGATTATAGTATATACAAGGGCTGCTCTGAAAGTAATGCCTCCTATTTTTTTATGTTGGCCCACAATGTCAGAGGTGGATGTATGGCAGTAAAGGCTGAACCTGTCTGTGAATACTCCATTGCATGGTGTTGCCATGTGACAGACGGCAACAGAGGGGCGCCCTGACAAAATGGCATCCAACATGGAAGTGCATACGGAAAAAAAGTGTGCAGCTGAATTCCTCCATGTGGAAAAATTGGCATCCACTGACATTTGTTGATGCTTGCTGAATGTTTAATGAAGACCAAACTGTAGATGTGAACACAGTGAGGCAGTGGGTGATGTGCTTCACACCACCAGTAGAAATAGTGATGTGAATGACAAGCTACATTACGGACAGCCACTTTGACTTTTACAAGCGTGGCATGCAGGCTCTTATTCATCATTGGCAAAAATGCATTGCTAATGGTGGTGACTGTATTGAAAAATAGTGTTTTGTAGCTGAGAATTTGTTCTATCAGCTAGTGTTATTGTGCTCTTTGTATCTGTTGAAGTTTCTGCAGAAATAAGAGGCTTTACTTTTGTAGTGACCTACGTATTTAGACACTTGTACTATGAAAAATATTTTTTTAATCTTTCAAAATTATATTTGTTCCTTGGAAGACAATGTTTTGTGAACTAGAGAATACTTGAATGCTTCTGTAAGGAAAGATGAGAAGGATGTAAGACATTTTGATAACTTTTACCATGCAAACTTCTGATACAATAATATGAATGCTTTCTTCCTTGAACAATAAATATATTAAACTATTATCTATTCTAGTGTTGTTTAACAGAAGATTTCAAAATATTTCTCATCAAGAGGAAACAGTTTAAGATGAGAGTGTATTAAGATAACTGGACTGTCGTATGAAACCTACCTGTTTCCCTAGGAATCACAACTGAAAGGAGGACTAGCTTTGAGTACGGTTTTAGAACAGCTCGTCGTCAGTGTGCAGACTGCCAGCATTTCACTTGCTAAATAAACAAACAAAGCTCACAGCTGAATTATTGTACTATACGATATGCTTGTTGATCCTTTGGAAAGGTTGAAGGATCTAGATACTTCAGTATCAGTCACCTACCATTATGAAATCTTTCTGGTATTCCTCAGTGTCTTTCTGGATTTATTTATAATAAACCATGTTGGTTTTTGTCATGTTTCTCTTTTCTGAATCTTGAGTGTACACAAAACTATTGACCTTGCCCCATACTGCTATCTGGAGCATCAACATATACAAACTCTGCTTATTATGTTATTAATATTCATAAACAGGTAAAACATTCCCAGATCCTGACAGATATTTGGTCAAAAGATTACTATTCTCATACATAACCTATAAGCTAATTTCTGTGCAGCCTCTACTTTTAAAGGCAGATGAGAGACAAACACGTGATCTGTGGTTTGCGGTTGGAAGAATGCTAACCATTCTGTCAGTTCATTACAGCTACAGATGTCAAACACCAAGGTGCTTACAGGTTATTTCCAACTTAAAGTGTACAGTGAGTGATTTAAAATACTGCTATACTTAAAATTACAAGCAGTTTGACTACAATCTGTATCATAAAAAAATGCCATTCTTCAGTTTTCCATTTGCAGAAAGATCTAATTATACTTGTGAGGCTCAGATGTTTTCAGAAGCCAAAAACATTTCCAGCTATGTTTCTGGATTCTTGGCTGTGCTGCAGCTGTTTACACAGCTCCACTGTTGCATACCTAGAAGCCAACAGAGCTAAACATGGAAAAAACTATCTGTGACCAATACTGGTGCAGGGCTGACTTTCTAAATGAGTCAGCCTTGCTTCTACTCTATAGGCCTCTATAGATACTGAAATATGGAAATACTGTCCTGCTCTAGAGACATTACAGGACCCTGCAACACCTTGCATAGCTGCTTTGAGAAGGCTTAGAGGAAACTGCTCAGAAAAGTCTCAGGACTCCTTCTGGGTCAGTGGGACAGATATTTGTTTGGTTCTACCTACTGCACACAGGTACTGCTGAGAAAGAAGCATAAGAATAAGATCATGGCATACCTTTTTAAGAAAAAAAGCACAACACAACAGCACTGTTATTAGTCATCAGGCCTAGCTAGAATCACTTTAGAAATGCCTGGAATATAGAATAATTATTTTCCCCTATTTGTATCACTCACTGTCTATTTTGTGAAAGAGTTGATAATGAAAATAAAATGTTAACATTTAAATAGAGATAACTATCTTTTCCCTTTATCATATAACATAAAATATGGCTGGAAAATGTGTTTATTCTTGCAGGAATCAAGTAACCTCCACCTGGAAAAAGTGTAAAGTGGAATACATTTTTACAGTTCATATGGCACACATGACACCAGTGCCTGGATGGCTTGCTTCATGTCATATCCAAGCATGGTACAGCAACATGTTAATTTTATATGTCAATAGGATTCTGAAAGAAATCCAGATTAACTCCTGAGACTAACCTGAACTTTTATTCTTGTGGTTTGCTGTTCTAGAAACAAAATCACTGTTTTCTGTTGTCTCTGGTTCAGCAGAGTAGGGATTGATGTGGTTTTGTGGTTTCCTTAATTGTAGTAGGAACTAACCAAAAAACTCACTTGGTCCTCTTGCTGTGTCATTCTCACCATTACTTTTGTTGAGTCATTACTGCACATTACAATGTGAAAAGGAAACCTCCTAGACACTCTTTTGTTGTTGTTCTTACTTTCATTATAGCTAACTTCTCTTTTACAGCAGACTTCAAGCTTGCACTGTATATTCAAATGTCATTATTAAGTCTAAATACATCATAGAATTATAAAAATGTTGAAGATTAATTTCAGTGCACAGTTTGACAAGATAAAAGCATTAGTTCTTAAACATTCTTACCTCTATACATGTTGCTTTGAATTTATTGGTGATTATGCCTCTTCACAGCATCCTCCTCATGCAAGCAGGACATCTGAAACAAAAGAAAGGGAACTAAATTAAATGTTGCTCCCAAAGCTTAGTTAAGTATAACATATATTTCCAGATATTTCACCAAAATGAAAAAGCAAACTGTAAATAAATTGGAAATTACTAAATCTTTAAAATACTCCTGGTTCATAGAAGGGTATTCTAGGAAAGCACCATTGCTTTCTTTTCCCCAGGTATTTGCTACTCCACACAAACAGTGACAGGATAATGGGCTAAGATAAACTTTTGATCTGAACTAATACGGCTTTTGGAAAGGTGAAAGAAAATTCTAGTGTTAAACCAGAAGCCTTATGAAGGGGTGTTTAAATTAAAAGCAATTCAAACACAACTGACTTCGGAAGAAAAATCTCAGAAGCTTCAGAAAGAAACAGTCTGTAAATCAGTCCAATACTAAAGAATGTGAAACAAGATGAAGCCAAGGCACTGTATCTATGATGATCTCACATAGACAAACATCATATGGATAACATTTCTGGCTAGGCTAAGGTTCTGCAGATTGGACCTTCTTAAAAATACTGAGTATGAGCATGGATGTAACCAGTCAGCAATATCAAATGCATGCTGCAAAACCTAAGACAACCTGCTGTTGGAAGATATATATGTTGCCATGTGAGATCAAGAGCATATTTTTCAATAACACAGGAAAGAGAACACAATGGAAACTTTAAGATTCCCACTTGTTCTCAGTCCAAAGTTAATATAACTCTACTTATAGCAGACAGAAACACATACCTTGTAGCACTGGAGTAAAACTTATGTCAATATCTGTACTAGCTACTGACTATTAATATCACATCAGCAATCAAATAACTGTCACTGCAGGGTGGACATGATTTAATATGTTCTGACAACTCACAAGTGTCCCATTCTTGCCCTTTGATTTCAAGCCCACCATTTCACACTTGATTATGAAGAGTTAATGGAAGAGGACAAACCAATGACAAATAGTTGATATAGGCTATATGAGATTAAATGAAGCCATACTGAACATTGAAGAAAAGTCAAACATACTTCACAAAGCTACAGCAGTATAATCTGTTCAGAAATTCTGTGGTATGAAAGATAAAAACCTTAATTTTAGATGCTCTGTGAACTGAAGAAAATAATCTGACAACTTTAGGTGAAGCAAATAGAGAAAAAGCTACAAGAATGCCAAAAGGCTGGTTTCATAGCAAGTGGAAAGGAAAACTTCCCAACAAAAGGAAGCCAGCAGTCTCTAAGGTGCAAGATCATACCAACATAATTTGTCACACCCAGTCTTAGAACTTTAGAAAGAAAAGCTACTGAACAAAACCACAGTGGGCCTTAATTTTCTTTAAGGGTGATGGATGCAGAATGTGTTATGCAATCACGACAAACAACAGGTGCAGCAGGTTCCAGCTCATCAATCCATCTCAGTGATGAAAGAACCACCTTTCCCCCCAAATTTCCTTCTGCACACATTAGACATAAAAGTTCTAGAGAGCACAGCTGTTGAGGAAAAGAAAAGTAATTTCCAAGATAAAGTTAGGGGAGAATAGTTAGTCTTGCTTGTAGTAAATTCTTGCCATTCTGTTGAGATGCTTCAGTCATCTGTATTTTGAAGCAAAAGTGAAAAGAGGGTAAGAAGCTCTGCCACCTCAGACAAGAAATGACCATTGTTGTTCTTGTATGGATCTGCCTACTTGCAGTACAGCTGGAGGCCGGTGTTGAAGCTCTCTGACCGCTCCAGCTTTTGTCAGGAGGGTAGGGCCCTGCAGTACTGGGCCAGAAGCTGCGCATTTTCCAACTTCTGATGCCCAGGCAGCATAAAAGAGATGTGGTACAAAAAAAATGAAGCAGAGGGAGAAAGGAGGGGGTAGGACTTGATGGGACAGGCTGTAGACAGGAGGCATCTTGCATGATGTGAACAAGGGAATAATACTGCACAAAGCAGGAGTAGAATGTGACTCTTAAAGAAACCTCACTTCCCAAAATTCACAGGAGAACCCAGAGCATCTGTGGAGGGGTTTACAGACACAGCAAACATCTTTGAAACCCTCTGGTGAAGTAGGTGGTCCAAACTGGAGAAAATTAGACTTCTCTAGTTTTCTGCTGTTCTTTGAACTCAACTAATAAAGGCTTAAAAAAGTAGATATAAAGGCCTGGTATTCTTGATGATCCTTTGCGAGCACATAAGCCACAGTCATACTTCCAAAGGTTAAAATCTATCTTCATCCAGCAGAGTTTTTTAAGAGCAGGAAGTTTCATGTGAATGTTATATTTCATGTGAATGTTAAAGTGAAATTAAATTGATTGTAAAATCCAAGCACTTAAAAATTATAAGTAGTCAGAATTAGAGCTGTCTATGCAACATTAATGAATTCAATTTTAATATTACCTGGATTATAACGTAATTTATAATTGCAGGATCATATATTTTCCCCCTTAATTTAATTCCCTTGGGATGGATTAAGTAAGGAAAAAAAAAAACTGTTTGTGAACACCAACATGAACCACATATTTACTAAACCCATGAGTCAGCTGTGCAGACAGAGCTGAGGATTAGACATAATAAAATCTTAGAAGATTATGAATTTTGCTTAGGGAGAGATTGCTGTTTCCTTAAGGATGAGAATCTAGTCTTAGACATGCATACATAACTTCTCATTATTATTCAGGGGTAAGGAACAACCATTCAAACTTCTTTGTGTCCTTCCTCCAGAGGGATTTGTTAGGGCTGAAATACCAACTCATATCAGTATGAAAGATCATGTTTCTAAAGTTCTTATTTTGCTCCTTCTACCAATAGTACAACCTAAGTTTGCTTCAATGTAAATTTTGTAATTGCAGTAGTAGCCATCTGTCCCCAGTATCATCTCCTAAATCACTTGCTCCACTATCAGACTCGGCCCTTCTTTGTGGGACCCACACAGTCCTGCCAAGTGCTGTGACTACGCTGCTGTCTCTGTCCTCTCTGCCACCAAGAGAAATAGTAGAGACATAATTCTGTGAACTCAGCTTTCATCAGAAACAAACCAGGACTGCAGGTGCCTTTACTAGGATATGGAAAATGGCCATCAGCACTGCTCCTCCATTGAAGGAGCAGCTGTGCGACTACGCAGATACCTTACTTGGCCAAAGCTGGATCCTGCTCTACCCTCCCAAGAGCAGTATCCTCTTTGAGTGACAGAGGTCTGGTGAGTTTGCAGTAATAGAACATTTCCATGAAAACAACTATCTTCTCTATAGCACACAGCAGCTCAGGCAGAGTACTAGGCTAGAGCTGCTGCACTCTTCTGAACAGCAGATTTGTACCTCACCAGCCTGGACTGGAAGCTGAACAAAACACGTCTGCTTGACACTGCTGCTCCTCACCAATCTGCTGTGACTCCTGCTGTGTCAGGAGTGTTGAGCACTGATTTCTGTCATGTCACCAGGTGTGGTGAAATGTCCTGGCTTTTTAGAAACTGCAACCGACATAAACTCTAATTTGTTTTTTTTGCTTCTAAAGAAGTTTCTATCTCCCCTTCAGAGGATGAAACAAACAGTACCTTTTGGCAGCTAGGTACTTCTTCCAGTAGTGTATGAAAAATATTTTTCTTCCTTACACTGAATTCAATATCAAATTCCCAGTATTGAAAAATCAACTCCCTCTCACTTGAGTTAATTTGTATTTAAGGTTTTGCTTTGCCTTTTCAGCCTTTTAAAGCTGTCATTAGAATGTTTACCCAGTTCTCCAATTTACGTCTGCTCATTTATATTTATCTATATAAAATATTAAGGCAGCTTTAATAAATGAGCAACAAATGAAATTCATAAATGAACAACCTCTTTTATGAAGTTAATATAAGTTCTTATGTCGTTGTCCAATACAAAATCTGACTGACTCAAGTGGGAAATATTTTCCACTTACCTTTTTTCATATATCCATACTCTTTACTTACTATTTAAAACTAGATCCTTCACAACTTTATCAGGTTCATAAACTTTTATTTGTAAAATTAAATGACTATATTGGATTTTTTAATCCTTTCATGTGGCTTTCTCCACCCTGAAAATGTACAGAACCTTCCTTTTTTTTAAATGTTTGTCCTTTCATCCACTTAAACAATTTTTTTTAAAGCTCATTTCAGCCCCACCTCTGTTTTCACCTGCTTCTCAGCAATGCCTGGTTTTTGTAATTGCCTGTTTCCATCCCAGGTGCACCTCCATGTGCCTGCCTGGCTCAGACATGCGTGGGTAATTGGCCATGCAGGTGTCCTTGTTCAGAGTTACCCGCTGTTCCCCCTTAGCAGCCTTGTTTAAAGGTCACACAAATCAGTTCAAAGGGAAAATGTATTTCAGAAGCAGCCATTATAGAAGTATATTTGGGATACAGTACTTTGACGGAATTGTTCAAGTACTAGTTTTGAATGACCACGTGCAGGTTTCGTGACCTGACTCCTGATCCTTCAAATGCTGAAGCATTCCAAGTACTCTGTAGCACCATATTTATGTGAACAAATTTCATATAATTCCAGTTGTGAATGTTTCTATCAGCTGGTGTGCAGATGTTTCAGACTGGTTAACACAAAGCAAAATAAATGCAACTAGAGTTTTCACAGCCATGTGACAAGCAATTTGCAACAGAAATCTACTGCCTGCTCTAGATGGTTAGGCCACACGAAAACTTTATTTATATAATCCTTTGTTCTGAACTTCCCTTAATTCCTAAAGACAAAAAAAAAAAAACATATTTCAAGCTAAATAAAACTGGAAAGTAGTGTACGTACACATCCCTGTTCCTTGCTGCTTTCTCAGTTGTTCTTCTTTTCTTTGTAAAACATGCAGGAGAGGAGCTGAAGCACTATCAAGTCATGGTGGCAATGTAAACAAATCAGAAGAGCAATTTACTGTTTTGCTTTGCATGGGTACAATACCCCATACACATGCAGGAAAGGAAAGTCTGCCTTTCATGTTTTACATAAGGGTTTGACGTGTCAATACATGCCAAGACAAGTGTATAGTATGTGCAGCATAAGGGTAAACAGCAAATAAAAAAAGCAGGTAAACTTGCTTGTTTGGTATGTGTGTGAATACCATAAACACCACATTGCTCACATTAGACATGCTTATACTCTGCTTATTTGCATTTGTTTTCATCTAGATCACTCCACACAGATGTGGCTGCAAACAGTAGAGTTAATAATGCCTAAACAGTATAATTCAAACAACCCCTCTGTAGACAAGCACCTAAAAAGGCAGTTATCAGATAACACACTGCTGTTTCCTAGGATTATTCCTGTAACTGAACATATCTGCAGAAGTCCAAAGACTAGTAAAACATAAGGAAAGTTGGATGATGAAATCAGTCAACTGCTGCCCTCCCTTCTGAATCATAAACCTCTGGCTCTAGTCAGAACAAATGCATAGAACTGATTGCCACTAACAAGAATCTGTGAGAAGTTTAAGGCTTGCCCCTCTTGAACTGTGAGTACTTCAACAGTGGGGCTAAGGAGGGCTGCTGTCAGTCCTTTTAGAGACAGGGCCAATCAGTCAGCCAAGCTGCTGCTCACAGGGGTGGCTGGGAACAGGACCTCTAAACACCCACAGGGATGGCCCTGCTCTGAAGTGTTTGTGTGCATGCGTTTAATGATAACGGCAGGTTTAGGTAAATAGCAAAATATATGTTCTAACTTACGTTAGCATTCATTATATAACAAAAAAAAATATATCTTTATTCAGTCCAGTCTGTAGCAATTGGACAGATCAGTACAATGAGAAAGATGTTACAACAGAGGTGTGATGATGGATGAACCAGCACAATAGAAAGGTGCTATAAAATAATAGAAAAAGATTGCTCACCCATATCAGAAAATTCTAGGTTTGCAGGGAAAAGCTTCACCAAGAAGAGATCTCCAGAAAAAAAACAGTCCCTAGGGGCAGTCAGCCCTTAAATGAGGTCTAAGAGAGGTGCAGCCAGGTTTTACTGGTGGCACACTTGAATTGCCTTCACCTGTGCCCCCAGTCCTTTCCCCAGGTGCTCAATCAGTGGTTCAGGCTGTGACTCAACTATTCTCATACACTGGCTGTTGTCTACTAGTATCTTCTGTCTTGATGATCTGTTCTCTTAAGCATTGTTAAAAGTCTGCTCACTTTTGGAACTAATTACCACTGGTGTATATTTTGTGAAGAGAGAAGATGCACCTTTCAATAGGCTTTTTCTCTTCAGTACATGCCTTGTTTTGAATAAATACGGTATAATTTTTTAAAAGAAATGGAGCATTTCTCACAACACAATGCAATCAAAAGAGGGAGTAGGGAATATTATCCGAAATGATTTACAATATTTTTAAGGTAAGTCTTAATTCCAAACTGATTTCAATTAATGGGAATAAGTTGTTTCAGCTAGCTTTGGGTTGAGCCTCAAAGCTTTAATTTACTAACACACACACACACATCTGGCAGGACTTGGCAAGTGGGATTCCTGTGAGTTCCTCACCTATGCTGAGGTGGTACTTGTACTTCTGGTACTTGTTCTGTGTCACTGGACGCATTGGAATGTTTTTTTTTTAATCGAAGAAAGTAATGTAACTACCAGAGATGTCTTTTTTTTTTTTTTCTTTCAACTAGAAGGAACAAATTAAGTGCTGGATTGTAAACCATCTCCCTTTGACCTCCTTCTGTGACTGTGTTTCTGACCTTGACAGGCACTTTATCACTGCACTGCAATAACAAAAGAATGAGATATATATGACACATAGTGGGTAAATGGTGTCCAGCCATCTGACAGCGATTCTTTCAGTGTTCTGCTCTTGTCTCCTCTACAGGAGTTGAAAGATTAACCAAGTGCCTACGTATCGAGTGGGGAAAAAAAAAGTATTCTCGTTAAATAAACAAGGAAAGGAAAATGTTGAGCCTTTATCTTGGAAGGTGCATACTATAAAAATTGTCTTAGTCAATGCAGTTCTCAGTTTCAATGTTTTGTGTATAAAACCTGTGTGCCTGCCTGAAGCACGGTGATTGAAACTGAAGGAGGAATTTAACCACTCTCATCTTCTGTTCTAGTGACACTCAGAGTGGATGAGTGTGTTCTCTGCAGCCTTAGTGAAGCCCAATAGTTCAGGTAGAAGAAAATGCAAAGCTTCTACACAGATATTTGAGGATTGTGGGACATGGCCTCTCATTGCATTTTAAGACATACTCAGTATTTGATGAAAATTCAGGCATTTTCTGTTGTGTGGTATGCATGAGTCCAATAACAGGACAGCACACACAGGGAGTCTTGATGAGCGATCCAGAATGCTTATGAGTTCTAACATTAACAGCCCCTGTTACTGGCCTAGAAACTTGTTTTAATCATGAGAATGATGCTTACCACACTATATGATACAAAGGGCTGTGGCTTCCTCAGGAAGTGGAGGTAAGCAAGGAAATAAGCAATATGCCCTGAGTCATCACCTGTCTGTATTTGTGAAGGACAACAGGGGCATGGTGCAAGCTGCACTGACATCACTGGTTGCATATGGATTCAGGACTCCCTTCTTAACTCCATCAGTGATAACTGCAGACGACAGGCAATTAGATGTGCTTTGAAGAAGTGTTCTAAGGTTAGTTCTATCGATAGTATTTTAATTTTTTTTCTGGTATATATTTGTATATCAGAATTTATAATCAGTGTATTCGTAAATGGTGTGGAATAATACTTTGTTCCAGTTTTTTTGCAAAGTTGCTGCTGGGTAATGGACGATGCATTCTTTTGGAAGTTGAAGATCAATGGTGTTTCTGTTCCGAATAAAGAGTTGGACTGGAATTTTCTAAGAGAAAGGTACTTAGCCTAGAAAGACATTGAAGCAAACACCTTGTTAATCTTCACTGTCCACATTTTTCAAAAAAGATTTGCTGTGAGAAGACTCAGGAATAAGCATTTTACAAAATGACTAAGAGCAAACTCCACTTCTCAACATCCAGTTTATAATTCTTCTGTGATTCATAGGTTCTATTCATATTACTAGTTTGATTTCCTTACTAGCTTTTCTGACTCAATTGTTCTTTATTTTCCAGTCTTCCTGTTCTCACCTTAATTTGCAAATCTCTGGTGCACTTCCTTATAGAAGGCTTCAGGGAGATGAAACAAAAAGTAAAAGTAGAAGCCCAAATCCTGTTCTGTGGCCTACAGTAACTCATGTATAAACAGTGGTCACTCCTATAAAAGATTTCAGAAGAAAGGCACACATCTTTGTTAATGACTAACATATTGGAGGGCAGGAATTGTGTACTACGCTGGCATGTGATATTTTTTGTTGCATATTGTATTTATCTTGTATGTTACTCAGGGAAGATAACAATAAGTGTACAGGAAGACACGTTTCCTGACATGGAACTTGACACAGTGAGGCCAGACAGTCCCAAATGGAGAAGAAAGGGATCTGTTGTCCCAGATGTCCCCTTGAGACTAAATAATTCTCATGGTTTTTATGTGTGACCTCTGAAACCATTTGGTTTTATAGAATCCAACCTGTTATTAAAATTCATGTATTGTAGTTAAGTATACGTAACTAATGCAAAGAAACATGTTATTCTTAGATAAATTAGTCAATTTGGAGTTACAGATTTAAATTAGAAGGCATAGAATTAGGGAGTGTATGTTTTGATTCAGCAGTGTTTGAGAGGGTTTGAAAAATTCTTGTTTCTGGAAACAATGAGATAGAAAACCTGCTTGCAGGTTTTGCAGTCGATCTCCAGCCAAAAGGATTCCTGTCAAGTGAAATATTAACCGAAAGGAATGCAGTTTTCTTAGGGCAGTGAGCTCTTGGCTTCAGGCAAACTTTAATGCAGAGTGAAAGTGACCATTTAAAAACATATATGCATCCAGAGGATTGGATGGCTGTCAGAGCAGAACAGGATTATTCTATCTTTCAGCTATAGTTTACTCGTTTGCAACTAGTCTGGTTCTGCAGTGCTGAAAGGTAGTTTCCAGCTGTACAGTGGCCAAATGTCTATGGCTTTGTTTGTGTCATTGCAGCAGGCAGGTGTTTATATTACGCAAACTATCACAGCAGTTGATAGCTTTATCAGTAATCTGAACATTTCAGGATAGAAAGAGCTCAAGGAATATTTCCTTCAATTTTCTTCTCCTGGGGAGTGGAATCTCTTCTGCAAGTTATGTTCTTCATAAGCAGGCTCAGATTCACACTGGGTCCACAACAGAAAAGGCAGCCTGCTGGGTGATGGCTATATGGTCCCAAGTCCCATTTCTTCAAAGCACGTGCTAAATCTGCCAGCAAGTGCCAAGTTCAAGCTACATCCATTGAACAAACGCATCAGATACTTGTTACTACAGGAAACGGTTTTTAGGCCCCAGGAGGCATTTGTGTTAGAATGCCAAAAAACCAGCAGAACAACTCATTCCTCCTGACAAGTGAGAAATGCTAAGCCTCTTAACTACAATCCAAACCATTATGTTCAAGCAAAACTGGGTGTTTCCCTGATTTATTTATTTTTTTGTTCACACGGAGATCCATATACCAAATATAACTTTCCGTCCTTGGGCTCTGATTAACTCTGATGTGTTTTGCAGGTGTTCCTATGTACAAATGGAGGAGAGTCATGTGCTGGAAGTCACAACTATGGATAATTTAAAAAAAAAAAAAAAAAGAAAACTTTTATTTGTCTGCAGAGTATGTTTCTTTGTCTTAGCACCCTTTCCTCCCCAGTAGCTCAGTAACACAGCCTAAGTATAGCTGCACAATACTATTTGAAGTGTCCCTCTCTTATCCAATCAAATCCATTCTTGGATCTAATCTGAACCTTAAAACCAAACAGTCTTCAAATAAAGTCGAGCAAACAAACAAATGAGTTCCTCTCCAGGGAGCCCTGCTGTAGTTCCAGATCCTCTTCAGAAAAAAAAAGGAAATCAAATCAAACAAACAAGTGGGAATATCTCAGGCCTCTGGCAAAGCCAGCAGACCCAACTTCCTGTAGAAGTTTTCTTGGCTTGAAGAAAGGCATTGAGATTCTTTTCCCTTTTCTACTGTGCCTTTTCTGGAGGCAATGGGCTAAAATGCAACAGCACTGAGGCTCCTTTTTAGAGCACACACTTGAGCCCAGTGTCGCTTACTCCAAACTTTTCCACAGTAATATCCTCTCTCCTTGTCAGCTCAAAACAAAACATTGTCTTCCTGAACATCTTGTTTCATTAATACATCAGTATTCCTTTTTTTTTTTTTAATTTCATTTTAATAAGTATACTTTTAAAAAAGTATAGATGTAGAATCACTCAGGACCCTTTGTCTTTCATTCCAGTGGACCAGCACTCCACTGATAGAAGCTGATATGCAAAGCATATTCCTTGTTGCAATATTCCTTGTCAGGAGGAAACTGCTTGTTTTCCTTGAAGTAACTGAACTTTCAGAACCCTCATGAAAGTACACTGAATCCTTCATCAGAGAATAACAATTCCACTTACAGGTTCTTGTCCTTGTATACAAACATATGAAATAGAGGAGAGAAACTGTCAGGAATGCTGTAGAGGAGAAGGTGGTGCTTTAAAGCTCTTTGGACACATGAGTTTTTGGCTTTGGAACAGCTAAACTTGGGCACACTTCATAGTTAACTATGGAGATATTAACAGTAGATGGATTTGCTGCTTTTTGTGATGGGTTTCTGTCCACTCATAGGCTCCTGCGATTCGTTAAGACTAATATCTTCTTGACTAGGAAGTTAAGCAGAGGGAGATGGGAGGAAGTAAGCATTACATCTCAAATCCTATCCACTCGTGGCACTGAAATGTCTTTCCAGCCTAAATGATTATATGTCTGAATATCTGAATAACCAATCTTCTATTTTTTTTTTTTTCCCTCCAAAGAAAGGCTTTTCTTGCCTAGCTAGTTCTGCTTTGATGTTGGTGTAAAAACACACACAGACACACCCCAAAAAGCAACACAGTGGAGGTGATTGATGGATAAATTAACTAATTGGACTTTGCTTTGCTTAGATATAGGAGATAACCCAGAACTTGTAACTGGGAACAGTAAATATAT
This sequence comes from Phasianus colchicus, assembly GCF_987193195.1. Taxonomy (NCBI): domain Eukaryota; kingdom Metazoa; phylum Chordata; class Aves; order Galliformes; family Phasianidae; genus Phasianus; species Phasianus colchicus. Next base: position 19,710,074 of record NC_143442.1, read on the forward strand.
CTGCAATAAACAAATAAGAGAATCTAAATTTCAAAGAGATTCTGTCACCTCCAAATTTATCGAAATGCATCCTGTTGTTTTGTCTTCATGATGAACTGTTTATCTTTTATCATATTTTTTGTGATCTGAATAGAAACACATTCTGGCATCTGTTCTATGCCAATAGTTACTCTTGCTATGAACATGCTTACATTTTATTGCATTGGGCTATTTGCCACTTTATGTAAGCTACACCAGCTGCTCTTTCTATTGCACAACAGATTACTGAATGCAGCATTCTGCTTTCCCCTAAAGCATATAACACGTCATGAAATCCAGATAACTAAGGCTCTAGGAAGTGATTGTAAGTTATATTAAAACTATGATAACTGAGAACAGAAACAGCCTTCAAGAATATACCGAAAAGCTGCTACTCTAAGGAAAGATTGTGATTGTGGGCAGCTATTTTTTTTACAGTGAGTGATCTATATTCTTACCTTCTTTTCCTACTACATTTTCCTAGCATTTGCTGTTTTCCTTAAAACTTGACCTATAGCAAACCATGGTGAGAAATATTAATAATAAGCTTAAACACAAAGCAAATTTCTATTTTGATTTTTATGGCACTGAAATACGCTGAAATCAGTTCAAATCTACTTGACAATAAATCCCCTGAATCCTCTTTGTTGCATTTCCGAGGCAGGTTTCATACTCTGTTTTCTTGGCAATATTCTGACAGGAAAGAAGCATTATGCAAATAAAAATTCCAAATGGTACTCATAGTGGGAAATTGTAACACAAATTTTCATGATATCTTGGGTGATACAGGTCAGAGCATGCTATCAAAGAACTAAAATGTGTTCCCTTCCAAAGGTGGAAACTTTTTTTTCAGCTACATTAAAAAAAAAAACAAACTGCCTGTGGTTTGGATGCAGCATGGCTGCAATGTCATATTAATTGAAAATTTAAGCACTTTCATTGCTTAACATTAGTTGATCTTTGCTGTTTTTGACTAGATATTGGTTGTTAGCATGGTCACGGGTATAAGGCTGTATAGGCAATGATGCTGCTGCTGCAGGAAAAAGTCAAAGTATAATTGGTCTGATGGTGCGCAGAGAAGTAGCAGGGATTGCTGGTAGGGATAGTAAAAGCTCAACAGTATTACAGAAACCTGCCAAATCTCCATTCTCACTGCAGGGAGCTCCTGTGGCTGCCAGTGAGTAAGAAAAACAGATGGCTGTTGCTTTTGAAGCCACTAACACATTCAATTCTCTGCCTTTTGTGTATTTCTTTCTCTTTCCCCTCAAGTTTCCAACTCCTGCAGTAGCTCTGGGAGCAACCAGGCATTGGTAGACACGTTGGAAGGCAGCCACACAGGCGGGTGAGTTTCAGATGAAGATGATGGCTGCTTTGTTTTGTTTTTCCTTTTCCCCAAACTGCCCCTACAATTTGGCAAAGGGATGTCAGGATTAGAAATAGTGGGACTGGAGAATCTGCCAGAATCTATTAGAGGGAAAGAGGCAGAGCTATAATAAATGGGAGATGGAGCAGTGCCAGCAGGATTGTGGGCGTTGGGCTTTGGCTGCAATTAGCATGGCTGGCCAAGCATACCCTAGCATGGACACTCACAGTTACGTGCTGAACAGCCTTCTGTGCTTATTTTCAGTGGGGTATAGCTCTTACTTGTAAGTGGGGGCCTTGATTTTTCCTCAAAATCAGCAATGATATGGATCCTGGTATGCATATAGCATGTGTCAGGTAAAAGTGGGTGCTCTAAATCAAATCTCTGAGTCTGAAACAGAAGAGCATGGATGGAAAAGAAATTAAAGTTTGTTTTAAGTTTATGTTTCCGTTGGATTTCAGCTACTCCAAAGGACGGTAGGCCTTTTTTTCCCCTTAACTTTCGGCAGCTTCTATTATGTTTGTGTGTTGGTAAGAAGAAGGACAAAACACCAGCTTGAAAGATGACAGAAATGTGTAGTATGTTTAATTTTACTTTTAAAACAAGCTTACTATGAGAGCTTGAAGAAAGATTCAGGCTTGGACCAAGTTAGCAATTCAGTGAAATATGTATGCATGTTGACATGCAGAGTAATAATGGCATATGACTGATTTGCCACCCAAGTGAGGAGAAAAAATCTGCCATTGTGCAGGTTTTTCTGACTGTTGATCTCAATCAATGAGTGATTCATGCTCCTGACAGATGTTCCTGATTTAGGCCAGTGAAAGCTTATGGGAGCTTTTTCTGAGGCTTTGAGGGAAGAACGCCAAGCCAATCAAACAAGCAAATTTGGAGTTTGGCTTCAAAATTGACTGGTAAAGCTGGATGATTTCCTCTTGCAAAAGTTGTGTGCCGTCATTATTCTATGACAATCTAGAAATTTGATAATAAGTACTGACTTGCTATTTTCACCATCTCCTGCACTTAATCATTTATTCACTGTTGCTATCTACCGAGTAAGATACTAAAGCCACTTATTCAAAAGGCCTCTTTGGCTTGCCCAAAATATTATAGAATTCCCAAACCAGCAAAATAAGATGCATACAGCTGCCCCAGCTACGTGAGTAATTGTAGCAAACATTTCTAGACACAGACACTAAACAAACTCAAAATGACTGTGCTAGCTGATATTTGCCTTTCTAGAATTCTTGTTATTGTCATTAACATCATAAAGACAAAGTAATGGGACTCACTAACACAGGCCAAACACAGCTGAAAGGACCTACGTCAGTTAACATAATGTAACAATAAGATCAAATCCGTGGGTTTGTCATCAGAAACTAGACCCCGATTTTTGTCAGCAGTGTTGCTGCTAACACTACATACTCACTGCAAATTTTCATCAAATTTCATCTGCTCGATGCTCAAGTCCAGTATTTGACAGATTTTTAGATAGGCAAAAGCATAATATCTAATTTGTTTAACTTCTTCCTTGTAAAATAGTAAAATTTCAGGATGATGCAAAGTTTTGCAATTTCAAAAAATGTATCGAGGAACCAACATTCTTCTCTTGTCACAATCCTCAAAAATGATTTGACAGCAAATGTTTGGCATAGAGCTAGTGGCAATCCAAAGGGATTTGGTGTGTCTCTCCACCACACTGCACGACAGTGCTCCCAGCTCATGGGATGGGAAAGCAGCCTGCTCCATTTCCTCTACCCTGCAGTTGCATCTAGCCTTGAATTTATCAATTCAAGATTTCAGAAACTTTTAAGAAGCTAAGCATAAAATGTAGAAAATAGTTCATGAATTTCACCAATGCATCCATGAACAATGCTCTGGGTGTATGAGTATGTGGAACTTAAGCTTTAAGTTGGATTGCCAAATTAAGAGAGTGGATTAATGAGGAGATTGTGGAGAACAGTTGCTGCTATGGAGTCATGGATCTCCAACAGAAGCAATTAAATCTTTGAGAAAGACGAGTCTTTTTCATTTATTCCTAATGGCATGGTTTTTCATCATTCTTTTTTATGCTCTCTGGTTAATGAGACTTGTGGGAAAGGTAAATTTAGCATAAAATAGACATAATGCATTAAATCACAGAAATAAACAAATCACATTAATACATCCCATTGAAGTGGTATTTATGACTCAATGTTAAGGTAATTTAGAGCTACAGATCAATATTTTTTATTAGTTCTGTAGATCATGGTCTATCAAAGTATCACTACATATATACCCAGACAATTAGAACACCTGTAGACAGTGATAAAGTCTACTTAGAAATGAAATTATCATTCTGTAAAATACATACCATTTCTCAAGAAAGGTTGTAATATAGATGTAGATGTTTAATACATAGCTTCCACTTAGGGATGGTCTGTGATTAAAGCACTATGTTATTTCTTTGCTAGCAGCTCCAATTACTGACACTCCTTTGCAGTCTTTGAAACTTCAGGTTGCTGAAGGATCTGATGCAGGGTGCAGAACATAAATGAACATTTGAAAATGAGTGGCAAGGGTTTTCTTGGTTCATTAACAATACCATTGCCTAGTGGAATTTGAAATAAGAGAGGTGTTGCTTTGTTACTCTTGGCTGTCAATGGCCTTGAAACTTTATTTTTTATGTTCAGTAGACACTAGCTTTATTCCATTGCATAGAGAAATGATATTCTCTCCAAGCCCTCTGCTTACACTACTGCAGAGTGGTATGTGCCATATGAGATACCGGACCTCCTAAAGCATCTCTGGACCTTTCTCATGCTGCTGCTGATTATTTTAATCTCTCACAGCCTCTGTTTTGAGAGATGAGCTCATGATTCAGATCCCATTTTGTGCAAGCATATTTGCAAATGTGCTCAGGTTTTTTTTTGGTGGAATGAGATATACAACCTTGTTGCTGTCATGTGGTTGCAGTACTTGGTAATGTTTCTGTGCAAGAACATTATCATTTGTTTGTGTGACTGCTCCTTTAACTTTCTCATGTGTCCAAGTGTAATTTTTATATGAATTAATATCTTACAGAGGGTGAAAAATTCTGTCAAGATGTGCTGTCCCTGCAATGCATTTTTAGCTGGGTTGACAGTGAGGCGTAAAAAAAATTGGGAATACTGAAATGGGGTGGAAAGCCTCATCTTTTTTTAAAAATTTTTTTCCATAGTCTCCCACTACTGTCTTTTACTCAGCATCTGAGGAATGTAAAACCTCATGGTGATGGGCTTGGGGTGTGAGGGGAAGTCATTTTGCCAATCTGAGAGTGTGGGGTAAATTATCTGACACCAACATAAAAAAAAAAAATGGAAGGTAGAGGAGCTGATTGTTTCCTCACTGGTTTGACTTTGAGATGGGAGGATTTCTAACAGCTTGGGGATTTGGTAATCTCCCAGCTGCAGGCTTTGAACAGAAAATGCACAGCACTGTCAGAGCGAAGTTCCTCAGGTCTAATGTAGGATTATGGTGATAACTGCATGCTTTAATGAAATCTCATAGCTGGGATTTGAGAAGGAGTTGCTCAGAGCATGCCAGCGCTGGCTGCAATGATGAGATGTGCAGCTCTCAGCACTGCTCAGAGCAGAAGGCAGAAGGCCAGCAAGCAGGCAAAACTTCTAAGCGCTGCAGATATTTTACAGCTTGGAGATGTTTATAACTAGATCATTATAAATGCTGACATGGTAAGGTCATCTGGATCTATCTCACAAGCTGCACTGAATATAGTAGTGAGGCACTTTGTGTAGACACGGAAACCTATTTCAGTGCCTGGGGGGGAAAAAAAAATCAAATGCTTAATAGAGGCAGTGTTCAAATTCACAGTGAACGTGAAGGAGGAAAACTTGCTTGAAAACACTTCTAGAGGTAGAGAGTGGAAATCTGCAACAGTTACTTTGAGGGAATGAGAAACATTCAGTCATCTCCCATGGTTTTTTGCTTTCATTTCCCATTCAGAGCTAGAAATGAAGGAGATAAATACATCTCATGGATTTCCCCTGTCACTCAAGTTGTGATCTAACATAACCTCTACTCAGAAAGTCCAAAAAGCTTTTGCTTGTTTTGGTCACAAAGAAAACCTTTGAACTGTGACGTCTTCTGGGAGAAATGTGTCCAAACGATGCCAGGAAACAGCCTGCACTGTCTGTCCTCTTTCCTGCACTGCAGCCCACCTCTAGGCTGGACTTGGCTACCAAAGCAGTCCCTGCATACTTGCCTCTGAGTGCTGCCAAAGTGAAATGTTTTCAAGATAATGCGCTAAAATCCAAGAATGTACTGGTTTTCCCAGTGAACAAACACCCCTGTGCTCAACCAAGTGTTGTTTGGAAATGTTTCTTCTGAAATGTTGGAAACGTCTTGTTGCTATAACAGGAAGCTACTAGTGCACTTCTAATGTATCCCTCTTCAATTTTAGTGTATGTTTATTATTAAAAACAAGCTGTTGAGATTCAGAGTCATCCCAACAATCCTCCCTTCCATGAAGCCCTAAAAGGTCTGCTGATGTGGTATAAATCTAACCAATACAAATTGATTCTTCCAGAGGAACATATAGATAAAGGACTGAAATCATCATGTGTACACAGGACTGCATGAGATTTTTAGCTGAATATCTGCTAGTTGCTTCTCTTTCTGGATAAAATCTAATAGGTAACAGAAAGATGATTGACCCTTGTACCGTTTCATAAATCTCACTTCAGTCATTCTGTGCAACATGTGTTTAAAGAATGAACATAGACTTAATTAGAATATAAACATCAACACTAAAACTATTTTTTTCTATAGCATTCATTAAACAACTCCTTCTTTTACTTCTGTACTACTGCATCATATTTCTATACATCATCTGGGAAAATAATTGCACTGATTGCTTTCTGTGACTCTGATAAATACCATGAACATTAACATATAATCAGTAGAAATAATAATCATATCGTTCTGTTGGTTTTGGTCAGTGTCTTTTTCATGCACATAATCTAACTTATTGGATTGTACAGCCCTTACACAAAGTGAACGGTCTATTTTCTTTTGCCCTACGTTTCATTGCTTAGGCTACAGTAATTATGCCTTACTGGTCTTCTTTTACTTACATTACAATTACTGTTGTCACTATAAAAATATAACCATGTATGGTTTCTTAAATGTCATTATTCGAAAGATCCATTCTTAGGCAGCAGCCAAGCTTGCAATGAAGGGACTATTTTGATTACAGCAGTTTAGCATCTGGCTCAGCTCATTAAGTCTTTTGGGATGGTACAACCTAACTGCTTAAATCTACAGCTGGTAGCATAGCTGTTGCAGACTCCTGCAGTAGATACACAAAGTGACCACAAAGATGGTACTCTCTGAGAATTTTTTCTTTGAGAAAAAAACAGATGAATGTCTTTCAAAGAGCATACTTTATATTGAAATTATCTATCTCATTGCCTACTCAAGAATTGTTTAAACTGGTGCTGCAAAGGAGCTTAGCAATTGCTTGTAGCTGATGTGGAATTCCTGATCAGTCAGGATAACGGCCACCTTTCACTTTATTATGGTTTTGAAATTCCATATAATGATATGAATATGTCTTTGAAGTACAGATTTAACACTGCTAGACAATAATACCTTGCGGAGATTTGTAACAATTTCCACAACACCCCTGAAGAAATGTTTACAGAGATTATGCTTTGCACTAGCTGAAATCATGCTGATGAGGGTTTGGTAATAGAACATTAAGAGAACTATTAAGTGATATATATCATACAGGCTTTGTTGTCTGTCTAGCTGGTGAACAATGAAGAAAGAGGAGGAGGAGTGCGTGGATGAGGATGGCTACTTTGCCCAGTAGCCAAGCTGATAGTGGTTTCAGAAAGAACACATCTAATTTTCTCTGAGGGGCCTCCCTGAATTTGCACTCGTGGTTCATGTAGAAAGAATGCCTTGAATCCAAAATGCTGAAAATTGTAATGGAGTTCCTTTTTTTTTTTTTGTGCAGACCATACCTTTCCATTCTAACAGGCACAGGGTTCTCAGAAGTGGCAGAAATGCTGCTGGAAGTGAAGCTCCAGATAAGCTATTGGCTTTATTTTTACAGAGTTCTGAGTTTCAAGAAAATTAAGCAATGGATAAATGGGTCACATCCTTGCCTGGCCTTAGGGCCAGCTGCCACTCTGCATACATGAATGCACATGAGTCATCTCAATGCCTTGGGGAGGAGGTAGCTCCATCAGTGAGGGTAACATGACAGCTTGCCAGAAATTAGAATGGAGAGAGGGGCTCTGCAGAAGTTTATGAGCAGAACAGGTGGCAGAAAGTAAGGGGTAATCACACATTTTAAATTAAAAAGAGAAAATACTCTCTTGGGGCTGCAAAGCCCCAAAATCTTCTGCTAGGTGCAGGAAGGCTCCTGTGAGATACAACACATTGGCCACCTAGCAGCCATCTTCTGGCAGTCTGCCTCTGTAACTAGAAATACTACTTATTTAGGTTACCATGAGGGTAATATATGCTTCACTGAATACCCACCTGCTGCAAGTGTATGTCAGCAGTCAGATCCAGAGGAGCCATTGCAGGTGCAGTGGATTTGGGTTTTTCTTGTTGCTGTTAATCTTTGTGATCGACTTTTGGAATATACGCTCTATTTTCTTGGCAGCATATACAAAACAAGCTGCATAGTCTTGCTGCTTCTGATAAGAAGGGATTTAAGAATGCAGGTTCTCAATGACATGATGCAATGTTCTCAGATCTTTTTTTCATAGAATTATAGAATGGTTTGGATTGTAAGAGATCTTAAAGATCATTTATTTTCAACTCCACTGTCATGGACAGGGACAACTTCCGCTATGCACCCAGGGCCCTATTTAACCTGCCCCTGAATGCCTCCAGGGATGGGACATCCACAGCTTCTCTGGGCAGCCTCTTCCAGTGCTTCATCACCCTCTACAGTGAATAATTTCTTCCTAATATTTTCTTTCTAATATCTAATCTAAATTAATCTTTCAGTTTAATGTCATTACCCCTTGTCCTATCACACTGTGCTACCTGACCTTCCTCTCCAGCTTTCATATTGAACCCCTGTAAGTACTGGAAGGCCAATGTAACATCTTCCCAGAGCCTCCTCATCTACTGACTGAACAAGCCCTGCTCCCTCAGCTTTTCTTCATAGGAGAGGTACTCCAAGCCTCTGAACATCCTCATGACCTCCTCTGAACCCACTCCAGCAGGTCCAGGTTCTTATGCTGGGGACTCCAGGGCTGACTGCAGTTCTCTAGGTGAAGCCTCATGAGAGTTTCCAAAAACATTCACCTTTAAACTTTTGCTACTAGATGGATTAATTGGCCTGGGGAAACAGATTAACACGCTATTTATTAAAATAGCAGTGATCATGAGCAGCTGTGGTAAGTCTAGAAAGCAAGAGAACTTCTATTTCTTACGTGCATATTATTTGTGTAAGGGAAAAAGAATGAAAATATGGGAAAGGAAAAAAGTCATTTTCCTGCATCATGAAAGTTTCTTCACGTCTCACCTACAGGATGTCTATGTGGTAGACCCCATTGTTGCAGAGAAGATTTTATCCTTTCAGGCAACTTATTTAGGTGCTAAATAGGAAGGCAAAGAAAGGAATTTATCAAAAGCCTTGATTTCATTTACAGTATTTCATCATTTGTCTTTGCTTCCAATTCACCATTGTAATTGTGCTCTTTCTACTTGCCTTATATGAACTGTTATAAAAATCTTCTCTGTACTTTTCCATTTTTCTTCATTTTTTTCACTGCTTTCTTTTATCTTCCCTGCTTGCTGTTCATAGTGACTGACCACTCAACTTTTGAAATACTGTTGACATTCTTATTCTCCTTTTCACTACGTGCCTCCAGCACTCCAGCGCTGAAAGTCGAAAAGCCAAGGCTTATGTGGCAGGTGGGCAAGCGCTTCTTTTGCAAATATATTAATTTGCATGTGAATGTGCTCATTTACACACAAATGCTTTCATTCATAGCAATAAAAAGTTACTCTCCCTATGCACCATTTGTGCAAACAAAAACTAGATTCATAAAAGCATCCAGAAAAGTAGGGGAGAGGTCGGGTCTTTTACCATTTTGAGTTTAGTAGTAAGGCTCATTTTAGATACAGTGTTCGCTTCTAGTAAGTTCACCTCTGATAATATAACCAAAACCCTATTTTCAAGTACCATAGATTTTAAAACTAACTACTGCACAAGGTGAGAGTTTTCTTTCCATGAAGTACTACATAGTGTAGATCTAAAGTTGCTCTGATGCAAACTGTGACCACTGAGAACTACCATAAATTAATGAAACAATAACTAGATATTCATAAGGTCAAGTACAATTTCCTCCTAAAAATGTTTAACATAGATCAGAAACTCTAAAGGCCTTTTACTATGTTTACCAAGGTAGATTAAGGAAGCATATGTACCAATGAGCTTTTCTGAAAAAATACTTTTCTTTTTTAAATCTGGAGCCAGCAAACATATTTTTCTTACATTTATGGCAGATTAATTGTACCTATGGTTGGGTCTTTGTAGTATCCTTTTCTCAAGATAATCTGTAGCATACACACTCCTCCTTCCTTACTTATATCAAGAATTATCAGTCGAATGCAGGAAACCCAAACAGTATTACGTATCTGGAGAATTTGGGTGTTGCCATCAGCAAAGAAGAGGTTAACCTAAGAGGTGAGGTCAGCCAATGCTTCATAACAGACTACGGGCAACTTCTTTTTAAAGCGGTTCGTATTTTTTGAAGTGGATTTTGGGTGTGAAGGAATGGGAGGAAGAATTACTCGAGAGAGTACTTGCTTAAGTTTTGGAAGCTTCCTCTATGTAATAAGTGCTGAGCCATTCAAAAATCTTTCAGATAATCTAGTATACTGATCTTTGTCATAAGAAATCCCAGGGCCTGGGAATCTGTCACAGACAGTCTTCTCTGGATGCTTAAAGGCTTCCATTTATATTGTTTATCGTGGTTCTGCTTGTCTCGAGATGACCTGCTTCGAAGAAGATCTTGAGACATTTTTGGTGGCTTTTATGACATTTCATCCAGGATCTTAATTTTGTTCCTGTGTTGTTTTAGAAGAAAGAAAAGATAATGGTGGGACAGTGTAATTTTGCAGCACCAGTTTACTTCTGTCATGTAGCACCTCAGGACACTCAATTATGTTCCTCAAGACAGGAGCAAAAGATGAGTACCAAAGATGAAGATACAGAAATGTTTGTTAGTTGGTTTCCTTTACTTTGCGCTGTGTCTGCATGCAGTGATCCATTCTTCAAACCTCTACTGGTTCAAAAGTTGTGAGGTTTTAGAGTAGTCAGTACAGTACAAATGACCATAAACACGTTACAGTTGATTCTTTCACAGAAGCAGATTATAATAGAATTCAGTAAAACCCTGTGTCTCAAACTTAAAAGCCCTCAATTAGGGAAGATTAACAGCCAGAAGTTGAGTATCAGGACAGTGACTATAGGGAGACATCTGGCAACACCAATGTAGGTTAGCGATCTACTGTTACGTCTGATAAAGACAGAGCTAACAGCACATCAGGTAGAGAGTGATGTCATGAGATCGTACTAAAATCCACTTAACATACATAATTTTCAGCAGTTATATATTTGGAGTGGTCTAAAGTAGAAGCAGGCATAGAAAAAGTAAGATCCTGCCTAATGCTTTGCACCTTCTCAAAGACACCTGGTAGCAGCGTAGTGGAGCTCTAACACTTCCATAAATCTAGCACATTAGCCAGAAAATTTAAAGTCATTACAGTCAATATGTGTTTCAAAAACTCAAGAAAAGAATAGGATGGGGTTATTCCCGGCCAGTGTTTGGAAAGATGAAAAAGAAGTAACAGGAAGATGTTTCAGAGCTTTTTCAGAACCACAACTCAAAGGAATCATTATAAAGTGAAGAAGTAAAGGCCAGTGTCGCCGCCTTGCACAGAAGGATCTAAAAAGTTTTTGTATTTTCTATCTGTGATTTCATTACTCCTAATAACTCGTTTGCTGATGGAAGGTAAAGAGACACCTGAAATATGGATTTGAGTCCTTTTACTTAAACCTTTATCCCTTTGTCATAGTAGTTTTTTTCTTCTGTAGCCCCATTCATCTGCTCTACTGGAACTTTCAGTCGCACGGTGTTAAAATATGGCTGTTCTAAGCTAATATGCATTAACTTTTAAAAACCTGTTATATACATAACCTATTGTATTAATATAAAACGTTAAGGCCATTTTTTCATTTTCTGGGAATGGCCCATTACATTGTGAGCAATCTACTCTTGCTTTTTTAGAAAAGACTTTGAACTCAACACAAAAGGAAAATATAATCATGTACAACTATAAAGACTGCTTTTTTCCCTTTTGTGCAGCGTAACAGAGGTGGATAAGTAGCATGGTAATGAAGAGATGGACCGTCTTTATTAGCACACTCGGTGAAAGGGTTCTTTTCAGAACTTCAACTTTTCTTATCTTCTTAGTTTTCATGATCTCTATTTGGACTCTTTCCTTTTCTTGACTTTCTTTTAAATATGTCTAACAGACTGGCAAAGCCAAGCCAGTTCATCCTTCTTTCCAAAGAACACTAGATACAAAGTCGAGTGGTTTAGATGCTTCCATAAAAGTTTTTCATATATTTAGAGAAATACTGCTGCTTGCATTTTTAGAAACTAGTCACATGCATATCTCATAGTCATTCTTCAATTTCTCCATAAACAAACAACTAAACCTTTGCTATGATGTTTTAATACTGTAGTTAAAGGAAGCTAATGAGATAGGAAGTTTCTTTGAGTAACAAAATAGAACTAGAAATACCACTTAACCCTCAGCCCTAGAAATTGGTTAATATAGTAGATTTGTAGAAGACTGTTTGATGATCCCTTGCCCTCTTCTACAATGTGATCTACAACCCTTTTTTTTTTTTTTTAATGTTTCTGTGTTCCTCCTCATGCTCCCTATTTTCTGGTGTTCCTCCTACCCCTTCTAGCTTCAGTGTTCTTTGTTATATAGGCAGTTCACTTTTAATCTGGCTCAAGTTAAGAAATATTAATAGACTAAAACGAAATGGCCATATGATTGCAAAAAGAAAAAAACACACCCCTCCAGGCAGTAGAATAATTGAAAACTACCTTTCCTACTGCCATTCTGACGTAGGGGCGAGTATTTCACCATCACCATGTTGAGCTCTTTGCACAGATTTGTTGTTGAAAAATATTTCCCCAAAACAGAATTACAAAGTAGACATTTTTACCAAGTCTTACAATTTTTTAAAGAAGTTTTCTTCATTGTTTAAAGTGCTCCTTAGATACAAGCACTACATGTAGTTAAAATAGACTTTTCCCCATAAATTTGAAAAAAAAGAGGAAAATATCTGTTTTCTTTCAAATATACTGTGTTGATTTTTTGGACACTTGAATTCAGGACACACATCTAGAGGTGCTCTATAGTTCCTTTGGAGTCTTCAGCTATATTTGACCAGTCAGAGAAATAAAACTATTCTACACTCAATAGTGGTTGGGAAACAACAAGCTGTAACTTGTACACAAATAACACATGTTCAGAACAGTGTAACAAGTCCTGACAAGTGATTATTTCAAACTGCCTGCAAGATGCATAAAATCTTTTGTTAGCTGTCAATTCCTACTGTACTCTTACTAATTCTGCATAGAAAGTACATTACTGTGTTGAAGGGATTCACTTTTTGATACAAATACTTATCCAGTATGAGGCTTTCCAAATTATTGTGAAAATTTTTGAAATAATTTACTATATTGTTAAGACCATCATGTCGTTTCAAAACAACATACGTATTTGGTTTGCTTTTTCAAAGTTCCAAATTACCAGTTCCAAATTAATCTGTATTGATTAAGAATTATCAGAAGGTAAAGCAAAAGCTTGTAAATTCTCTGCACAGAATCCCTGTTGCTCTTAGAGTTTTCACTTACTGGCTGCAGCCTATGCCAAACAGGTATCAACCTTTTTTGTTAATATTTCAGTTGGTTGGAGGTAAGGCATAAAAGTTAGCATCACTTCTCCACAGGCTGTAGTATCTTTTCTGAGGGTTCAACGAGAAGATGATTTTCCTCAGCCTTACTGTATGTACTACATCTTTTTTGTGTCAGGTGGCAGGAATTTCTTCCTACAGAAATGAATTTGAAACTGGCAGTTGAGCAAGAAAAGTAACCATAAGAATGTCAATATATTACAGCGCATACGAAAACTATCTTGTTTTTGTCTTGTGATCTGGTGAATTGAGCCTGTACTATCCAAAATTAAACATGTCAGTACACTGTGGGTTACATCTATTCACTTACATTTAGAACCCATAACTCTCTCAATTCAAATAAACTTCAGTACTTGCTGCTCAGGCCTTGGCAGCTCATTGGGTCAACAATATCTGTTTCTGCGGCAATCAGCCAGCTTCAGATCCATCTGTCTTTTGCTCCTTATAGTAAGCTTCGCTAACCCAATCAGAAAGCGATGCATACCTTATACTAGTCTAAGCAAGACCTATGACAAGTATACTGAACATTCAGAAAGTAAGGTGATTGAAAGCAAAGCATATGGGTATGTTCCCTTTGCTCAGAAGCTTCTGGGAATATGCAATTAGCATGCTACAAAATCTTCAGCACAGCCATACCTGTTAGAACACTGCAATACACATCCCAGGAAAGCAGAGATAAGATAGGAACTTTTACAAAGTCACTTCAGTCATCATACGTCACAGTGTCTGTCTTTGAAATTTCACGTCCAGTTACTTGTCAGGGGAAAACTGATCTCCCTAATGAAGCACAATATCTATAGACTTTCTATGTTTTAATTTTTATAGCTAAGAAAACAAATTTTCCTGTGCCTTCAATGCAATAAAAGCACTTCATGTTTAACAATGAGACAAGGCTGAGTGCATCACCAGATCTGAGCTCACATAGTTTCTAGTTCTTGCCTGTGATTGGCTGCACAGGTCCTTTCTGGCTAGCCTGAGAAAATGGCAAGGATAAAGCAATTAACCCTTAAACCCACTGCTAAACAGACTGAGCAAAGCTGTCACAATATACCCTGCATTACTTACACAGACGGCTCATTACCAATCTGACTCAGGCACCAGCTCAACATCAGTGCTTTCTGAACGCATCTGACCTCAGTGCTCAGGGTCTAAACCAACAGGTGAGAGATCCCAGGACAGTAGGTTCTCATCTGCCATTGAGCACACCTTGCATACTGCTCAGATGCTGCGCAGCTGATTTGTTTTGCTAAATTGCTCATGTGCAAACGCTTCAGATTTTCCTTCTCTCTGAAACATTTACATTTTGAGCACCTATTCACAAAAATACAGGACAGTAAGAAAAGGGTTCAAATACAAAGCAAATCACACAGATTTCCAAATGAGAAGGGCTGAAAAGCCTGTAGTTATGTTCCTTTATGAAGATCAGAAAATAGATGATACAGAACTACAAAAAGTAGGTAGACAGATTTGCTACTTTCAATTACTAGTTCCCACAATTTAAGAGCAGAGATGAAACAGAGGAGCCCCATATATTTAAAGGCTAAGTTTAAAATTCATGAAATGTATTTTAGATGCAATATGTAGATAAAGAAGGAGATATCTGCAAGACCAATAGATGAGTAGAACTGAAGAAGAAGAATAAATCATTTGTAAAGGATAATAATAGCTACAAATACCAAACCAACCATCAGTGCAAATATTAACTGACTGGGCCATAAATCAAAATCCACCTATGTCCTCTTTAAGGTTCCTTTGTATTTTCTTAGACCTACTTAGTACTTGCCAGTTTTAGAGGTTGAATAATGGGCTGGACAAAGCAATGATTTGATGAAGACTGACAAATGCAACATTTCTGTTCCAGAAGAGTCACTAAACAGGCTGATTCCTGCATTCATGCTACTTTAGCTTTTCCCCTGAGACTATTTACAAAAGGGATTCTTCCTGGCAAATTTGTTTATTTACTGTGCAGCTTTCAAGATCTTAGAGAGATGGGCTGACTACATGTATTTCTCTTCAACCACAAATAGTGACTCTCATAGATTACAAATGGAAATGGCTACTATCCAGGCTAGTTTAGGCTTTGTAACACTCTGATACAGAGTGAGAAGAGATGAATCAGACTAAATTGTACAGACAGTTGAACTGCCAAATTCATGCACTGTGCCTCATATTTTTGTAGTTGAGAAAAACACCAAGACTTCTCTCATAGTGATTTGTTTAATTTTCTTTATCTCAGTTACAGTGGTAAGTATCCAAATAGGGAAATGAGGTTAAATTTGGCTCAGCTTCTGAAAATTTGAGTTTCAATTTATGCTTCAAAGTGCAGCTGCAGTGTTGCTGTGAAATATGCTGCTATAACTGTACATCCACAAAGTCAGAAAGAAGTATTTTAGATTTTTGTGAAAGATAAAGCTGCTGGCTGAAAGATGATAGGCTGCTATAGCAATGTTGTTTTTTATTGTGCTAAGTATTTGCTGTAAAGTAGTCTGTTCACAGCATTTAAATACAGAAACGTTTCATTTGAAATATAAGCTTAAGTAAGCCTTGGATTTAATCATTATAATGACAAGATTTTGCAACTAATTTGGATTTTCATTTTCAGCTGAATGTAATACTATCTTCCAAACGTATATTTTATGTAGATTCCCACAGACACTTGTGATATACTCATTTATACTTACTTGCTTCCATACAAGTAATCTACTTGCTTATTTCTGTGGAGACTATATACAAACTTTGTGTAACATTGAACAGGGGCAACAGATTTTTAAAAAGCAACTGAAAAAGTGAATGCGATGCATTCTTATTCCCTTTCTTAAACCTTGTTCTAATTGTCAATTTATTTTAGTCCATGTAGAGTCTAAGTCAAGTCTGGATGAACGCGCTAGACTTGATGCTTGTTTAATATGAAGTCTACTGCAGATGGCATTATATTATACATATAAAGGTAACTTTTTTTCCTTAAACATTCCAATTCTTGGGCCACAAAATAATGTGGTGCAATATGCTCAGCTTAAAAAATTTTAGATCCCCAAAATTCTGGATAACCAGAAATCCTGTTCTTACTATTGACACAGTTAAATTTTCTACATCACATATGTAAACCAAATCAGACAGGAGTATAACTGGGATTAATAGCACAGTTTTTGCTTACTGCAGTGATGACTCTTTGCTAATCCTGGTTGAAATGAAGAAACTGTGCAATAATTTACTAAGCATAAAAATAATTGTTACTGCTGCTTCTTGTAAAGAACATGAAAAAACATCTGGATTTCAAAGCACATAAGTGTGTTAATTTGATATTCTATACCTACTTGTCTGTAAGTAGTTTTCTATGAGTGGGAAAGTAAGTTAAACCTCGTATACTTAGTATTTGGAGTTCTTCCTATCTTTTACACACCCACAGAACTGGAAGTATTCCATAACTTTAAAAATCAGTCTGAGGTTAAGAAAATAGCAGTTTTACTATTAATATGTCCTGGTTCCAACAGCTCTATATCATCACTGCTTGCTTTAAAATTATATACTTGCAGAGGCAATGTACTATTCTTGAACTCTTTGTTGTTGTTGACTTTGAAATCAAGCTTATTAAGTCTGGAGGTGCAGGAAAAGCCTAGAGAAAGAATTAAAGAAAAAAAGAATAGGGAAAGAAAAGGGAAATAGCTGCAGGCCATACCGATAACATGAACCCACTGATGACCATCAACTCGTGCACATACTGTTAGTAAATGATGGAGTAGAACAATCAGTACAAAATACCACTATGACAAAACTGTTATTATATTTTATTATAATGTTAATATTATATATTAAACTCAATATCTGATCCAACTTCCAACCCTAAGTTATTAATTCATAATAAAATAGTTTTTAGTATGTTAAAAGATCTATATGAAAAACTTTGTATATGATTATCAGAAACAGATGCCTACCTAAACTGAAAACTTGTGCTGAAAGGAAACAAATAGAAACTGAATACAAACAGAACCAGAATCTATCCTTTCAGACACCGTACACCCAGGAAATGTCACAACTTACAAGAAAGTTCACGTCTTGGCAAGTTAGGATTCTTCTCAATGAATCATGGAACTGCAGATCTGGAAAAAACCTCCAGAAGCAATTTAGCCCATCCTCCATCCCAGTAGTGGGTTCAGTTTCATCTCTGTCAATACTGACAGGCACTTCCTAAAAGACTTTGATTATGAACAACCCACAATCTTCCCAGGCAATCTATTCCAGTCTTGCAGTACATATACTATTAGATTTTCTACCATTAGATTTTCTACCTCTTAATATCCAATTTTAAACTTTGTTTCAGTTTATTATTATTTCTTGCCTTGTGCAAAATAAACAGGGAAAACAAAATACTATTCTCCTCTTTACAAGGGCCTTTTTTTTTCTTTTTTTTAATCTTTGAAGACTGTTATCATGTTGCCCCTGGTCCTCTCACATTGAAACCTTCCCAAAATACAGTGCCCAAAATCAGATCGGTGCTTTAGCTGTGGCCTACACAATGTAAGAGAAAGAAGTATTATTTCTTGTGCCCTGCAGCTTACTCTCCTGTTTGTCTTGCAATTATGTGGCCTTTTTGCTTCTCTCCCCCCCCTTGTTAAAAGCTTCTCTTTTCTGTTTTGCTACAGTACTTCAACGTAGACTTTCACTAATGTGTGCTAGATATTGTACGCTCCCAGGACAAATGTCAGTTATTTATAAAGTGTCAAAAACAAGTTCTGACTCTAATTTTAACTTTCTACATACTGATTGTTAGCAGCACCACACATGTTGCCAAAGACTCCAGCTGCCTTCTTTTAGTCATTTTCCAAGCAATACATACACTCAAAATGTTCTGATTTGGCAGCCAGAGCCTGAATGCTAATATGTAGAACAAAGTGTATTATATATTTATTGTAAATAACTGTGTTCACACATCTATGGACATGCATATAGGCTTCTGCATGGATGCACATACACAAACAAATTTTATATTCCATCCAGCTGGAAAGTAGAACATATTACATTGTAGAGAATACCAGAGTAGATACACAAGGTCTGGAACTTGGCTAGTCTGTCTTATGAAGACTGCATAGAGTCCATTTTCCATTTGTTTTGGTGCAATCTCCTTAGAGCATTTTAAGCAGCTGGAAGTCAACACTACATATTTTGTTCAGCTAGAAGCAAATCTGAATTTTTAAGTCTTTGAACTCTAACCTCTTAGTTGGATGGTTCTAAAAATACTGAGTGTGCTATTGGTATATGGGTCCACCAAAACAGCTTTACACAATGTTTTTATATGGAGTTCCCTTAAAAAAATCTTATTTTACCTGTCACTCAGAAGAAAGAGGTACTCCTTCATTTAAAAATATCATAAATTTGTTACTGATTTTTAAATTACAAAATGGTGTTTATAACTTGAACTGTTAAGTTCCGTGAGTGCTGTCAATAGATTTAAATGACTTTTCCCTTGAGTATGAAACGGGTAGATGTGACTCAAAGGTTGGTCCAGACTCAAAGAAGTGAATTACAGGCAGCTGAGTCCTACATTTGATGGAAGAACTCTTCAAATTCAGAGGCTTAAAAATGCCTGTATTATATACATAGATATTAATATCTAAACTCTTGAAATCAATGGGACTCCAGAAGGAAAAACCATACTTGCTTGGAACAGACTAGTATAGTAGAGATGAATCATTTTATCTAAACATAACCTTCCATTAGGTGCTACAAAAGTAGACATAACTTCTCTTCAAGGATTTTCTAAAAATGTCTGTATACAAATGTTCCGACAGACCTGCGATCAACTGTCACATCTTTAACATTTGATGCATTCTTGAGGATTTCTGCAAGCAGAGAATGGATAGCACTCTGTTTTAGGCCTCTAGAAGTCACCTGGAGCTATACAATGGGAGTACATTACCTTAAAAGAAATCCAGATAATCTTTTACGAAAACATTCTTCCAGGATGCAAATCAAAGAAGACTACAGGTGGGTTTAGAAATCTATTAGCCTTGTCTGCTGGGAAACTTGGCTATTCAGTCTCTTTTATACTTCTGGTTCTTAGTAATGCTTTCACTTCTGTTCATCTGAAAACAAATACCCCTGTATATTTCCATGAGATCAGTACAGATGCATTCTCATAGTTCAGTGCAGATTGCCTGACATTCTGCTGAAAGTGTAATTGCTGAATCATCACTGCATGTTCATTGTGACTAAATCCCTATTACCTTTTGAAAAACATGACTTATTTTGAAGGACACAAAAGGTATTTATTATTGTAACAGCTTCTTGGCCTATGTGGTTATCCCATATCTGAGATTCTGCAGACTGTTTCTGTTGGACAAGAAGCTAATGATAAGAACAGAGGATCTCTGAAGAGAATGTATGAAGATCTGATTTTGAGCTTCTAGGAGTATCTGAACAACATTGACTGCTTTTACTTGTAGTTTCACTAGGTTTCAGTTCTAAATGTATGGATTTTTCTTCTAGCTAGCAATAGCTATTTCAGAATGATATTTCAGGCTGTATTTCATGTTTTCCTACTCTTTTTTTCCCCCCATTTCTTATGTTTCTCTTGTTCCTCCCTTACACAAAGATAGGTATTTCCAGAAATCATTTCCTCCAGGCGTTTAAAATCACTGCTCATGTGTAACTTTGAGTGATTACACAAGTTTGCAGTGTTAATTCAAGCCTCTCTTTTTTTTTTTTTTTAATTTACCTAGAAGATATTTGTTTCAGTATCCTAATTTATCTTGACAAATGTATGTTACATATTCTGTTGCAGGTTGGAAGAAAAAACACCATCTGGACCACCAGCTCAAATTTAACATCACAAAAATTCAGTTTTCGGTTTCTGTTTCAGATATTATGCCTCACCCCTCTGTCCAGACCAGAAACCTCACTGTAACATCAGATTCCTTTTTGTCCTATATGCAGGTTTCAGATCTGTCCAACAAGTCTATGAATCATCTCTTCCCTGTGCACTGACCACCCATCTGCATAAAACCTTACAAGATATACTTTCAAAAGCATATCAGTTCTGGACTCCAAAAGAAAGTGTGGAAAGGAGAAAAATTATGCTTGGGAATTGTCAAGTTACATGACTGAGGAGGGTTTGTGTGAGGCCAAAAATTAGACAGCAATATCTGCAAACCAAAGAGGTTATGCAGATCTAATGTAGGCAAACTCTCTGCTTTATGTCTATTCTGACCTTTGCATTGGCTCAGGTGCTTCATTGTCATACTGCTTGCTGATGAATACATTCAGAAGGGGTTAAGATGTTTCTTCAGTATTCTTAGATAAGAAACCAAATTTGTGTTTGAGTCCCTTGAGCAAACACCTGAAAGCCCCGAGAGACAACTTCCAGGCAGCTTTCCCTATTTCCCTAGCCATCTCTCAAAGATTTTTCCCTCCATGTTTTTGCTTACACCACTATTCACCTCTTTCTTCTTCTCTATTCCCTTTGCTTAGATCTCACCTGAGTTGGAAACAAATGCTTTAACTCCAACTGTAGTCTGGCCGATCTCCTTCCCAAACTCCCACTAAGCTCTAATTACCAGTCCAGTCTCTGGCTCTATCCTTAAATAATCTATAAAGCATCCAAAGCATGTCTTGATCTTTTCTTCTTACCGTGCTTCACACAACTGCCACTAGCATATGCATGCTTCAACACTCTGCCTCACTGGCTGTGCGTGCCTTTGTTTCACTTACAGGGAGGAAGAAAGTTGTTCCAAAGATGACCAAGTTTAGATACCCATGCATTTGTTCCCCAGTGGGCTGAGAGGCTAGGACTTGACTGTGGGAATCACAAAGCAGAAAAATACACAGTACTGATATTTTAAAATGAGACAGTTCAGCCAGACAGTGGCAGTTTCCTCTTTTTTTTTTTTCTTCTGGCCATGACTCAGACTAAACCAGAATTGCAGAATGCGTAATGGAAATTGCAAATTCAATGGCTATAGGCCAGTAAAATTTGTAACATGGTCAGTGAGAACACCCCACTCGTCTACAGCAGATCTATTCTTTGCAAAGCCTTTCTGTGTTTTGCATGATAATAAGAATAAAAACCAGAAAAATAAAAGCTTTTCTAAATGACCCCAAAACCACAACTTCCCAGCATAGTTGAGATCCTGCTGGATAGTGGTAATACTTTTGGACAACGTGATGTTGAAGCTAACACAATGTTGTTGGTTGCTCTCTTCCTTCCCCCTTCATATCCCCAGTTCAGCAGCCTGTAATTCTAGCACAGATAAATCCCATTCTCAGTGGGATTTTCACCTGAGGATTTCGTAACAGTGGTTTTGCAAGGCACATTTGTAGCAAACAAGTGCCAACCGTTCCTCCTCTCCACTGCAGGGTAATTGTGTTACAGTGAAAAGCTTTTAACTGTGAATCTGACTGGATTGCTCAACCCCCCTAGGAGACATTCCTGAAACATGAATTTCAGTCTGGCATGCTGAACACACTGTTCCTACAGCTGCTGCAACTGCTGACCAGAGCCTCTGTAGTAAGAGATCACTTTAAGACAGCAGCAGCAAGGTGAGCCTGAGAGGGTGTGGGAGAAAATGGTGATGTTAAGTGACATTGGTTAAAACCTCCAGCATAGATTTAAGAAGTGCTATAAGATGTAGCAATCCTATATACAAAAACACCATTTACTGACTGTCATTCTGCTGACTACAATTTCCTAACTGCATCACCATTCTGTTAATCGGAAAAATAGAATAAAAAGGACACATTTTACTTTTTCAGGTTAATTTAAAATATATTTAAAAAAATCAATTAAGTTCCATCCTGTCCTATAACATTTACAGTGATGATCAACTTGGCATTAAAGATTGCCTTTTAATAACTGTCTGGTTCATACATTTACTTAATGAATATAAGTACGAGAAGGTGCTTATTATGGTGTTGCTGTCATAATTTTTATTCATTCTCATAGAATCACAGTGTTGGCACTAAGCTCCTGAGATCTTTTACTTTTTAATCTTGATTCCCTGTCCAATGGAGTTGAAGAGTCCTCACTACAAGTCCTGGTTTTCTTCTGGAAAATAACATCATTCTCTAATTTGAATGTATAAGGAAAGGACACAGAACTCAGATTCTTTTGATGGATATTGATTCCGATCAGCTTTTTATCTGATGCCAAATATTAAGTTCCCATTGTTCTTTCCCTAAACTGAATATACCATCTGGAAATTAGCTTTTTAAATGCTATTAACACAAGTTATGATGCCCTGTGTTCAGAACTCCTCTCTCCCTGCCTTTCTAAGAAAGCAGCTCTAGCAAACCACAGCAAACTTTCTTATTCTATCACCTGTGTACCAGAACATCTGTATGATCAACCTTTACTTCTCTTCAGAAAGAGGTAGGTACAAATCTAAACAAGCTAATAGGAGACAAGATACATAATAAGGTGATTCATCTCTCTTTGCTCAGCAGACTGAAAAGAAAAACCAAAGATTTCCAAAGCCTTATGACACACAGTCTATACCCTTCACTTCTGAGAATATTTCAAACAACAGCAATACTTGAGAAAATCCCTAGAACTGTTTAGCAGCATTTTTCATGTAATCAATTACAAGGATACTCAGGACTGAATATTGTTCAGACAAGGAAAACATTCTAAAGCACAGGATTTTGAAGCTGTACTGGAAATTAATGGATAGATAGGAACAGTTCCAATGCACTTACCCATCACTGTAAGGTCACAAACTACTAGAAGGTGTTCATCCAAGCTCATAGGAACACAGGAGTCCTAACAAGCTGAAAGAGAAAATGGGGAAAATGACAATTTGAAACTGGAGTCTACAAAAACAGTAGCTGAAATAGATTATAATAAGGGATCGAGTAATGGAGTCAAAAGCATGGGAAATACTCCGAAATAAAATCCCATGTGAAAGAAATATATTCTTCATAGCTAGACCGGAATCAACTTAGATTGCTATAGCTTTAGGAAGCTATTATAAGCATGCTGGGTTTTGCCTTGGTACTGTAACTCAAGGAGTACTCCCACCTATCATCTTTGCAAAGAAACATTAACACTGCACGTGTTTAGAAATGCACATAGTCTGCCATGGCATTTTTATTTCATACTTTTCTCTGAAAATAAAATCTCACTTTATTTGCTATTTACTTCAAAAGACATTCCAAGAACACAGTGTAGGTCCCGTGACAAGCTCATTTTGCACTGTTTCTTTTGCATGGTCCTAAACAGCTGTCATCTCTGGGGTACTGAATGTGATCTGAAGGTGTTTAACTGCATCCTCACCCAACTCAGCTGTGAGACTGAGCAGCACTTCTCCTCAGAGCTCTAACTACCATGAACAAGACATCCTTCACATGTGGGCCAAAAAGTAGCACATAGAGCTCCCAACCTAGGTGCAGGGACTCAGGCTACGTGAGGTGTTGCAATATAACTGCCAAGGTCTGTATTTCTTCAGAAACCACTTCGGGCATTAGAGTATATGTCAACACAGCAAGAGCTCCAGAATTTAAAAAACAATCTCTTCAAAGCTTTAACATAAAAGACAATTGGCTTTAGAAATTAGATTATTTTTTTTTTTTAAGAAATGGGAACTTACTTCTTACTGGATGGTCTGAAAGACATGAGAAATTGAAAAATGTGTTTCTCCACCTCCCTCCCTCTTTTCAAATAGGCTTAGGATATCAAGTACCTAAGTTCCAGGCTGTATCAGGAAATCTCCCAGAGCTCATGTTTCTGCTGTTTTCAAGCCTAGCAGGAGAGCCACCCACTTTTCCTCAAGACTGTTAATGGTCACAGGTACAGGCTGAGGGACACGAGCACACCCTGTCAGGTGCGACTGCTGCTGACCAGAAATGTAACTTGGTTCAGTTAGGAAGAAAACTTTAATTGGCCTGAAAATAAGTCTCTGAAAAGCTGCTGGACTACAACCAAAGGGGAGGACAACAGCTTGAGGAGAACACTATGCTTATAATTCTTGTATTTCTCATTTGCACAGTTTACAGTTCTGAAAGTTCTGTGTCCTGTTGGCAGGCCTCTCTCCACACTCAACCAAGAAGCAGTCCATTTACTTTGCTTTTATTGAAGCCCTTTTTGCCTATGGGAACATTTAGCTAATAAAGGTAGCTGTTTCTAGTAACCATCATATTACGTACCTATACAATGTCATAGACAAAAAAAATAGGAAAGTTATCCTCACCCACATTTAAAAAACCAATACTGTGAATGGGAAGAGTTATGGTGATAAACTGTACCCTCCATACAAATGTGATTAATACATAATAAGGGAAAGACCTGTGTAAGGTTAATTGCAGTGCCTCTGGAACATGCATTATTCCAAAAGAAAACAGAATAGCCAAATGCCACTGAGTGAGAGCTGATCAAAATACATGTAGGTCAGCACTAATGCTGTGAGATTGTTCCCAGAACCCAGGCTAGATCAGGTATCTCATTCTACTGTCCAGTCTCTTAATTAGGCACTTAAAATATTAATTATTTAAATCCCTTTTTAACCAATAGTTGTAACAATTTTTTTTTCAGTGAAGCACAAAATGATACCTTTGTGTGATGGGTTTGAGGGACTCATTCAAGTGTTACAAGACGGGTTACTAAGTTATGCACAGATACAAGCCTGGATTCCTGGTATAGTGGTATGCTTATGAAGCTGTCCTTCTAAACTTCTAAGTAAAAAAACATTCAATTTTATGGCAAAAAAATGTAATAGCAAAACTTTTTTTTTTTTTTAAAGTTGTTCCTTACCTTGCTCTCCAAATGAAACTATGAAAATCTTGTGCCTTAACACACAGCTATCAAACACTTCTACTAATTTTTGTTGTAGAGATGAACCAATTTCATAGTGTCTCTTCTCATTTTTATATATAACATACTGCAGATCAGTGAAATAAAGCAGGCCAAGTAAATCTGGACAATGAGAGTGGTGGGTGATGGAGAAGCAGATACCAGGTAAATTGTATTTCCGAGTCATGAATAACTGAAGCACCATTTCTGTGTTGCTTGGATACAGTTTGTTTAGTTGGTAATAGAATTCACTGAAAATATTTTAACTTCTACTCCTGACACCTACAAACGTGTTCACTGTGATCTTATAAACTCAAATAGTATTAAATTAATACCTGATACACCTCTTCACAAGTGAGCAACAAATAGCAATGCCAAGTTGCAGAGTCAACACTAAACAATGCAATCGTGTACAACTAATTGCAAGAAGTCCTCACTGGTTATCCCATTTCTTCCTGTTAACACTGTTCTGCCATACACAGAGAAAACACAGCCAATATGCTCATCAGGCTGGCAGTCAGTCAGTACTAATGGCCTCACAAGGCTGGTGCTGACTTGAGACCAGTTCTAAATCTCTGCTCAGCCATCCCAGCTTACAGAAAAAGCAACTTTTCCTTCCAACCATACCAATGAGGGCAACGTGCAGAAGCCTGGCAGATGACTAATGCTCACCAAGTGTTGCAAGGTCTGAACTGAAGGAAATATGAAACCCTGTGACCCTTACTCAGAATAGTCAAACTGCATCTGCTCTGGAGCCCTGTATGGTAAGAATGCCTCCATTTTGTGCTGTGAACATGTCTGGAGGAAAGGTATGGGATAGAGATGACTTCAGTCTTGTTCATCTTGAGCTGCAGAATTGGCACTGAAAGATATCTAGTCTTAATTCTACTGAGAGTTAAGAGATGAAGATAATGTTGGAATTAGATTGAGTTGAAGTAGCTGGTACACAGAAGATTTGTTTATACTGCCAGCTGAAGTAACTTACTAATTCAGAATATTTGCAAGAACTCAAAATCCAAATGGAATGAACAGACCATTGACAGCACACAGGCAAAAATGTATTATCAAAAGGGGTTGAATGACATATCATCTATCACACATTGGTAGTACTCAAGCATCTCTGACATTTTAAAAGTTCTGATACTATTTCACAATTCAAAGAGTTGCATTCAGCACAGCAGAGTTCTGAGATCATATTTTGAAAATCAAAAAGGGCCTAACCATCATGTTTAAAATTAGTTGTAGCTTATCTTCAAAGGTCACATTTACATTTTTATCTGTAAGCACAAACAGTGAGATTTACTTAAATAGTTAGTGAACTTGTGACTTAGACAAACAATTGCAAAAACATTCTCAAGCCTTCTCAGACTGTGAGTCAAGTTCCACATAGTTTTGCATAATGAAATTATGACCTTATAAGCCATGATAAATTCAGTATATTTACTTAAAAATATTTTAGCCAGCAGTGGAAGCTCAGAAACTGCAACTACCACTATAGGTAACAGCGGATTAATCAGTGGCTGGTAGAGTCTTCTACAGCTAAATTTGTTATATTCACCATGGGAAACCATTATTAAACATACGTTAAAAACACCAGTGAAGATCACCACCAATTGCTCCTTTCACAAAGCGAGTAATTCCAAATCAGAGTCAGTACTCCTGAAGCCACATCTCTATACCCACAATGCAGGATGCATGAAATCTCACATACATTTCTTATCCTTAAATATCAATGTTTCTTCTACTATTCTGAATAAACAAGTAGTTCTATAAAGAAAATTGTTAAAGAGCAAGTATGCAGTATAGAGAATACTAAGAATTCACCATGATTTTTCGGTCTTAGTAGTTTCACCATTTCTTAACCTGATAGTTGACAATTTTTTTTTTTTTGTTGGCATGGAAGTGATAATCATTGCACGCCACCTTTACAAGAAGGGTGCTTTTGGCTGTAGTTAGAGATGACTGGTTCTTTAGTTAAGCAGTTTTTTGGGGGAAAATTGATTTCTACTAATATGCTTGCAATCATTGACAAGAAATTAGTTTACTGTCTCTGCCTTTTAGGTCTGGCTCTTATAAATTGGATAATAAGAGCAGACTTCTCATTGCTATTTTTATAGTGATAATACAATACCACCTGAAAATGAATTACAGAAAGTATAAGGGAAAATCCATGATCACATAAAGACTGCAGCATATGCACACTTGATTATCCTATTCCACTGAAATCCAAGGAATTCTACAAGACTCTAATGCTACAAACGTGTAGGAATTTTCAGAAATAAACACTAAATGTAAACTGGTTTGTCTTGTTTTAAAATGGTGTTAGATCTTTCTCAACACTTTAGAATAATAAAGTAACAGTGTCTGGCTTTCAATAATCTATCAGTGTTCTCCATTTTTCTTGTTTTCCTCTTATTTGCAGAAGTGTAGTCTCATATTGAAAGACTTTGTAATCCTGCTTCTGGAGGTGGGAGGGAAGGTTGTTATTTTTTTCTCTGGTAATTACCAACTCATATTTTCCCAGTGACAGCCAGATCTCCCTTACCTCCAGCAAGCTATTGTTCAGTGACTTGTGAGCCAATAGCTGTATCTGTCTTCAAAAAAAACCTCTGATTTAATTTTATCTAATTTCTCCAGTCTAAGAAGATTTGCTATTTTCTTAGAAACTTAAAAAGCCTGGTTTCACAAATGAAGGGAGCTATTTTCAGATACTTTGTTTTGAAGAGGATTTCTGGAATTCTCAACTTAAAGCTTTCCAACACATTTCCCAGTCAGATGGTCTTTTCATTTCTGTTTTGATACATAGCTGTGCAGTTCATTTAGAAATATTTATTCGTCAGTCTAAAGCCAAATTTAATTATATTCATAGAGTGAAGAATAAAGGCCTGAACCATGTGCACTGGTGAATTCAATTCACTTTGCAAATTGTTTTTATGGTAATGTTGGAGAAGGTAGTACATACTTTGCAGTAGTAGGGACAGGGAAAACAATTCTGTCCCTTGCAGTGGAATGTTAAACAGCAAAAACATTCAGAAAAATAATACGATATTTCTACAAAGCAGCACAAGGGTCACCTAACTGATAAGGTCACTTGGCTACACTCCTGAACTAATTCACATTCAGATCCCTTTTTACTTGAGATACGAGAAACCTGAAAAGCTGTTTTTAAGACTGCACATAAACCCTACTTTGTATACCATGAGGAAATGAAATTAGAACAATAAGAATGCCTAAAACAAAAGGTGATAACTTAAATTTCTAAACCAAGATGCAGTTAAGAGTTAAAGACTCATACTATATATTGGGCTACAGCTTGATACATTCTCACTAGATAAAGAGGAGGGGAAGGGGGGCAGCAGCTGCTCCCAACTCCTCACAGAAAAGTATTAGAAGACATACAAATCTCATAAGCTTCTTGCACTACAAATGAATCATGAAAACAGTACTTCCAAATCCCTTTTATATAGCATTTTATAATTGAGGAGCCTGCTAAGGCATAAAATATTCTTCTGCCAGAAAATGAGCATAATTTTCATAAATTGTGCTTCCAAAATAATTGAAAATGTGGAGTACATTAGAGCATAATACTAGTTAAACTGATTTCATGTTTTAGCAGTTGCAAGTGCAAAAGCTTCATGCAACTGTACAATTCATATCTAGGACATTAACTACCTTATAGCGATTTTTAGTAGTACAAAAGTGCTGGTAGCTTCTGTACCTGCAAAGTAGATGTGTCCATATTTCTTGTATTTAGCAGCCTCAGGGTGCTGATTTACAGATTCCATTTCACTTTCTCCAAAGCCTTTAAATAATATCCTATGATTAAACTTACTTGATCAAAATTAAGAATTTTGTACTTGCGCCTGCTAGGAATATATAGCAGGTATGTCAAGTAAAAAAAAAATAAAATCGAAGGCTGATTACTTGCTGGAGATTTTTTAATACTGAGACTACTGTGCTAGTAAAGTACACAGCTTATATAGGTGGAAGTTTCTCAATAACTGTGTTTGAGAGATCTTTTAGACTCACTACCTTGTAAGTAATCAAGGTCACTACTCCAGACCCGAGACAGGAATTCATACATGCTTGAAGCATTAATACCAGAACTCCAACATCTCTCCAAAATAAGCCACTATCATAACACCCGTGGAGGAATACGTCCTGATCAATTGTGATATTAAACTTTTTTTTTTTGTAAAAAAAACACCAATAAAATAAGCTAATGCCTGAAAACACATAGGTGAGAAACAAGTGCCGCACTGCAGCATTTTTGTACAGATTTCATCCTGCATTGTAGTGTGCCTCCTTCTTGCTCAGCACCTTTAAGCAACATTCAGCATTTTAAAAAGATCAGGCAAGAAATCCAGGGCTAAGATTCTATTTCCATAGCACTCACAAATGGCAGCTGTAAGGCAAACAAGAAATATCAAGTTATCACAAGCAGTGCCTTTTTTCCCTACTGAAAAGACTCCTTCCATATTCTCATACAGTAAACTTTAAGGAAAAGCACATAAAAGAATTTTTTTGCAGTATTCCTTTGGCATGGCTAAGAAGTACTTAAAGTACAGCAGACGTGCTTCTCCTGTACAATGAAAATGAAATCTTTTCTAACATCTGTTTAAATATTTTTATTTCAATACATTATTGCTGTAATTGGATTGTGGTATGTTATCCTTAGTCTTTTCTCCCAGAGAAAAAGTAGCCCTATGCGAATTTCAAATACTGAAATGTTTTACAAGATTATAATTAG
The DNA here is from genome assembly GCF_987193195.1 of Phasianus colchicus. NCBI lineage: Eukaryota > Metazoa > Chordata > Aves > Galliformes > Phasianidae > Phasianus > Phasianus colchicus. The sequence goes on from NC_143442.1 coordinate 19,739,991, forward strand.
ATTACATGCTATTTCTTGTCTTATGGAGAGCAAAACCAAAAAAAGTCATCAAAAAATAAAAGTTGTTACAATTCACATATTTCACTAGTTTGTCTGCTAGGAAATAGCTCCGATGTTTTTGGTGGATTTGCATAATGCATTCTCAATAGAAGGATATTATCACCTCATCGCCTTGAGAGAGGCTAGAGTAAATCCATTCCTCTGCCAAGTTAAAATGAGAAGGGTTGGTGAGAGGCAATGCACGCTTATGCAGTGTACATACTTCACTTCTGAGAAACCTTATCTTAAAATCTAAAATATTTTACAAGAGCTGTTCCAAAAGTTATGCCTACTATTTTATTACATTGACCTGTGAAGGCAGAGACAGATGTTAGTGGCATGGCAGTAAAGGTTGAAGCTTCCTACCAATATTCTGCTGCATTTTGTTGCTGTGTGACAGATTGCAGCAGAGTAGCACACTGACAAGGAAAAAAAAACATGCAATACCTGTACTCTTACCCGACAGGATTCACCCTAGAGAAGACTTACTACACTGTGTCAAAGGCACCAAGACTAAAAAAGTCTCCAAACTTTTAAAGATGCTGTTCAGGAAGCATGGTTTGGCAAAGGCTGGCTAACAAACTAGTAAGAGTTTGAGGGTCTAACTTGCTAAGGAAGTGCAGCTTTAGTCAATGAAAGCAGAACAAGAAAGCTAAAAAATCAAACTGTCAGAAAATGTTAGAATGGAAAAAAACCCTGACATTTCAGAGTTAAGTTGTGGATATGGAAGGATCATACAGGCTGTCAGTAACTGTATAATTTTATCACACCTTTCCCTTTACAGGAACAATTCCAAATACCTTACTATTGATGAGGCATAAGGTCAATGAGAAGGTGCTTCCTCACTGTGTTTCTTGGGTGCTCCTGGAAGCCTTACTTCTGCTTGATGTCTAAGACAACTTTGTCCCCATTACTTCCCCAGTAGTAACTTCATTTTTCTTTATCTTCGTGGAATTTTCTAAATGAGATTCTGCTCTATCGTCCTTGAGAAATTCAGATCCTGTATAAACTCGATTCAGTGAACTTCTGACCCAGCAATCTCTCTTCCTTCCAGTCTAGTGCTCACCTCTTACTCTTTTTGTGCTAGTCTCTCATTTGCTTTCTGTCTTAGCTTTTGTTTGTCTATTCTTCCCATCTTTCCCCTATGAAAGCAGCGTTAGAAAAATAGGCACTTCAAGATGATTTAAAAGCTGCTGTCAAGCATGAATGTTGCTTATTTCAGGAGACAAGGCAGAATCTGAAAAGGGAAGCCTTTCTCCCATCAGGAAAATCAGAGAACACTGAAGACAACAGAAAACTCTTGTAAAGATTTGCTCTATGTTATCCACTTAAAGCTTTCAGATTTTTGTAATTTTTCTTTAGAGCCACTATGATTTACATGTGAAAAAAACATTCTTCAAAATATTTATTATATTTATGCTTGTTCAGTGTAATCATCATTTTTCATCTACTCAGGTTCTTTGTACAACAGGTGGCACCTCATCATCGCTGTTTGACCACAGGGCTGCTATGGCTGGGATTCCTGTTACTCAGCTCAACATTACATTTTTTAAGCTACCAAGTGCCAACTGTTTGTACCAGAACTCAGCCCAGCCATGGCAGTTTCTCTTCCCACTTACCAAATGGCTCACTTTTGTTTCTTAGCCAGAATACATTATTACATTACATTGTCTATGATGTATTCAGCCCATTCTTCAGCCATTTGTTCTGACTTATTTGCAACCAGATTTATTGTAAGGAGCATTTAGGAAACTCTGAAAAGACAACTCTAAACATCACATAAATCTGAGGAGTACTGTGTCACTTCTACCACATAAATAATTGTATTTGTCTTTCGTTCATTTGCCTAATTTCATTGTTTGTTTTCATGGATGTGTGTTGGTGCCCCCATCTGGATCTTAGAAAAACTAAGTCTGCAGCTGTGTGAGCCAAACCTCGCAGAAACATGTTTACTGTAAGGAAAGTACAGATGCATGGAAGTGACTCAGAAAATAATGTATACATGTGTACTGTCACATCCAGAGACTAAGCTCTTTACCTATAACAGGTTACGCTGCACTGTACAAGTAAATATAGAATAGTGAATGCTTTCATTAGAGTAGTCATGTGATACTAATTACACTCCTGTCCATAGAGTTGTGAAGAACGCTGATGTAAGTGGAAAAGCTTTGACAGCAATTACCTGAGAAGTACAGCCTCAGACTTGCAGAACATTCTTAACTTTCACTGAAAGAATTTATGAAATCACTACTTGCACCAAAATAACTGGCAAGTTTTATCTGAGCTCACTTTACAGAACTGGATCCACACTCATCTACCTTCTTGACAGAAAGAATTTGTAGAAAACTAGAAGTTACAGAATATATTAAAGATTTATTTATTTTTAAACACAGCAGATCATGTCATTATTTCATGTAAATGTTAGTTCAGTGCTCCCATTTTGTAGAACTTCTCAATAAAGCTTGTTAAGAGTGTTTATTTCATGCTGCTGCTAACATTTTACACATCTTGATTTCACAAGCAAGGAATCAATAGGACATGGAAGACTGCTTGCTTCTGTCTAGAAAACAGCAGGCATTGAAAGAAATACAACTAGAGAGGGAAGATTATACAAATCCTCTGTGAAACACAAGTAGGAGCTTTATTTGCTAAGAATTTTAGTACTGTGTCCCTTCTTCCCTTGAAAAGCTCTTAATTCTAAGGAGAGGTGTGGCAGATTTTCTGTGTGGCTACTCAGCTAAATAGAGTCTCTATTGCTGAGATTTTGTCTAAAAATTATCATGGAGGAGCCCATAGAGATTGCAGTCAACTGATTTTATATCACATATTATGACTAATATGGAAATAAACAGACAAATCTGAACACTGCATCAAATAACGCTTAAGTACTTCTGCTTTAATTTAACTAATTTAATTTAACTACAGTTGTGAAAAGTGTATTTTTAATTTCTGGAACTGACTGCTAGGAAAAATGAGGAATAGATTTCAGGTAAAATAGATTTCCTACAGTTATCAAGTAAGGCAAGGTTAAACTTAAATCTAATTAATTTAGCCTGAAAAGAACAATATTATTAAAATAAAGCAACTAAGGATCATCCATACATTAGAAATTTTTTTTGAGCTGTCATCTATAAGACAGTAAGCACCAGGAAGTTAAATGCACTACTTTACTCCTAGGAATTCTCAGGCTCTCTCTCAAATTCTACCCAGTAAAGTGATAAAAACTAGTTACTCAAAACAACAACTCATAATAGCTTGATGACTGTAGCAGCAGTTGCAGTGAATTTAGAGGCAGGCCATGAGTTAGTGCTCTCCTTGCTCAGGAGTGTATTCCTGCCTGTCTAGCCAAGAGCACTGACATTAAATTGTGAAGAGAGAACTCAGACTAAACACTTATAATTGCATTCTCTTGGGCAAAGTATCTTCCTGATACTTATCAGGAAATTCCTTATGTTGTCCTGAGCTGCGCATACAAAGTTCAGGTTAAAGCCACTATGTTAGTATGTGTGTAGATCTAAACACTAATGAGTTAAAGGAACATTTTTGCAAAGCATCACATCTTCAGAGCACTGTTCTTCATCAGCTAATTAATCTTTACAATACTTTTGTGAGGAAGTTAGAATATCAGTAGGCTTTTTCCCCCCGTGAAGTAAGAACATCAGATTCTGCCTTGCATTCCCAGCCCAACTATATAGATCTTACCATAAGCAGGGAAGTGCACTAAGCAGAACAGACCCATTAAATCCCCTGCTCACCCAGTTTTATAAGACTAGAACAATTCAACAAAAAACAATAGAGAAAGATCCCTATTCAAAGAAAGTAGTAAAGTAAAAAACAGGAAAGTTATACATATCCATAATCATGTCAACATTAATAATTTGAAGCACTTGTCTTATTGTGTGGTTTCTCCACATCTTTTTGGTGGTGTTCATCTCAGGATATGCGCTCAGATTTCAAGCACCAAATCAAATGAACATCTGGTCAAAATACCCATCTACAAAACAGGCTTTAATATCAGCCATCAAACAGAAGAATGTTTATACCATTTTTGTGCAACATGCTGGTAAAAATGTGCAAGGCAATGTCTGCTGCATCATATTTTGTTAATGAGAAATGGTATCACAAGCTTTCTGTAATTCATGCTACAAGTTTTAGCAAGTGTTATTTAAAGGGGTATAAAACTAATGCAGTCCTCCCTGTGCTGGACCTTACTGTACTACAAATAACACATCTTACAATCACTAGGAAGCACAATATCAAATTAGCATGGTAAAATGATGCATAAGCATCACTAATTTAGCTATCTTTTATTTAAAAAGTAAGGTATCTACAAACTTGTACATATACCACAAGCCCAGCAACCTCTTTTGGCTTTAAAGAAATCAGAAAACAGTTCTGGCCCTGCTAAAGACAACTGCAAATTGCCAATCAGCTTTGAATAGCCATGAATACGTACGTCATCATTTCACTTAAACATCATCTCAGCTCTGCTTTCTCTACCTTGAACCTGTGCTTGAGCTACACCTCCTATACAGGACATTATTTTTTTCCTGGTACATATATATCTCACATATCTGTTTTGTTGCTGCCACACTGAGACCTTTTCCAGAATACCATGATAGAGCTATCATGAGAAGCATGGCAGCAGGGGCTCCTGAATGATGGGTGAAGGGGAAATGTGCCTTGGTATTTACAAAGAAGGAAACTGAATAGCTGTCCTAAGTCAGTGAAGAAGATAGATGCAAGAAAGACAGATAATAGCACAGGAAATTCACTTGGAAAGGAAGTCCTTGTTATGGGGAAAAAAAGCCTTTGCTCTATCATCGTGTGGTTTGTTGAAGGATTGGCACAGGAGAAAAGAAACAGTATGTTGACTTGACAGGACAACTTTAATATATGTGTCAGTTTTGATTTTGTACATCATGACTTATGCAGCATCATAGGATACAAATACCCAAAGAAATCATATGCAGGTATCTCTGTTTTCAGCCCACTAAATGCTGATTACTTCTTTGAAGTCAATACACGTAGCATTTTCACAAATAAGAACATATTTTTGTTCTCACAACCTTAACTATACAGAACTATCGGATTCTGAATCTGCATGTAGTTCTGTTAGCTACATTAATTTTACATCCTGGCCTTATTTGATACATTCAACTTAAACACTGTTTGATGTAGAATTTACATGCTTACTTTTAGCTTATGTAAATTAATTCAGCTTCTGGAGAGAAGCATAAAACATGCTTACAATTAGCTTAGGCAACCAACTTGAGATTCCTCTAGAGAAAGCAATACTTGACCACTTTAAAATTGGTAGAGCCAGCTTTATCTTCCCATTTCCCAGCTGCATTTTAAGTACAGAAGATTGTAGCCAATACCTCATGCTATCAGTTAAATTCACTCTACTTGGACTTGGAATTAGAAGGATCAATTAGAAGAGCCCTGAAGTCGGGCAATATTTTGTCAGACACCAGAATCAGGAGAGTAGCAGGAAGCCTGTTCTTTCCCATAGGATCTCTTCTAAGCATATATGAAAATGCAATACCAGATAACCAGTTCTAACTAATCCCCTCCAAAAATCAACCAACACAATCTAGTCAAACAAAAAAAAATTTGCTTACCTGACCCAAGGAACACAGCCCCTTGAACACTCCAAAAGGAGGGATCTAGAAACAAAGACCCTTCCTTTGTGGCAGCCAGCCCTTAAATGAGGCTTAGGGAGGAGTGGAACCTGGTTCTATCCCTTCTGGTTGCACAGGTGAATTGCTTTCACCTGTGATCCCAGGGATGGCTCTGCCTCTTCACCAGGTGCTCAGTGATTGGTTCAGGCCATGACTTAGTAATTCCCAAACAGAAGACAAATGGCCAGAACTAAGGACTGAGCTTTAGGAGATTCTGTGTGAGTTTTCTCTGAAATGACATTGTTCTGGTTTGCTAGTTGCTGTGATGCTAATTGTAGCTTAAAGATTCTTATTCTATTAAAACAATAGTTTCATTAGTACACAGTATTACATGTATAATCCCAAGCTACTATAGAAAACACGACAAATCTTACTGTTCTTAGTTTTAACAGTGTTACTGTAGTTGCTTGAAACTTCCTAAAGTTCTTGATAGAATCTGTAGCGTACAGCGTTCAATCCTCAGTTTTAGTCCTTTTCTGTACTGTTGCTGTGTAATGCACATCTTAACAAGTAAATACATTTAGCTGTTTATTTTGTTTTATTTTTCCAAGTTCTAATGACTATCACTTAATCTTTTGGATCAGGTTTTTCATAGCAGGTTCCTGCTCAGGAGAGTTTATTTTTTTTTAGTTAAGATTTTAACACGAGCTCTTTGACCATATTCAAGTAAAAAAGAAAAAAGCAAGAGAATGAGTATTTGTATTGGCGTGTAAGAGCAAAGAAATAGTCAAGGTATGAACTGCCTTATGTATCATAATGCACAAAACAGTTTGAGCCCCATGTTTTCTGATTCTTGGTATTGAAGACAACTTGAAGGCCGGCTGATTTCTGGTTTTCTGTGTGGTCCCTTGTAAAAGGTGGAAAGTTAAGAAGTTAAAAGGCCATTTCATCTTTCAGATGGCAAATTTCCATTTCTCAGTAGCAATCTGCTTCAGAAGCAGCTGCCATCCCAAATATTTGGCTACGTAATCAAGCCTAAAAAATTAGATTGCATAAAGTCCCATTAGCCTTCTGTTCCATCAGCAGAAATTAAATCTGAAACTTTATTTTGGAGTTCTATTACTGCTAAAAAGAAGGATCTATTTCTGAGAAATGTATTTTCATACCACTGGTCATTTTAATGATGTACAATCCTTCATGTTTTCTGGAGTGAAATTTTGCATAACACATAGGGAGATATAGGTGAGACTGAGCATGAGTGCATTTTTGGACATTAACAATATTGAATCTCAAATACTTTTGGGGAGATAATTTCTATTTCCCGTGAATGTGTAGCTTAGAAATGTAATGAAGAATGGGCACAATGAAGCACCCAGAGGAGTTATGGGCCTTAAACTAATGAACTGTGCTTCAGCATTTTACTTCTAGCATATGCTCTTATTCACAGGTGAATGGGCACTTGACCTCATTAGCATCAGGCCAGTATTCTCAGATATGTTTCCTAGGGTTGTTATGGTCTGAGTTTTTCAAAGTCACAGAATATTCTGCACTGTTTGACTTGTCATTATACACACACATACACACACACTGTTTATCTGGTACTTTGTGTTTCAGAACATGTACTGAGCTGCGGTCAGGTTTCAGTAGTCAGGAAGTCCTAATGTTTCTGTGCAGATGGTTTGATCAACAAAGGCTAATACTTGAATCACTATTTATTCCCTGTTTCATAAGTTTCTGTCGTCTTGATCAGTAAAGCACATAATCCAAGTACCAGAGGTATATTTGGGCTGTCCTGCTCTAATTGCTCTCCAACTGAAACACTTCCAAATGGAGTATGGATATACTCAAAATTCCTTGCTAACTGTGAGCCTGTCTAGCTTGCACAATCCACAAAACACTAATGTCTTCTATGACAATTATTCCACAACATGGTAAATATCTGAGCAGCGTCTGCCCACTGCATACTGCCTGCCCACCCAGGTAGACAGCTGTCTACATGCACTGCATTCTTGAACCCAAAGAATTGGCAACTGCAGGGGACTATCTCAGGGCAGGAAGGTTGCTTGGTCAAAGGTACATTCGTGAGCACAGATTTTACTGGTTTCAACCTAGGAGAATATTCCAAAGGACTTGTGTTGCCACACACACTATTTTCATCCAGCCATATGTTTACCTGGGAAATATCCCTCCTTGATGCTTTTTATGGAGGCCTAGCCTGTCCTCTAGTGGTTGGGTCATTAATCATTATGCACACATGAAAGGACTTTACAGAGGCGGCTTGCAGGAACACTAAATAGTTGCAGCATCTGTTAGCTTGCTGTTGCCATGCACAAAACTGCTGGTACTGGTATGTGTTATGCTGTTTGTGTCAGTGAAACATTATCCATGAGAAAAGATAAAAAGGCCTTTAGCTAGGAGTGATTGCTGGGCTCTTTCAAAGACCTGATGTCATTTAAGAGAACTAGCATCTACTGCAGCTTAAGCTGGGCTGAGGAGGAAAGGAGCAGTAAGGGCTGCCCTGCGTGATTGTTCTGGAAGGAAAACCGTAATTATGTGGAATAATGTGATGAATATTTTATAATGGAAGTACAAAACTAGTGAGCTTTATTGATTCACCTGTAATGAATGTATCAATTTTCCACCAGTAGATTGATTGCTCAGATGCAAGAATTTCTCATATTTTCCCCAGGGACTATCGCAAAGTAAGAGCTGCAGCTTTGATCTCAGAAACTGGCAGCCTCCTCTATTCCTCTGGCATGCATTCACCTTAATTATTTTAAGACAAAATTGGCTTTTGTGGTATTCTCTGTGCTCTGCCAATTTCTTAGCCATGTCCTTTCAGCACAAGAGATTTCTAGGTATGTTTCCATAGATTTTTTTCATCATTTTGTTCAGTTTGCAGACAGTAACATTTATCCCTGTTAAAGTGCTGAAGGAGCTGTGGCAGAAATGAGATTATTAAAGGCACATGTGAAATGTAAAGTATTGCATGTACGCAAGAAAATGACACTTGGTTCAGCAGAACAGAGGGCAGAGAAAATAGCCCATGGAGAACTGTGGAAATCACTAATATCAGTATCTGAATTAATCATTTGTGTCCCCACTGTACAACAGAGAGGAGTTAGCCTGCAGGAGGGCACTGTTTGAGTGTTACTTTCCTGTCATCTGCATGTAACTCAAAACATCCTGCTGAGATTCATGTGGCTTCCTATCCTTCTCCCACACTGCTCAAGGCAGGTTGTGTTGACTGTAAGCTCAAGCTTATGGTTATACACAAATTACATGGGAAGATACAATCTATATCCTGAAATATTTTGCAGAAAATATTTCACATAGAGCTTTGAAAAACCTGGCAGCCAGGGAGACCTGCAGCTCTGCATTCCTTCCTCTGCTGATCATTCTTTAAGTTACATGTGAACTTCACCATCCTCAAAACACCTCCGTCTTGGAGGCCACAGGAACACAACGGAAGGGAGTGGATGGCTTTCACTGTACACTACACTCACCTTTCTCTTGCCGTGTGCCACGTTTCTTCTAGCTGTTAAATCCTATTTGGATCGTGTTCACCCTGATCCTTTTTCACCTGCAATAAACCAGAGCCTTTATTTTCATGGCAAATGACTGGATGAGCACCACAAGCTGGAAGAAGGCTTCCAGAGAAAAAAAAAAACCCTGAAGCGTGGATCGCACCTTCTTTCCAGCTGGTGTGGGTTTACCACCGGGGAGAAGTCTGGAGAGCAGCTGAAATATGCCCGAGCTGCTTATTTTAACTAAAAGCCATATATTTTCCCACTAACCCTGTCAAGGACACCTCTGGTGAGGCAAAGGCGGGTTGCCGGTAAATCGGGCTCAAGCGTGCCTACCGGGGCGCTCATAGAGGCTCCTCCGTTCACGCCTGGCTTTCCCCTCCGGCCCCGGCCCGAGGGTCCCGCCGGGGGCCGCTGCCCGGCCCGCTACCGCTACCTGCCGCGCTGAGGCGGCGGGCCCTGGGCGAGCCCATCGCGCGGAGGGAGGGAGGGAGCTTGGGAGCGGCGGAGGACGGACCGAGCGACCGGCGGGCGGCAGGGAGGGGGGAGCCGCCGCCGCCGCCGCCAGCCGGGTGTGTGGCGACCTGATCCCTGTCCAACATGGTCGCCGCTCACACCTCCCATTCCGCGTCCTCCGGCGAGTGGATCGCGTGCCTGGATAAAAGGTATCGGGCGCGTTCACGGGAGCGGCTGCAGGGGGATGCTGCGTGCGTGCATCCTGCCCCTGCGTGCATGTATGTATGTACGTATGTGTGTGCGCGATGGTCCTCCCTGCTCCCCATCAGGAGCTGCCTTACATAAGGAACGGGCAGGTGGGAAGCAAAATGCCCGGAGGAAGCCGAGCCGGGTAGGGGGGGAAAGGCAGAACGAAGGGCTCGGAACGCTCCCGGCAGCGGAGGGGATGGGCGGCCCCCGGGGGAGCCGCTCCGCGCCAATGCCCGGAAAATGGTGCACGTGGCGGAGGAGAGGGAACGCCAGGGCGGGGAAGGGGCGCCGGGGACTGGGGCTGCCGGGCGGAGATGTGCCGTGCCCGCCATGGCGGGCCCGCCGTGCTCACGGCTCCGCGCAGCGCCTCACCTCGCAGCCCCGCGCTGCCCCTCGCATCGCGCACAGCTCCGCGCCTCCCCTCAGCGCGATGCCTGTCCCAGGCGCCTCACGATCGGGCGGGAAGAGCTGGGCACCCCGCGGCGCGGGGCTGCTGGAGGGAGGAGGATGTGAGGGGGACGCGTCTGCCCCGAAGGCTCCTGCAGGGGCAGCCGCCTCTGGTAGAGAGGCCAGTGGCCGTCCCACACGGCTGAGCCAGCTCCAGGCTGACAGCCACCACCATCACCAGGTGCATGCAGTTTAAAAATACTGGTAAATAATTTTATTTTTAAGAGAAATCCTTGCTTTCCCTAAGTGCAGGGAAAGAAAGCGACTCCCACAGCACACAGGCATACAGTGGGTGGCTTGAACACCCCATGCTGTATTGTTATCATTAACACTCACTGGGTGAGTTCAGAATGAAGCCATCGCATTTCCAGACACTCACCACATAGCCTAGCGAAAAATATAAGAGAAACGCAGGCCACAGCCACACAGTGCAACTCAGAGCTCCGGAGTTGGCTGGGTGCCAAGGCAACCAACCTCTGGCACCAGGTGTAAACAGCCCCTATGTGCACAGAAAGAAACATCCTTGCATCAGTTCTGCTTTTCCAGGTGACTTCCTGGTGTTCTCAGGACTGCACCACCACAAATGTTCTCCTTACTCCCAGCAGCAGGCTGTGAGGGGCTGAAACTTGCTGCTACTGAAACACTCTCCAGTCAGCCTCCCCAGCCCCCACCTTTGATGCATAACTTAAAAATAGCCACAAACCTCTTAGAGCTTAAGCAATGCACGTAAGTGTTGAAAGCACTCCAGATGTCAATACAAACAGAAGCAGTAATGGCAACCTAGCCACAAATAAACAGTGAAGTGGAGGGCCTGATTCTTCACTCTAAACTGACACTGCTCAGGTGTGAAGATGCAGAGTGTAAGCACCAGCACTTCAGTGGTACTGTCGCATTTCTCAGGATACTCAAATGCAACACGTGGTAACTCAAGTTGTGAAATGAAATTCAGGGGCTCATGCTTAATGAAAAGTGTAGCATTAGGTTGGGAGTATTATTTCTAGGAAGTATAAATGAGGGTTTCATTAAGGAATCTGCCAATTTGATGTTGAAAGTCTTTTTCGACTTACACGATTCTGTGATTCTCTATATATGTATATGTAAAATGTTATACTGACTTGTTATAATGGTAACCTCATTGGAGCTGTTAAGATGAAACTTTTTCTTCCCTTTCTGCGAGTTGGTATGATCTGGTAGCACCTGACAAGTGGAAAGAATCAAATCCAATTGTCCTGAAGGATTATTATGGTCCATCTTTCCAGAAGGCAACCTGGATGCAGGAGAAACCCATGGTGGGAGAGACTGCAGGATTCTTCCTAGACCCTGCTGTGCTTTGTTTTGTATTCATAAGTTACATATGCGTACTTTCTTCTGTTTTTCCATTAAAAAAATACTGTTAAAATTACATTGGAGAAGTACTGTAGGCATCTAAGCACTATTAGATAAAGCATTTTAAATTAATTCACATCTGTATTTTTTTCCTATAGATGATCAACTTACTCATTTGAGTTATGCAATTTCTACCTGTTTAAGAAATCTTGAAGCTTCTCTAAGCTAGGAGTGGATTCTGCAAATACAAGATCATTTAATGAGTCAATTATCTGCAGGAAACCACGTGTTTTTATTTAATATTTAGGGTCCTTTTAATGTGTTTCAGTTAATGAATTTATACAAATGTGTTTCAAAAACTGAGGTACTTTAATTTTATGAGAGCCTCAGCAAATACATGTATCTGTATGTCATGTAATGTGGATTATCCAACTTCATTCTTTAAAAAAGGAGAATTCAGCTATAAATGGAAATAGCAAAATGCACAATGAATGGTTATGATGCAGTAAGTTTTTCATGTACAGTACTGATGTATTTTGTATACATTCTTCATGTTTTTCCAAAGTCACATACTGAACTTGGCCTACTATCATCTCAAATGAGAGCACATGCATAACAAATCAAGAACTTTCAAAACATTTCAGGCAGAATGTTATTACTGTCTAGAGTACTGTATATAGGCTAGGAACTCTGGTGCTTCAACCATGCAGCTTCCGTATGGGATTACTGACATCAAAGCCAAAGATCAGCACCTAAACATCAAGTACACTGCACAGGATGAAGTCACAAGTGCAGACATAAGGAAATACCAGAAGGTCAGAAAACAGTGCACTGTCTGTATTTGCAGGACAAAGAGATGATTTGCAGTGAGGAACCATGCATCTTGCTTGTTCCTGGAGATGTAACTAATATTTATTTTCAGGAAACCAGTCTTTGTATCCTTGAAGTAAGGAGTTGCCTTGTCACTGATTTCCTAGGGAGCAGAAGCACACCTACTGTCTTCAAATTGTTCTCTGTGTCCAAACCATGCACACAAAAGGTAGTTGCTGATTTATGCAAGTGCTTATATTTAGCTTGGGAACAATGCCTAACCTACTCTCATGGTTTCTTTCACACTAAGGATTGCCTAACCAGAACATTTCAATGTCAGCATATAATTACTGTATGTTAAATAAAGTGTTTGTTACGTAGCTCTTATTTCTCTAAGCCTGATTAGAGTTTTGAATTCAAACAAGGGTTTTAATTTGATTCAGATACAAACTTTTTAAACAATGCACAGCATTCAAGTCAGATTCCAGGATCTCATAGCTACCTACAGCATCCTGTTTTTATCTTATTAAATACAACCTTCAGTGCCTTAGCAGACTGGAGGAGCAGATCACAGAGCAAAGCATGCAGCTGTTGTGCTATGAATGTTATGATCTTTACTCAGTTGCTTATAAATTATTTAAATATGAATAGGTGTTTCAAAGACATGTTATACCCACTGAGCTTTTGTGACTAAGGTAGATCTCAGGCTTATGTGGATTTACTTTTAACAAAACCACAATACATACAGGATAACAGCTGAGATTTGTACCTTAAGCCAAGCTCCTATAGGTTTGAAGGTAGGTTCAGACTGAAGCTATGTAACAGGAACAGATTTGAATTCGAGTTAGTCTCATAGCTCATCATAACATATCTTTGAGTTGTAAGTTACACACTTAACAGTCAGTATTTTCTTCTACATGTGCAGATGGACCAAAATAAAAAACTAATATTCTGAAAGAATTGTGAAAATATAAGGACAATTATTTTGTCCACAACTTGTAATTATCTCAGAGATAACAGGATATAGACTTACAATCAGGCAATACAGTGAATACAGTGAATATTTTAGACTTACAGACAAAGTTTTAACTTACTCTTAAAATATATTTTTAAAGACTGATAAAAATACACTGTTTGTATACGCTTTAAGTTGTATACATTTCAATGTACACATTTAAATGTATGAGTTTTTAATTTAAATAATGAGCCCATAGAAACACCACCACAATTTTTCTTAGTTTGGGACAAAATCACAGGCATACACTGCAGCTCCTGTTGACTTACGCACTGTGCGTTTTCTGTGTATGTGCCACATGATTGAGCTGGTGCATGCTTAGCTCATGCCTACCTTCCACTGTATCTACAGAAATCATCCAGATGTAGAAACCAAGAAAAAAAACAATCTAGGTGTAGCCTAAGTGCTTGCTAGCACTCATGTAAAGGTGCAAACTTCTGAGAGTGATGAACAACAAGTTCATATTTCCACCTCACACAACTCATTTTCTAGTCCAGTACAAAGGTGCCTTTGATGAATAAAAGCGCTTTTTCTTTCTGTATCTCCTCAGAGAGACTAAAGTAATTGTTAACAGTCTGCCCTAAACCTGTTGCTCTCTCCATTTTCTTGAATATGCAATGTCAAAATAGCTCATAATAAAAGCAGAAGTTATATTCTGAACAAATTCTAGCTGTTTCATTCCCTTCCATCAGAGGTTTAGTACCTGTAGTACCAGCTTCTATTACTTACATTTGGTTGTATTAAGTTACTTACTTATAATATGCATATATGTTGTGACACAAAAGAAACAGTAACCCTAATATTAATGAACATTATCATGGCTCACTAGAACAGACTAGTACATACATAGATCCACTGAAACATGATATCTACAGCTTGAATTGGTAGCCTTTTGGAGCAGTGTAGCAATTGGATTAGTACAATAAGACAGACATTACAACAAAGGTGTGCTTACAAGAGGACTAGTAAAATAGAAAAATGAAATAAAGGAAAGGGAAAAGATTGCTCACCCATATCAGAAGATTCAAGGCTCACAGGGAAAAGCTTCACCAAGGAAAGATCCCCAGAAAGAAATCCTTACCCCAGTAGCAGTCAGCTGAAGGTCTAAGAGAGGTGCAGCCAGGCGCCACTTCTGGTCACACACCTGAATTGCCTTCACCTGTGCTCCTAGAGGTGACCTGGTCCTTTCTCCAGGTGTTCAATCAGTGCTTCAGGCTGTGACTCAGCAGTCCCTACACGTATGTGGCAACATGATTGGTGCACTATTCTTGCAACTGCAGATGTTGTCTACTACAAATCAAAACCAGAAAGCTATATAAACTGCTTTCACTAGAATTATTTCTGTTAGGATTTTCTCTCTAAAACCTTAATTTTGAACAGAATACTGTATAGCATTAATTGTATTACACGCTATTTGTTTGTTTTCATTGAAAGTTGCTTTGTTTTTTGTTGGTAAAAAGAAGATAGTTGTTAATGGAAAAATATTCATAAATGGACTAGTCTTGATGTTTTTACATATTCTGTAAATAAGTATTTTACAAGCTATACAATCAATGAATATAAAGATGTTATACTTACGAAATAAGCCAGAGAGTTTAGCTAAACAGATTATCATAACAAAAAGAGAATAGATAGGATGCTTACCCATGTCCTGGGCTTACTGCAAAACTCCAGAGGAGATATCTCCAGGAGAGATCCTTTCCTACTTGTAGTCAGCTCTTAAATGGGGTCTAGGAAAGGTGCAGCCAGGCTCCACCCCTTCCTGCAGCACAGGTGAATTGCCTTCACCTGTGCTCCCAGGGCTGACTCATTGCTCGCCTCAGGTGATTAATCAGAGGATCAGGCCGTGATTCAGCAGTTCCCATACACAGGCTAAGTGTCTTTTATAACAAAAGCTCGTATTCCAGAAGAGGAATAAAGCATCAACAAATGTGAGCGTTGAAACTGTGTTCTCTGAGTCAGGCAACCACTAGATATTTATCAAATTTTAGTGTATGGGAACTGTTGAGTCACGGCCTGACTCGCTGATTGAGCACCTGGGGAAAGGGCCTGGTCAGCTCTGGGAGCACAGGTGAAGGCAATTCAGCTGTGTGACTAGAAGGGGTGGAGCCTGGCTGCATCTCTCTTAGACCTTAGGCATTTAAGGGCTGACTGCTACTGAGGAAAGGGTTTCTTCCTGGGGGTTTCTCTTTGATGAAGCTTTTCCCTGTGAGCCTCAAATCTTCTGATATGGGTGAGCAGTCTTTTTCCTTTAATGTTATTTCTCTATTGTGCTAGTCCTTTTGTCATCACTCCTTTGCTGTATTGTACTTTTCCTAGTGTATTGATCTGTTTAATTACTGTAATTAGTATTTCTTTTATTCAGTATGGTTCTGTTTTTATCTGTGTTTTATGTTTTTCTATGTTATCATGGTATTGTTCTCTGTTAGTATTTTCTATGCTGTATTTGAGTGTGCCTTTTACTGCTCCTACAGCTTTATCCTGTTCTCAGTGAATATTTCCTGAATTGACTTTCCACTTCATGTTTGAATTAAGCAGCTTTCAAAATGTATGCAGGTCAATTTAAGCATGTTGATGTTATTTCTTAGTAGTTGAATATCTGTTTTCTTTAATAATACAGGCCGAAATGAACAAAAGTGCATTTAGTGTAGTGTATTTTCTGAATGCACAGTTTAAATGAAAGTATATTGTTACTTGTGTGTGTTGTTCAATTCTGAACTATGTTTCCATTGTATCTCAGAGTTTGTCTTCATCTTAAAGTACTTTTACTGGCTATTATGAAGTTGGAGTGCTGGTTAATGTAATTTCATCCATCTCTCCTCCTGTGAAATGGTAGGCTACTAGTGCTGGGCTATGAAAGCTGAAGTCTTAATTCCATCAAAGTTAGTTATACCTTAGTTGTAGAGAATGCATCATATGTAGCAAACACTTCTTAAGAAATGGAAGGTGAAAACTTGTTGCAGTTTCTTTTTCCCTTGAAGTATTTTGTCTTTTCTAACAAGGGTGCAAAGGTGGAAAAAAAAAAATCACTATTCTTGATTCCTATTATCAGTGTATTGTTCAAACAATTCATTTTTAACTTTAAATCTTCCTGAATATGATTGCTTTATAAATACATTGTTTGCCATTGTACTGCTTATCCAGTTTTAAAAGCTGATTTGTTGGGAAGATGCGTAATTTGTAGAGCAGAAAAGAAATAAAGCATAGTTGATTGCTTTCTAATAGTTATTCAGTGCTTTGGCCAAACAGAATTGAAGGTGTAAGTATGATTAAATGAGTGATACAATACTATGAAATGAGTGTGTAGGTGAAGGGGAAACTCCTGTATTTGCACTGCCTGTCATGAGGAAGACAGAAGAAATTCAGTCTGACAGAAGCTGATAGACAGTCAGTCTGCATTTAATGGAGTAGTCAATCAGTGCCCACATAGGTCAGGATTATCTGTGGTATTTCTTGGACTCTGCATAGCAGAACATCAGAGATTTATTCTAATTTGTTGGAAACCAAGTTTTGCTTGTGTTGTTTTGTTAGCTTAGATTTTATCTTTGGAAGGACCTGTATACATAAGAATCCTAGGAAAAAGGATTTAACTAAGTTCTGACTATCTGTGTTATAGAGGAAATACAAAAAAAAAAAACCAACCAGGAATCCTGAAGTCACACAAAATGGCAAGCAAAGGAAATGAACTGTCACTTGGTTTTCTGAATGCCTCATTATGAGAGAACAACAGAATGTTGAAGTGAATATTGAACATGGATTTGGTAGTATTACCATCATGTGTGTTAAGTGCCTCTTGAGAAGTTAATTGACTTCTTCCCCATGGAAGTAAGCTCTTGTGTGGACATGGCTTCATGTTAAAAGGCTTTGTTTATAGTTAAGACCTCAGTCTTACCAGAAGTCTAAAGTATTTTGATAGTTTGCTGATATCCCTCTCTTCTTTCTCAATGAGAATTTAACTCATAAAGCCCTGCAGCACTGCACAAAGGATAGGGGTGCTGTAGTGTTGAGAAGTAATTAATTGACACTACAGGATTTTATTATTGCTGTTCTGTTCCCAGGTAAAACATTGTTCATTAAAAACTATCCTGTTGAAATAAGTCTCATTGTTACAGATTACAAGCTCTTAAAAGAAATGAGTTTGAATATTACTATTGCAATGCATTCTGAAGTTTTTACACCTGCAAAATTCCATGTTCTAATAAAGACTAAGGGCTACCTCAACTTAGGACATGTAGTGTAAGGTAATTCCTTACTCCTAAGTGCTGAGGATTTCTTCAAGGAAAACTCTGATAGTATTCAAAGTGACCATTTAATGAAGGGTGTGCAGACATACTCTGGACAGAAAGAGGAATCCAGCATAGCTGCAATCCAAGTGGAAGTAACATCTGGGCAAGGCACTGTGGTTAAACTGCTTGCTGAAGTTAGCCACTAGGAACATGTTACTTTATCTTTCTCAGTAAATATGGAATTTAGTCTCTCACTGCTGTGCTGGTGTTGAAAATTCTGCGAATCATGGCTTAGCCACATGTGAGAATGCTCATCCTCATGTTACTAGAGCCAAGAAGCAGTTTTGTCAAAAGAGCAAGCTTTTCCTATGCTTGCTCTGCTTAAGATGGGACATTCCGCATCCAGGGAAGTGAGCCCTACTGTCATCTTATTCTGAACTAGATGGAAACCCTGTCCCTTCAGCAACTCTCAGAATAAAAAAGCTATGTGTTCTGTGGCGTATGATAAACCCCCCAGTCTTGTTCTTCTGGCAGTCCTGAAAGTAGAAGGGATTCCTGTACTCATATTTCAGGAAGAACATGGGATGATGTTGATTAAATTGATAAAACCTGATGTGTCTATTTTGGTAATTCTGTTTGACTTTTCCCCCCATCCAATGGCATCAAGCAATTAAGGAATGCTAAATGCTAAGACCCTATGCTCAATTCTATGCGAACAAACTGGTGAACTTGTTCAATCTTCTAAGAGCAGCTGTATGAGTGAAACAGCCTCAAGGGGTTTTCTAGGAAAAGAGGATATATGGAGAATGATTTCCTTTTTTCCTTTCTGGGTTTTGCTATTCATTTTGAGAGTCCAAAAAGGATTATGGTGTTCCAGGTGCTACTGTAGTTTGGATAGGGATCTTGTAAAAATGGATTTTTATTCTAATTGCTGGCTGCATGTTCTTATTTTCTTAAAAGAGTTTTGACAAGAGAATTATGTTTATTAGTACCTGCCAGCTAAAAAAGATAAAGGTGAAAATCTTCCTGGAGAGATTTCAAAAAGGAGCTGCTGTAGTTTGAAGTGGTAAGAGGATATAGCTGTGCTGTAGAAGCAACTGTATACACCAGAGAGTTATTCAGATCTGTAGTTAATAAGGGTAAGTTGGAGTATAAATGAAGATAGGCATTTAATCCATGCTAGACTAAATTTAATAAGAGAGGTAAGAGACAGAGACTTAATGTGAAGAGGATCTGGGATTCTTTCGTGAGACAAAGATTTGGATTCCTAAAGTCATTCCAAAAAGAAGTCACTAAATTCCTGCTGGAATGAGTGCTTGGACTGAATTTGAATCCTAAAGATTTTATTTTTTATTTTACCCAGACAGAAAGCATGCATTTTTGGAACTGGTTCTGGAGACTTCTTGTGTTTGTACATCTATGCATCTGTTCCCTTAGATTTTACTCTCTCTTTATATAATATATAGTATATATATTTTACTATATATAATTCTAAGCTCATCAGGATGTAGACTGTACCATCATATGGACTTTCATAGATAGTGCTACAGCATGATTTTGTGCTCAATGGGACTTCTATGTTCCAAGATGTCTTGGAAGGACTTCGTTATGTACCTGTAAAATGATTTTAGTTGATTTATATTATGGTGTGACTTTTAATGTCAATATTTGTGAATTTAGTACGTGCAGATAGGTATGTTCCTCTGATAAAGCCATTAAAACTGTTTCCTTTTGTTGTCCTGCAGACCTTTGGAACGTTCCAGTGAAGATGTAGATATAATATTCACACGACTGAAAGAAGTGAAAGCCTTTGAGAAATTTCATCCAAACCTTCTCCAGCAGATATGTCTGTGTGGATATTATGAAAATCTGGAAAAGGGGATCACATGTAAGAAAGCTTCATGTAATGATTTATTTTAAGTAGGTAAAGTTGATGTTTAGGTAAGAATTGTTTCTAGGAGATTGTTGAGAGAGCACAATCAGTAGAATGGCTGTAAAAATGTTTACAGTCTTAGTGATGGAAGAAGGCAGGAGTAAGTGCTGCTTGCTAAACAAATACAATATGTGAATCTATGGTAACAAGACATGCATTATTGGGTTTAGGACTCTGCCACCATTTTGTTGAAAGATTAGAAGCAGTTGTTGCACTTAAGCCTCCTTCTTCCCCTGTAAATGTATCATTGATCTCCTTAGTGTAGGTACTCTGTGGTGTCAGGAACACTTACATCACTGAGGCATATCACTAGTTCCATGTGCTTTCCAATCACAACATGTTTGCAGAACTACATAGTGCTGTAGGGTGCAACAGCTCTGTGCTTGCTTGGGTGATCAAAGTGCCAGGTAAAGCTGGACAGTTGTGCTCAGTATGTGAAGCTGAAGTGGAAGTGACTACCCTGTCATAGAAATGTAAGAATTGCCAGTGTTACGCTAGGGGTGTAGCTAGTAGAGAACTTCTGTAAGTGATGTTTGGTAAATTCTCTGAGACCCCCTCAGATAAATCTGATGTTCTTTAGGTACACAGCACTGAGGTTTGCGTAGAGTAATAGGAATTCTGATGCTCTGTAACCACACTGATGGAATATCTGAGTATCAAAGTCTTGCAGTTGTTTCTCAGCCAGAACTCTTATTGAAGGCAGTTCAATGCAGGTAGCATTTGAAGATTCTAAATTTCAAGGGTACATTTTTCAGAAAATCTTTGTTCATTTGTTAACTAAGTAACAGTAAAAAAAAAAAAGCAAACTGGAAAGAATAAAGTTCTGTGTGATTTCACTGGTTCAGTAGTCTCTTGATCAGTTAACTAAAATGTGTGCTTTCTAGTGTCACTGGAAATAAAATTGGACAAGTAAATAGTCTGATATGGCAAATATTTTACTGGCAGCAGTGACTATAGCAGTACAGTAATATGAGGGAAAATATTTGACAATGTTGCTGTGCATAAGGGGATACCTCTTATTTACATTATTTCTTCTTTCCAGTATTCCGTCAAGGTGATATTGGGTCAAACTGGTATGCTGTTCTGACAGGATCACTGGATGTGAAGGTTTCTGATACAAGCAACCACCAGGTAAAACATTGTTCCTTAAAACCATCCAATTGATAGTACAACAAAAGCTTAGGAGTTATATCAAGGTAGATAACAATGGGATGTATTGTACAGATATTTTTTTCTCAGTGATCCTTTTCTCTATGGAGGCAAATCATGCCATTGATTTCAAGAAAGCTGAAATGGAATACTCTGAAAAGGAATCTGCATGTGAATATGAAACAGGAGTCCTAGTATTTTTCTCACAGTGCTATAATCAGTTAAACTAAAGATGTGTGAGTTGTTAATTGATTCCCAAGAAGCATAATTGAGTTCTGGTTTGAAGTTAAAAACAAACCCACCAACAGTGCGGTCTGATAACAGCATACTGCAGTCTCTCCTGAAGGAAGGGAAAGATGTGATAGTAATAATGGAGTATCAGAACTGTTATGTTAAACCTGGAGGAAATATATATTCAGTGTAAAGAAATACAAGAAAAAGTAAAATACCAGCAATTTGCAAGTGATTACTCGATATCTTGATATTCCTGTTTTTACAGAACTTGGAGTTTTGAATAGTTACCAATAAAAGGATGAGAATAATTTAAAAAATCAATTACCCAAATTATAGTTATGTTATTATATCCCAGAATGTGTTGTGAGAAATTATAGTTAGGGTTTAGACCTATTTTGATTGAAGGGGGTTTGATCAATGTAGCTGTGGAATAAAGATTTATACACAAATGTGTGTGCACTTTCTTCCAAGTAGCTTGATGTGCCACATCACTTTTTAACTTTGGATAAAGCAGTAAAAATGTTTTCTCAAAAAAAAAAAAAAGAGCTGTATGAAGAATATCTGCGGTAACTCAGTGGTGACTGCTGTCCCCCTTTTGATTTTGTTCGTACTACTGGATCAGTCTGGCTTAGGAACTGGTGCTTCTCACAGCAGTGAAATATCTCCCCTCAATTGTTCAGGGAGATCTTGGATCAGTACTGGTGCCTATCTTAGAGTTGTCATAGGGTTCAGAGCTCAGGAGGGGCTTAGAAACCTTAGAAATGATCATTCCATCATATGACATGACTTAGTGTGCCTTCATGTTAGTGGTATAGCTTAGCTACCAGGTACATGAAGTGTAACACTACCTCCTCAAATATAGTGTGCACCTGTCTGTACATACGGTTGTAATTCTTTGCCTGAAGTTCAATTGACTGGGGAAGGCTTCTTTCTGATGGTGGACTGGTGGAAACTGGAGTTCCCACTTAGATAAGTGCAGCATTACTAGTGAATTTGGATTAGAATGCAAATCAGGGCACTGGGTGAATGCTGGGTTTTTCAACTTTGTGCAGTAAAATGATATAAAAAAGGAGTTTCTTTCATATCACCTTTTTTAGCAACATCTTCATTATACTACCTAGAGACTAGTAATTAGCCTAGTTTGACCAATTCTCCACATCACCTGGTTTTCATTGATTTTTGGATTTGAGACACTTCTGTGCAGGTCAGAAGCAATAAGGAATATTTTCTGGTGTTTGCCAAGAGATGGCACTGCGCCATTGTTAAGACACATACTCTTTACTGAATGAGAAATAAATGTGTCCCCATGAGCATTCTGAATGTGAAAGTTAAGAATCTGGAGTGTTGATTTGTTGTATTAGGTGGAGGATTGAGCAGTTCAGCCCCTTAAGAAATGTAAATATTTTTTCTGCTCATTCAGGTTCACTGCATTTTCCTGCCAACAGGGAACTACAGAAATACAGTTCATGTAGTTCTAGTTATGGAAATTATATTGTGCAGTAATTTCTAAACTGTTCATTTCCTTCTCACAGGAACAATGAACTGAATTCTACCACTGTCTAGTTGCCATAGGATACAGCCTCACTGCTAAAGAAGCAGCTCATACATTTACCATTCTAATGCTGGAGAGGTTTTATGGGTGGGGACCCCTGAATAATATCTGAGCCCAATATTTTCTCTTGCTTTGCTCCCATTTTCTGTTTATGCCATGTCCTTCCTGTTCCTTGCTTTTCTGCTCCTTGTTCTGACTTCAGCTCCAGTGTGCCCTGTTCTGGTGATACCTTAGCTCCCTTGCTGGAATAGTGCTAGTCCTTGAGCTTGAAATACTTACTACCATTCCTTCCTACTGTGCTTATTGCAAGCCCAGATGATGGAGGAAATATGCTGCGGCTCCACAGACTAAGCACTGACAGATTGAGTTGCTAGCATTGTTCTTCTAGCTAGGAATGGATGACCAGTGCTCAAATGCCTGTAATCTGTCCTGGAGCACATTTTCTAACAGCAGCTTCAAGGAGCCAAAGCTACCTTGGCCAAGTTGTGTTTGTGATTAATTGCTCTGTGTTTTGCTCTTAAATAGCACTAATGCTGATGGAAAATAATTCCTAATATTTGAAGGGAATTCATTTATGACACTATTCCTCACTGTTCTTTTAACCTGTGCGCATACCTAGACAGGCTGTTACCACTATGAAGAGAAAGTGTTCTTGGGAAGCAGCTGCTTGTCATAAAGGCTGTTTGCTGCTTTGTGTATCCATGGAATCAGTGATTGGTGGTACTGCAAAACAAATTATTTCATCCTGTTTTTGGAATATACAGCAGAGCCAATAATCAACTCTCCCAGCAAGTTTCATCTTCTGTTCCACACCTGTTGAAGAAGAGCTAAATCTAACCATTTGTCAGTACCAGAAATGATATCTCACCAGTTGTACATGGACAATGAACCATGTGTATTGATTCTGGAGCTCTGAATAGTCTCACTGGCAGAGTCTTGACCAAGGAATAGGAGGTTTCCACTTTGCTCACAGGTTCTCAATCATCTTGTGTTCAAAAGAACACCTTCCAAGTAGAGGTTTAAGGCTGCCTATTGGGACTGTTTTGTTCTAGTTCATACGTGCTGTTTTCTTGATAGAAAATAAATAGCTGTCCTCGCAGAAGCATTCTGGGAAAGAAAATAAAACTCAAATCTGCTTTACTTCCATGATTGTTTCATTAGTCTGGTTATGGTCTCTTAGCTGGCAACAATTAACCTAATTTCAACAGGAGCTTTTCATTTGTTATGCCTGTTTATCATACTGGCTTGTAGCTGTAGAAGTGACTGAGTGCCTCCTGGAAATCGTTAATTTCACATCCAGAACCAAGAAATGTTTGGCTCTTGTCCCTTCATAGTTGTGGTGGACAGTCTTTCTGAGATTCTGAGCTTTCTACTTTAGGGTTTATTGAGTCTTGAAAGTTCTCTCTAATCTGTGTACCTGTAGGATTTAGAAGCTTCATTCTGCTATTTCCCAGGACATGGAAATGTTGTTCTCCTGAGCCTAGAAATCCAAGCCCTATGCTTTTCCTGTGGTGTTTGTTTGTATTTAGCAATGCTCTGACAAGGTCTTATTTTTTATTTTTAAATATTTTCTTCAGTGGATATCTTGCTCATAACAAAATGTCCTTGTTCAAGGCTAGCCTTCATTCCCT
Source organism: Phasianus colchicus (assembly GCF_987193195.1). Taxonomy (NCBI): domain Eukaryota; kingdom Metazoa; phylum Chordata; class Aves; order Galliformes; family Phasianidae; genus Phasianus; species Phasianus colchicus. The sequence goes on from NC_143442.1 coordinate 19,764,209, forward strand.
ATTTAGTGCATGTCTTGGTCTGTCTCTTAAACCTTAATCTGCCTTTGTTGCTTGCTACCAAGTTTCCTTTGCATCTTCAACTTCTTGGGCCATTTTTTTAGTTTTCTGCACATATTAGTGTTACAGAAATCTGTCTAGGCTTACAGATTTATGTGTTTATGAAGTAGAATTGTAGAAATACTATTTTGTATCCCTGAGGAAGAGAGAAGCTATTCTTATTAATTAGCTTAAATTCTTATTAGTTAAAAAGTTATTTGTGATCTATAACTTTTAATGTTTGAGTTTGAGTGAAAAGTTAAAGTAGATGACCTGAATCTTTTGCAGCTTGGTTATCCTATAATTGTATGGTAATGAGTATAGTGTTAATGTAAATATGACATGGTATTTTTATTAAAGATGAGATACTAGTTCCTCTTTTAATTGGTGTTTGTTTACCTAGGGAGCTTGTCTTTCATTGAGCTTAAGAATAAATGTTGTATAGCTGCTAATGTTCTAACTCCTTATGAAACTATGTTTGGAGATTGGTTGCTTTCTTTTGTTGAAAGCACTGTCAGTTATTGTGCATTGTATCCTTACTAGGAGTATCTCAATGGCTTTTATTCTTACAAGGCATGTAGTTACATCTTGCCCAGGAAAATGTATCTAAATGTGTGAATGTATCAAGTATCTAGTGAAGTTAATGAAGTATAACTTCATAGGAGTTCTTGGTGCATATAAGCTCATTCAGACACCTGTGATTATTTGCAGAAAATGTTAGTAATGCTGCTAAGGACCAACTTGAAAAATCATGTAAACAGTATTAATGTTTACATTACCTAGAATTTTCTAATATAATAGGAAACATTTTTCCATTTACTAATTCAAGTGTTATAATAAACATTTGGGATCTCATAGATAAATTCCGAATTTCATCTCACTTTGGATAAACTTTGACTCCTTGCAGAGCTATGTTATATCACAAGAGGGCAGTGTTAGAATATATAATGAACAGTACAGGTGCTGTTTAGCACTGAAATAGCTGGTTTGAAAATCAGATCAAACTATTTACTGAATGCCTTAAAGAATTCGACTAGTTGAGATTTCTCTATTACTGTTATTTCTGTTCCACTGAGGCAATAAAATATGCTAGCTGCTGATGATCATGGTAGTAATTTCATTTGTCATTGAAATAGGATGATACTATATTATTTACTATATATGATATTATAATAGATTTGACAATCACCCACCCAGTATATCCTGAGCTGTGGTTGGTCTGCTTTCAGTACAAACTTTTTTTGAATTTTCTTGCTGTTGAATAGTCAAGAGACTGAAAAGGAGGATGTGGGTTTTTGATTTTCAAGGTAGTAGCATGCTACCAGGTGTAGAGGTAAGTGTAATTAACTGCTTGGTCTTACCTCATTTTACTTGTAACAAATAACCTGATAGATACTAAATCTTTATGAAACTTTTGTATATAGTAAGTACCCTTCAAAATAAACAGAATTGGCAGCCTGTTTCTATTTAGAGATACTGCCCTCAGTTGTGAACAGATTCTGAATGTAGTTCTTACTTGGCACTGTTATCTACCAAAATATATAGCAGTGTAAGTTCCTTTTAGAGATATTTCTAGTTCAGTGTTGTCTTAAATGCTGTCAAATGCCTCATCTTTGCTTAGGTTTTGAAGTCTACTTTGAAAATGAACAGGTTATGAGGGATGACTGTGAGTAATGTCTCAGAATAAAGCTGGGAACAAATGCATGACAAAAGGATCAGTATGACATCTCTGCCAGATTCCTCAGTGTTGTTTCACTGGATTAGATTCAGAGACTTTTACCCTAAATGATAAAGATTTATATGCTTGTCTGATTTGAGAGGAAATTTCTTCTGGGAGCAAATGAGAAGAACAAAGATCAAAAGCATTTTAATGTTTGTTTTTGCTGTAGTCTGCCAGCAGATTCAGTGCATGCTGATGGCCATGGGTAATTTGTCTGTGTTTGGTAGAGATTTTTTTTAAATGACGAGATTTTAGATTTTAGAAATGGACCAAACTGCTAAACACAGGGTGCTGACTCCACAAACAATTAGCTTTCTTTAGCAAAGCTTTGAAGGAGGAGCTATGAGTGCTTGGGTAGTACGGCACTGGCAGCTGTAGGAAAATGCAGAGGGCTGAGGATCAAAAGCAAAACAAGTTAGTGGCGTTGCTGGAAAAAATGGCCATGAAGAAAGAGATACAAGTGTCTGTGTAAGAAAGGGAAGAATTTCCTGCATGTCTGAAGCTGAGAATAAAGGAGGTATGTGATAAGATGAAGTGGAAATGAGGGAAGGGATTTCAAGATGACAGTCCTTGCAGTGCTGTGTTGTGAATGTAAATGTACGATGCCATTATGAATTTTGGGGATAACCTACAAGAAGCTGAGATGTAGGTTTTTACTGCAGTCCATAGTGAATCTTAAATATGCTGGAGCAGACTTAATTGTTTAAGCATGATAACTGCTCTACCTTCTGTAATACAGGGATTGGATGGGCAGACAGACTTAAGTGAGAAGCCAGGTGTTTTAGTCTGCACTGAGCTCTACAGCATTGTAGTTATCTTGATTTAACTTAGCTTATGTAAAGAAAATAGAAAAAAAAATTGAATCTGTCTGCCAGACACCCTAGGAAAAAGACTGAGATGTTGCAGATACATTTGTAGGATTAGATGGGAATGTATGGAAATAATGTTATTACAGTACAGTTAATCTGATCTGCAAATACTTAAGTTAGGAGCTAGAGGAGAACTTGCTCCCTGTCTTTCTAGGAGTGTAATGATTCCTTTAAACAAAACACTTTGTTGTTGATTAAGAGGATGGCCTAGGCTGTGTTGTCAAACTGTAGTTCTACTGTGGAAGGATATTGCCGTGTTACCATTAAAAGTAGTGGATAATAAAGATTTCCTTTCTGAATCAGGTCTGAAGCACATCGCAGTGGAGGCTATGGAGCAGGGAGATCACTTCATAGAAAATTTACTTTCACATATATTCTTTGGCTTCTCTGTTATGAAGGGAGATTTTTTTGCTGAAGACAGGCTGAGCTGTGTTAAAGTAGTAATAAGCAAGTTTCTAAAATGCTGGCTTTGCAAATTTCCAGTTAAACATCAAGATGGTATGGAGTCCTGGAGGGACACATGTGCAAAAGTGAGATAAAAGTAGAAAGTATGGGAAAACGATGAAATTAAAAAAAAAAAAAAAAACAACACAAAAACATCACAACAAGTATAGTGGAAATGCGAAGTCACAGCTTGAATCAGTGACTGAGCACCTGGTGGGAAGGCAGGGCCAACCCAGGGGAGTTCAGGTGCATGCAATGCCCCTGAGTGACTGGGAAGGGTGGAGCCAGGATCCACCCTTTCCCAGACCTCATCTGAAGGTTGGGTAGAGGCAAGGGAATCTTGCTGGAGATTCCTGTGTACCTGTGGCCTTCCTAAGTTAGCTTCTTTATTTTTGTGCCCAAAGTGGCTGCGTTAGAGTAAGTCCTAACTTCCTGCAGTCTGGGATCTTGCTGCCCTGCTGTCACTGCTGTGCTTTCCATCTCATTACAACCAGATCCATCAGTTTCCTTTTAAATGCAGAACATTAATATTAACTTAAATTTCATTTAAAAAATCCCACTACAGCAAAAACCCTCACCCTGTTTCTTCCTAACATCAGTCAGTTTTTAATTTTTCTTTGTTTCTGTCTTATACCATGACTTCGTTCAGAATGCAAAAGCTTTGTATATTGGGTTGGAAAGTAGAGAGTCATGAGTCAGGAGAAGAGTATGCAGGGATGTGTCTTATGATTGGGGAGGGAATTGTGCAGAACATTGAATTACTAATTCTTAGCTGTAGAATGCTTGGGCAAAATCTTTGGTGTTTTAGATTGGTTTGGGGGTGAGATGGGGAGATGGCTGAAATGAACTCTTTCACTATGTATCTTATCTGCTAGTGATAATGAAACTGAATGTACACTCAGCCTGTGCTTTGAATGGTACCATTTTTACAGTGTATTCAGAGAACAGAAAGCAATGGAAACAATCTCATCTTTTTAAGTTTTTAATACTGTCTTTTAAAGAACTGTTTGAATTTTAGCTGGGTACCAGCAGCTAGAACTCCCTGCTACTTCTGGGATTGAGGAGGGGAACAGCAAACTGAGTTTTGAGCTGCCAGCAATCCTCCTGAAGTCTACACTGAACAGGAGGAGATTCTTGAGTGTAACAACATGTGTAATAGGAAATGCACACCTGATTCCCTAGGAGGCTGGAGATGTATAACTTGAGGGCAGAGAGAAGACAGATCTCTGAAGCCTTCAGGAAGGCAGATGGGCTTGCTCCATAGTTGTTGAGGAACTGCATCTCTGTGGAAAGGGATGATGGGTGGGGGAGAAAAAAAAAAAACAAAAAATCTTTCACTTGATAGAAGCCTGAACTTTTCTTTAATGAAGATGGGCAGGACTATTCTACTTCCTTCACCTAATGCTTCTCAATGTTAATTTATTTCTAAGGCTTAACAGCTGCCTAATCAGATGCTCTCTCAGAAAATGGTTCCTTAACCAGTGTCTCTCCTTTTTTCTTTGTTCTGTATGTATATTCTCTAAAGTTGTAAAGAAACAAAAAAGTGAAGGTTTTCTATGGAGCTACTTGGGGGGTGGAGGCAGGGGAAAGAGAGAAGGATGAGAAAGAAGTTTAGAGATATAAACATGACTTACAATCCACCTAATAGAAACTGATAGTTATTCTGCCTTGAACAAATATCTTTTATCTGAACTTTCTCAGTAAAGTTGAGCATAATTTTAGTGCTCTGCCTGCATTGTAGGCTATTTGTAGGGGCACCCTTTTCTTATGTACTCATTGCAGATATTCTTTCTTCGGACAGTGCCTGTTCATATTTGCCTTCCTTGAAAGTGTGTTTCTGATAGCCAGTAAATTCTTCCCAGAACTTCTCTAAAACAGACTGGATTTTGTTTTCTTGATCAGGTAATTTTATATGGTAATATCTGTGCAAAAGCAAGTTGATGTGGTTCAGGGAACTGGACTATTATGGACATTTGTCTTAGTAATGCAATTATAAAGCTACAAACTTGATCTTAATAACATTTGCCTATTGCCACTTATTAGATACTTGAAAGGAAAACAATGCAATTCTTAAACACAGAAAATGATGCTGAAATATGCTTATGTATCTCTTCTGAATTATCATCCGAGATGAAGGAATAGATGGAATGACAACATTTTCTCCTCTTTTTGTAGCCATTATGTGAATCTTGCACTTTAGAATTAATCTACATTTTTAATGATGTATCAAGTAAAATTAGCATGTTTTTGTTTATGCATTTGTCTAAACTCATGTATTGTTTCCTTAGAAAACCACGGCTTACATCTGTTTAGGTTTTTAATACTGCTTCTATTTTTGTTTTTAAACTACTGAGAAGGCAGTCAGAGTCCAGCTTAGAAAGAGATGTGTGCTCATCTACACTGTGGTGCTCAGGAACAAAGCCAGTTGTAAGCATAGAATAGGGTGTGTAACTAAAGACCTTTATTCAGTAAGGTATTTAATTTCTAGTAGTCTAATGCTTTTGTCTGCAGGACCTCTTGATTTATACTGGAACAGTCACATAGGAGTTCCTGGCCAATAGATTAGACGTAGATATTTTTCCGTCACGTGAATGGTGTGTACTCAAATCTTTTGAAGTGGCCTTTATTGTGTGCTTAGGATCATCCCAATTACCATCCCAATTACTCTAGATTTACTCCAGGATGTTTTCAAGCTTAATAGTTTTCTTGAAATACCTGAATTATGTGAAATTGATTTTGTTTTTAATCAACAGGCAAATCATTGTGAATGGAAGAGTGTATTGTAATAAAAACTATTACTAAGAAAATGCAAGTCAAATTTTCTTTTTGATGAAGGTAAACTATATAGGGCAGGAATTTTTGTTCCAAGATTGCCTTACTGATACTAGTTACCTTCTGATCACTCTGATATTTCTAAAGGATTCTGTCATCACAGCAGTCTTGACAGAATATTTAGAGATAGATAAACAGAGATCATAACAGCCTTCACCTTTGGAAGAAAGTTGCTTGCAGCCAGATATTTCTCATCCAACTGGTGGTCATAGAAAACAGAAGTTCTTGCTTCCACACTGAAACTTTGTGTGCTACCAGCAGCATATTGTGAGCTTTTTTAGTTTGTTTGGTACTTCTAATTTTTTGAAAGAAAACTGCTAAGAAATGTTAAGGGGTGCTGTTAGAAAATGCGATGTTAATTTTCCAGGATTTAAGAGTCTGTAATGTGTCCTTTTCTTTTTAATTCAAAGGATGCTGTAACAATATGCACTCTGGGAATAGGAACTGCTTTTGGAGAGTCCATTCTGGATAACACTCCTCGCCATGCTACCATCGTTACCAGAGAATATAGCGAGCTCCTTCGAATTGAGCAGAAGGACTTCAAAGCACTTTGGGAGGTAAGTTCAGATTTATTTGCAGTTTATGCAGAACAGGGATTTAATGTTTTAAGTGTTCACGATGAAATACAAGCACACTTGTAGCCTAAGCATAGGAATAATGCTCTAAAGTTAGTTTGGACAAAAAGGAAAGTATTTTATTTTGACTGCGTGACTACACGCTACTGTATTGCTTTCTTATTAGCTTCAAAATTAATTTAATTTCTTCTAATGAAGTAACTTAGGTGGAGTTTCCATTGGAATTTGTATACATGCTGCAGGTGTTGCTGTCTTACACTCAAACTTGCTGTTATTGCCTGCATTTGCAAAGAGTGTACCCATACTATGCACTGGTTTTAAATTATTCTGCTTTACTCTGGTCTTGTTAGCAGTTAGGAGTTTAAAATAGGCAGATGGATAGAATCACTTAAGTAATCAATTACGTCTGAATTCCCTTAAAAACTTTTCCTTCTGGAGAACATACAGCTGAAGTTCTTTATTCTTTACTCTGTGTACATTGGTATTCATGCTGAGAAAACTCAATTAACACATTGCTGTGCAAGATTTCAATATGTTTGTGTTTTTGTAAGCAAAACTGCAAAAATGTTCTGGGGATCTCAGGGTATGCTGTTGGCTTGGCCTGTGCTGTACTGCACTTGTATTGCCTGTTTTAAATGGCAACTGCACAAGTTTTAGGTGTTCCACAGAACTGTCAGATGGTAAAATAGTGTCCAGAAGGTGCAGCTCTAGTGGCACTAATTCTATTTAAGAAATAGATACTGACCGTGGTACTTCCTCTGTGGAAACTGAGTTACAGTTCTGTGCCCTGGCTTTATGGGTTTAAATATGCTATTTTATTTATTCATCAGTTTTAACATATGTTATAGAAATTTTTCATGCAGGTGCTTTACAAAGTCCTGGTGTAGGGTACTAAATCCAATCAGATTTCTTACGGGGGGAAAAAAAGGTTTTTTCTTTAAATTCACTTTTAGGTGATAAAAGCAAAGTTCTTTCTGTTAAGAACTTTAAGAGAACATTGTTTTCTTGCAAAGCGTTTAGAAGTGGTTAGTGTCCTATCAGAAATACTGGGGGAGTAGCGGGGTAAGTTCCTGTGTTTAAAATCTTGAATTTAAAAATATGCTGAAAGCTGTTTTAAAACAAAAATGCCTACATCATTTGCTTTTTGATCACTAATATAATGTTTCTAATTTTACTGATTTGATGAGTTTTTGATGCTCTTGAAAAGGCCACATGTTGAAAGTGTGGGGAGCTTTAGCAAAAATTTTTCAAATGTCAAATTTCATGAAATTGTGTGTAACAGATACTGCAGGTGTCAGTCAGACCACAGTAAGGCTTCATGTGCTTTTTTTTTTTTGCAATGAAATGTTCCATGTTTGGTTCCATGTTTGGTGTGGTTTATTTCAGGGAGACTGGAACTTTGCTTTTAGTGAGATTGCGAAATCACGCACACAAAATATCTCTACTGGTTAGTCTGAGGCAAAAGTGTAATTCACTTTTTTTGTTTTCAAGGTAATATTACCTTGGCAACTACTAATCCCAAGTTTCCCTAAATTGCAGTTCAAGTATAATGAACAGTGTATTCAAAACAGAGAATTATTTGAGAAAATTCCTCTGAAAATATATTAACAATGCAAGTAGCAGCAATAGTATGTTCTTATTCCTTTGTAGTATCTCTAAAGCAAATACTTTTTTTCTAGGGAAGCTTTTATGTTATGTACTGTTGTGTTGTTCAATGTGACTTATCCTGAAATTCATATATCTTCGATTTGTTAAAGCCCATATGGGGAAATGATTAGTGATACCATTCTGATAACTTAAATATTTTTAATGAAAATCCTTACACAGTGAAGAATGGCCTGCAGACACTTATTATCAGTGGTACAATAGAAAAAATGAGACAAGGCAATGTCAGTATCATCAGTATAGATAAAGCAGAAACTGAACTCTTGTACATACACATTTCAGCTCTCATGATGAGAATTTAATTCCAGAAAAAAAGTAGTTTATCCAAAACCAAACCAAAATAATGTAGTACTGCAGTTTAAGAACAACCTAAATTGTTCTTCCATCGTTACTTGCTTATGAATGTAGGATTTCTATGATTAATAATAAAAAGTGCAAAAATTGTGATTAAGGGTGGTGGTTATTCGTTTTTTTGTTCTATGATACTTACTTTTAGTTAAGAGAGAATGAAAATTATTTGCTGACTACAGACTTCTGGCAAATGATAACTGCTTGTGAGTTATGAGGCTGCAATTAAAATATATTTGAAGGTGAATATAAGCTTGGAAAATGAACAAATGTATACTGACATTCAGTTATTGTGGAGCTGACCAGAAATAAGACGAGGAGCTATGAGCTACTTTCCTTCATAGTAAAAATATCTTAATGATGAAACCTATTGAATCCCACTTGTGAGAAATGGGTTTTTGCTATTGCAAATCTAGGCAGCTCCTTTGAAGATAAACTTACATTCATACTGCTGATGAGGCTTTTGGTATAAGTTCCAAAGCTATATTATAAGAGGGAGAGATCTATTTTCATTTTTATACATTTAAAAATTTTCAATATCTCTACAACATTGTTTTATGAATTTTCAAACTTTTCTGCTTTTTGCTTAAGTAGAAAAGCATCCTTTTCTGTATTAGCTGTACTGCTTTAAGAAACTGTACTTGTGTTCATGTGTTTAATAGACCAGATGTGGCTTATTAACATATTTAATTTACAAAATGCAGCAGGATGTAGTGATTTCTTACTTTGAATGCAATTACAATTGGGTTTTATCTGAAAGATTGAGAGATTTCTAGGTGACTTTTCTTTGTTTTCCTTTTGTCAATTTGACAAACTTAAATACTCTTTGTGGAAAAGATAGGATATTCTTTATCAGAAACATGATTAGCTGCCTTCTGTGATACACAGAGCCACCTTCTCAGCTCTTTGGAGGTTGTAGAAAAATCTTTATCTTTAACATTCAGGGAATGCCAGTCTAAACAAATAATACTGTCCCATTAACAGTAGTTAGCACTTAAAATGGCATAGTCTTGCCTCTTGTGGCTACATCCATTTAAGTAGCATCCTGTTCAGGAACATCTGCTGAGCTTCTGAGCTTACTCATCCTTGGAGACTTATTTTTCTATCCACAGCTGCTAGAACAGATTGGAGATGATGAAATCTGTGGTTAGGTTTTCATGCAGCCAAACGCTGTTCTGAGGAAAGGAGTGCTAGGAGACTGTGGGAATCACGGGTGTCAGATCTTGGTGTGCCACCTGCCCGTGGTGTTCATTTCTGAGGATCTGTAGCAACTGCTATAAGCACTGTATACTTCAGTGGTCCTCCATGAAAGTGTAAAGATCTTATACTCTGTGGTGATAAGAATGTGCTTTCCCTCTTTAGCATTGCTGAGTGCAGTATTAACTACTTTGCCCCAAATCACAAGGGTGGTTACATCCAAAAACAAACAAATGCAGAAGATTGTACCCAAGCAACTCTAGTCAGGCACACCCTGATGGGTCCGTGGCTTGCTCTACCCTCTGGTAGCTTTAATATTTCAAACAGAGTGGGAGCAAAATGATTGCATTTGAACAGTGTTATTTTTGCAGAAGTTCTCTGTAGTTCATCCTCAAGCTTTCCACACAAGCTTTTGTCCTTCCACACAATTGCAAAGTGATTCAAGTCCAGACAGGAAGGGAGTGAATCTGCTGAGAGGTAGCTTATTTTTAGAGGTCTTTCCTACCACAGTGAATTACTCAGGCTTCCTTGAATAACATACAAATAACCAATTTCCTTTGGTGTGGAATAAGATTCAGTTAGAAGTTACTGAATGTGCTCTGAGAAACACTTGATCTTGAGTAAATGAAGAGCGACTACTACCTTGGTATGCCTTAACTTTGAAGAGAGGGAGTCTTGGTCCCTGGAAGGTCAGAATGAATACTTTAATTTTTTTTTCTTTGTAACCATCAACCCTTATGCATCTCATTATCTGGTTAACAGTAGTGTCATTTGCTTCCTCCTTTTGTCTGTCTGATCATCTGGTAGCCCTGAACTGGCTTCAGTGGTCTGAAACGACAGCTTTGGAAGAAACCGCTTTCTTAACTTTACATTCTGAACATTAGAAGTGTTTGTGTTTAATGGACTCTTTTAAAACAGGTTGCCTTGCCTGTCAAAAACAGATTTTAAAAATAGCTTGAATGGAATGCTGTTTAGGAAGTAGCTGGTCACTTGATACATGTGATTTAAATGCAGCATACAGTGATACTTCTGAGTAAGTTCTGTTTATGTTCAACAGAATTGAGGGTGTAGCTCTCAGTGCATTTCCATAGAGTATCAGTTTGTCTTTTGAAATTGTATCTAAATAATACAGTAGGAATGATAAAGGCGCTGTAAAAATACATTAATGAAAATAAACATAGACAACTTTTTCATTTTTTAAAATCCATTTGTGCCATAAGTGCATTATTTATCAATGAATGTTACCGAGTCACAGTGAAAGCAATACAGTAGGCAGCATTTCAGAGAAGCAGCCTTTTCTTTGCCTTAGGCTACTGAGAATGTCACATTGTTACAGGAGGGAGTTCTTGCTTCTCTCTGTTTACTTGGGCATTTTTAAAGAGTACCAGGAATCTCATGAAAGTATCAGTACTTCCTGATGCACCTATCACCACTTCAGTGTTCCAGATGAGAAATTATTTCCATCTCATAAATTGAGAGAATTGTTAGGATGTGAGGAATTAGGTATTGGAAGAGAGAGGTGATGAGGTGATTGGGAGTGAATCAAAGAAATAATTGAATTAATGCCCAGCCAAACAAACTGATTGATTTTACTGTACTACTCTGTCAGTATCTTGTCTAGCAATCAGTTGCAGAAGTCTTTGCAACAATTTACTGATTTTCTGTAGTTAAGTATAGCAGGGACATAAAACTGTAGTTAATAAAATGAAGGCAGTTTAGCTTTACAGAATGGATGATAGTGTTATTTAAAATAGCGAAGAGTGTGGAGACCCACAAAAGTATAAGAAGGTAGTAATGGAACATCAGGCTTTCTTTGCCTGCTTCATGTCAAACTCTCCATTGACTGCTCAAGCTATATCTTGATATATTTTGATTTTTTCATCTCTCTACTGCAGTTTTATTTGAGAAATGTGGAAGATGAGGTTGTAGTAGCTTGTCTTTGGATTGTAGCTGGAATACTGTGTTCATTGAACTCCCAAATTACCATCTTGTCAGAATAAGGAAGAACTTTTCCATGGTATTAGACAGGGAATACAACATGGAATTTAGATGTGGAAGGACTCAGGTGTGTAGAATTTCTTGTCTTGTGCTGTCTGCAAATCTTCAGCTGCTGAGAGATTCAAATTTGTATGCAAAGAAACGGAGCCAGTGTGTTAGACGTAGAAATATGAAGTGATGATAGGCAATCAGTTTTCCTAGACTAACACATGGAAGGGGGGAGGAATATGTAAAATCCTTCCTTCTGACTTTAGAGTATGACAGCAAACACAGAATTGGCAAGAGATGAGCAAAGATTTGTAAGTAACTAACATTCCATCTTCATACCTTCTTTGTTAATACTGGTAAAAACAGGAAGTAGGGAAAGATTCCAAAGTTGTCAGTTTATAAAGATAACTTGTGAAATTGCACCCCTAGTTTTACTGGTGCAAAGTGAGTATATTTCAAATGAAGACAGTACAATTGCTTTGATATACATGAAGCTAAGTGGGAGCAGAGCCTTGCCTTTAATACTGCTGTTTTCATTGCTGCCTTTCATTACTGTAGTAATAAGCTCCCTGGATCTTCCCTTTTGTTTTCCTTTGTCAAACATAATATTACCAAGTTATTGTCTGGAAGAGTAGATTTAGATGACTGTGGAATGGTATTCTATCCTTAGTAGTTAGATTTACAACAAAAGTAATGTTCGCATATCAAAATAGCGACTTTGGTACAATAATGTATATACAAAAAACCTCAGATTTTCATGATCACTTCTCATGACTGTCTTATGGTTTGCTGATGATGCAGCTTCTGCAAAAGATAAAGGGATCCAGTCTGAAGCTTGTAAATTTCCCTTTCCTTGTTCTTTGTTTATGGTAACTTAGGCACTCAGGATATTCCTTAAGGAACAGCAAATGCTGAAAAATAACAAGTTAATTGGGAAGACCTGAGCCTTCATGTTTCTCTGCAACATGCCTTTCTGGTTCTTGTTCTTCAGTGTCATCTGTTTGCACCTCAGTGTCCCTCTTTATTCCCATTTCTATTTTAGTTGCAACATTTTGTGGCTGTTGTTAATTAACCATTTGGAGGCAAAAGCTTTGTAGAGCAGTGTTTTCTTAACCTTAGTTAAGAACCTTAGGCATTTCTCACAGATGCAATTGTGTTTCTGTAGTAATGCCCATCAGCTTGAAGCCCATAGTGCCAGGTAGTGTGCAAATATATGGTTACTCTTGCTTACATCCCTTGTGAATGTTTATTTTTATTAGCACTTCAGAAGAGTCTTAAATCATATTGTGGAGAGCTTGACTTTTTAGAGATTTCTCACTGGGAAAAGAGCAAATAGACTAACATGCTTGCTGGATTTCTCTTCCTGCTAAGTAATTCATTTATTGGTTGTCTCATGGTTTTTTTTTTTTCCAGTTTTATTTCTAACCACAATAAAATATGAATTCATCCAGTTTTCAAGAAAAGTGTTTTGATTAATTCCTAAAATATTTAAATTTCAGAAGAGCAAGCTGCAATGCATACACTTAAGATCTGCAGATGCTTTTGAGGATGTGATTCTTTTTTTCCTTGGAAGCATTACTGCCAAACTTTCATTTTCTATAACCAGCTTTTTTATTAGCAAAGCAACTGCTTTTCATCCTCAGCAGATTGTATTAATGTGGTATCTCTAAGCTTGATATGCTGAACAGGGAAAAATTGTGTATTGCAACACACAACTGGAAGCCTATGAATATTATTTGAGGGAGCAAACTTAGGTACTTTCATTAGTCCTCTTTTATTATGTAACCCTGTCTTTGAGAAGAATCAGATTTGCTTATAAAATAGTTCTTAGTTCTTTCATTGTTTTTTGGTCAAATATACATTAACTATTGATCTTTTTTGCATCTGTTAGAGGAAAAAGAGCTAATGCTTTGTATGTACAATACATACAATGTCTGTGTCAAATTGCCTGGAGCTTGGAACTGCACTTGTTGGCAGAGTATTTTATTGCCTTTAGAACAGGTACCAAAATGATCAATTGCACAAAGCTTTGTTCATTTCTTAACTTGGGGGTTTGACGCTGTTCCTTTTCTCAACCAGGGCGATGTGGATGAGTTGGTTTTGGAGACTGATGCTTTCTGATCTTCTAGTCAGCCTTATCTAAGTCCTTCATTTCTTCCTCATACAAAACATAAATCTATTGTCTATCCTGAGGCCGTTTAGTTCTTGCATGTTCTTGAAAATGAGAATCCTGTAGCAGCTTCTTTTTAGCAATGAACTATAGTCATTTATGCAATGGGTATGGTTGTGTTCCTCCAAGACATTTCTTTAGAATGCATGCTTGCATGCTGCATTTTAATAGATGCTTTCTGCTTGTACTATATAGTGCATAGGGCGAATAACGTAATGCCATTTATTAGATCAATGAATGTGTTTTAACATTGATGTTTCAAAAATCCATTTGCTTAAAGGAGCTGGCACTTATTCTTAAAGAAGAAAGACAATAAGATCTGTAGTGGTAGAAGATACTTTGCAGATGAGCACATTGAAAGCAACACAGTTATATTTTAGTCTTTTTTCTGACACTTCAGTTTATAAAATACCTTGTGAAATAATGTGTCCACTTGTGCAGCAAGAACAGTATAACCTGCAAGTTACAATGTGCATTCATCTTCCCTTAAGGAAGCTCTCGCTTGAATGAGCATTCAACACCTTTGAAGTCAAAACAAGGTAAAAGACAAAAGCATTCCTATTTATTAGTTTTAGGGTTTAATAAATGGACTCAAAAAGAAACAGACTTTTATTTGCCTTAGAATAGTTCTAATAGATGTCTTTCATTTTTTGGATGTAATCAGGGCTGTAAGGTTAAGCATTTGCCTTTTCATTTAGACTGCATCCCCCTCTCTTTTCATCCACGGTGAAATACTACCTTACTGAAGTCAGTGAACATTATGGGACTTCAGCCCAGGTAATTACTAATTTCTTCCTTCTCCTTGTGCAGGATGCATCGCAGGCTACTTAAATCCTCTTTACCCTTTTTTCCTTCTGTGATTGTTTTTATCCAGTGATGTATCTGTTGTGAGAGCTTGGCATCATTGAAATGATTTGGTGGCTTGGTAGTTTGGGGTGCTTAACAAAATGGTCAACTCGATAGCTGTACTGGGGTGAGCTGTATCGAAGAGTTAAAAGTCTTGGTATCTTGGAGATGCACTTAAAAGTGAAAATATAAAGCACTATTGACTGAATGTGGAATATCTCCTTTGGCAGAAAATAACAATTAGAGGGCCCAGCCTTCCATTTGTGCTGGTTATGGCTGGTACCAGGTGAGGGGAAAGAGGAAATAAATAAAAAGGTCTGCTCTGAAATCAATCCTTGTTTCAGTCTGAACACTGGAACTCAAGCAATTAGAGTTCAGAGGGTTTGTGTGTTGCTGTAATTCCATTATTTTTTCCTGCCAGCTACAAAATTCCTAGAAATATATCCAGTAGCAGTGTAGAAGTATCAAGTCTAAAACATGCTCTGATGGGGCTGCAGGTCCCTTATATGCTTAAATCTCATGGGAATTTATGGAACAATCTGCTTGTGTGGATGCATTTGTATAGTGTTTTGGTGAGTGGTTGTTTATAACAAATATTCGTGAACAGCACATAAGAGGTAGGGGCCCTGTAAAGCATACACACCGTGTATTTTTAGAATCTGTAAAGAAGTGGATGTTCACAGAATGTTTATATCTATTAGTGCTGTTTTGCCTTGTTGAATTCAGGGGTTTACAAGAATGTGTAAATTTGTACCATGCTGTCGGTGATGTAGGGCTGAAAGCTCTGTTCCTTTTTTCTTCATTTCATCTTGATTACATAATGCCACTAATGTGTATTTTCCCTGAACTCTTCTTAAAACAGTTGGTTGTATTTCAAAAGCAAAAATTAAAAAATGTGAAGTTTGCAATTAAAAGTTTATGTTCCAAGTGTCTTCTGATTTTTATTTGTTCATTTTAGATTATATTAGTATAATTCTCTTGTCTTTTTACACATGGCACTTGGCTCAAAACCAGGCTTGTATGCCATGCGTTTGCGGGTGATAAATAATCAGCATTTAAAATTAAACCTTGCCATCTTGTGTTGAGTACTTACTGATGTAATTAAACTACCGTTCTAACCTCTGACCATTTCCAAAGTAATTTCTACTTAATTTTGCATTCCACCTCTCTCATGACCTTTGAAAAATACCTTTTTTTTTTTGACAACCAACACGAAATATTTTATTGTGGTATTAACCGCTTCATTTTCCAAAAACACTCAGACAAGCTTTATTCTGTAAGTTTCCCTAGAACCTTATTCAGACACTCCCAAGTACTGGTTAGTGGAAAGCAGGTGGAATATCGTGGTTCTGTTTTAGCATCATAAAAATATGCCATAATACTATTTTTGTTTGACGCAGTCTTTGAGAAACTGAGTCATTCAAAGCAGTCATGCTGTTCTGAAGGGGCTGAGTTGTAAGAGAACTTGCTTGAATTACTTTGTCTTTTATGCTTAATTCTCTCCAGGGATAATGCTGGAGACTCAGTACGATTAAGGGAAGATTAAAAGCTTGGTACAGGCTTGTTTTCTCCCATCTTCCCTTTTGCCAATACCTTCCAAGCCTATCTCCTCTGTAAAAGCATGAAACTCTTTACAAAGGTCCCTGTTTTAAATCTTACCATCATTTTTCAGGCAGCTTTCTGGTATGCTTCCCTTCTATACATTTATCCATGTGGTCTCTCTTTCTGCACTTGTCACTGTTTATCCTGCTAACATTTTATACTAATAGTTGATCTCTGAGGAAGAGTTCATTGAGTATTTCTTCCTAGGTTTGTCTGGGTGGTTAGATAATGAGAGATCAACAAGTGGTTAGGAAATAACTCTTGCACCTTTGGTGAGAATTATACCATAACTATGTGTATTTCTTAGTACGTTCTCTCTGCGGAACTAGAAAGAGTAAAATGTAGTAAAAGTATGGGCAATTAAGCAGTTGTGTCTGAATACACTGATTTGGTTGTGAAGACAATACCATTTTATGTAATGCACATTCTCCTCCTTTAAGGAGAAGATTAATCTGAGCAAGTAATAGCTGGAGCATTTACCTGTGCTGTTGCTGTGGTAATGGTCAAAAGTCTATATACTTTGAGGTTGCAACAGAAGTTCACAACAAAACTGACTTAGCAGGTTGTCTGATGTGTTTGCATACATCTGCCATATGGAATTTCCTTAAAGAGTGTGTTACTTCCATCTGATCTCATAAACAAAATGTACTCTATTTTATTCTGAAACAGGCTTTTCCTGTTTTAACAACAGGGGGAGGATTTTTCTGCCTTCTAAACTTTCTGAAGGTTTTTTAATTATTATTTATATTTAGTCAGAAAATGATGCATGCTACCAACCAGCCCACAAGAACTGATCTTTTAGTGAACTGCTGTCAACTTTGTTCTTTCACATTATATAAATCTGCAAGGAACAGGAAATCCTGGAAATGTGTGCTCCAAGCCATAGGAATGGTAGTAATGCACATTTTATTACCATAGGAATGGATGTTACAAAGGCATCCAAACTGTTAATCCAGGTATCATTGCAGAATGGTAGGGAATTGCCTTTCCTTATACCGGTGTATCAGGAATCATCTCTTTGGATGAGAATTGAGTTTATCTACAATGACTAAAACATAATAACTGATAATGTTATCCAGAAACAGAACATGAGTTATATTTTCTCCCATTCTTTAACAAAATAATTCCTGCAATGAACTGTGCTTTTTAATGTTTGGGAAAACAGCTGACTCTCAAAATACAATCCTTGTAAGGCTGCTCTGTTGCAAGTAGCCTTCAGAGAGTTTGAGAGGTTCTTTATACATGCCTATTCCCTTATTGAATATATAGAGAATTATAGAATAAAGATGTAGCTCACCCTTTATGTGATTGTATGTATATGTTAAAATACTGAGATAGTATATGGAAAGTTGACTGAAATAGATTCTTGACCATGATTGACTATCATGATTACCTGGCTATTGCAAAGCTTTAGTATGCTTATATCCTTGCCAATTAATGTTTCTGTTGATTTTTCCTTTCAAGTATGTCTTCATTGCTGGAACTTCATCCTTATTTCAGTCTATGCATTCATAACTTTATTATCTGATGAAAGTGTTGCCATATGCACAAATGAAAATGTCAATAAGCTAATAAGCTTTTATGGAAGGAAAAAGCAACTCTTACTTTCAAGTCTATTAAAATAATAACAAATGCTGTCTTTTAAGTGATCACTTTTGAATAGTTTTCTCTGCAAGTAGAATTTGCTATATGAGATGCCCATGTAACTCCTCAGAATCAGATAGCTCAACATGATAAAAATAAGAATATGTGATTCCATAGAAAGGAAAATCCCTTAAGAAAGGGAAAATTTTTTAATCTACTGTTTTAATTGTCAAATTGTAAGTAGGGTGATGGAAGGGCATGCACTTCCATCCTGGTCGTGAATGCGCTGCCTTTCAGCAGTTCCATAGTAGCAGCATTCTTGGCATTTTTACTTCTCCAACAGTGCTCATCTCTTTGCAGTAGGCATCAGCAACAGACTGCTCAGACTTGAGGGAAATTCATCTTGTTAGATGCTCTGTGTGGTGAGAGAGCAGTAGCACACATCAAGTATTTGGAGTCTTGAAACAAGGTGGTGAACTTCCATTAAGTTGTACTTACTTTTAATAGGATGTAGAAAGGCACAATGTTTTAATGTCCAGTTCCAGTAATTTCAGTGCAGTAAGGGACAGTAGAATTTGTCACACCTGGGGTAAAGGGCTCCACATCCTCTGGCTTCTGTCTCTTGCTGTTGTCTATTTTTAGAAATTGCATTTAACAACATAGCAAACCGCATAAATGAAACCTGTCATGTTTTCTCCTGGATGGTTTTAAAGAGTAGCACCAGATCTGTCCCTTCTTTTGAAGCTAGAATGTTCTTATGCAATAAGATCTTTACTTCCATTTCTATTTTTCCATTCGCTGTTTTTACCTCCCTTCCAGGCACACATTATTCTTCTGTTCTGTGTATTCTCTAAAGTTTTGTCTGTTCACGTGTAAAGTAGCCATCCTGAGTGATTTGTGAATGGCCACAAATTATAGAGAAATATGCTGCAGTTAAGTGCATTAGGTGCTACAGACAAGGTTATTCTCATTTTCCTTCCCAATTTTAAGACTTTATTTTTTGGTTCTTCTATGTACTGCTTGCATGCATGTGAGATAATTTCTGCCTTCAGTACTTACATTCTTATCATGTTTGCACACAGTTGTCATATCTATGTATTGGCATCACTTGAAAATTTCATTTGTAACTATTCATAATTTTTCTGGAATTCCATAATAGAATTATGAATTTTCTGACCCTGTCTTTCATCTCTACCTGGACCATATTAAATTAGCAGTATTTTATGCTGGAATTTGATAATTGTTACAATTTTTGTTTGCATTAAGAAACACTGTTGTAGTTAATCTTTTGTAAGTATCTACACAGAAATGGGAATGATAGTGATAAGTAATGTGGCATGTACTTGAACTATGTTCAGGATTGTTTCCACTCACTAGCTCTACTTAAATATCTCCCTTGAACTTCTTCCAAACTGACTTTTTCCTAAGCATTTCTAATTCTTCGGAGACCTATGCATCACTTTCATATTTTGACTGTTTCTACCTTTTTCCTTCTCTAGTGTTTTTATAATGTTATGAAGTAGTTTATTCTCTTTCTGAGGCTTTATATATTAAAAAACAAAAACCCTGCCCTAAAGTACATCTTCAGACTCCTCTTTTTTGTGTTGCCATGTTTCATTGCTGTTGGTTTGCAGTCATGTAACTGTTTTTTAATTTGCATGACAATGTTTCCAAGGCATTTTTTTTTGAGCTATCACTGGTGTTATACTGATATCCAAGTATGTGACAGCTACTGCAGCTCTTTCTTCTACCACTTCAGCAATTAAAAAAGCTTATGATTGTTGCTGTTAATATGAAGAGTGAGCTCTGTAATCCAGTGGGAGTCATGTTTCTTCCCTTGCTTAAGAAAAATAATTTCCAAGCACTTTTGATTTTGGACAAGTTGTAAAGTGCCCCAGTATGCTAGATAAGTTCTGAACCAAAGTGAAGTTAGTGGTGTAAATTATACCACCTATGTACGCTCAGTGGTAAATAGTGTAACCATGGTTCTGATACCGGAAAGGCATACATATTCTCTTGTGAAGTTCACTCTCAAAAGAATGGAGTGTTAGAAAATAAGGCATTAAAGAATGCAAAACTCAAATTATTTTCTTCCCAGAGCTTTATTCTTCCCCTGAGTTATTCCTACCTGTCCAAGGGCAAAATTTACCAATGCAACCTGGTGTAACGTTTGTTGCATTTATTCTTTGGCACATCTCCTAATATTTAAAGCAACTTAAGCTTTTTGACCTTTTATCATGATTATTGCTTTGTTAAATTTACCTCTCTATCAGTATGTTTTGTTACAGAAATAAATTAACAAATCATATAGAATCTCTCAACACAGTAAATTCCATTAGTTACTCTAAGAAAACAAAGTATTTTTTCATATGTTGAAGGTGTGTCCTGGTGTTTGTGCAGCATTCCTTTCTGTTAACGTTGCAAGAAAGTAGAGGAGGGAAGAAGTGACCCTGTGCATTTTTGTTTCATGAAGGTTTTTTTTCTCCAGTCAAAAACTGTGTGGCTAACTGCATACTGGCAGCTGATTTAAGGGAGGAAAAAAGTAGAAATAATTGTTTTATCTTGCAGAACCTGTACCATTCAATGTATGTGCTGTTGACTTCATTGACTATCAGAAGTTATGAATCCACTTTTTGGATTCTGTCAATAGTCATGTGAAAGTATACTAAGCAACTTTGTTCTATTTTCAACTCCTGCAGACAAATTTGCTCATCTGAAGCTTGGTTATAAATGTTGCGCTTGTCCTTCTGAAAAGTCAGAAACAACTCTTGTTTCTTTGCCTGCTCCAACCTGATGGTTGTTGGCTTCCTTACTCATTTATGTTCTCTAAATGGCTTTGATTTTCAAAATGCAGTAATGTTAAGCAATCATAACTCATTTTCCAATAACTCTTTATTTCTCTATCTCTTCTTTGGACTCTTGGATTTTTACCAGTGCATGACTGTTTCACCTTCTGCAGCATGCTTTTCTGTGGGAAAACTACCTTATTCAGGCCTTTCGGATTGAGATGAGATGGATGTTGCTAGGAACTAGAAACCTTTGGAAGTTTTTCTGTATGGAAAAGTGAAAGTGTTGTCATCAAACTTTATAGAAAAACATAAAAAGAATCCCCTGTGGGAAAGAAACCATACACTTAGCATATCAGGATTTACATTTTCCAAGCTTAGTTGCAGGAGGAGAAATTTACCTGCATGATATCCAATGAAAAATTCAAGGAATTGATTTCTAGACACTGTATGGAACATTATTCCTTTATCTAGGGATAGCTGTTTACCTTTGCAGAAGCTATTTTTTCTCTTCACTCAAATTGGATGTTAACCATCTCTAATGTATTTAAACTGTGATTTAAAATGTCTTACAATGGCCTTTACTCATAAGCTACCTGAAGCTAAATGTCGATTAATGAGGGCTTGTCTGTCCATGGAACAAATGCAGCATTCCCATTCTCAGTTCAGGAATCGATTTCATCAGACCAGGTTGAAGTTTTTAAAGCTATTGAATATACATATATATGTATATATATGAATGAAAGATTAGCATGTCGAAGATTCCTTAAGGGAAATCAAGGGATAAAATAGTTGCAATGTTAACATAGCTTTGCAGTCACTTTATAGCTTGTCTTCAACTTCTTTATTGTCTTCAACCTGTACTCTGTTGCATGGTAAGTGGAAAAGAACATTTAACAACACTGCCACTAAAATGCAGGCAGAGCCTTTTAAAAAAGGAATAAGAGAAATTCAACTTCATTGCAACGTTGTTGTAGAGAGAAAAAATGAGGCTGATTGTTAGCTGTCCAGAAGGATTAAACAATGGTTTGTTTTTCCTATTAATTTGGCCTGTGCCAGCGATTCTCAGTACATTATTTGGCAGGTGCATTTGGTAGTCCATGAGATAGCTCTTCTGTTGTGTTCTTGTTCATTGCTGCAGATACAGACCAAGTTTTCAGAAATAGATTATAATTTGTTTGACTTTGCACTTTTAATTGCCTTGAGCAATTTCCTGTAGAAATACATATAATCTGTCTGCATGTTTGAAATATGAGTGTCTTTTATGTAGCTTGTGTGAAACACTTAAGCAAACCACTGGAGCTTACAAAGAGCACTTGATTCTTTTCAGTGATAGTGATATGATGGCTGTTCTCTCTAGTCCCTGGTGGGGAGAAAAAAGTATAGTCTTGAATATTTGGGGAATTTGTGTGTTGCCACTTCATGGACTGCTGTTTTGACTCTGGCTTGTAATGGTGATAGTATGTCTTGTCACTGGTAATGACACAATCCACGAAACTGCCACCTTCACCCTTGGTTCAGTGGGTCCTAGCAAACTTTGCATATGGTGTTCTTTCTGTTCCTGAGTGAGCATTCATAGAACCTGCCTGGCTCAAACTTTGCACTATTCCAGTGCCGCCACTGTTTCCAACACCTTGAAGTACATATGTAGTTCTCTGGTTGTAATCCTCTGTTCTTATGAATGACCTGGTAAGACACTCTCCACTTTGTGGTGCGACAGCTGTGCATAGCCATCCAGACTGTGGCTTATCATTCATGTTGCTGTTGCTGCTGCCAAAATGCACCACTTACTCCCTGATAGTGCTCACACCTGCTGTTTGGTCCTCACAAAGGTTCAGCAAGTGCCAATGAATGGGTGCAGTTTTTGGTACATGGAGGAATTCAGTGACACATCTTTGCTTCATACGCAGTTCCAGGTCAGATACCTTTTTGTCAGACTGTCCCTGTGCTGCCATCTGTCGTGCGACAACAAACTGTAATGGAATATTGGTGGGAAGGTTCAGCCTCTACTGCCATACCACCAATATCTGCCTCTGTCATCATGGACCAATGTAATAAAATAAAAGGCATTACTTTTGGAGCAGCCCTTGTAGATTTAGATTTGCTGTTAGGGTGGAATTTTTGACTCAGATGATGATGAGGTGCTGGCAATGTGTTGCCCAGAGAAGCTGTGGATGTTACATTCCTGGAGGTGTTCAAGGGCCAGGTTGGATGAGGCCCCAGGCAGCCTGAGCTGGTGCCTGATGTAGTGGCTGACGAGAGCCTGGCTGGGTTTTAGAGATATTTAAGTTCCCTTCCAACTCAAGACATTCTTTGATTCTGTATTTCCTCTTACCCATGTTTAGAAGAAACAAACTCAAACTGGAGTAGATATGGCGAAGTGCTGCCATGGTAAGAGGAGATGGAGTGTCTATTTTATATTGTGAGACTAAAAGAGCGTATCTTGTCTGATGTGAAAGCTGATAGGAAATGAAGTTGCCTTGTATAAATACGTAAAACCACCATTGAAGGGAAAGAAGCTGTTAAACAGTGCTGTTCAGGGACAGGTTGGCAGTAATGTAGCTTGGCTATGTATTAGAAGCATCTCTCTCCTCATTAAGAATGAGGCTCTGAAACAACCTTCTAGTGGGATTTTGGGGGCAAAGAAAGTCCCTGATTGAGTCTGTTTAGAGTGGAGTTGAGCATTTTTAGGCTCACTTTCTATGTACTTGGAATCGTGGTGTTGATGCTACACCAAATTTCAGTATTTTGGCAACATCCTTTCTTTCCTAGTACAGTGAGACCTCTCTGAAACCATGGAGTTCAGATCTTGTATCAGTTCTTAGTGGAAAAAGTATCTGTATGACTGACCTTGCCTTTCAAGTTGCCCGTACATTTCACTTTCATTTGCCACATCAGTGTTATGCTCTGTTTTGCAGATAGAAGCCTGTCAGGAAGTTCCCTATCATTTCTTCTCTCTGATAGGGAGAATCTTGAATTTTTTATTGTTGTTGTAGCACACTTACCCACAGATGGTGCATGGATTGGAGTGCAGCTAGCAGAATGGATATATTACTTTAGGACATTGTCCTGAGATGAGAAAGTTGGGCACTTGAACCACAGTACCAAGAGAAGGCAGTACAGAATTACTGCTCGTTCAGTGAGCTCAGTCCTGAGAAGGATTGAAAATGAAAGAGGGGAGTGGCACTCTCCTCTGTATTTTTTTAAACAGACTCCTTCAGTTGTTTGAATGTGTGGTGGTAGGTACTTATCATCCATAGACTTCCCAAACTCAAAACTGTAGGATGCTTACTCAGCATCTGTGAGGAGGTTAGACTTGGAGGTACATGATCTTCTCAGCGTTCACTTTGCCGGCTCCTGGCAGCTCAGCACTGGGTGTGTTTTGAAACACTTTTTGAGCTTCAGCTCTTTCCTGAGGAGATTCTCATTCTGGCTTCTGAGTGCCCTTCTGCAGTCACCCATTTCATTCCTTATCAACAATGCACAAAAAGTGGAAGAAATCTGGGAAGGCATGAAGGAGTCATGTGAAGTCCAGCAACTAGATCTAAAAATGCCTTTGTTACTCTCACAAAATTGTTTCTCTGTGATAATGAGCATGGATAAGTCTTAGATTCTGTAGCCGAGGTATTGTGCTCCTGTGATAAATATATGTATATGTAAAATGCAGAAAGCACTTTGAAATGGATATTACCACATTTTGCCACAGAAGACTCTCACGCTAGAACAAAAATAGCCCCTCTTTGTTTTAGGGTTTATTGTAAAGCAGTAAACTTAATCTATTTCCCTGTTTCCTGGTTTTCTGTTTAGGGTGAGATATTCTGTGTACTGTTTGTCTAAAATGGATGCTGATAATAAACAGAGGATAGGTCTTTGAGTAGGTGGGATTTGTGTGCTATTTAAATATTACCAATGTTTGAGTGGTATGTATTTTTTGGTTAATAATCAGCTATGGCATTTGATTTTTAGAGGATTACTTATCCTCCATGGTCAGAAAGAGTAGCAGTTAAGAACAGCAGTGATGTGAATCATTTTGACAGTGAGCAAACTTGTCAGAATGTTCACATTTTCAAGACTAGATAGTCTAAGACATCCATTTTTTCCTAAATATTTTTCAAAGTCCTAATGAAAACTTAAATAGCCATGTCTTGTGGTTTTCTTGAATTGAAAAGATCATGAATTAACAATGTCTTTTTACTGCTAAAATACTACTTGTTTACTGGAAAGTCACAATAACAATAATAAGGTTCAGTGAAGTTCTTTGTAACACCTTTAATAGCTAAATTTGACAGTCCCATAGTGTAAAATGTCAGTTGTAGGGAGAAAAGAGAGAATTCATAATGAAAACATACACTGTAAGGCAGTGAAATACTATTTTGGCTGAATGAATTAATATGGTAAGTACCTTTAAGCCCAAGCTTTTTTCTTTTTTTCTCTGTAAGCTCTGCTTGTATTAATTGTTCATTGATCACTTTGGTATAAATCAGAGTTTTACTGCGTGCGTATGATCCCTTTGTTAGAAAGTGAAAACTTCATGTTTTTGGCTGAAATGCTTGTGTACTACAGCCGTTTCTTGCCCAGGGCCATCTGCATAGGAGAGTTTTCTTTTAACAGTAAATCATAAAAAGATTATAGTAGACTTGCTGGAACCATTCTTCTATATCCCTGACTACTGTTATTAGTAAAGCTATTAAGAACGGAGGCTCAGTGGATGTAAACATGGTATTTGTGTGAGAATACCTTCTTTGCAGTTGTTTCAGAGAGAAAATAAAAATCTGCACTGTGTTCACTGTGCTCACTGGCTCTTTAATTCGGATTGCCAATGATAATGCAGAGTCTACTGCTAAAGGAAGGTAGGATGCAGAGGCAGAAACATTAGTGCTAATCTGCTGCAGAAGGACTAGATAAATCAGCACAGCTCTCATACATCACTAAGAGAGAAGCTGATTGCAACTTGACCATGTGCCTAAGTGGTCACATCAGCAACAAGAACGCAGCATGGATAAAAAAACTAAAATGTACCCTTAGGGCTACTTGCTGTGCAGGACACATAATAACACATCAATGTAAGTTTAAGATTTCTTTTTTTCCTTCTGTAATTATTGATGTTTACAAGATTATATTTTTTATTTTGCATAGATTTAGAGGGAATATAATGGAGTGAAGTATAATGCTAAACAGCTATTAGTTGGGTAATGTTTGTCTGTGAATAATAACGGGCTTTACTGCTGTGTCTCAATATAGCTCTTTTTTGAGGATGTTTTAATATTTAATCTTAGCAGTTGTATCTCAGAAAATGAATAAGCTTTCGGGGGAGATGATAGTGAGATCTCTTCTTCATCTGTTGTCTTACATTTCAAAAGGGTTTGATAGGCAGAATGCCACAAATAATATTCTCCTGGGAGATTTTTTGTGTTGTTTTACTGTTTCTGTTAAGAAAAATACTTATAAGGAGTGATTTCTTTGGACTTTTTTGTATTCCTGAATTATGTGCAAATGGTAATTTTCCTGCAGTTTTAAAAACCTGTGCAATTGTTTAATTTAATGTCACTTGAGCATCTGCAAAAAGGGAAGGCAAGGATAACATGGAAACTGAATAAGCATTGATTGCTAGTCTGAAAATTAAATTTTAAAAGTTTTAGCAGTAAATCTGATTCCAATTTTGTTTTTTACTAAATTAAATTATCATATTTAAATTGAGACTATAATATAGAAAACAAATGTGTGAGAGTGTCCTGGGTAGCCCACATTTCTAGCTCTGTATACCAGACTGTAAAAATACTGTTGATTGTTGCTACAGAGAGATTCCTAGTAGCAATCAGAGCAGCGTGATTAAGTAATACATGGAAAAACAGAATATCGTGGTTCAGGTGTTAAGGTGATGCTTTGTTCAAAGAAAAAAGTGTACAATAAGAACTGAGGTGGAATCCTATGCTTTCTCTCATGACTTTAGGAAAAGAGACAGAAAAATCCAAGATAGCTTTTGCTGTGCACTTGGAAAATGAGGAAAGTTTGGAAGTACTTTAAAATGCAAAACAACAACAAAGACACTTTAAAGACTTAGGATGCATCAGTGAAAAGACACAGAAGAATACCTGTTTGTTTTGTATTTTGCAGTTGTGGACAAATATAATGAGGTTTAGAAACAGACATAGCTTGCATTTAATCTGCTAATGAGTTGTTTCTGTGGCAGTTTTAAACTGCAGGTATAGTTGTATGCTTTTTTCCCCCCACTTCATAGAGCTAAAATACTCAAAGTGTGCCAATTTCAGATCTTGGGCTGCAGATGCTTTTGTTTTGACTAATGTCTATGCCAAATATGTTCTTCTAGTTAGCTTACACCTATTAGTAGGTAAGAGATGAGATTGGAAAAAGAGTGAGGCTTTATGAAAAAACGTCGTTCTTCTCAGCAGAATATATAACCAACCTGGCAAACTGGCAGATAAAATGTGGACTAAGTGGGGAGTTGATTTTTGTGCAGAAAATGCGTATGTATGATCAAACAGGCTCTCAGTTATACTCATTCCCTGAAGCTGCTGAGTTGCTATTAGGAATCCATAAGCTTAACATTCTGTCTGGAAAAATAATGGGAAATAAGAAAAGAGGAAAGCTGTATGGCAACAGGAAACATGGAGGATTGGAGGTTTCTTGGACATGGTTTCTTGTTCTCATGTATCCAGTGTGGTATTAAGATGTAAACTCCATGACAGATTGCTGTATTTTCCACATATGACAACAGTGTTATCAGTCTGTTCCTGGGAGTAAAATCTACTCATGTTAGTGAAATATAGGCATCTTTTTTTAACTGAGTTCAGTGCAACAGCAGCAGAATACTCTGGTTTACAAAGATAATAAAACAATTGTGTAGTCTTCCTTAACTTGTGCCTGGACAAAGTTTTTAAAGATTAATTTCAAAGTTATAGTGAACAGTTCAAAAGTGCTACATAGTCTGTAGTTGTGTCTATAGTGCGATCTTAATGCAAACATTTGGGTTCTGTGTATTTCTATGAAGTTTACTGTGTAGTTGCACTTAAATTATGTGCTAAATGAATTGCATTGTATATGACAAAACTGGACTTGGGTCATGTTTTCTATTGTTTTCTTTTTAGCTGAAGAGACAAAGTCTGAGTGCATTTTGGAGGCTGAATTTGGCTTTGTATGTAGTTCAGGTTAGTCAAGAGAAGGCACGTACTTTTGCTCTAGAGTGAAACTCTGAGTTTATTATGCTGTAGTTTACTGTTACCTTTTTAGATCTTTCACTGGACTCCAATCTGGTCTTCATTTTCACTTTCAGTTTTAGTCAAATTTATGCTAATGATATTTTCTTGTGCTTAAGGAAAAAATATGCAATGGACATCATTCCCTGCACTTTCAGAGCAGCAGGGGATTCACTGATGCTGACTTCAGGATATTAAATTTGCTTAGACCTATGATTTTCAGGTAAAAATATACACAATATTCTTGTTCATGTTGAGTTCAGTGGAAAAGCTTCTATTCACCAACATTACTCATGCAGTGCCTGAATCCTTAAAGCTTTGTGTGTCCTATGTGGTATCTTGCACAAACAAGAAGGTATCTCAAGAAAAATACCTGAGTATAATACAGAGATTCAAACTATAACAACATTTATTTTAGTTTTCTGTCTATAACATAGTACAACTTTGTTTTGAAGCTGAAAGTCTGGCCTCTTTTGTCTCAGTGCTGATCTCTTAAAGCTGTATTGCCCCAGGGAGAGGTCCTTCAAGCTCTGTGACACCAAAAGAGAGAATGTGCTCCTTTTTTGTACAACTTCTTCGTTGTGTTCCTGTCCAAAATCTTGCTAGTTGTGCTGACAAGGTGTGACCTGGTTGTCCTTCTTGGGCTATAGTCACCTCTGTGAAGAGATGATGTTTCCCAGATAGCCTAAAAACTGCAGGTCTTTGAAGAATGCCAGAAAAGCTCCTGTCTTACTTTATCCACACAGACCTAAGAGCTTATTGATTTCTTCCACAAGTTCAATAATCACAAATCTATTCACTGGACTGTGTTTGGATACTCCTTATCACCACCAACTTCCTGTGTTAACTCTCAATCTGTAGTAATGAAGTAACTGCAGATCAACTTGTACTTTCACATCAGTTACCACCTGAAGTACACCTGAAAAATTGTGTTGAACAACTTTGCCCTCAGACAGCATTGCACATTCTGTGAGGGGGATTTAAATGATAACTGTCTCAACAAAGTGAATTATTATCCAATGAATATCTGGAAGAAGCAAGAGAATTTTTGTGTGATTTGACTAGAGTGTAAATAGTACCAGTTTCTGTTGACAGGAAAACTGGATTATTTTACAGCCTGATTAGATCCTCCAACCCAATCCTGAATCTTGTGTTGAAAATCACTGAATATTTCTGAACTATTATGGAAGATGATCACACATAGAAAGGGATTACCATTATCTCTCCTACTTCTCGCATTGTCTTCCCAATCTTGCTAAATGCTACCTCTGAAGTGGATTTCATTCAGAACATTGTGCACTGCATGATACCAGACTGCTGGGGCATACAGCAATGATCTCAAACAGGTAACTCTTAAGGACAACCACTCAGATGATCTTTGAGTCTTGTTTAATGGTGGCTTATAATGAAAATACGTTCAAAGAGGGAATCATGCAGGCTGATATCTGTAACACTCTTATTCAGTGAAAATCCTGATTAGGGTGATGGTGACTTGGGAAGCTTTATGAAGCTCTCAGCAGTTTTTGTTACCTCTCTGTTATTATCCTGGAAAGTAAATAGTTACATATTGGGTAACCATATGGATGATGTGTTGGTGTATTTTAAGAAGATTGCTCAGATGGCTCAGAGCCCATAGTGACAATGCCAGGATTTTTGTGTGCTGAAAATCTAAACAAATAACTAAAAGATAGAGGGGGCAATCGCTGAAAGGAAGAGGGAGCAATAAAATGTGGAGGTCACCATCAGCATTGGTGATAGGGATCAAGGCTGTGGGAGAAGTATCCCGTGGCTGCTTGTACTACAGGTGGGCTGCCTTCCAGTTAGCTTCCTCCATGAGCTGTCAGTGCAGATGGGTGACTGTTCCTTATTTCCAGCCACAGCATGAGGCTGCCAGTGCTTGCTCTTGCCTGCTTCTGCCTCTGTTTTGTGTTCCCTCAGTGACTGCAGCTGAACTTTGCAGGAGAAGGGTAAGAGATTGAACTTTTCACTTCAGGTCAATACAAACCCCATTTCTCAATTTACCAACTTAGCCTGCCTCTTTGTATAATAAGGAGACCACTGAATAATCTAGTGTTTATTTCTCTGGAGAAATGGTGACTGGTGGAAGACAGGAGACAAAGGGAGGTGTGATGAAAAATACAAAGAAAATTCTTGAGATACTGAGTAATTCTGTAAGGACAGTATCTGTCACCATTTCTGTTCAGTGCTTGAATACTGCTTATAGGTACTAGCAATCTGTCAAGTGAGGAAGGACCTTGCCTACCTACTCCCTCACTGCTCTGTAAATGTAACCTTGCTGATGGAAAGGAACTGTTTGAAACACTGACACTTTCATCTTTTAGTCAGGATTTATCATGATCTGTAAATCACATAATTCTTGTAACAAGAAAGTTTTAGATGTTTTAAATCCTGGCAGTTCTTCATCCAGCAAGGAGATTTGAGAAACACCCAGGCAATGAGCCTTCTCTCAGACTAGATGGAGTGGGCTGTTTTATATCAGGAGTTGCATTTCCTAGTTTGCTACCTCTGCCAGAAATTCTTCTGCCTGCAACTCTGTCATTTGAGCTTTTATCTGTTTTTGTGGGGAGGGAACTTAACCATCCTGGTTACACTGCCATCACTGCAAAAGTAGTTCTGCAGACTGCAAAAGGCTATGGGAAATTGATCATTGCACACAAGTGCGTAATTTTTCCAGACCATAATGAATAACGATAGAATTGCCAACTCCATTTTGCAGAGGGAGATACTTCAGTCAGATCTATGCTTTTAATACTAAAAAAACCTGTGGACAATTCTGAACAAACAGGGTGGCAAATATAATTTTTTAATGCCTGTTACTACTTTTGCTTCTAGATATGCTATTAACTGTCACAACTGTTTTCTGTTACTGGATCTGCATTTTTGAGAGATTGCTTGAGCACAAGTTGGATTTTTTCCAGGAACAAAAAATCATGTAATCACAAAGTTTCTCAATGAGTTTCATTATGAGCATCAACTCCGCCTTTTTTAATCTCAGCAGGTATACAAAAACCACATTGGCTTCAGTGGAAATGCTCTTGTGTGTATTTGAGTGGAGAATTTGACCAGGAGTGGTTTGCAACATATAAAGCAAGCTTGAAGTTTCAGTGCACGTGAGACAGCTTATCTCTTATACCACGTGATAACTGTGTTGCTGTTTGCTGAGCTCTTTATGGGTAGGTTATATGTTAGTAGGGAATATTTGAATGTCACTGTGGAGCTCAGCTTGCTGTGAGCAATGTGCAGTGCTCAACAGTCAGATATGTTTCATTTGCTGCTTCTCGTATGAAGAATTGCTACTGTGGTAAATGGCAATATTCCAGATTGCATCTCGGTCACATGGATTATTCCCTGGAGCAATGCTTTACTGGAAAAGAGAATATAGAGGGTTTGTTTAAGTGGGTTTTTTTTTTTGCAATTTTGGTGTGCTCACCCAAGAACAGTAAATACTTCGTGCAAGCATAGCTGCTGAAAGTCTGTTGCATGTTAGCTGTCCGAGGAGAGACTGTGCCAGAGGTCAAAGTAAAGAATTACATATCTTTTTTTCTCCCCCTCTTCTCCACTGAGATGTGTAATGTGCTAAGAATTGCATCACAGTGATGACTGAAATGCTTGTTGTATTTGATGAACATGTACTGTGGTCAATTTTGAAAGAGCCTAGCACCTATCCAGAAGATCCAGTGACATCTAGGGAGCAGTGGTGATAGTAGTGGCATGGAGTGTTGTAAAAACAAGAAGGTCCAGCAGAAGTGAAGCAGACATTTCCTGAAGGAGCTGGAGCACTGGAAGACAAACAGAAAGCTGCTAAAGCAATTTGGCTTTCACTTCAAATATATGGAGAGCAAGTGGTCAAATGTATCAGCCTGTGTGTACTCCTTGTTGTTTTGAGGACATATATTCCCACTGAGCAGTCTTGAGGGCACTGGTTTTCAGCCAGCTAATTCACTTTATTTTTATTCACATATGCATATAATCCAAATAATCTAAGCACAAAAATCCTATGCAGAAAGGATTTTATAAAAAGCCTTGGATGTTAATGCTCCAAAGGAGACTCAGTGTCTCCTGGGATTAATGAGTAGGTGGGAGGAGTTCATTGCCTCAGGCGAAGCCCTGGGCCATTAATTCCAGCTAGTCATTAATCCCTGTATAATGCCCTATGCTGATGCCACAGTTCCTGTTATAACACAGAAATAGAACTGACTGACCTATGGATTTTGATGGGTTATGTTATTCTTATAATGATTGCTTATACTTCTAAATGTTCATTGCTATAGTGTTGAACAGAGTTCTTATAAGCTGCATGTCTTTCCAGAGATAATGCATTGTATATTACTCATGCGGAAGCCTGAAATGGTGT
Source organism: Phasianus colchicus (assembly GCF_987193195.1). Classification (NCBI taxonomy): domain Eukaryota; kingdom Metazoa; phylum Chordata; class Aves; order Galliformes; family Phasianidae; genus Phasianus; species Phasianus colchicus. The sequence continues at coordinate 19,796,458 of NC_143442.1, forward strand.
TACTAGAATTCCATTATGCCCTAGTCTTTAAATAAACATTGAGGTAGTCTTCAGAAAAGAAAAATTGAAAGCAATACTCTCTAAAGTGTGTTAGCATATGTATTTTCGTATCTAGAGTAAATGAAAATTGAACATACAGTTCTTTTACTTTGTGGTTGCCAAGTAAGGTGCAGTGCAGTTTAAGTTGCGTTCAGTTTGTTTAAAAGAAAACACAAAGTTCCTGAACTACTAAAATGTTAATAAAGTTACTTCTAAACCCAAATATATAATGATAAAGGACAGACTAGTATAAGCCATTTAGAAGCAACTGACATGTGCCCTTTACGTATGTGCTTGTGCACACAGCAGTGTACAATAAACATATTGCTGGGCAGATCTTAAAGTGAAGGAGAAAAAAGTTCAAGAGCAAAACAGCCTCCAGCTTAGCAGATCATGTGAATGCACATGACTCAAAGCAAGCATGGTGTTTAGCTAGGAAACAGCAGCGGTAAGAAATGCCAGTGTGCTAGAATTGACCTCTTTAAATTCTCCTTAAAATACTTCATTGCAAGAAAAGTTATCTGACCTTTACATAGATCCCTTCATTGTCAGGAATCCCAAAGCATTTTACAGATGCAGATACTTGGTATTGACATGCGTGTGTCAGAAGGAAAACTAATTGCACAATGATTGCACAGAGCTTTGGAAATGTAGCAGTGTCACCACAGCTAGGTCTGACAACTCCATTCTCTGAAAAACCATGCAGGAGTACTGCAGAGCAGCTCAGGTCAGGAAGTGTGGGATACTTTGCTGAAAATATAGGTGAGTTAACAAAGTTAGACTGTACGGGAACAGTGGTAGATAGCTTTAAAAAGAGAATAGGCTGAGCTATCTGTAATTAGTGCTTGTGGTGAAGATGTAATTGTATTACTGAAATGTGGAATTCCCGTACTACATTAGTTCCAAGAAATAGGGTATGAGTTGTATGGGGCTGATTTAGAATAAATAACCACTTCCTAAAGAGAGCTGTCTGTGATCGTTATTTAGCCAGCTGGGCCTTGTTTAGTATATAAATTCAAACTTGCTCACAGTAAAGTGTGTTGGGACGTAGTAGAGTAAGAAAAGAAGCTTAGGGTAGACTGTCTCTTGGTATATTGAAGATGTCTGAAATGTATAGATATATTCATAGGAGAAGTTGTATTTGAACTTTAGAAAATATATTGTGGGGAAAAAAAGACTGGTGTATAATATATATTTCTTCCTCATTGTGAAATTTTGTTGACCTTTGTGCTCATTTCCTGCACTGAGTCTAGAGGCAGTATTCTTTCGTTTTACAAAGACTAGTTGGAATTCTGTTCCGTTCAGTTGTGATTGCCAGTTCTAATGCTTATAGCACCTTTCTGTGAAAACCAGTGTTTTGAAAGCAATTGAGTTTGGTGATCTGTGTCATTTCTTTTCCTTGCTTTAGCATTCTGTGCTGTTACAATTCAGCTTGCTGCTGTGCAGGAGGAGGAGAGGTGGATGGAGAAGGAGGCAGCAGCCCTCTTTCTTTGCTCACTGCCCATTCTCCCACTTTCCACTGGTTGTATTCTGTACTGTTTACAGGGCTGTTAGAGGAATAAGTAGGGTGGGAGGAAGGAAGAGGAGGGGAGGACAAATTGAGACTAGGAGGAAGCCTTTGCCCTCTGGGTCATTGTAAGGCAAACATACATCCATTCAACCCTTTGAGAATCACTTGTGTAAATTAGACCATTTTAGGGCATGATGAGGATTTCCACTTTCATAAACAGAGATTGATAACATTGAACATATTCCTTGGTGAACTAAGAATTTGTGAAGACTTAAGAAGATAGAACTAAAAAACTGAAAAGTAGTCCCTTTGGAGACTGCATTTATGTTGTGGATGGGAAGCTGAGATGATCCTGATGTTCCTCAAAGATGTGAGTAAGGCTTTATCAAGTACTCAGCGTTGGCCTTAGCTAAACCAGAAGAAGATGGTTCTAGCAGGCAGCACGTGCAAAGTTCTGAAACTTAGTATGGAAATAAGGGACCGTGCCTTTATCCCAGTAACCTGAACACAGTTTGCTTCCTTCTTAGCAAGTTCAATGCCTGTTAGCTTCTATCGTTCCCAGTCTTCTGATTCATAGGTTGTCTTATGGATGGGAATGTTTGAAACTGAAGGGAGGATATATTGGAACTCTGTGCAGATGCGATTTGGAGTTTAATTTGTGTTGGACACAAACAGTTAGAGAGCTGAAGTATCAGATATACAGGAACAACTGGAAACCCCTGAGTTAAACTCTTCCAAAGATAACAATGACTTCCTGCGATGTCTGAAGTGTTCCAGAGAGGCACCAGCAGTACTGATGTGCTGTTTCCAAAGAGATGTATTACTGCAATTTGGTGCTGACTTATTATTATTTTAATATATCTAGTCTGTTTCCTTTTTCTTTGAAATGACTTTTTTTCCAAATATTTTTAAACTTCCTTCCTGAAGTTTGTCTTTTTTTTCCAGATCCCAAAATTAGATTGTCACATTTCCTCATGAAGCTTCTTGTGCAAGGTGGCATTGAGGTTTTGCAGTCTGAAGTTCCAGTAGATGATCGGTGCTGTCATGCATGCTATCCCAAACCAGTGGCAAACTTTAAAAAGTCAATGCATGCCTTAACTACTGTCCCATGCCCCCCTCAGTCTGTGCATTCTGACACTTGCTTGATTTTGCTGGGTCCTATTTGTTTAAGGTACCACTTAATCCATGACTTGCATGCTGCATTCTTGTTTGAACTTAATAGCTGTTAAACCAAAAAAGTTATTTTAAGAATGGGCTTGTCAAAGAGAGCGTACCTTCTCTCTTCAAAGACTTCTGAGATATTTTAATTAAAATGTGACTGCAGCATTTAAATGGATGACTAGTGAACTTGTGGACTGTCTAGCTTTTAATTGGCAGATTATTCACTGAGTGTTTAATGGGGAATTGTAGGAGAGGGTGAGGAGTTAGTTGATTTTTAGATAAATTCATTACTGCTTTTATTTCTAGTGATAGTTTGAAGTTGATTAAATCCCCAGATAGATCCACAGATTCATTTTTAAATCTTCTCCTGCGAAATATGAAAGATGTTTTCTTAAAAACATGTAGTTAAACCCTGGGCTTGAGCTGGGCAGCCCCACATCTGAAACAGGATGTTAGGCTTGTGGTCATCACAGCTGTGGCTGTGCTCATGACCTGTACAGCTGCTGCACCAGCCTTTTCCTTTATTTGTCTGCTTCTTTCTTTATGAGCTTTGAATGACTGCTAATAAAATCTGCTCTCAAAAGGGCTTGGAGTCCAAATGCCTGCCTGTTTTTATAATCTGATGGATCATAAGTACAGCCAAATCTGTAGGTATGCTTATGTTCTCTATGGAAGGCTCTAGGACAGTTAGTGCAGGGAGGAAGAAGAGTGGACAGATATACCATGAAGTTAACCTAATGCACTACTGGAACTCTTCAGTGCCGTATCAGTCTACAGGAAAAGACCGTGGCATCAGGGTATTAGAACAAAGAAAGAAGCATTGTTTAAATTAATGGAATTTTATTTTGTTTGAAAGTTGTGACAGTGCTCAATGGGCTACCCTGTTTGGTGCTTATGAGTTTGGTGTTGCTGTTTTTGTTTATCTAAGTAATGTAATCTAATATTACAGTGCATGACTGGTTATGATTCTAAGGCCTCTGGAAATACACCCGCAGGAGTATGTCTGATCCTTGGTCATTTTGGGGCTCCTTCTAAGGTCTTGGACTGATATTCTTTTTCAGTAATTGTCTGCCATCCAGTTGTTTATAGAAACAGAATGACTCATAACTAAACAACAAAGACAAAAGTACATTTTCAAATCAGATGTTGGTAAAAGTGTGATATGCAGATAACTTGCAGGACTTAGGTGCTCCTTGTCCTGTGAACAGGCCAAAGGGTAGCAGTGATGGCTCATCAAGGATTCTTTAACCTGCTTTGTTATTTGGAAGACAAACAATTGGAAGTGTCTGACCAATCTGGGTATTCATCTTTGTACAGTCAGAGACAATGAGGTGGGGCATGCAAGTTCAGGGCGGACAGGAGAATTAGCTACTGTTTTAGTTTTTCTTTTGGTGGTAAATCGACATTATTTTAATGAGAAGATTATACAACTAGATTGTGAATCATCGTTGTGCTAGATGAATAAATTTTTATTCTCTAGTGTTAATTAAATTGATTCAATAAGGTACTCTAAATGCAGTATGGAGGAGTAATGTAGGCAGTATGTACATGTGTGTACATCATCTTCTTTTGCATAGAAATATTACTAAGATTTTATAAGATTAATAAATGTAGATTAACATTGGAAAGTCAAACCAAGTGATCTGTTCCTATGTTAGCGTTTTGCATGGCTTTGATTTCTTCTGCAAGTGCCTAACTGGAGATGGTATTGTGCAGGAAAAAATGTGGTTATTTTCTTGGTTTTTGAAGGGGTTGATTACAATGTTGTCCCAAGATTTGCATCACCCCTTGTTGGCAATTCTTTTTCTGTCTGCAGCTATTTCCAAAATGTATTCATTCATTCCTGTTCACAGTAGAACCCCCTCACATCTTTGCAGACTTGGCCAATAAGTTGATATGTTCGGCACAGGAGCAGGAGCCAAAAGCTGGCAAACTGTTAGTTGCTGTTCTGTTTAATGCTTTCTATTGTAGAACAAACGGAAATACATGAAAAGTTGAATGTAATCTGCATTTACACGGGTTATTCAGGAAAGGAATTTCAATAAATGAGATTTATAGACAGTAACATCATGTTGCCACTCAATCCCATCAGTGTCTACGAAGTTTAAAAGCTGGATGTGTAGATAATCATATACCAATGTATGTGCAAAAGTTTCAAGAAGATGATGTTGAATGGTTGCATCTGTTACTGGCATGAATTACTTGAAGTGTAAACTAGATACGGTTATACCTGAATGAAAGGTTAGCGTTTGTGATCTTTGGCACAAGCCTTACTATGTTAGAGGAAGAACAACTTTTTCTGAAAATACTTTGTTAAAAAGTTTTGTGGTGTTTTTTTTTTGTGTGTGGATCTCAACTCTAAGTGTGATGATTTCTGTGGCTAACATAACAGTCCTTGATTTTAGCATGCTGCTTGGGCTTTACTAAATTAATGTTCTGTCAACTCTTGAGGTGACAGAAGAGCCAGGAAGCAGTTTCCAGCAATGTGAAAGATGTATTTTTAAATGTAGCACAGGGTTGTCAGAGGTTTTGGATCTTGGCTGACCTCATTATTGGATAGCAATGTCCCAGCCACGGCACTCTGGCTGTCATCATCACTATAGGTCTGCTCCCTGTGGAAATACCTAGGATTGGTCATATGTCCTGGCAATGAGACATGCAATGGTACCTCACTCACTTAAACAATGCGTAGTCTGTGTCAGCTATTTGTATAATGTACCTTTGTAATTTAAATTAAAATGGCCTGCAACAGCAGCAATAGCTAAGTGAAAAATAATTTAGAAATGCATATGATAGATTAAATTATTGGTCTAACCTAAATATCTGAGCTGCAGGTATGTTATATTGAATTCAGTCAGAGTGGAGACCTGGGAGGAATATATAGTCTCCACTGCTGGACAGGAATTATTTCAGTCATAAAGAAATTGTAATAAAAATTCCTGCTGATGTCTCACTGACATCCTTGACCTTCCTTCTGAAATGTAGTTTATCATAAGAGTTTCTCTTGCTTCTCTTTAGCTTGATCACCCTGGGAAAATGTTTTCCTGTTAGCTGGGATAGTCTTGTAATTTGCAAGTTGCCTTTGTGCCCGGGGTCAGATTTCTGTGCCACCTTAGCTCTATTCATCCTCGGGGAGTTGGTGCTGACTTGCTAGACTGGACCTGTCCTCAACAGCCAGCATAACTATTCACATTAGGGCTGCTCTTTTCAGAAGCTGCCTTTGAGATTAACAGAAACAGAACTGGCCTAGTGCTTACCACGCTGGAAAAGCCATCCTGTTTGGAAAAAGCATTTTAATTCTGAATAAAACATTGGGCTGGCTTTTAGCTCATGAATAGCGCTTTATTCCACTTCAATAAATATCGGAAACGACAAGTAACCACATCATGTCATGACCTTACGTAAGTGTCTGGCAAAGTTCCAAGTTATTTCCACAGATGCACAGTGCAGGTTGCTGTGGGTGTCTGAGTTAGGCAGTACTCTGCAGACGGGGCCCATAAAATAACCTGGAAGATATCCAAGATCTGTGGACTAGTCCTGGCTTGGCAGATACTGCTGTATCTCAGATGCTTCATTCCCGGGCTCCTTAGCATGGTTGAATGTTAGCAGAAAACCGAAGAGGATTTTGTACAAAGATCTGGAAAGCAACATTGCTTTGTTAACAGGGAAAGTTCAAGAGACTACAGGTCATAGGAAGACTCGTGCCCTCTCATCCTACTTGTCTGCCTGTGTGCGATGACGAGTCTGCTCTGTTTGAACAGCCTTAATCAAACACAAAATGTCTTCTGCAGCTTTGAAAGCTTCTAGTGCTGCTGTGAGATCACTCCCTGCATAGTCTCACCCAGCAACTGCACGCCTTGTCGTATGCTGTCATTGTGAAGGTGAACTTCATGGTTCCCTTGTACTATATTTTTATAGGGGATTATTTTTATTTGATAAACCTTTTTTGATTTGGTGGCTTGATAAAGATGAGAATTCTTCATGTGGAAACCCCAACCTGTTATTTACTTCTTGTGAGATTATTAAAAGAGTCAGTGCTTAGGTAACTGTTTCTGAATGCTTAAATATATTTAAATTCTGTCCCTTGTGTCATTGAATGTCAGCGCTGTATAGCTTCTGATATGCCTAAGTTGTTGCTATAAATGGAGATGGTTAAGTCATTCTGGTGTTTTGGCAAATTCTGTAGCCACAGTTTGTGAGTCAGGTAGGGAAGGTTATTTTGTTGCAGATGCTTTGTGTAGGCTATCACTCAAAATATTAACATTAAGACGTGTAGACTCCTGCCAGATTTCTCTTGATGTTTTTTTATTTAGAGCGGAGAAAATCAGATTGAAGTTCTGTCATTTAGTGTTGGATGGAAGGCTCGCTCTCTTTAGTGCTCTGTTTCTATACAGCAATCAAATCCCACATACTGTACTATGCCAGGAAATCTGCTAACCTTTCATATAATATGTAATAGATTTTGTAGCTGGTGCTGCAGAGCCATTTTCCATGCAGGAGGATTTTCAGCTATTTTTTTCCGCTGCCTTGGTAAGATTTGCAGTGGTTCTTTCTGCAGTGCCAGATGCTGTATATAAAACAAAATTATATACTGTTCTCTTGCTTGTTGAGCAGGAGAGAAGAATCTAGTTTCAAACCTTTCTGGGAGAGGTTGCTAGAAATGCTGAGTTTAAAAAGGCAGATCAAGAGTGGGAGATGAGAAAGCAAGGCAAAACTTGCCAGAATGTGATGGCAAATGCTGAAGCTCAATAGAAGCACAGTTGATGTACTGACATTAAAGGGAATATACTGAATATATAATCATTCTGGATATATGCATAGGGTTTTGCATTGTAAGATAATCAAATGAGTAGCTCTTTGTACATACATTTACTGACACTGAAGGGAATTGCACTGGAACTCCAATGATCTATATTTAAAGAGAGATCAGCCCAATTACATTCTATAGTGTATGTCTGTGTATTAGTGTATGTCTGAAGGAATGCAGTGTCAGAATAATATTATTTTGGCTGGCACATCTGTGGTATCCTTAATCTATGTATCTTGAAGCATTTTACAAATACTAAACACTTCATTCAGCAGCATCTCACTGGGCTGTGTTCATCAGCTTGGTGATGAATTAATACAGACTGGGAATTAAAGAGTCCCACATGAATAGCCTTGGTGCCCAGCGGGTCATGTTTGGCCTGTAGGTTCCTTTATTTGTCCTGCTGCTTTCTTTCCTGTCAGGCACTGGGTTAGCAGATGTTAGGCCAGTGTGTTTACCTAGTTGACAAGTGTCCCTTGCTGTCCCTTCTACTGATGCAGTGCAAGCTGAATTCTACCACAGTCTATGAAGAGGGGGGATATGGTCTGGGCAGTGTTGCAAGGAACTGTCTCAAAATGGGACTCTGGATGTTGTAGGTGCAGAGGTTTGGCTGTCCTGCTGTAAGGCATGAGAGAAGAGCCGAAAAGGAGCACATCAAACATGGGTCAGATTCTCATTAGTGAACAAAGCCTAACTTGTGACACTGAGAATTATAGTTCTGAATGGATACATCTTTTATCTTTCAGTGACTTGAAAAACATAGTGATAAATTCAGAGATGATTTGGCTCAGCCTGTTTGAAGACTTTTCCAGATAGAGCCACTTGAGGTTTTTTTTTTGTATGCATGTGCGCTACTGTTCTTTGTACTGTTTGGAGTGATGATTATAGATCTAAGTAAAATGTAGTTCTGCAAGTTAAAGAAAAGGCAATCTTTTTTCTCTTTAGTGAGACTGCTGCTCCAGTAAAGATAATGACAGTTGAATCCAGAGTCTTGTCACATCAACCTTGCATCTTCTGGTAGTTTGAAACAGCTTTTCTGGCCATCATAATCTCTTTCTGCTACTTATACACTCTGGATACATCAGCTTAATCACATCTCTCACTCTAAGTGACCTATATGAGCATTATTTGAATTTTTTTGTCCCTTTGGAAAAATGTTAAACTGGTATGTAATTGGAGTAACGTTGATGTCCAAGGTGCTTAACTTCTGTCTTAAGGCAGAGCGGAGCAACAGACCCGTGCAGGCAGTGTTGACTGTGCTTGGCAACTTTACATTGGCCCTTCTTTACTTTTTTATTGAAGTGTTACTTCTGGACACTCGTAGAGGTGCTAAGCTTGCAGGAAGGATTAGCCCCATCTGAAGCTAGCACTACTGGCCCTCACTGGGGAGTGCAGTTATTCAGTAGTAGGTCTGCAAGCCTACTTACACTACTCTTTCTAATCATGTCAGATCTGTTACACCTGTTAAGTTTTTTTTAAACTTAAGTGACACTGATATGAAAATTTTGTGATTTTGCTGTGAGAAATCACCACCAGTTTTCAAGATAGCGACAAGAGTATGTAATAGTCATTTCATTTAGTTTTTTGTTTACTACTTTAAGGAAGTCACAGTAGATTCTAAGTTTTGGATATAAAAACAATTTCTGAAATGGATTATTTAGCATAAAGACTGGGTGGGGACCTTCTAAGTTCTGTGCTCATCCATGTGTCACTTGGTAAGGCAGTGCAGAGCCTGTGACTAAAAAAAGGGCCCAGATCTGAAGCATAGGCTCTCTGTATGTGTCCCTTCCCAGAGAGAAAATTTCTTACTCCAAGAATGATCAGCAAATCTCCTTAAGACTGCAGTGTGGTCAAACACAGTACTTCTCAGCTGTCTGTCTCTAATAGTTTTACATCAAGAATCAGTTGTGATGACTTGGGAATACAGCAGAGATCTCCTGAGTTCTTGTCAGTACATTACCAGACATAATGCCTTCCTACAAGAAGACTGATCTTTAGTGTTTTTGGGACAAATCAGTTGATATAAATTTGTTTTACTGCAGCTAGTGAAACTGTTAGTTTTTTGTCATCTGAGTATCCATTCCAACACAGTTGTATGCAATGGACTCCTTAGGAATTATATGGATATAAGCTCGTATAGAGAAAACAGAAGTCATCTTACCTAGGAGCTATCAAAATTTTTACGGAATTAAGTTCATTAAATTGAAAGGATAGAATAATGCTAATAAAATGACATTGTCTGATGTGCCCTAAACATGTCAGACATGTACAGCTTCCTTATTTATAAAACTGAATTTTCTTCAGTATTATCAAAGGAAGACAGACCAGATAAACAGCAATTATCACATTTTAAAAATTATACGGAAAAAGAAAGTTTCTGTATTTCTAATGTTTGATTTTTATTGTATTATACTTTTGAATACTTTTTCATAATATGATTTTAGAGTTGCAAAGTTAGCAAAATTATATGAAATGGAATTAAATATGAAGGCATCTTTTTTCTCTCAATTAATGAAACCTTCAGTGCTGTTTTGTAATTATACTTGTGGTTTGGAGGATAATGTCTCTTTTTGTATGTAGGGCATTTGATTCCTCTGGTATCTAATAATGCTCAAGAAGTATAGACTCCTGCAATGTAGCTCAAGCTGTAGCTTGTTTTCACAGCTCTTTCTATTATGAAGACTTTCTTTGAATGGTGAGTAGATAGACAGTATCAAAGGGGCAATAATAAGCTTTGTCTGTATTACTTCACAATAGAGAAAAAACCCTAAAAGAATGGACAGGAGTGTAGGTCATGGCAAATTAGGTAGCCCTTCAGTTAAGAAGTGTTCAACTCTAATATTGCCAGTGCCAGTGACTTCTGTTTTCTAGTACTGAAAGTCTCATCTCAGTACACCAATTCACTTCAAGAATTAATGATTTCTTGCTGTTGGAAGAAGGGTAAAGTATATCACATTACTTCTCAATAAAACCTGTTTCACTTCTGTTAGGAGTGCATGAGAATGCCCATGTACATGTGTTATCACTGCAGTGCAGAGCCACCTGCTTCAAATACTTAATGCTTTTGATACTGATATCCCACAAAACTAAAAAGTTGCAACTTCAGTATATTGGTGCATAGCCATAAGTGATGACACTTAAGGAAATTGCAAATAATAGGAACTGAAGTTGAGAAATGAATTCGGAATATAGAAATAATCATATCCAATGAAAATAATGGGAGCTTTTCTGCAGGTGGAATTAATGAAAAAGTTTTTCCTTTCCATTTGGACTCCTTCCTGTTACAGATATTGTAAGTCCCATGATGCACCTACTTGATGAGAGACGATGTGTGTGGTGCCATGTCTGGGGTAATACCCATGGCCATTACCCAGCCAGAGCGTGCACAGGCTGCTCAGCTGGCTGCCACCCAGTGAAGTAAATGAGAGAGAGAACTGGAACTGATTTGCTCTGCTCTCTGTAAAAACAGTGTGTAAATTTTCTAGCATTGCTGCTTGCTTTGTGAAAGTCTTAGCCCTTGTAGTGCCTTTCTTCTAGTGGGGTTGGAGCAAGAATGACCAGGGTTCATGTGAATTAGGAGTTGTGGTATATTTACTACTACCTTTTTGTCATCTTTTAAACAAAATATGATTCCATTTAAAAAGGATCAAGATAAAAAGATATTTAAGAATTAAACAACTGAGTGAAGGACTAGAAAGATGTTTACTTTGGCAGTGATAACCCACTCTTTCTTGGTTGTTTTAACCTATCTGTCTAAATGGGATAGGTTGAGATTTCAGTATGCTACTGAAATTATTTTAGCTGTGTGCAATATGGGTACAAAGAAGAAATGGTTGTTTGCTCAAGTGGAATGGCTATGTAAAAGTTCAGAAAACCAGTTTGCTTCCCAGTGAGTTTGTCATCAAGTGTATCATTTTTATAACCAAACATAAGTGTTAGAGTATCCTTTTAAAAGCCGGGTCTTCCAGAATGACGAACTGAATGCCACAAATGTTTCACAGAGAGCACTTTTAGTCAGTTTAATAGAAGTGCTCTTTCCCCTGAGATGCCAGTCCTTGTGATGACTCATCTGCTCAGTGAACTATGGAGGGACCCTCCAGAGAGCTATCCTCAATTTTCTGTGTTTATCTTAAGATTTTCTGTTGTTTCTGAAACAATGGTGTCTAATTATTTTGAGACAAGTCTTATGTTCATTGCCATGACTTCTGAATTTTCTCCCTTCTAATTAAACGAGTTCTATTTTGGCTGTGTTGCACTTTGCTCCTACCCATAACCCATTCATACTCTTCCTTCTTACTAACTTTTCTTTCTTTTTATGATTCAACTTCCAGTATTTTTCCTTCCTTCCTACCCCCATGTACTTCTCTTTCTTACTGTCCTCTCTTGTCATAAGGTTTGGAAATGGTTCTTGTTATGAATGATTTTCTGTGCATGAGAGACCTAGGACTGTTCAGCCTGGAGAAGACTGGGGAGAGATCTAATCAGTGCTTACAGAAGGGCAGTTGTCTAGCGGCTGGGGTCATGTTGGTGCCCGGTGACAGGACAAGAGGCAAGAGGCACAAACTGGAACACAGTTCCATACTGACATGAGGAAAAGCTTCTTTACTTGGAGGGTGATAGAGCTCTGGAACAAACAGAGAGGTTGTGGAGTCTCCTTAGAATCACAGAATCATGGAATGGCTTGGGTTGGAAGAAACCCAAAGAATCACCAAGTTTCAGCCTGTCTGCCACCAACATACAGATCTGGTACTCTCCTATGGAGGTACTCGAAACCCACCTGAATACTCTGCTGTGTAACTGTGCTTCAGCAGGAGGGATCCAGAGATCCCTTCCAACCCCTATGATTCTGTGATTCTTTGCTGGAATATGCTTGTTTCCATGCACTAGAAAAAGTAGGCTATGTTCAGTCATACTCTCTGAATTATAATTATGTAGTTTGCCTTCAGATTTTCCCCCTAATTATTTAGTATTATACATGTTTTGATTTCACAGCAGTGTTGCTGAGAGAGCTGCACAAGCTGCTTTTAAAGCAACTCACACTGTAATCAAAATAATACTTTTTTTCAAGCATTGAAGTAAGACTGATGTTATAAAGAAAATTTCCCTGTATGTTTATTTATTTGCATTTATGAAATATCCTTACTATTGTTAGGCACAACTGTAGTGGAAACAGGCACGTTGGAAGTTGATGTTTGCTTGTTTCTGTGAGAGGCAAAGGTGGAGAAGGTGGAGCATTAGGCTGATCTCACTGAACTCATTAAGAGGTTTATATTGGTTCAAGAGGAATTAATATTTAACCCAGACTTTCTTTCCAGATTAAAACAGATTTCTAGACCAACATGCTTCTGTGCTTGGAGGTTGTAAACATGAAAGCAGAATTAAAAATCAGCTCACCAGTTTGTTTTCTTTTTTTTTGTTTCAAATCTCCTTGTGAAATCTGTGAGAGTAGAGAAGAAAATGTACTGTTGATGTGCAATGGATAAAGCCACTGCTGCGCAGTGTCAGTTCCAGGCCATTTAAGTGTCATTTAAGTTGTACTTAAAACCTATTTTTAGACTTAAGTACTGCACAGACCTTGTGCTGACCTTACAGAATTTTACTAGAGGAGTGTGACTCCAGCCTGCTGTTGGAGTCTCGCCTGCCCTGGAAGCTTTGCAGTTTTCCTGTCTTAGTGATACATAGCTAGTTCCACATATTCTTCTTCAGATACAGCCTTTATCATAGCATTCTTGCAAAGATGCATTGGTTGTGTGCATTGAAACTTCCTAATTTGGAAGGTGGTGGTTTCAGGCTGGAGCAATAATTTGGTTTAAAGGCTCTTGCTAATTCTGACTTTTTTAGCACATAAATTTGCTATGCAGCTTACTATATGTGATCAGATAAAAGGTATGCACATTACTGCAATTAAACAGAATTTACTGTTAAAGCTATTTAGAAACAAAAGCCTCTTTATGGTGTGACCTTTTGTCTGAGCTGAAGCTCTGCTACAGAAGAATGGAAGAGATCAGTTCAGAAGCACCTTACGAAGGGCGTGATGTGGAAAGCAGCCCGTAGCTACCCAGACAAGGAGCTGAGAATTACCAGTCTCATCTTCTTGTAAGTCTGTTAGTACCTGCATCCAGTATCTTTCAGGCTGTCTTCTTGCATAGTGTACCCAGACTGAGCCCTCCTGAAAGAACATCTTTGGTTCTCCTCTCCTTGAAGGAGTATGTCTGAAAATAGAAGATGTCACTGAAAATGAAAGGAGGTCTTCTGCTTCTAGAACTTTCAGAAATTATTCTTGGAGAAGGTTTGCCCTGTACACAACTCATGAGATGACACCAGACTTAATATAAGTACTGTAGGTTTTTAAAGGTTGGCTGTAGTGGTAGGAAAACTTGTATTAAAATAGTGTCTTCTCATTGTAGCTCAGCACTTTGTTTTCAAGTGATTTCTGTTGGTTTTGCTAATCAAGATGCAGATTTACAATTCTTAACTTTGCAGAACATTTTCAAGAGGAGTGAGATTACATTCTGCATCATTCAGAAAATTCCAGCTAAGGTGTGATTTGCTCCATCTCTCTACCAGCGATAATGAAAAAGGAAGAAAGAAGAGCACAGCTTGATTTTTTTCTGATCTTGTATTGAGTTTGAAGCGCTACCACTGACAGATACCGTCATCTCATTTCAATGTGAACAAATAACACCGACGTAATTGTAAAAAAGTAAATACAGAATTGCATGATGCTCTTTTTCAGATGCATTTGAAAGCATGAACTTCATGTTGAGGGCGGTTGAATTGTTATATAGTTGTTGGTTGTTTTTGCCATAAGTGCATTATTCTATGGTTACACATGCAGTAAAAAAATGTGTAACCCAGATGGTCTTTTTTTCTTCTTTATATATTTCCTTTGTCCTTTTCTATATATGTTATCTTCCTGCCCCTCCCAAACAAGTCCTATCTCCACCCAATTGCATTTCCTGAGTGGATTCCTCTAGGAGACAGAATCAGAGGGCTGCATGATGTCATTTCTATCTTTAAATTAGATGGAGCAGAATAGGCTGTGTAATTTGTTTAATGATTGCTCATGCTCTAATTTCCTTGGATTTGATTTTTTGCAGTGCAGTCTTATCTTTGGATTTCTATCTGGTAGCCAAGTCTGCTATTTGGCATGATTTCAGTGAGCTGGGTACATTTTTCTGTTCAACTAAAACTCAAGGGGATTCTGTGATCAAATTCTGCATACAGAGCTTTTCAAGCACGATAAATTGATTTAAGCAGGAATGTGACAGAAAAATATATGTCTCCAAAACAAAGAGATCAAATAAAGTCTAGAGCACAGTTGATTAGAGCTGTATAGAAACATTCAGAAGATGGTAAGTAGGCAAATAGATAGAAAAGATGCAGATTCATCTGCTCTTACATAATCTGTACTAATTCTGGTTCAGCAAGTACAGGCATTTCCTGTATTTATTTTATCTCAATACAATTAAATGGTAGTTCAGTTCTGCTGTTTCAAGTCTTGTGTATCTTGTTAAATGACTTGAGTAAACTGACGTACATAGAAGAGTCTTTGTTCAGTGAATCATGTGGTAGAATCTTTTTCTTTTTACACTATACATCAAGATATGCTTTCTCTATTGTGATGCTGTTTGTTTTTTTCTGATTTGTCTTTACCCTTTCCTTTAGAAATATTTCAATTCTGTTCCATTACCTATAACTTGGGTGATGTCTTGGGAATCACAAATGCTAGTATTTAGCAATATTCAGGATTCCTGGTATTCTCCTTGGTATTCTCCATTCTATATTCTCCATTCTAATATGGAGAGTTAGACAGTTTCCACGTGAAATTCCCCTTTGTACTGAGATAAACACTCCTCAATATCCTGTTGTGCTGTATATGTGCCTAATGAACTGAAACTGATTTCAAGTGCAAAGATGCACAGTGAGGTGCATGCAAACTGTGCAACATTACTCATGAAGCACATCTTAGCGTGCAGAAGGAGGTGGATGACTGACTACCCCTGCTAGAGGTGAGAAAGACCTGTCTGCTGTAGCCACCCTGCTGGGCATCAGAGATGAGGATGCCAGCAACATCCTGTATGAGGAGGTCAAGGCTACTGCCCTGAGGGGGAGGGAGCCTTGAGTTCTGCAAGCTCTCTCAGCCCAAATGGACCTTGCTTGTAGATGGGGCCAGAGCTATTCTTACATGTGGCCCAAACTTGGAGCACATTGTGCCAGAGTCCAGTTGTTTCTTGTTTGAGAAGCTGCCAGAGCCCTGTCACACTGTTCAGTCAGTTTTCTACTTGTATACAAGCATTTTTCCTTTGTTCTGATTACTTGAGATTTTACCTGTCTGTTAGTTCAGTTGCGTTATTTCATCTAAGAGTGATGTTTGGAGGGGGCAGCATCGGGTCTAAAGACAAAGATCTAGACTTTGAGATATCAATCTGTGCTTGCTTTGGGAAATGTAAAGGGGAGCTAGAGATCTTTTGGACTCTTTCACATCTCTTCTGGAGGAAAGAGAAGAGACAGAGCACCATGCTGAGCTCACAAGGGAGTTGATTTATTTCCAAAATGATATAACTGGCACAACCAACTCAGAGGAAGAACAGAACTGCACTGAGAGCATCAGTGATCAATTATTTATTATTAAAAGAAAATAGAGAAGCTGGCCTCCAGTGAATAGCTACATATCATATCCTCTTGGAGGAACAGTAACAGGAGTTCTGGCAGATAGCAGAGAGGATTACAGAACTCAGGTAACAGTCAAAGGAACGTCATCTAATAGAATAGTTACATGAAGTTTAGAAGAATGTGTGGAAAGGTCACCTTGATATTTGAACTAAGATTTCTAGAACTGAAATGAATTACAGTGTATTTTGTCTCACAGACAAGTCTGCATGTAATGCATACTCTGCTTATCTTCTGTGCAACTGGCGGTAGGCAGAGTTGGAGGCAACAGGAGTGCACCTGATAATACAGGGTCTTGAGGTTACATTGATCCAACAGCTTCAGAAGAGGATTTACCACCCAGTGTTAAATGGCCATGGGACAGGGCAGTGCACAGTGGCACTGTGCACTGTTATGAGGCTGAGAGTAGCGATATTAAGGAGAAAGAGAAGATTGTTTGTGCCGTGGTCTGCATAACTTCCTTCAGTGTTAAAGACTGTTACTTCCAGTTATGCGTACATTCACCTGGGCATGGGGAACCTTTAGAAGCTGGGCTTGGCACCCTGGTGCTTTGCAAGTGAAGTGCTTACTGAACAGCCCATTAGTTACTCCTTCCTGACCAGAGGACTGCTGGACTTAGGAGTGTATCTGGCGTGGAGCTTGCCCAGGTGGGCATAAATCTGTGAGCTGGTCCTGTTAATATTGATGCTCTGCTATGCAATGCACGTGGAAGGCAACAGAGACACCTCAATTTTCTTTGCATCTTCCTGTTTTGGCTTCTTCTGGAATGTTTGTATTAGATCTCTTCTTTTGGTCTTTCTTTCCCTTTGAACAGAGATTAGATCTTCAATACTTGCAGTAGATGAGACTAATGCTGTTTTATACACCTTGTGTACAATAGGAGGATGCATAAGGGGTTCAGACAGTTTGTGCTGGAATTATAGTAATGGCCTTTCTAAACATTATCATATAAAAATTTTACCAAAGTGCTTTTGTGGTGTAGAAGAAAATCCAGCGAAGTCATGAAGGCAGCTGAGACTCATCACCAGCTAATCAAGAAGTGCCTTTAAAAACTGTCAGCATGAAAATTCACCTCCAGCACCTCCGCAGTGAGAAAAGCGTGCTACTTGTTTTTCCTCTTGTCATGGTTTTGGTTTTTTTTAATTTGATTTTCAATATTCCACATCAAAACATCATGTACTGGAATTAAAGTGTTAATGCTCTAATTTTACGTACCTATCCCTATACATTACGGAAGTCATGGGATCTGACCCTTCCAGGTGGGGCGGTCTCTTACTGCCTGGCTCCTTTCCTCCCATCCCCTACTGCTCCTCACCAGTTCTCTTCTGTGCTTTAGGCTATAGCAGTGACTGGAAAGGTCATGTTAATTTTTACTACTGTGAGGATGTGAGATAGTCACTAACTGGAAGAAAAAATATGGTCTTTATTACTTGTGCTGTCAGATTAGCTGCAAGAAGTGTCTGATCTTTAAGCTATTGTGTGATAGAGTTTGTAAATTGGTAGAGATCTGAACACTGAGTGAATAGGTCACTGAGTGTAGTTCTAAAACCTGCTGTCACGTTGGATTTACAGAATGTAACGACTTCTGCTAATAAACAAGCTCATATGATAGCTGTTCTTGTTTTTCACAATGAAACCCTTTCCAGAGGACACTCCAACAGTGGAATACATTTTCAGAAGCCTTTTGTAAAAATTTAGTCTGCTAATTTTCAGGATTATTTTAAATGTCATCTACCAGAAAAATTTTACTGATTGCATTTTCTTTTCATTTACAGACATTATGCACTCAATATTGTGTTTTCCTGATTGTCTC
This sequence comes from Phasianus colchicus, assembly GCF_987193195.1. NCBI lineage: Eukaryota > Metazoa > Chordata > Aves > Galliformes > Phasianidae > Phasianus > Phasianus colchicus. The sequence continues at coordinate 19,814,461 of NC_143442.1, forward strand.
GGCTTTGAGAGCTCAGCCTGATACTGTGAATTTTTATGCAATTATTTTCATTTTTGCATATTTGTTTCCCAATGGACAGCATTTACCATACTTCTTGACTAGTGTCCTTTGACATTTAACTTGGCTGATAAGCTAGCAAAATTTTAGGTGTAAAGTGTCCCTTCCTCCCTCCACCAAGATATCTTATGGACTCCATGTGTAGGCAGTCCTGTCAGCCTTCTCTCAAGGTATCTAGGTACAGAAGGTAGTTTAATTGATACTAAAATCTGCTGAACAGATGAGCCTTCTGAGGGCATGTCCTGAACTGGTTCCTCTTCTGATATGTTGCCTGACTTCCTTCACAGGCAGCACTATGCTGTGCTTGCTCCTTCAATCTCCTTGGTAGACTTACCCAGGACAGGTTAGGGCCTTGGTGTGGAAGATGGCAAAGTGCATGTCCTTGGCAGCCTATGCTTATATTCTTTTTGGGCTTTGCTATCATGAGTGTCAGGTGGGGCTCAGTGTGGTTAGGGGCCTCCATAAGCAAGAAGTCTTCTAGTGTTCCTAAAACTTACAATATGAGTGTAAATAATGCAGCAAATAATACAGCAGAATGCAAAACTGCATCTATCTGTCCTCTCTGCCGATTTGGTGAAAATCAGACCTCCACCCAAAGACAGATTTTTTGTTTTTTTCTTTTCTCTGAAAGATGCATTGTGTTCCAAAACCTGCAAAGTGACAGCTTCTGAAAATATCTTTGGATACCACTGCTTCATAGCAAACAACTATCTGTTTTTTTCCCAGCTTATGTTGTTGCATAAGAAAGTCAGAGGAATTATCCCTAAGCAGAAATTATGCACATTTGGTACTCAATAGCAAGAGATTCTATCCTCTTAATGTGTTATATGCAATTCTGGCTTATTCTACCTGCAAGACTTGTGCAGGTAGCTAGACTTCAAAATTTTGTGGAAATTGCATGGTGTGTTCTGTGTTTTGTTTCGTAAGAAGATCAAGCAGGAGAAATATTAGAGAATTAATGAAAGAAAACTGCTCTGCAGTGTAAGATGATTGCGAATGTGGTATAGGGGATGCATACATTTGAAAAGTAAAAAGAGAAAAATACTGTTGTCCTACTATTGAAGTTCCTTATTAAGGTGCATTAAATGTGAACTAATGATGTATTTCTGGAAAAATGCTATCTTGGATAAAGCAAAAGAAAGAACTGAATATCATCTGAATCGAAGAACAGAAAAAATGTTGCATAAATTTGATTTTATCTTATTCCCAATGAAACATTCCAGCTTTCCATTTCTAAACTGAATTCTAAGATGAAATTAAGTAGAAAAATAGAACAAAACATTTATGTACTCTGTGAATAAAATGTGATTTCAGCCCCTTATAGTATGTACTCCTTTCTTTCATTTTGTCAATCAAAATGAGTTTTTCCCTTGTTTTACATGTATGGCTTACTTTCTGAACTGAGAATATAGTTATTTCTTGTGTTATTCCTCTTGCTGAGTTTCAGGCATAGGACTGGAAACGAAGCATGGGGAAGTGAATGGCTTGGAAAAGAAAATAGGAGAGTTTTATCCTCAAATTAAATAGTAGATTGTATTTTGTGTGACTGAGCTGGAATAAAACATAATTTAACTCCTGTGAGTTTTCAGCTGGATTATGGGTGAGATTTAAATAATATGTTACTAAGCTTTAGGATGTAATCGCACATCTAAAAATAGGATTGGATTATTAAGATTAATGTAATCTTTGTAGCTTTTGTTATTATTTGGAATGCAAGACATTCATTCTTCAGTATTAGAACAGATGAGATTTTCATATGCATCTCTAGGAAAAAACATTGTTAAAAGAATAATTCAAGCATTTGTTAAACTCTAGCAGACTGCATTTAGAAAGTGAATATATACATCCCAACAGCTCCATAATGCAAAGGATAAATCTTTTTCGTTAAAATTGGTCTATCAGGAAAGCTTTCTAACTCAGTTGTTATGTATATTTACTAGAAACCTACGTGTATTTCTACTGACTGTTCATGTTCAGCTCACTGCACAACCTATGGGCCACATGATACGTTTTGTTTATGCTGATCAGCAGCATCCTTGCTGCACAAGCTTGCTTTGTGGCTGTTCCAAAAAAGGGAATTATTACTGTTTATCCTTACCTATGACAGTAGCATAGCATGATTGAAAACCAGAATGTATCAGTTATTCTTTGGATGATTTGTACATGATAAGGAAGTTTTGTTTTTTTTCCCCCTTGGTGTTATACTTGTGAATTTCTTAAGCCCCAGACAGAGCTTTGAACCTTTTTTTGTCTTGTCACTGACATTCACTGAAGAAAAATATCAGTTACTGACATCAATTACAATTATGTAGTTTCCAGTTGTACAAAGGACATTATTTTTACTGCTACAGAATTTTACTTGACTGTCTGGTTTATGTGAATGTATACGTAGATGTGGTGCTGTGCTTGTGTGTTGTGTAACCTTGCAGTTTTGAAAACCAAACTTTTGCTTCCTTAATGTGTTAGAAGTACTTTTGAAGTCTTAGTAGTAAATCCTGTCTGTTTCAAATCTGCTACCAAAATTATAGTGGTACATGAGTCATAAATTCTTATTTCACCGCTTTGTCTCCATCCTTAGAATAAAGTAGCTTTCTAGCTTAAGTTTAGTAGAGCAGTGTAATTTCAAACAAGCTTTTAAGCAGTCTGTATGGGAAATCATACAACTAAGGATGATATTAATTTATTAGAAGCCTCCAAGCCATGCTTTGGGGAAATCAGGGAGGGAACAGTCTTAGCACAGCTTTTGATAAAATAAAGGCAGTGTGTTCAAATCAGAAATGCTAGCCTTGTAGCGCTAAGAGTAAAGACATGTCTGACTGTCTCTTCACAGACTGCTTGTAGGTATGTGAAGCACAAAGCAATGGGCACGCAGGTATAAATACTATAGCATCCATCTGTACTCATACATCTGTACTGACTTATACATCTGTAACTGACTGAATTTGCCATTGCTGTCTTTCAGAAATACCGACAGTATATGTCTGGACTTCTTACTCCTCCTTATGGTGTTATGGAAACTGGCTCCAACAATGACAGTAAGTATGAGAAACTAGAAATCGAATGTTAAGGAAATTAGAGGGAAGAACAACATCCTCTGGTTTGTGATGTGAGAATTTAAATGATAAGTTCAATTCAGGTATTTAACAGATATTCCTGTTCTGCATAGGAGAAAGTAGTTTAGAACTTTCTTGATTGCATCCTTAATTGTATACAGCTGCATACAGAACTGTGCACAAATCTGTACACTGATTGTATTATGTCACATAGCATTTAAGTAGTTGTAGATGCTACATAAATTCTGTGGAATGCAACTATGAGTCCTGCTAGTAAAATAAATTTTACAGACTGGCTGACTTATTATTCTCTAGTTATGGTATGCTACACAACTTCTTTGATAACGTGGGTTAGTATTTGGACATAGAGCCTGCAGCAGGCACGCTGCTCTCTGACCCTAGTTATACAGGTAAATAAGTTTCAGTATGGTTTTGCCTTGTGAGAATCTGTCAGACTGTGGGATAATGATTTAAACATGAATCCAAGGGCAGCCTTTGGAATGTACCACTTCTGTAATTCAAGGTACTTACACTGAATTGCCAGAGGATTACTTAGATGCCAACCAGGATGATATTTGATGGCCTACACTTGCATCAGTGAATTTTGGGCAATATGTTTTGTGATCAGTACATTGTACAATGCACGGTGTAGCATAACTGTCCTAGATAGTATAAACACAGTGCTCCATCTGACTTCCAGATATTAAAACACAAATAACATTAAATGAAAAAATATAACTAATTCCTGTATATGTACTTCAAATATAAGTTGTACAATTTCTAGCAACCTTATACTCAGGAGCTAACTTTTTGTCTTTTTTTCTTCTAATGGAAGAATTTTGCCTGAATAAATGTTTTGGTTTTTTTAATCTAAAAATCGTAGATGAATATTTACGTTATCAAAGTTTTGAAGATGTCAAATTCCTTATTAATAAATGTCTTTTGTTACATAAAGAATATGCAGTATTTATTTATTGTGTTCTTTTTTTCAGGAATGCCAGATAAAGATAGTATGTCAAGTGGTGCTCTTTGCCAAGTTTCTAAAAACTGTAATAAGGTAAACAGCTCTTATTTTTGCCTTTGGATTTTGATGGGAGGCTTTTGGTAATGGCATTGAATTGAAAAGATCAGGGTAAAAATGCAAAGCATGGTGGCTGACACATGTGATTACAATACACAACTTATAAGGATGTTTTAGATGTATTGTAAAACTGGAGAAAGCAAAGGGAACATCTGTGAAAGTTTGTGTCACATTCTGATTATCATCTCCCTGTAAAGAAGGTAGGTGGTGAAGGCAAGGAAGAAAGATATCTTGGTGATAAGACCAGAGCATAGCCAACTGATCATAAAATTCATAGTTAAGTTCTCTTTTAAGGCTATACTGAGTCTAACTGATGCGTGGACACAGTTCTAGCTCTTTGCACAGGGTGAATCGTCTACTGTGTTCAGAGTGCTTCTGTATTTCCCCTTTATAAACAGTTCTGTGCCTTTGGTCTCACCAGATCAGGATTCCCATGAAAAAACTTGAGAATATTACTATGCTGGCATTCTGTAATTATAGTAGTGGGAAGAAATAGTGTTGGACATTGCTGTGAAGATTCTAAACTTTTAGGGTTTATTTTTTAGAGAGAGTAGGAAGGTTATTGGAATACACAGTTCCTTGGATGCCTCCTTTCTGGATAAAGGAGCTTAATTGGATGCATTTGTGTAATGTCTATAAAAGGTAAAAGGATTTTTTTGTTATATAAAACGCGTCTCTTGACAGCAGATAAAGACAATATTTTAGCGTGTTTCCCTCATGTGAAAATAACTACTTCCACCTCTCTGTCTGTCCTGCTTCCTTGAGGGTACTGACCTTTCTTAATTGTCACATTTAGCCTTTAATAAATGTATAAATGAAACAGTATGCAGTTCCTTTTGCTTGTCTTATTCATTAATGTCGTACCACTTCCTGACACAACTTTACCCTTTATGAAAATAAATATTCTTCCATGCTTTAAGTAATAATTCATAGATACTTCTGTATCTCTTACTCTGTAAGCATCTTACAAAGATTTGAAATGCCAGTGTCGTAGAGGAGCACTTGCAACACTGTACATGAGAGTTAAGACCCCTCAACAAAAGCATGAAGTGTAGTATCCAAACTGAAAGATGTGTTATTTTCTGAAGCAGGTAGAGCTAAGAAGTTAAATACATCCTGGTCCTTCCTAGGTGGTATTCCCCCAGTAATGGGCAGTAATACTTGGCTAAGGAGCATATGCACTTTCAGGTTCAGAATATTTTAGAAACCAAGCAAAGTATTGTGATTGTTGCTGCTGCTGATAGCTGTGCTTTGCTAGCAGAAGTGGACTCTTCATGTACAAAGTAATGTTCAATTGTGTTGGAGACAGAACTTGACTGGGGCACCTTAAATTGTTCAATCACTTTTACAGGAATAAGGTCCTTAGCAAACTTAGCTTCTCTTTCAAGACACAAAACAGCCATCCTTCTCCCTCCCACGCTCTGTAGACATTTCAGTGGAGAGAAGCTGAGAGAGTAAATATTTGGCAGATGCTTGTCACCTTGTTTCAGCCTGGAGGAGCTCAGACAGTCCCATGACAAATGTAGCAGTACCTACACAGCATAGAAATAGTTCATGAATCCTAGATCTGTGTTTTTGCCATATGTCCATAGTTCTCTCTAATTCTGTTAAATGAAAAGTAAGTACAACAGAAGTAAATACTTCAGTATTTTATTTACTGCAAGCAAGCTTCTTTCCTGCAACTTTAAAATAGTACAACTGCTACAGCATTACACATGTTGATGATTGTGTCCTGCTGTCAGTTTTGAATGATCAGAGAAAAACTGTGATTGCAGGGCTAAATTCCCAGAAGTGTTGCCAGCTATTTGAAATACAAAGCAACAGGCTACCAGAACACAGTCTGTGTTTGTATGTTTCATATTTTGTACATTCCACTGTGATATGTGGCTACAGAAATTGCTAATGCATCAGGGACAGGCATTCAGTAAGGAAAATTAGAGTGTTTGCAGAATATCTTTGAATTACTTTATCTTATTATTGCTGGAATGATGCTGGTAGGACTGGCAGTCAAGGGTTAGGCCTGCAAGCTGCTCCATAATGGCCTGACAGACTGAGCAAAGGACTTTCTGAAATTCAGAGAAAGTTTCTCAAAGTCTTTCATGTGGCAAGAAGACATTACATGCTTAGAAGGAGATAACATCATTTCTTCAGTAGTTCTAATCCTAATGATACATTTATACCTGTTTCTCTGGTTTAGTTTTGCAGGGAAATTAATAACTATAAATAATTTAATTCAAATAAAATCAAATACATTCCACTCTTGATATAGAAAAATGCATGTTTTTCTGTTTTAGCTTGTGCTGAGCCATTTTCAAGGGCTATAATAGCTTATTTTCCATGTTTGCTAATTATTTGGGTTTCATCTTCATAGCTTAATTTTTTTCTCTTATCACATCTCTTATTTTTTGATGAGTAACGCAAGATTTTTCTTTTAATGTATGCCTTGAAATTTTCTCACCATATGGGCATGTTTGCTTTTCCTAGTTCATTAAAATCTATTAAAAAGAATTCTGCTTGGAGAAGACAGCAAAGACATTTTCTAACACCAAACAAGAATTAATTTGCATTTAGGATTACATTATTGAGCATCAGTTAATACAATGTAGCAGTTAAATTGAGCATAAAAAATACTGAATATGTTACACTCTCCGGTTTCATTTTGAGAAATGGAAACAAAATCAAATTTAAGCCATCTTAAATAAGGAAAAATAACACCGCATCTATCTTTTTAACTAGTCAGTCTGATAGCAGTGCAATGGTCTCACTAGCTCCAGTTTTTGAACCTTCTGATGAAATAGATCGGGATGTAACTGGATCTGCTAGGTGATTATAACCATAAAGCCAAAATGACAAAATCAATAATAATTTCAAATACATTTTTGGAAAAGATACAGAAGAATACTTAAAAGACAGGGGAGGTCGGGGTTCCAGTGAGCATATGGAATAGGTAGTGGGTCTGTCTCCATATATTACCAGCAGAGCTGGCAGCAGGGTTGCATGGTGGTTCCCACAACAAGATCTTGTTTTTACAATTTGGCCGGTTTCTCACTGCTTAGGCTGAATTTTTCATGCTGAGAGTTTGCTCTGGCTGATTTTTAAGTGGAAATATATCAAACCTCTCTGACATTGAGGCTGGGGGGAAATGCATACTGCAGGTTAAATAGTTTTTCCCAATCTTATCCTATCGACTAGGAGCTTGACATTTAGGGCTCGTTTTGACAGGAAGGAGTGCCATTGGTGACTCTACAAAATAAGCCATCTTATTATGCCTTGAAAAACATCTTTTGAAACAGACTAATTAGGGGCACATAAAAGTTTTTGCATGCAGGCTGTGTGCCTTGCATGCAGAATTCCCAAACTAGGCCTTGGTCCTGCACTGCTTGGGAATTACTGTGTCCATGATGAAAAGTATGTTTTTCGTTGCAGTGGCTGGTTCTAGTTGCTAGAGTAACATTTTGAGTTGCAACCAGAGACTGTAACCGAGAATTATCTTTGTCTCCCCTGTATTTTTACACCCTCTACTGGTGCCCAACTGGGAAAGGAGTAGGGAAATAGCCCATTCTTCTCTGGAGACATGAGATATATGATGGTCTTAAAGTAGAAAATAGCATGTCAGAGAACAGAGCTGTACACACACAGGAATGAATGTGGGTAAGAAGAGAGGACAGTCCAACTGAGAGCATGAATCTTCTCTCTACTGTGGTGCTTGGTGCTGAGTGTGTTTTTCTGCTGTCACAAAATGTCTTAAACTCCTTTGTATACTCAGCCCAAGAGATGATGGGAACAATCCGCAAGAAGGATAGAACTCTGTGATTAATGATAATTATTCTATTTAATCAAGTAGTTGATAGTCAGAAAGTTCTAACTGGGGTAATACTCCCAGTTGAAGTTTTATGTTCTTTTCTCTGTAGAGCAGTTTGCTAAAAGAGCCCCCAAATTCTCAAGAAATGATGCCAAAAACAAAGAAAAAGCCTAACAACAAAAAAAGTCTGCATGAAAAGGAGGCTGAAAACTCAAGTGCTTGAAAGCAGAGCTTCAAGAGTGAAGGTTGACTGAGCAGTGTTAATGAAGTCCTCTTATCCGTGTTTGTTATGGTGCAGACTTAATTTCTTCATGTTTATTATGGTACAGACTTTGATTACCTACTCATATACATTTTTCTTGTGGCACACTCAATTAAAACAACATCTCACCTCAAAAAATCATGCCAGTTTTCTTTTTTATACAACTTAATCTCTACGATTGCTTTGAATAAATAAATAACCTTCAGAAATTTGTATCCTTTGTATTAAAGCCTACATTCGTAAAGAAGGAAAGCGCTTCTTCATATCCTGAAGAAGGCATACTAAACACATAAGATGTAAGGAGATTAATTGTATGAATTAGCACAACTTAGTTTTGATCTCAGGTGAGGAATATATATATATTTTTTTCTGAATTTTCTTATGTTTTGTTGCCGTTACCTTCTCTGTGTTGTCTTTACGTTTCTGTTGTAATAAAGAGCTGCAGGAGCTCCCTCTAGTGCATGAAGTAATATTCAGACACAATATTCAAGACACAAACTAAGTCTGTTAAATGTACAGGTTGAAAAGTCTCCTTTGTGTTTTTGATGTAATTGCTTGAAATCCTTTAGACTGGAAGCTTATTGAAAGTGATTTCTTTGAAGATATTTTGTACAGCAAACCTTATTTCTGTAGGATGTGCAGAAACTCATCTGAAAGTTACCTTTTTACCCATCTTCTTCCCTGATTAGTTTTGACATCAGAAAATGTAGATCAGTTTTCCTTACTGAACTTTCAATAAGGCTTAGATGCCATACTGATTGGTATGCATTTAAATAATTGGAATGATTGTGAAAATATAATTTGCTATTTTATCAACTCTAACTGCATTTTATAAAAGCATACTTAGGAGATCTTTCAGCTGACAGAGAAGGACATACTCTAAGTGTTAATTCCCAAAATACTGATGTTTTCAACGTTACCAGGCAAATGAATATTTGCTTATTTCAATTTTCAAGCACTTAACTGTGTCTCCAGGCATTTTGAAGTATATTGTTTGTGAAGATGACAACACAACTCACTACATGCAGCCTTGAAGAGCCTGTGCAAGATACAAGTAATAACCATGTTCACCCACCAAATTAGCTACTCTAGCAAAAACCACAATAATTTCACTTCTGATTTCCCTATAGTTCAATTTTCTTTTCCCAGATGACGGAGAAGAAAGCTTATCTTTTAACATATTCAGTAGACTATCAGATGTGAAGTTTGATATACAATTAGCAGAATACTAAGGGAAATTTTTCACATGCTCATGAAATTCAGAGCCTTACAAGCCTGAATTGAAAAAAGAGAAAGCAGAAAAGCTAGCAGTGAAGTTATAGATGGAATGACAAGATATTCATTTGCAAGTGGTAACCTCTCTAACATTTACATAAAACCTGTTGTTGGAGAATTGTTTTGTGTGAATGTTTTATATAACTGTCCAGTAATAAGCATACATTAATTCCTAACCTTGCCTGGGTTCTATGCCAGTCCAGTAAAATGTTAGCACAGGATTAAAAAAAAAAAAATCCCTTTCATTTTCTGTTTTAAAGTGGTTGCATAAAAGCACTCTATGCAACTATTTCTAAATAATGTCTTCATGCAATCCTAACTACTAGTTACTTTTATGTGAAGGTAATATGCTTAGAGGTCTGTTCTTAATTTTGCACTGAGTAGAGGTGCTTAGGGTTCAATCATCATCACAGCCTGTAACGATTTGGCTAGTGCAGAGGCTGTGCATATAGTTCCTGGCAATGAGTCACATGGTGACAGCATATGGCAGGAGATATAACAAAGACAGAAGTGTGATGTGAGTAGGAGTCTGTGACAAATACATTTTTCATGTTAGTGATGAACTTCATCATGAAAAATGTGAAGGTCTGTATGTCATCAGAGCTCTTTAACGTAAACAGAATTGTTAGTAGGGCTGCAGGTTTACAAAAGTAAGTTTTGCATAAGATAAATTTTTGCAGAACCATCAGGGAAGTTTTTGGGGCATCGCTGTCTCTGGTTCTAGCCATGTGGAGATTATGTACAGTTTTAGGCCTTCCTTCCAGACACCAGTGTGAATAGCAATGCCTTAAAGAAATGCTTGCACCACTTCATCTTCTTTTATCCAATGCAGCTGTCTCTGATGATCTGTAAAATATCTGTGATCCATGATTTCATTGTGTCTCCTGAATTCTGGAGACCGTAAGAGCAGTTTCTATTGGAACCTGCTTATTCTAATCATATAACAAAGCTTCAGTCTGACCAAGAGAGAGCTAGCTGGAGTTGTCTCAAAATGGAATTTGTAGTTGCAATCAGTGATTCTCCTTTGATCTTTTATAATACCAGAAGGAATAATATTGTAGGGCTAAATAGAACCAAAAAAAGAGTTCTTGGTTCAAATTGCTGCTTATCTACTAGTGTACATATCAAAGTAACTTAATTTCACTTTATAACATTCTTGATCCAATTCAAGGATCCCTGTTCCTTGAAGCCTTCCATGAATTTGAAAGAAAAAAATATGATCCCTGCTTCTGAAATGAGGACTTCTCATTGTGGTGACTCAGGACAGCATGAGGGATAAAAAGAGTATTCTGCAATGATAGCGAGATTGATGAGAGAGGCAGGACTTCTCTTGGTAACTTTTGAACCTTTTACAATGAAGGGTAGAATTTTGCAACCTACAGGTCCTAAAGAAATAGTTTTATCTTGAATTTTGATCTCTTTTTCTAAGAATCATAACAACACTGGACTGGGATAAAATATATCTAAGTGTATTTATGTTTTAAAATTTAAGCAAATGGCCACATTTATCTTGGGAGATGATAATGGGAAAAATCATGAACAATACCTGATAACACAGCACAGTTGTGTTATGAGCAATGAAAACAGTGTATCCCTTTTCTATCCCAATTGCAAGATATCTCTGGAATAACCATTGCCCATTTCTCAGAAATAGAAAACCAAACTTGAAAGAATGTGCCTATATCCTTAGGTAAGTGTTGCGTGAGTTTTTTGAGGCATTGTGAAGCTACCAGAAAGACCCAGATCAGGATAGTGTGGGTTTTATCATGAGGAAAAAGTGAAAAGATAAAAAATTGAGGGGTGGGGGAGAGACTTTCCATCTCCAACATAACAAGCTACATTCAAAACTAAACGTTACAGCTAAGCAATGCAAGTTTTTAGTTCCTTGACTTCTATATCTGAGAACTGCATAACGTGTAAGATGTACTCTGCATTTGTCTGAGCCAAGAGTCCCCTCAAACAATTGTTATTTTTGTGCTCCCACTCCTCTTATTGTTTGTTTTCCATGTCAGTCTTTGTAGCAATTTGTTTGTATCCTAATCCCATGTAATTCTCATTTGTACTGGCTGCTATGATACAAAGGGGCACTGCTCCAAGCTTGCAGCCACAGAAAAGATGGACTGACTGTCAGGCAGAAAGGTGCTTCAGAACCTTGTAAGGCACACAACTTACATGTGTACCTACATTTTAAATGGATTTTTTTTTGATTTTTTTTTTTCTTCTGTGAGCAGTCCTTGATGTGGTCATCCTGGAACACACTGGGAGTTGGAGAAAGAAGTTCAGAAATCAATAGACAAATGAAAAACTAAATGATACATATTTCTTTATTGATTTTGTTATTTGAAAGGAATCCCCCTCACAATTTCCATTTGTTAGACTAGGAATGCTGAGTAAGAGCAGTAACTTGACTGGGTAACCTCCCCAGAACTGGATTGCAGAGGTGCTTGGGGCGATCTAGGGAAAGCAATTTGGATACTGAGATGTTTCCCCTTTTTGGGAATAAAGTGCATTTTTGCATTGTTGCCTAATTGAATGAGTATTGTTGTCATAGTTTAGATAAATACACTGAATAAAAGAAAAATAAGAAATTCCAAGACGATGCTAGAAATTGTAGAACGTTCATTGTAGCGAAGCAGCTGTGGAAAGTTATTTGGATATGAAAATCAGTCTAACTTCCAGTTGTGTGCAGCAACATAGCATATAGCTTTACCTGCCAGTGCTGGCAAGGGCAGTCTGACAGTATGTACTGTGGAGTCACATTTAATGACTCTTGTTCTCTGGCTGTGTCTTTTGTGTGATTCTGTCCCAACCCGTAAAAACATGCATATATGCTCCATTTATCTCTTGCAGTTGAAAGGCAGAAAGAGTGGGTAATTACAGTGGAAAAAAAAAAAAAAAAGATGGTCCTTTTCAAGGTTCATGTCTTCAGGCAAGTCAAGCGTATACAAGTAGCATTTGGCACTTATATTTGAAACAGCAAAGTGAATTTTTTGAATCTTATAATTATTTTTTCAAGTTTGGCAGACGAATTAGGTCAAGGATCTTAAAATCAGATTCCATTTAGTTACTCATTTCATCTCTGAGAGCACTTTGACTTCTTGCCCTACAGTGCATGCAGGAAATTGAAATTCTACAAAGTTGAATATAGTTTTGAAGTAATCAATGTGTCTGACTTAGCAACATCTTTTCTTTAGCTATGTACAGATGACAAAAATTTGAGAGGTTAATAAATAGTGTGGAAAAGCAAGCTGTCCAGTGACTTTTGTTTTTTCTTGGTGTTGCCTAGATGTAAGCCAGGAACCTCCTGTACTGACAACACCACCAAAACTATGGAGCTCAATTACAGCCATTTGGAATGAGAAAAGCTGAGGCAAAAATGTCAGATAGCTACAAAAGAGCTGAAAATGTAATTGGACTGGTATTTCCAGTGATGTTAGGGGCAAGTGCAGTTTGGGTATTTAAAGATTTATGATTTTTCATTATTTATTCTTTTTGTAAATTTTCTTCTGGAAGAAGACTTGGCACAAGAGTGTGAATGTTTGATCTCTGCATGCTTTATCATCGGTGATGCAGCTGTCTTAAAATTAAAGATTGCAGTTAGTGAGGAAATACAAATACATATCGCTGAGTTGGCTAGCAGAGAAATGAAAAGAATACATAATTTACGTTCTGAAGTAAAAATGAGGAGGGGGAAAAAAAGCATACTTCCATTACAAGTTATTACTTTGCTGCTAATTAGGGTTACCCAGTCACATTTATTTTCATCTGAGGAAATAAGCACATATAAACAATTTGTATAATAACCTTAAATATAAACTGGATGGAGAAGGAGCCAGTAACTTAATGGGGGAGCGTTATGGTTAAGTCTCTGTAAACTTCTCAGTACTGCTTTGTTCAGTCTCACTGTTTAAGGTCACTGACTTCAAATGCCTGAATCTGAGGGGTCTGAGGAACATCTCTCATGCCACGCTCTTCCCTTGTAGCATTTTGCACAGTGGTTCAGCTGGTTACTTCTCACCTGAACTCACTAATTCAGTCCACCTGAGAGCCCCACAGGTGTCACCAGTGTCCTCAGGCAAAGAAGCAGAAATGGGTGACTGTGGGCAGTAAGCCATGGTGGGAGCAGACCTTATGGTAAGAGAGCAGAACCATCAGAAGAACATTAACCTTTTTTTCTGAGCTTAATTTTCTGCTCTTCTAGCTGAAATTTAACTTCCTGACCAGGAGTGGAACACAGCAGACTTGCTTCAGGCTACTGTGAACTATCTGGGGTGTTAAATATCTAACCTCTGCACAAAGCATTGCTGGGCATGTCAGCTGGGGGCTGTGAGGATCTCTCCAGCCCAAACCCGGTATCTCTGCAGCCTTCTTCAGCTGCTGGGGGGGCAGAGGAGTAGCAAACCAGGCAACTTTTCATTAGGCCTTCTTGCAGTGCTGTTGCAGCTCACTGCAAAGTCACCCACAAATCTGTATGATTTCAGTCTCAAGTGCCTAAGCACAGATTTGTATGATGTATTTCTGTTACGGTTGTAATACTCATACAGAAACAGGCAAACAGTTGTTCCTCTCTCTCTTCCCCTCCATATTCTTGAGTTGTCTTAATTGTATTCAGAGACAGCCTAAATTAGGGACTATGCTCTGCTAACTGCTGGATTCTGGCACCTGTTCCAAATGAGTCTGGGAAATGGGCCCAGGAAAAGCCTTTTGTCACTAGCTGCACAAGGTTCCTCATCTTGCCTGGAAAAACTCTAGGGGTCCACAAGATAAAGTGGACTCACCCTTCTTTCTTTATTTTTCCTTTGTCATCTTTTTTTTCCCCCTTTTTCTGTTTCCTCCCCTTACCCCCCCCCCCCCATTTCAGTTCGCACTCACCAAATGGTAGTGCACTTCTGCAGATTACAGGGGAATGTTGCAAAAAGCATCTTGACAAATCTGTAAAAGTAAGTTTTGCCACATTTCTTCTGCTGTAAATGTGTATCTGCTGCTCCACAGTGGTCCTGGGTCTCTCTGTGTAGCAGAGTGGCTCTCCCATCTTTTTGGGATAGTCCAAGCTGGGAAGTGTGGAGGGAGAAGGAAACCAAGAGGCTACCTGAATGCTACTCCATCTGTTCGATTTCTTCAGTGTTACAGTCAGTGTTCTTGAAAAGACTGCCTTTTGTTTGGCTTTTCTGCTATGAAGTTTGGGGTGGAGAGCATGGACTGCTGCCTGGAAAGTGCTGCATGACCTTGTGGCACTACAGATACACAGCAATCTGCGACAACATTTATTGGCCTTCACTGTCCCAGAAGCTATTCTGGGGAGGATGTACTACCCTTTTCCCAAGGTAGTCTCTTTGAGTGTAATGGAGAAGCTGCATATTTATACTTTTTTTTTTCAGAAACATTTGGTATTTTAGACAAACAAGTCAGCTGTGAGTATTCTGTGTGATCAGTGTCTCCAGGCTGGTTTGGATTACAGTAATTAAACTTCTCTGCAGCAGTAAGCATTAACTGTTCATCTTCATGCTGTGATTTACTTAACCTAATACAGAAGTAGCTATCTTTTATACAGCCTACAGAGGTTTGGAGTTTACATTTAAAAAGGAGGTGAGTAGTTGAGAGGTGGCTGGGACAGAATTTCAGATGAAGGAAGCAATGTTTTTAGTACTGATGTGAAAATTAACAGCAACATTAAGGAGAAATAGGAGAAAGGAGATAAATTATAAAATACATACAATAGGTCCCTTTCCATTTCACAAGGACAGGGTTGGTTCTGTGATATCCCTAAAAGCCAGACATCACAGAATTTACAGAACTTGAGCTACATACTGAGAGAGGTAAAAAGAGGTCATTTCTTTCAGAAACTTACTGTGGTGAATTCGGATGTAAAGAGATGTGGCTAGCTAGGGAAAATGTCAAGTAGAGTAATTTTACCTCTCTGTATCTGTCCTGAATTAATTATTCCAGTGTTCTGTGAGCATTTCTGGAGGTTTTTTTTTCTTTCTTTTTTTTTTTTTTTTTTCCCCACATTGCAGTAGAGATCCATTTGGCAACAGAAGATGCTTACATTATGTAATACATAATTATGTAATAAGTGTCTGAGCCCAACTGGTTATTGAGAAAGGTGACTTGAAATTCAAAACAATAAAAACAAATGTGAACAGGTTGATTTAAATGGCAGCAAACTGGGCAGTTGCAAGCTCTGTAGGAAGGTCAGAGGGGGTAAGAAGCAAATCTACAAAAACAAAATCTTTATTATTCAACGCTAATTATGTTTAGATCAGATCAGTAGGATTTGCTAGTATTATTCTTTTACTATTTTCCTGAGGAATGCCGACTATTCACACAGATGTGTATTAGCTCAGTTGTATTTTATTTACTGATTATTCCAATTCTATTATGGAATTAATATGAAAAACAAATATTTTTCAGATCTAATAATTTGATTCCAAGTACCCTTGTGTGTTTTTAATCAATACAATTACTTCCAATGAAGTATCAAAACAACACTGAATTAACTGATTGTCTGTACATCAGTTACGAGATTTATTTTATGCTGGTTAAATCTGTGGATCACAGTTAGGTTTTATTGTGAAAGAGAAGTTCCTACCCTTTATCGCCATTATTTGTTCCCTGCATTTATAAAGCTGGACTTCTCCCATCCTGATGCCTGTTGATGTTGGAAGGGGGATTTGATGCTCCTGAGTTGTCCTCAGAAGGCGCATGTTGCCTCCTGTGACTTGGTTCTGAGCTGTGAGTGCGGTGTGTCCCAGGCAGGAACAGAAGCCGTCTGATATCAAAACCACTAGGAAGAAGGGTGTTAGCATAAGGAGATAAAATCCAGTATTCAGATGAAAGCACCCAATAAACTGCGTAGTGTTTGATATAGATGGGGCAGGACAGTTAACAGGTTCAGCATATCAGCACCGTAGACTTTGATGAGGTTTTTGAAGTCAGGGAGAAAGAGAAGTTTTGAGGAAGATAAGAAGATTGTTTTGTGGATATTTGCCAAGAGCAGAATGCTTGTCTTTTTCACTGATGCGCAAATAGGTAAATTAAATAGAAGTGCTTGAATGGTTTTTATGTTTATGACAGAAGACTTGTAAGCTGTTGAAGTAATACTGGGCTGAAAGAAAAATGTTTGTGCTTCTTAAAAATGTGTTCTGGTCTAGCATTTATTGTGGGATTTCTTCTGTTTACTTTCATATGCTACAGAAACAGCCATTTACTTGTATTATGAAGTATATTCTATGTAGATGGAAAAGATCTATGTAGATCATTAAAAAATCATGTGATTTCCTTCTGTGAAGTAGCATAATGGATGATGTTGCATTGGATATTGCTAGATTATTCCTTCTCAGTTTCATTTTTATAAATAATTCATTTCTGAAAAGGATGACAGAAAGAATGAGGAGTAGATAGAACAGTTGGAATCTGACACAGCCGTGCTTCCCTCCTTCAATGTTTCTTCATTTCACGTATGTTCACACAGTACATCATCCTGAACTGAGATGAAGGAACCTGGAATCGCCAGAAGAGACACAAAATAGGTTTAAATTAACATCCCTTCTCTGCTTGCCAGAGATGTTATCCTGATGCTGCCCTCCCCAAGGAATTCAGGATGTAACCTTAAAACCCCATGAGCCCTATGTCACTTTGATGACTTCCTTTTTTTGTTAAAAATCATTATAAAATACTCAGGGTGAAATTGTAGTCACTTGACTTCCAGGATTTTGCTTGCAACATTCAGTAGTGTTTTCAGTTGTTCATTCTCATTACTTGTCTGTGATGTGAATAGACACTGTCATCCCCATTTTACAGATGGAGAAGTTGAAACACTTGGAGGCAGAACAACTATCTGGGGTCACATGATAAACTGGTATCACTCGGGTGACAGTAGGGCTCTTGGCTCATTTGTGTGTTGTTTTCATTACACTGAAGAGTTTTAACGGGGTCACAATTTCACCCCTTCATTCACACACTATCCAGTTTTTGCACCTAAGACTTCATCACATATTTCTCAGAGGGCTATTCTGGTGATGGGTTTGCTTAAAGCACAGGTGAGTCCATATAGCCACATTTGTCTACAAGCATGGCTCCAGGGAGCTTTGGAGCTTGTGTGTGCAGAAGTTACAAAGGAATCTGGAAAGAAGTGAAATAAGTCCTCCAGAGCTCATCAGTCTTTAGCTTCTCTTTGGTTTGCTTTTGAATTGCTTATCTAAAGGAAGTATTGTGGCAAGTCTTAACTTTGCTGTCTAATATTTATTTTAATTTTTCATCTTCAGCATTATAGTTTGTTTTTCAATATGTATTTCAAGTAAACATACTGTTAAAGCCATAGATAATAAGAAAACAGTAGTTCTCAGATGATTAAAAAAAGTTAGTTATTCTTCTGTAGATTAATAAAATCAGCAGCAGAGCAACCTATAACAATATTGGATTGAGATTCCTTATGACAACTGTAGCCACACCTCTACCAGAATATCAGGAATGCTCACAGTGGTGTTAACATTTTCTGACATTTTATTCAATGCATGCAATGTAGTTGTAACAGCTGCTTCATTGTAGTAGAGAAGTAGAAAAATGACAGGAAAATAAGAGACCATTAGGCATGTTCAGGCTTTTTTTGTGCACTGGTCATAGTCTGTTTCAATATTCTTTTTCTCTTTGACATTCACAGTGAGGTATCATTTTTGGTAATGGCTGAATCATTTTGTGCTAAGAGGATAGACATTTACAGTTTGTCAAAGAAACATTGTAGAAGTGCTAAATAATGCAATTTCAATTTAACTTTCTAAAGTAAATTTACTACACTAAAAGTATTTGAGAATGTAAAGGGACACATTTTCCTGTTTATGCTATTAATACGTTTAGATTGCTAAAGAAAAGCAATTTTGGAATGGGTTTTAAAATACAGCTTAATCTTTACATTGCATTACATTTAAACAATGTAGATTTTAAAAGTTAATATTACTCTGAATATTTTGAGAGTAGACCATTTACTGATAGTATTCAAAGCATTTTACAAAGAAATTACTAGCATTCCTTTTTCCAAAGAGGAAAAAGTGAGAGACAGTGCAATTATGTAACTTGCTCAAGGTCATGCAGTCAATTAATTCTAAAAATGAATAAAACTGAGTTGTCTTAACTAATATTCTTGATGATTTATACTAGTTTGTTTAGTTTAGTTTAGTTAGCTTGTACTTAGTTAAATCTCTGGGTGTTTAGATTACAGTTGCTGTTGTTTTTTGAAGCTCATACGGTCTGAAACAATTTTCCTGTTTCTGTGGAGGTTCCATGGTTTTATAGACATCTTTGTGTCTCTGTTTTCCTCCATCCATACTTTGTTCTGCTTTCCACTTTTACTGCTTATAGATGTTTCTTAAGAAAGTACGATCATCTTTTGTGAGCATGGGTAACTTGAAGGTGCTTCAGTAATACTGATTTAGAGTGTTTAGAAACTAGCTGCAGGTCAATTGAATTCTCACAGTGTTAGGTATACGTAAATGAAGGGAAGAAGCAAATGCTTTTTCTGTGTAACTTGTCCTTTGCTAATTGCAAAGCGTTGCTGAGTCAATGACAGAGATGGCAGGAGGTTGGTCGTCGTCAGGTTTGGATTTTTCCAGTTATGAGACCTGAGGAAGCACTTCGTCCTTTGACGGTGGATGCTGTTTTGTGGAGAGGAGGCAGTGGAGAGCGCAGATCGGTTCTCCAGCTGCTTACATGCCTTTGTGGAGAGATACTATAGTGTCCAAAATGTTTCCAGCCTGGTAATAGTGTCTGTGTTTCTATTTCCACTTCTGTATTCCAGAGCAGGGTGAGGTCTCCCTGGAGCTGTGACTGCAGTCTGGTGAGGCTGGGGCTCAGTCCTGGTGCTGTGTCTCACAGTCCTGCAGGGCTGAAGAGGATCTGTCAGAAATGCCCAGAGCTGGGCACATGTGCCAAGGCTTGTCACTGATCAGTGTATCAGCAGGTTATACATAGATCTGCTCCCAAGATCCAGCAGAGGCTAACTGACTCCAGGAATTCCTACAGTGTTAGTTATATATTCTGTAAGACTTAGACAAAAATGCTTTTCAAACAACCTTTTATGACTGAATCTTTCACCAGCTGCCTCTCTGATGTTTTTCAGCAAGCTGCATTCTCCACATGGATTGTTTTACCAAAAACGTATTAGCAGACATTGATGCAGGCTGCACAGATGCACTATTTCTGCAGATAAGACAGCTGACTTAGGGTTCTGTATCCAAGATTACTTTCCATCTGGAAATGTACTCTCATTGCTATGTTACTGTATGCTCAGTTGTATACCTGATATATAGACTGTTTACTCTCTACTGGTGGAAATACAGGTTTATTCTGGGAAAAGAGCCATATTTGGATTTCTTATCTATACTCTGGGTATGAAGTAGCTCACATAGGTAACGTTACAAAATAGGCAACTTTTTGAAAAGGATTTTTTGGGCTTGAGAAAGACTGAAAAGAATAAAAGGGGAAAGTGTTGCATAGGAGTGCTGTGGGGACTTCTATTAGCTTTCAGCTCTATCATACTGACTGTCTGTACTTTCACCACTGTTGTGGGAATGGTTTTCATATATTTTATTTCTTCATTGGTAAATCAGGAAGGGCATTGTTAGCTTTTCAGGACGCTCATACAGGGATAGTCAGGCACCGTTCTAAATTACAGGCACCGGAGGACAGTTGGAACCAGTAAGAGCTAAAGATGCTCTACTTCCTGAAGTAAGCTTAATGAGAATCAAATGCTGTGGGCCTGACTTGAAACCCATTAAGTCAATTACTTCCCAGTGATTTCAGTGGGTTTGGGTTGGACTCTAAATCACCAAGAGCATTAACCTCCAGTGGTGTAAAACAAGAAAACGTCTTAGTGATGCTGTTGTTGCTGCTGCTGTTGCTGCTGCCACCTTTCGACTTGTGTGGCTTTTGTCCTTTGTTTTCTCTGGAACTTGTGCCAGCCAGCAGTAAAATAGATGTCATTTGCAGTTCTTTTCAATGCCCCACTTGGAAATAAGGGATCAACGGTCCTGTGCAGGTTTATTTGATCACCCTAGTAACCTCACGCACCTTATTTAACTCTGGTAAATACAGAAACTTGTTCTCTGCTTAAGATGATCTATACTGAGGTCATGGGAAAGAATCGTGATTCACTGACTTTTATTTTCTTTCTTCTTTGTTCTTTGCAATACACATTTCCTACCTTAACATTTGAGAGTAATAAGATCCATGTTGCTGCAAATCTAAGATATTAATTCATATTTCAAGGCCAGATTGGATGGGACCCTGGGCAGCCTGGTCTCATATTGAATGGGGAGGTTGGTGGCCCTGCATGTGGCAGGGGGGTTGGAGATCGATCCTTGAGGTCCCCTCCTGTGATTCTGTGATTCTGATTCTGTGATTCTGATTCTGTGATTCTGTGATTCTGATTCTGTGATATGTAAAGTCTCAGAAGACATATCTCTTTACAGGTATTTAAAGGGAATGGAAAAAGGTGTTTTTATATGAGATGTCCTTGGATTTTATTCAGGAACAACAAATACAGATGTCATGTTAGGTCTCTATTATTGTTATTCACTGTATTATTTATTTGTTTACATGTGGTTTACTCATTGATGTAGGAAGCAGAGAAATAAAGGTAAGTCATGCCTTATAGTTTGCAATCTAAGGCTCATTTCTTCAGAGGTTAAATGTGTGCATAATGTTAAACATTGGAATAGTGCTATTTAGGTCTATGATATTGCCCTCATGCATAAATATTTGAATCTTCAGAGGACTGCAAGCTAAGATTTTTACTTCCTCTGCTTCAACCCAATTTAAAGAGGGTTTCAATGACTGGCTTCATGAATGGTTTGCTTGAATGTGAATTCATAAATGTACAGAGATTGTCTGTCAGCGTTAAACTGAAAACCATTTTGCTTTCTCTTTCCGCTTCCCACTTCTGACACCTGCAGCCCCTTCTTCTCTACCCTCCAGATCCATCTACGTCTGCTTTACAGCGGCAACAGCAGATCATAGTAAACTGTCTGAGGGCACTAATTGGAAAAGGGCATAAAGTAGCTAAAGCTTGTCACTACTGTGGCCAAGAGATGGGCAGTAATTTGTTAAACTATTATATCTGGCTTGCAAATTAGAGGTCTTCACCTCATAACTTTTCCCCTGATTCAGAAGCCCTGGAAAATGTGATCAAGTAGACACATGTAGGTGCTTCACTCACATTATTTCTTCAAGAATACAAGAATGCATCAAGAAGGTGATTAAACACACTGTACTCTGCAGTTTTATGGGGAAAGCTCCCTCATTATTTCTTAGTGCTTTCTAATTATCTCTTAACGGAGGATCCAAAATGGTAGACTTGTAAAACTTGGACTTCAACCAAGTTGTGATAATTATTATATGATTCCTTGCAAAATCCAGTTTCTCTGATGGGAAGTTTTATAGGAGCATTGTATCTGCTATTAATTAATTGATATTATGCTTCTCTGTGTTTGTAGTATGACTTGCCTTTCTATTCCAAACCCAGTCCATATGGTTCCATTTATTGCATTTCATCCCATGGTTGGTGCAACCAAAGCTCAATGCAGTGTCTTTGAGAAGCTGCAGCTTGGGCGGCCAAGTGGTTCCTCAGTGGCTGCCTTGCTTTCTTGAGACCAGTGTAGTTGCTTGGGGGTTGTGTTATTGATAATCTCTTTCAGCATCACCTTGCGGCTGAAGTACTTTTAGATATGTAAAGGTGTCCTTGAAAACTGCACAGTGCCACAGAGTGTAAAAGGTTTTTAGGAAATCATCTAGTCCATCCACGAGCCACATGCACGACTGTAGCTGTCACTCCTGGCAGGCACCCTGTGTATTGTCTCAAGCCTCCAAAGATGGAGGAACCGTACCTCCCTGCCAGTATCGCTGTCTGTTCTGTTAGAAAAGCTTCACTGATGTAATCTGAATTCTTTCTCGCAGCATTTTAAACTCTATTTTCTGATCTCTATTCAATGGACTAGGTCAGTTCTTTTTTCTTTTTAGAAGGCCTTTTAAATCTGAAGAGTTTGGGTTTTTTTTATCACACTCTAAGACTTGTCTTTTCTGTAGCTGAACAACTTTGATTGTTTTTTGTTTATGTTGTGCTTTCTCATTATTCTTGTTGCTGTTCTCTAAATTCAGTTGGCTTAGTTGCTTTTGAAGTTATGTATCCAGACAAGACACAGTGCTTTAGCTTAGGTCTTATCTAGATTGACTAAAGCAGAGCTGCATTATGTATCTAATCAGCCACTGCATCCTCATACTGTATTTGTCACTTTCAGAGTAGTATGGCATTGGTTAATCAGCTCTGTTTAATATCTGTTATCAACCTTGTTTTTCTTTGAAATTACTGCAAAGACACTTGTTCCCTACTCTGCCTTTCTGTAGCAGATTATGCCTACTTCAGAAAAGTAGTCAGTACTGTGTTGCATAATAACATCGTATATTTTCAGGCCAGTATCAAAACTGTAACAAATCTATAAACTTGTTCTCCAGTGAGTGTGTAGTCCACTCCATCCTGAAGTTCCCTGCAAAATCAATCAGTGTACATTCTGCTTCATCCCACGCTAGTAGTATTAGATATATGATATGTTTTTGAGAACCCTTTTCAAAACAGACCATTAGTATGATGCCTGCTGGGAAGTGCTTCACTGGGAATTGCTTTTAAAATGGAGTTTTCCAACTGGCTTTGCACCTATTTGGTAAGAATTTAATCTGCCTTTTGTAGAAGAGAAGATCATGTGAGCCAACACCAGAGGTTTTGCTAAAGTAATAGAGCTGAAAATCTACTGGTTCTTTCCAATCTGTTAACTTCGCTGGATGCAAATTAGATCAGTTTGGCATGATTTGTTCTTGATTAATGTATATCATGTGTTATTCAGCTCCCCATTCTTTTCCAGCTGTTTACAAATGGACTTTTTTTTCTAGGAAGACAAGTTAGGCTGACATGTCTATAATGCTTCAGTTCTTCTCCCAGTTTTCTATCTTCTGCTGCTTAGTCTGCAAGAACTCTCAGAGATGAGTGGCAATAGTTCTGAGATGGCTGCAGCTGTCTTCGGTTCATCAAACTTTTCAGATTTCCTGCATGTAATTCTCCAAAGCCAGCCAATTTGAAATTACCTAATTGACATAAATTTTCTCATCTGTTCTTTTCATTTTTTCAGGCTGACATTTTCCTCTCTAACTGTGCTACTAAGGATTCTAGCCATCTCTCTGCTGCTTATCTGTTTAATGAAGACTACCAAAAAAAAAAAAAAAAAAAAAAAATCAACTGCCTTTGGACTTTCTGAGTTATCTGACAACAAATTTCCTTCTGTTGAGCAAGCAGATCAATACTTTTCCTTTACTATTAGTGTACTTCTGGAACATGTTTTGTAACTCCTTAAGTCCTTTTAGTTTAAACTTGCTCCCCCCTCTCCTTCCATAGCATCCACTGCAGGCATTTTTTCTTCCCAACCCATTGTTTCTATTTTGATGTTTTTACTTCTTTCAGAAAGGTGTTGACACTGGATCATTTCATGAAATCACCTTCATCCAAGACACTTTGTGCTTTTTCAGTTGGTCCTTCTGAATTAGTCAGGATCAAATGCAGGAGAACAACAGATTCTCGTGTTCTGACTTAGCTTTTACCTTAGTTTTTACTTTGTTGTTTTGTTTTTTGTTTTTTACTTTTTTCTTTTTTTTTTTTTCATGTTGCATGCTTTGAGCTTGAATCTGATCTCTTCATAAGTTCTCTCATATTCTGTTTCAATTAGAATAGGATGTTCATTGATAGTTCTTCATTAATCTTTGATTTTCTTTTCAACGACTGGTTTTATGCATTTTTGTTGTGACTTAATGAAAACTCTCTACAGAGTAAAAAATGCATTCATTTTCACTAGTCTAGTGAAAGAGTCTTTTATATAGCCACTATTCTAGAAGAGTTGTATTTTTTGTGTTACATATTTTATTTCTCCTCTGAAGTATATTCATATCTGGAAGCTAGATTTTAGTATATTGTGCTTTGTTGATTAAAAAAAAATATCTTTTAAGTATATAAATTTTAAAATAATTTTTACAGGACTTCAGTGCCATTTTAACCAGCTTATTAAGCATGTATTTCATCCAGTCTCTTTGAAATTGAACAGAATATCAAATCATTTTAAAATAAAATGGAAGCAAAAATTATTAATGCTTAGAGAGCATTTGTCATTCTTATTTACATGTTTGAAACCTTTACTTGATGGTTTTGTTTGCATCAGAGGCAAATTACAAAAGATTCTTGCTTATTTTAGCATATTTTAACCCTAAATATAGACTGACTAAAGAATGCTCTGCACAGGTTCAGAACAAATACCAATGTTCCACCCCCTTTCTGGTGGCAGAAATGATAATAACTTAACTGAATCTTTAAAAAAAATCTTTAGATTTAGTATTAAGAAAAAACATAAGTCCTAACTTGTTTATATTGATCTGCCTTTTCATGGTCTTCTTGTAAGGCGTGAGTAGAAAGGAAAACCGTTTGCATAGTTTTTCATCTACAGGCCTCCCCATTCCATGCCTCTTATCTTTATTGATTTCTGTCACATGTTTTCCTCATCTTCCCCTTCTCAGCTGACCTCTAGTCTCCTGCTGCACTCCTAGCTCTAGCACTATCTGATTTCCACAAGGCCTTTGTTACAGCATTAAAATCCTGTGGGAGTTAGCAAACAGATGCCCATCTTATGGACACCAGTTCCTGGCAGTTCAGCAGTGCTTAGCTTCAGCAGAGGTGCAAGGTGTGCTGGCACAGCTCCTCTGTGCCACAATGCACAGTCCTGCCCTGGCGGGAGACTTCCGTGTTTGGTGCAGACTGATGTTGGTGAGCCCAGGGCACCAAATTCAGCCTTTGTATTGTGTCACACTGGAAACATATTTGGCCCTGTATTTGCAACATAGCTAAACGTTATCCCAACAAGTCTGAGGTGGCTGCTGAAATTAGTTTTGTTTTCCCTCCATTTCTAGTCATTTCAACTCTGCTTTCCTTTTCCATCTATCCTGCGACATGCTTCCTCTCCCCCTTTCTTTCACCTTCTCATTTTGACCCTTCTAGAGGCCTGGCCTTTCACTCCTCCTCTTGAAGATTTAAGTCGCCTGGTCTGCTCTTACTTTTCCTTCCTCAGTCTTCCTTCTCCATTGTGAAAGTCTCTACCCAGGCCTCTGTGAGTGGTCTGTGGGCTCTTGCATTTCAGAGGACTCTGGTAAGCAGCTGTGAAACTGTTGCTGACAGTGTGAGACAGTTTAGCAAAGACATAGTGGGAGCAGAGCTTTTCCTTCATTCCTGTTCATGTGTTATGCCAGGAGAAGAGAGCCAAATAGAAATAGGTGCTATAGAAGGTAAGAGTTTCTGAGGTGGGGGGACTGATGTAGAGACAGTCACCTGCAGAGAAATGCTGTTGTGCCCACAGGGGACTGAGAGCAGCAAGCAGAGGAGCTAGCCATGCCTTCACAGCCTCAGCTCTGGTGCGGTGTTTGGCCACTGGAACATTCATTAGCACTTTGGAAAGCTTAGAGTTTGTTTATTCATCTTTACTCATATCTTTGGTTTTACAGCTTTTTTTTTTTTGGTTCATTTTGTGGTGTGGTTTTTTTTTTTTTTTAATGTCTTTGTTTTACCTTACTGTTCAACCTTTAAAATATATTGAATTTAATTTTATTTTTCAGACACCTCTTATTGACTCTCACATCCCACATCGTCCCTCTAAAAGCATTACACAGGTAATAGGACGTAGATGTGCTGTGGAGACAGGCTGCTAGATAAATGGAATCAGCTGACCTCATGCCTTTCTTAATGTGCTAAGTACGAGAGACTTAATATGTACAATATATTGCATTGCTCTGCATAAGTAAGCATCTACACAAGAACTTTTAATTTAGGGCGAAGAGAATTTGTATTTTGTTTTGCAGAAGTCAGTGCAGAGACTGTGGAAAGATTTAAATGTGTGTGTCTTGGTCCC
The DNA here is from genome assembly GCF_987193195.1 of Phasianus colchicus. Lineage (NCBI taxonomy): Eukaryota > Metazoa > Chordata > Aves > Galliformes > Phasianidae > Phasianus > Phasianus colchicus. The sequence continues at coordinate 19,840,970 of NC_143442.1, forward strand.
TTTTTTTTCCTCCATGATCACCAAGGTTCCTTCAGAAAAGATCCTCAGAGCTGGAAAGATTTTGCGGAATACAATTCTGTCCCGAGCCCCTCACATGATAAGAGATCGTAAATATCATCTGAAGACTTACAGGTGTGTGAGCTGATTGTATAGAGGTCTCTGAATTTTTATGCCTGCCATCCTCTGATTTGTGATTTAAGCCATACTCTCAGGTCTCAAAAGGCCTGAAATTATCCTGTGATGCTATTTGAACTTGTATGTTATGGGTCTTTAATGAACCTGGTAAATCCTTTCTGAAGTGATTTGACTGGAAATTGAGTCCACAATTCTGAACAGATCATTCACTTAAAAAAAAGTCTTCCAAAGTTAATAGCATAGTTAGCTGGGATATTCTGTGCGAAATGTAGATTCTCTTTTCTTTGTACGTTTGTGAGATGTAATAGGAAAGCTCAATTAGATTGTTAGTGTACTGATTGCTCCAACGAAGTTGCTCATTGTGGAACCTGAAAATTCACCTAGTGAGATTTTTTCCTTATGTAGATTTTCTGCCCTATTCAGTCACCTTTTTCAGTGTATCGTCAGGCTTTCTTATCTTCCTGCTGGTGGCAGCACTGCCTTGTTGAAGTGGGATAACAATGGCACTTTCAGAACAGCAACCTGACTTTAGGGAGTCAGGTTTTATCTACAGTTGGCTTAGGAAATAATCAGTTCATTTTAGCATCTAAGGTTTGAATAAAATACCTTATGCATTATTTGGTGAATATTTAAATAAAAATTGGTTTAAAACCTCTGCGTATGGCCTTTTCTAAATAGTAAATCAATATGCTGCTGATTCACTTTTAAAATAAGTGCATTGATTTTCCATATTATTGTCCAAAATGTATTTAATATTATATAAGGTATTTGAAGCTTGTGTGGTGATCTGTCATGACATGGCATTGGCTCATTGTTTTAGGACAACAAAAGAGCAAGTGTGATATATGAAGACCAATGCTGATCCAAATAACTGCAGCATTTTATCTTGTATAGAACTGGGGAAAACTTGTACGCTGCTATCTTTGTTTTTTTCTAAATATGGAATTTCAAAGGTTAGATTGTGTCGAGGTGAGGAAAAGTTATGTCATCAAAATGGGATGTTAATTGCAAGAGCGTTATTTAAGCTACATTACAGTAGTTTCTGTAGTATCTACTTCGTTGGTCTCAGAAAGTGAAGCATGAACTGCAGAACCAGGCTGTTCTACATGTCATCAGTTATAGATTTGTACAGTTTTGATGACTTTGCACATTTGCTTCTGTTCTGCTGTGTTAGGGTGTGTTAAGACAGAATTTTACGTAGTGACAACAGGTCCCCTCCCCCCCTTTTTTTTTCTTCCTCCCCAACTCCACTTTGGGCACTCTGCAGAACTTGAGGCCTGCTGCTGTTCATCTCCAGGTCAGTAAGGAGCTGCAAGGTGACCAGAACCTGGTGTGAGAGAGACTCAGAATGTCAGACTTTGTATGTAAACATACAAACAAGTGCCCTTAAGTGCAGTCTAACCAGAGCTTGGTTACAAATTGAGGAAAATCCACATAATACTCACTCTCCCTATAATAGGCAGAGCTATTATAGTGTTAAATGTTTTCATGCAGAATGCTGAAAAATTTGAGGCTTTCACTATCCCATTATATACATGGCAGATTTCCTCTGAAATACGGGTTGAAGGTTGTGGCACCAGTGCTGTGGGTTTTGATCAGCTGTTAGAGGCTCACTCTGATGCTCTGGATGTTGCATTTCCCTAAACATTTGCTGGTCTTTGGAGCAGATTCTCTCAAAACTTAAGTGCCTTCACTGGTATTTCAGACACACAGGCAGAGGCAGTGTAATTGTCTTCTACAATGAGATCTGTCTAAAACAGAGTTTGAGATAGCACTGTTATTAGTAGATACTGTTTGTGATCTCTCTTGATTAGCACCCTTTTCATTCCTTTCTGTTCATTTGTCCTTTAGGCAATGCTGTGTGGGGACAGAACTTGTTGACTGGATGATGCAGCAAAGTACTTGTGTCCATTCACGAAGTCAGGCTGTTGGCATGTGGCAAGTATTGCTGGAAGAAGGTGTTCTTAACCATGGTAAGTTAAAGAAATTCAGAGCCTCGATTAAAATTTTGTGAATGTATCCCATCAGTGTTTCTGTGAATTTCTTTCATGAAAAATAAAGGGATCATGAGCCTAAATGAAAAACTACAAATAAAGCTCTTCAGAAGTTTGATTTGTATGCAATATACAGATGATAATAGTTGAATCTTGCTACCAATATACCTTTATAATTTATGAAAATATTGAAAAATCAGTGAAATTGCAGTGTAGGAGAAGCAACTCTAATTAGACTTATTGTTACACTGATCTGTGATTATGTTCCAAAAGCTGGATATCACCTGAACCAAAACCAAGATATATATTGCCATACATAAAACTGATCTTCACTTCCAAATGCTGCAAATTTTTAACTTGACTGTAAGCATTTCAGTTTGCTCATATCCATAATTTTGGGATGATTTTCAGTGGTTTTTGAATGGTTCCCAAATTCAGCACTCCAGATATCCCAGTGCAGAGATCTGGGAATTTATGTTAGTTATCTGATTGTATTTTACATTGCCTCATGGATTCCACTTGGCAGGGTTTGCTAGGTAGCAGAATGTTACAGACCTCCAAAGTGCAGCTTTCTAGAGCAGCATTCATATCTGAGGCTATGCTTGTACAGTTTTATGAAGTTCAGAACAGCAGCATATTAAATATGCTTCTAGTCATTGTCTGTTGTGCTTCCCACATCTCAAGGAGAACTTTGCATTCTGAGAAGACAGATTGTTTCCACCATTTCCTTTCATAAAAGGCTGTAGCTTCCTGCCTAATACTGTCTTGAATTCCTAGGGTCAAGCTGCTGCAACTGCATCACACTATCCAGCTCAACACACCATTATGACTTGCTTGGAAGACCAAGAGTTTGTCTTTTGCTGTGTCACAGCCTCTCTTTAGCAGTCTTCCAAGAGAAGACTTACTAGTACACTCTCCACTAAGATACAGGTCAATGATCTTCACTCTGGTATTACATATTGATGATACGTATTACTGGAACATGATTTTAGCTGCCTCTTGGTTTGTTACTTTTCAGCCCTGTCTGAAACAATTAGAATAAGATGTTCATCTACTAGAGTACAACCCTTAGAAATTCTTGATGCAAATATTCTCCAAGTATGAATTGTGTGCTTAAATGAAATGGTTTGAAACAATAAGAACTGAAAAAGATCTAGTAAGAAAAATGTGTGCATGCACATACATATACACCACAGTGCACATATATAGAAGTATTTTGGAAAGTATGTGTTGTACACAGTTTAGAAATGTACCATCCAAATTACATAATTTAGACATATGTGAGAAATAAGGGTTTTTCATGCTCTTGAAGTTTCTAGTAGTTTTCTTTCCCTTCTTCAGAAATATATCTGCAGCACATGCAGTGCTGTGCAGATTTCTACAAGGTTAATTTTAGAGAGTAGAGTGAAGTGTCTGATATGTTCTGTTGTTTTCAGTGGACCAGGAACACCACTTTCAGGACAAATACTTATTTTATCGATTTTTGGATGATGAGCGTGAAGATGCCCCTTTGCCATCAGAGGAAGAGAAAAAGGAGTGTGATGAGGAGCTACAGGATACTATGCTGCTTCTGTCTCAGATTGGGCCAGATGCTCATATGAGGATGATTCTCAGAAAACCGTAAGCAGATGAGAAAAATTAACACTGAACCTTTCTTGTTACACTGGAGGATGGGAAGGCACCAGGCATCCTTTAGCTTATTTCATTTCAGTGCAAGTTTACTCAGCCTCCTAAGTTTGTTAGTCAATGCTAAGTAATTTCCAGTCCTTATTCATAAATTAGAACATGTATTTTATGAATGTTATCATATCCTGTAGAAAATGCAGTATGTGAGTTTTTATTTCATTTCTGAGTATCCCTAAAAGTAAGGTGCAAGTTCCATTAACACTTTCAGTGCTGGCATGCCATTCAGTTAACTACACCACTTTCAGTTGTTACCAGTGCTTGGAAGGAAAGGTTGTCAGCACAGTAGGTATCTTTCAATTAGTCATCAGTGGGAGCCCATAATTAATTTCATATTTGGTAGAAGTTTATTGAATTGAGAGAGTCTGGACTTTGCCTGTTGTACTTCACTAGCATGGTGTGAAATATGGCTCTGTGGGTTTATTTTCATTGCTTGGTGTTGTTTTTTTTTGTTTGTTTGTTTTTTAAGATATAAATGTTTTCTATACCTAGGCCACAGAGGATGTCTGTCTAACCTTTTCGTAGTTATCAGATTATGTCTTCTCACTCACCAGTTGGCTAACCATCCTTTCACACTGAATACTCTGCAAAGCCCTTTCTTTACAGGCAGCTTTATAGTGACTTCAAAGCAACCAATATAATCTCTGTTTGACCTTCCATTGAAAGCAATCTCCTTATTATGCAGGTAGTGTTTAGGGGCCACTGAAGACATACTTTACTGCTAATTAAGTGCACTGAGAATAATGATTTACTTAAGGCCATCCTCACAAATGATTTACTTGTAAGGGTCAGATCAAGAAAGTTAAGTATATAGAGCTGGATCCTACTTCTTTTGAGGCCAGTGGCTTGGGCCATGGCTACTGTGTAGGAGAAATCTTATGCTAAAAATGTCTTGAATCCATCTAACACAGCTGCTTGTTCTTGTTCTGTTTCTATTTGTACCCTTTCCCTGCTCTATTCTTGTCCCAGTGTTGTCTATTTAGATCATAACCTTATTTGCACAGTGAGTCAACATACTCCAGGAATACCGGTTAGGTGGCACCTGGATGAAGGCATTGAATTTCAGAAAGTTCAACCAGATATTTGTGCTCATAAAAGTGGGTAACACTACTGTGCCAGAATAGTTTCTCTCTCCTCCATTTGGTAGAAGTCTAGTCCAGGACAATCCCTATCACACAAAACACATAGACAAACCAGTCTGGGAGCGTGGTGTATATGTAAACTATTATATCAGCGAAAGTAAAGTATTTTCTCCTAACAAAAATATCCTGTGCACTTTCCACTGAGGAGCAAAAGAGGGCTGTGAGTAGATGCTGGTCATCAGGAGACTATGAGCAGCATCCTGCATGCTGTGACCCTGCATCTCTGCACCGTCTCCTTTGCCTCAGGCAGAGTGCAGGTTGGATCTTAGAGAATTGCCCCCTTAGGTCACTGTGCTTTCAGCTGCCTACTACGTTCTCTTTCCATCATGACTTTCTGATCAGCCAGTGTAAGTTTACGCTGGCAAGATCAGTGTTGATTATCATCCACACGCCTTGCAGAGTTGAAAGGTCGGTATGATGCTGTGAAAAGTATCGCTCTCCCCCCTGTGTTGTTACTTGCACAGCATCACCTGAAAGAATATTCATAGGAGATTTTTCATGCAATATACTGAGGGGAATAGTGTTTTCTCAAGACTGACGGTCATCTGACATTTTTCCCTTTCTCTGTCCCTGTAAGTGCTTATTTTTGCTGCCCTTTGCTCACAAGAGCAAGTTTGTACTGTCAGGCACCATATTAACTACTCTCCTGGTATTCAGTTTACATACGTTATGACCCTGTTAGTTAAGAATCTAGTCTGTGCTGAGGTGCATCAAAGCTGCTGAAATCTCTGTGAATCCTCAAAGTCCTGCTAGTTTTGACTAGACACCATTACAGCTGCCAAAAGTTCAAGGAATGGTCAGGTCTTCAGAGATTCTAGCTGCAGATGACCTGAACAGGACCACAATTTTTAAACTGACACAGCTGCCTTTTGTAGCAGTTACCATTTCCGGAGAGGTTGCAGAACTTCGATAATTACCATGAAGGAAATAAGACAATATTCTTTGATGAGAAGATTACTTTGAGAATTTGATTGTATAATGAAGATGTTGCTTTGAAAGGTACTTTCTATTGTTCAAAATCTGAAAATCTCTAGAAAAAAGTGTCACTTGTTTTGACAGCCGACTTAAAAAATTCTCTGTTTATTACATTAACTGCAGCATTTTAACTGTCAAAGAATGTGAAAGAATGTTCTATAGTTTAAAAAACAGAATAGAGCTCAGGGAATTTTTTTTGGCAGGCTCTTGTTGCTATTGAGGGATTTTTTTTTTTTCCTTTTTTTGAAACACATACACGGTGAATGTGAAAACAGCTTTTTGTGAAGCAGCAAACACAGCTCTCTGTTCCCTTGAGCAAGGTGCAGACCTCGTGCAAGTCATTGTAGAATTAACACAGCTCTTCCTCACGAGCTTTTCAATCCTCCAGTGTGAAAATACAGGCTGAAAATATATTGTTAGTTGATTTTAATAACATTCAGGTATAGCTAACCACATGGTTACTCCTAATTAAATAGCATACTATCGTACAAAGCTGAACCTGGTGATAACAGAAGTCTTTAAGGAGAGTGTGATGTTCATTAGAAAATGATATTTAACTAAGATGGATTATATGTTGTGTTTTAATACAGTCTACAGTAAATTAACAGTGTGGCGGAACAGTAATTCTCTGTCATACGTTCTTGGTGATTTCACTCAGCAAATTTTATCCTCAGTACAAAGATTTTGATTCCACATTTGATTTGCAAATTTTAGTGTCACTTGCAGAGTAAAACTGAACAAGATGCTAGGGAGATCTGAACTTAGTAATGAATGACATAAACACATATATAGTAACAACTTAATTACTGTTAGTAATATGTAGTTTTTTGAAGATGCTCTTAAAAATAAACAAGATCTATTCTCCTGTCTTGAAGAATTTTTATTTAGACATCGTTTTACACAGCTGTCAGTAATAACGATACTGAATTTCTCCATAACAATTGTATTATGTTCCATAGTCCTTGATGGGGTTTTCTGACAATGGCATTTAATAAACCAAATGTTATTTGTGGTGCAGGTAATACAATCTTTCCACATATCAGTTCAATGATATTTGCTGGTATTATTTGTGACAAGTGGTATTTATGGAGTTAATCAAAGGGTACTGATTCAAGTACAAAGATTATGTAATTAGCTTTCATGCTAGAGTAAGTGAACGTGTATTCACTTCCACGTTCAGATGCAGGTAGTGGGCAAAATTATTCTTGTCTCCTATATAGACTTCGTAGTACTTGCAGGCAAAACTTGTACTCTGAAAAGATATGCTTATTTGGCATACAATATTATGGGGCCTCTGATCTTTTCTATTGTTCTTATTATCTGAGAATTTTCTGGTTAACAGTGTAATAAGAAATAATCAATGATATTTTTTGTGTGTACATAGTTTATCAATGGCAAAGTGCTATGTTGTTGTCAACATCGTAGTCACAGAGAAGCTCAGTGTCTCTGACCTTGATAAATTCTCCAAACACTGAACTGTTTTTATTGATCACTTAATACCACCTGAGTTCTCCTGTCCATTAACGTGTAGCCTTGTTCTCTATCTATGCTGTTTATTATCCTGTCTATAACCAGCTATTGCTGTTGAAATATATCCCCTGCTGAAACTAGGCCTTTACACAGCAGGATCTTACAAATCAACATCAGTGGGTCACCACACAGGTTTTACAGAAGCAGTGATGCCTAATATCTCTCCATGTGACATCTGCAGAAGCAGATGTAAAGAGTGGGTACATCCAGCATAGATTGTCAGTCTTTCCAATGTGCTAACACAGGGCACAAGTGGACATACTGAAAGAAGAGCATACTCTTTTGTCTTGATAGAGATCTGATGTAGTTAGACATCATCCATTCATATGCTAATCTCATGCAGGAATTTGTTAATTCAACACACTATCTTTTCTGTTTTTCAAGACACGCTGGTTTTGCAAGGGTGCAATAAAATTCATGTTGTTACTTCCCCTGGAGAGAACTTTTTATTAAAATCTGTGTCTTCAGTTTCTTACATTTCCAAGGAAAAGTGAATGGTGCTAACTTATCTTTCTTTATTTTATACTTAATTAAGCTGTTACTGCCCCACATAAATCACTAGGAGTGGCAGCCTTGTAATTTCAAGCCAGATTTAGAAATAGAAAAGAATAATATGAGTCACTAGAGGGCATAGCAGTACCGGATCAGATTCTGTTTCTCCCTAAACATATTCCATTCTGTATGAAGAAAGGATAACGTGAATTTGATCCAGAACATTTTGTTACAAATTGGTCTTTCATCTGGCAATAATAAGCGTGTGTCATTGGTAAATGAAGAATAGATAAAAAATGCAGCTTTCTTGCCAGAGAAGAGGTCAGTTGTCCTTATATTTTCTATAATTTGTCAGTATTTCTTTCTTCCAAAAGAAGTCTCTGTCAAACTTATTTTATAGAAAAATGAAATAGAGCTGCAAAGTGACATAACTGCTGGATGCTTTCTCTACTTCTCACATGATTTAGACTGTTGAACCAAGCAGTGTTTACACAGAAAAACTGTGGACCACTATATCCAGGATGATTCTCCCGATCCTTTAGGCGTTGGACTCTTCTGTAATATTCTGTGAGGAACATTTTTTGTTTCAGATCCTTTAGGACTGTCCAGAGATTCATATGTCCTATTAATTTGTTGCAGTCCTCAGAGCATTTGTTCTTCTTTTTAGCAATCAGTAAATCTGCTAGTGTATGGCTCTGCAGAAATGCAGTTACTTAAACCACACTGAGAGCCTCATTCCTTGTTATCCTATGAGAGGGATATTCCTTTGTTGATGCGTGTGTTTTATTCATGGCAGCATCTTGTGTTTTTCAGTGAAAGAAGGTGGAAAAACTGAGTGGTCCTTACTTACCTTTGTGGCTGAACAACAGCACTCAGCATTAACTCTGGAGCAGTCATTTGATGTCCACTGGGATGCACTGCTTACTCCTGGAATTTGTGCAGCAGAAATTCAGGCACTCCTTTACAAAGCACTACAATTGTCCATTTGCTACACCTAATTAGTGCCTCGTGAAAAATAGTACAGGTCTCATCCAGGGCTTTGGAGTCCTTTTGAAAGGAACAGATCTTTATATATTATTTCTGATTTATCTGACCATTTTACATACAGAATGTTTTATTTCATCAAGAAAGCTGACAAATCAGGTCTCTGTAAGATGGTTGCCATGGCTGCTGCTTGGTGTCATTCAGGGGTTTCTTAGTGCTTCTTTTCTCTTTGAGTTTCAGTCTTCCATCCAGAACCATCACCTGTTCCTGCAACCATGGTGAATGAAATAAAGGTGCTTAGGGTCTGTATTGTTTTCTATAGCCACATGGTGCACACCATGTTTGTGACAGAATGGATGTCATGTCCTGGTGAGGAGTAGGCAGCAGTCAGAGTCTAGTACTCAGCGGCAGTGAGCTTCAACAGCCCTGCTGCTGCAGGAAAAGAACGTGTGCTTCAGTGACTTGGTACAACTGGTAAAGCTGCTGCTCTTTAGACGTAGTAAAAGGATGTTAGGTTGTATAGCAGAGGCTGGGCACACACCGCTGCAGAGCAGAGTGCTGGAGGTGGCTCTGGGCTCAAAATGGCCTATACATACTACTGTGTACCCTTTTTTTCCTATCCTGAAATGAGGTGAGTTCAGTGTTACTCCACACCAGTTTGGGCAGTAGTATTGAAACTCAATATATATATATATATATATTTTTTTTAGCAAAAAATCTGCCTTTTATGAAGATGTAAAAATGTTTAAACAAGTTCCTGTTCTTATCTTGGCTTGATGTGGTACTTATTCTTTTTCTCTGCTTCTGCAAAGTGTATGGTTTAATTGAATCATATCCAGCATACAATTATGTTTTACCTACAAGCGTAACCAACATATTCAATAGAGTATACAGTAGCATTATGGGTTATTTTGTACTTCTCTGAAGTTTTTATTTGGGGGGTTTATTGCATTGTGATGTTCTTTTATCTTCTGCCTATAGGCCTGGCCAGAGAAGTATAGATGATTTAGAAATTATATATGAAGAACTTCTTCACATTAAAGCCTTATCTCATCTTTCTACCACAGTAAGTGATTTTAAACACATAGCTTATTTCCAATAGGAAGTTTGAATTTGGGGATTCAAATAGGAGCTTCTACCACCCTTCCCATTTATATTTTTTCCATGCGATGATGGTATTCCCACCTGTGAGTACCACAGATTTAGACTGTGTTTGGTTATCAGCTAAAATGATCTTTGTATGTTTCTGCACATCCCAGAGCTCACTCACCTGCCACAGGTGCCTCTGTCTGGGTCCATACTGCGAGTTTAAATTGAGATGTGTGGTATCTGACTTCACACCTGGGGTTGTGATGCTACAGCATCAGCAGAACAGATGTCTGATTTTTGAACTTTAAGAAGTCTGGTTAGGAGAAGGAATTACATGGTACAGAATAGTATTTGGTGAAGTGCTGGCTGTTGGAGTCTGGTCTTAGATTGAAGGAAACCTCATCACATGCATTCCCTCTGAGCAGGCAATAACAGTACAGAGAAGCAAGAACGAATTACCTGCAGAAAATACCTGGAGGAGAGAATGCAACTGGTGAAAGTCTCACCAGCAGTAGTGTAGGCAACTGAAACAAGCTAAACAACACTTGGTAGCAGCAAGCTTTGAGTGCTTTCAGAAAGAAAACCAGTCAAAAAGTAGATTTATTTTCGATAATGGCTTCTTTGGAAGCTCTCGATGATTGTTATCAATTTCTGCTAACTTGGACTGATGGAGATAATTATGGAACTGCATTATAGATAGTACTCTGTGCAAAAATATAACATATGGGCAATGTTTTTCAAACAGAATATACACCCAGAATTGGTAACTGAGCTAAGAGGGAACAGCCAGCCAAAATCCTTAAGCATCTTTGGGATGTGGAAGAAAAGGTAATTAAAGAAAGATTTCAGTAAAAGCTAAAAATGCCTCATTTTAAATCAAACAGAAGAAGCTGTTCTAGACAGGATACAGGGAGTGGAGAACACTATTGATGCTACAGATATAACCAAGACAAAAAAAAATCTTAAACAGCATATTTTCCCACATCAGAAGAGACTGAGATTTGAGGTTTGAATTCAAAGCAAGAAATATGGCAAATGATATGGACCTCAAGAAATACTTGGCATTTTGAGGAAATGCAAAAAATGTGGTTCTTGTATGTTTCTATTAAGAATTTGGAAATGGTGGCTTATTCTTTTGTCTCATGAAGTAAAGCAGAGGATGGAAATCACTTCTAGATTGGGAAAATTCTTTAGAGGATCAATAGGCAACATTGCTCCCATGAACAGGAAGATTAATGATCAATCAGCTTGAAAGCAAATTAAATGCTTATTCATTTTAAGCAAGGCATAATTCCTAAAATAATAACTTTTCTAGGTAAGCTAAAGGCAGCAGGAAGTAAAATGGATAAAACTCAAGTTGCATGGTAGTGAACTAATCCCTGCTAGAGAAGTCTGTGAACGCGTATGAATGAAAAATAATTATGTAACACAGTGTTAAAAACAAATCAAATTCTTGGCTTCATCAAGAGGATTCATTCACTGCAGAGACAAGTGACTGAAACAACTGAGAAGACATCTGGGGATACATATGGGATGTGAAAGCTCTCTACAGTGTACAGAACAGTGCTAATGGTGGCATACTTCCTGACCTTATTAAAGCTTCTTTACCTTCGGGCACAGGATATAGGAGAGTTGTTGGCTTAATTGTTTTAGAAATAACAGGCCTGCAGCTGTGTTCATTTGTCAGTGCTCTAATAGGGAATGTCCAAACTCTCTCTATCCCTCTTCTTACACATAGTGCAAACAAGGAGTGCTCTGCACAGTCTATCAGGAAGGAGCTCTGGGAGAAATAGCTGGTGTGGAATGTTTTTGCTTAGCACCCAAGCAAGAGTTTGGTGCATGCTGTTAGGATATCAGACCCTGAGAGATACAGCCACCATCTAGTTATGTGCATTGTGTTCAGAATTTGAGGGTTTCTGCCCAAACTTTACTTAATGGCCTAAAGATTATCCATCTTGAAATACAACTGTTCTCAGATTAAATGTATGGGAGAATGGTGTGAAAACACTGCTACTTAAGTAGATGTTGGAGCCAGCTTTTGATTTGTATTTGGCACTTTGAAATTACCTAGTAGTCCCTCTGAAACAGCCTAACACCAGCTGATATTCTCTGAAAATAAGAATTCTTCTGCCTGGTAATTGGCCTCAAAGTCAGTGGAGACTTGTGGTTATGTGAGGAGAGAGATTAAGCACACAGAAACACTCAGGATAATGTGAGCTTTGCAGTGCTGCTGTTACTTTGTGAAAATAATGCCAACAGTGTTTACAATGAGAAAAAGCAGTTTTAAACAGCAGCTTTCTCACTAGAAATAACTTCTCTGTTAATCAGAGTCAATCACACCAGAGCAATAAAAACCCAAAGAAGAACAGGTGGATGTCAAGTGCAGTGTCACGTTCTGCAGTTCTTGGAGGAGGTGGTGAACTGGACATTTTGTCTGTTTGGGTCAAGAGGGATCTCAGCACGTCCCGGATGGCTGTGCCTCACAGCTTGACACAGCAGAAGTGGCCAAATTAAATCTGTAGGGGGAAGATATTGATTTCTCAGGGAAGAACAGGTGTACCACAGAGCCCCATGGAGTAACTGGCAATTGCTAGCAATCTTCTTTAATAGATTAGCTATTAGTGGTTATATTTTTCCATCATATTAATTGTTAATATGGTTTCATTTGTATTTATATGAAGAAAGATGTGGATAACTATCTAAAGGGTGCCCTTTCCTGAGTCATTTACAGGGGGTAAACACAGGGCTTGTGAAATGAAGCCCATCAGTTTGGAACTGGAGCCTGAGAGAAGCAGGCCATCATCTGACTGCATGACTGTATGAGTGCTGAACGGCACAGAGAAAAGAGGAAGAGTGGTTGGGTTGTACTATATATATAACATGGAAGAATAAAATACAACTGAAAGCTATAATTTCTCTCTATTTCAAGGTAAAGCGAGAATTAGCAGGTGTCCTCATTTTTGAGTCGCATCCCAAAGCTGGAACAGTCTGTAAGTAAAGAGTCCTGTCAGATCATCTTTCTTATCTGTGGCACAAGTGTTTGCACTCTTAATGTTTAAATGACAAGAGAATAAACTTACATGCATTCCTCAAACTTGACTGGCAGTCGATGTTTCAAAACCTGGGTATTAGGTGCTAATTTAGTCTGCTACCCATTGCAGGGGTAGTAGCAAAATTAAGTCTATATTCAGGTTGGATGTATACAACACCTATGATTTTGGATGAGTTTGTATCTGGAATTTTGGTTTGGTCCAATCTTTATTTAAAATGTAATTTAATATTTTCTTTGTATTAAGAAGCCATCTTACGGCCCAAAATAAAGGACTTAAAATCTATGCTATTTATTTTTAGTATAAATTTAGTATAAATATTATAAATATTTTTAGTATTTTTAGTATAAATAGCATAGTATATTTTTAGTATAAATAGCTGCTAGACAATTGGGTTAGAACACTGTGCTTCTAGTGGGATCCAAGTCTGTGTGTTGACTAGAAATTGACAGTCTCATATATTATGGTAGAGTAGTTGTTGCAATTGTCATACAAAATACAAGTCATTTTCACGTGCAATAAAATAATTACTGTATGGGTGTGGTTTTTTTTCCATAAAATCTGAAGGCAGTAGCTTTTAAAATCACAATATGACCTTTTTCAAGGTAATCATGAGTATGACTGCAATAATTACCTTGAATTTTATTGAATGCAGAATCTGGCCCATTTGTGTTTTGACTAACTATATTTTCACCGTAAAACTTTTCTCTCTTTTGTAGTATTTAATCAGGGAGAAGAAGGTACTTCTTGGTACATTATCCTAAAGGGATCAGTAAACGTAGTCATTTATGGCAAGGTACTTCTTTCAGAATTCTTTTTTATATAATTCTTATTATTGAAATTGTAATAAACTATGAAGGAACACACTTTAATTTAGAGTAGAATTATTTACCTGATGAAACAAATCAAATGTAGCTTTGTGAAGAAATGATCCAGTGGTTTCATTGGTTATGCTTCCAGTTGATTGCTATATGATTTTGGTATATATTACACACATTCTGAGTATAATTCAACACAGTCACATCAGTATCTTTAGAACAGTGTAATTTGCTGGAATTTGGGGAATTAGCAGATTTGCATCTCATAGAGGTTTTTGTCCTGTAACTTTTACCACCATCTTCTCTTACATTTGTACCACTGACTCTTATCACAGATGTCAGGTATGTCTGACAAGAGCTCCTCTGTGGCTAGAGGTTCTCAAGCTGAATGTGACCCTGCCAAATTTATGTCACCTCTTCATTTTGATTAAGTTTCAGTCTGAAAAGCATGTCTACTGAACTTCCTGTTTATGAGTGTTTTATCAAGGACTTAGGTACTCAGCAATCTCTTGAGTCTTTAACAATCCCTGTTTCTCTACTGATTTCTCATTCTGTGAATGAGAGTCTGCACCAAGCGTTTCACCAAAATTTTGCACAAGGACTAGTGGATTTCACAGAGGGCGAGCCAGATCGTCCATTACTGTAAATTCAAGTAAATGGCTTTGCACTATCTGAAGATATGATATTATGTGCTGTAAATTTGATTTGCTTTTTCAGCGCCTCCTTAAACAAAGCAAAGAACATCTTTCTGTCTTGAGAAGAGCAGAAGAGTCCTTCATGCTGAATGTAATTTCAGAGAACAAGCCAATTCTTTTCTATTCTTGTCTTTCTTTAGTAATAGTAATAACCAGTTATCAAGTATTGTTTCCTAGTCATTATTTTGGCTGTTGATTTCCTGCCAAATACATTTGTTTTGGTATTTGATTGTGAAGTCCGGTGTTTGTATAAGGTTTTTCAATAGAATCCACAGTAATGATGGGTTTCTGCATATAAATGTTTTGCTCTGTGCAGGGTGTGGTATGTACTCTACATGAAGGAGATGATTTTGGCAAGCTAGCACTTGTGAATGATGCTCCCAGAGCAGCATCTATCGTTCTACGTGAAGACAACTGCCACTTCTTGAGAGTAGACAAAGAGGACTTCAACAGAATCCTTAGGGTGGGTGTGGGAAGGTCTGCTCTGGCAGTGTGATGTCAGAACTTGTAGATCTTTCTCGCTTTTATCTTATTTGCATGGATATATTCATATCAACAACCATGTTTGAAGTGTTCTTTAATTACAGAACAGAGATGAGACAATCTAGAAGATCAAGTAAAGAATAATAATTTTTCCTGCTTTTTGGTTCCTACCAGCCATGAAAACAGAAGCAATTGGACTCTGTGTCTTTCACATGCCTGTATTCTAGAATTTGCTTAGTGCTCAGTTTGTCCTTGATTCCAAAGTGATCTCCCATCCAAATAGTGAATAAAACAAGATCTTATATCCCAGATAGGTCAGTGGCATCTGCCTTAGACTCTATAGGTTCAAGGCAGAATCAAGTGGTAAATGTAGTAACTTACAGGTAGATGTACAGATGTTTTTACCATAGGTCTTTAAAAAGATATTCCCAGCTTAATTTTACAGTTACTAAAGTCAGAGCAAATATATTCCAAAATTCAGCTGTAATTCTGTAACTAAAACCTGCAACCAAATACAAGCTGTTTTATGATCATTCGTTGTATAGAAAGTAAAATATGGTATCATCCTGTATTGGAATTAAAGCATGCTTAGTAATTCAGCAATTAAATCAGCCCAGACAGAGTACTGTGCTAGAAAAATGATATATTATTGTGTTTGAGTCGTGCACTTTTTCAGAGTACCTGATCAGCCAAATCGGTGCAATTGCTTTTTTAATATTAACTTGTCTTGCAGGATGTGGAAGCAAATACTGTAAGGCTCAAAGAACATGACCAGGATGTCTTGGTGTTGGAGAAGATCCCAGCAGGAAACAGAGTTTCTAATCAAGGAAGTTCACAGCCTCAGCACAAGTATGTTACCATTCACTATTTCAGGCAATGATTCACTTTTTCTTCTGTATTATTAACCAAACAATAGCATATTCTCCCTATCTGTGGAAGAGTGCAGAATATATAAAATTTTCTTTTATTTTTTTAATCATAAGCCGATCACTTGTCCCACAGCGCATAATACATCCATTTCCAGCCGCACACCAATTCTATGACTTTACACAATAATTCTGTAAGGATCTCACTGTAAATACTTATCTCATATAATAGCTTTTAAATAGACTGCACATGGAGAATGCTGAAACCCTATTAACCAGAGCTGTTGTGTAAAAGACATGAGAAAATACATTGTTTTATTGTTAAGTGCAGATATTTTCATTCTGGATTTTAAATTCTGGATTATAAGAAGTGTTTTATAAATACTGTTTATAAACAAATGATGATTTCATGCAATGAAAATCGCACAGCTTATCTTACAGAATAGGTTTCCGCTGTAATAACAATACTCCTTATAGTTTCTTTACTTTCTTACTGAAAGGGGAAAAGTACGTTTGTGTTTGGATGCTACTGTGATAAGAATGGACTGAGGCTATTATGATTCCAAATATTGGTTAAACCCCCAAAGGCTTTGTAAATGCCTTATTTACAAGTGGATGGTCAATTTCCTGTCACATAATCATTGTCTTTAGAAAAGAAATTTGAATCCTTTACTTTTTTTTCCAAAAAAAAATAAAATAAAATAAAAGAAAGGACTGGGCGATGTTTTGGATATAGATTTTATCTGATCTGGGATTTCACATAAGTATTTTATGTGCAAAATTGAGTATAAAGTTCTGTAAAGACTTTTAAACAGTTAAATAAACCATTCTTTATATTTCACACCTTTCACATATTTCAGAAACTACCATTTCATTTTTCACTTGATGTATTAGAAAAAAGATCAAAGAAATTACATACTTTTAGGGCTAATTTTTCCTCTGTCTAAACTAGGGAGACTTGGCTGCAGTCAATGGATTCTGCAGCTGATGTGCACAGTAACTTGATCATAAATTTGAATCCTTTGATCAAATACATTTTTTTAATACTTTCAAAAGTGACAATTTTATTTAAACATATTTTAAATGGAACTTTCTTTGCACCAGCATTACTTCTATTACTTAACATTTTCTTGTTCAGCATTTGATAAAAATAGCTGGGGACAGCTATGGTGCCAAGTTATTTTACAACTTATTTTTCAGGAGTATTTGCAGGTAAGTAAGAAGAATTCTATAAATATTTTATGCACTTGCTCAGCATTTGGGTCCCATCAGTGTGCCAGTGAGGGAACTTTAGCTGATAACGATGAGAATGGACAAGCAACACAAGAGAGGAAGTTACTTTTAAAGTTCACTGGCTGCTTTTCAGCAGTTTGTTAACCGTGCACAACATCTTTTTGTTTAAAATCTTTCAAAGTGTGTTAAGTGGACTTGAAGATTTTTCCTTTTTTTCTTAATAGGTAGAGTAAATGGCTACTCTTATGCTTGAGAGTCCAAATCAAAGTTACTGCTGTATTTGGATTTCTAGAATGTGTTACTGGAGTGTGTCTGTTGAGTGCTCAGTACTTTGGAAAATCACTGGGCCTCAAAGAGAAGCTTCTTAAAGGCTTGCAGTTTTGCCTTTAAGCAGATAGTTCACATCTCTGATGGTGTCTCTAAAGATGAACTGCCCTTTGGGCTTTGTTCACTAAACTGGTACATACCATTTGGACTGGAGAAGTGTTCTGCAATCCAGAACTGTTCCCCAACACATTCAGTCAAACAAGAAACTCATTTTCTCCATCTTAATCTTGGTGAAAACTTCATTTTGTGAGCAAATCCTCTGAGTGTAGTTGGATTCTACTGCCTCCTCTCCTGAGGAGATGTAGCTCCCGGAGCCATGGTTTCATACAGTGACAATTTTGCTTCAAAGCTCTGAAGTTCTCACTCCCAAGATCTAACTTCTCTCTTTATGGGTGATCACACTCATGCAGGATAAATCCAGCAGCCCTGCAAGTCACTTCACTGTTCATTTTCGCTTTCATATTCAGAGTACAGCAACCTGTGATTTCTCTGCTTCACTCACTTAGATACTTGGTTAGTATCTCTGTGAGAATGTGCACTGGCTTAACAAGTGTTTGTGTTCTTGGGACATCAATACAGTTCTTCCAAAGGGGTTGGCAGGTAAAAGAACTGTGACGGTCAGCGCTCAAAGTGAGGAGGAGCTCCCAGGAGCTCAGCTCCACCACTTATTTCTCAGCAGGAGCAGAGTATCTTCACTTCTCAGGGTTTTTTCTATCTTTCTTTCTTTCATTTTTTTTAAAGTTTCATACTTTATCATTTGGATTCCAAAAAAAAAAAAAAAAAGAAAAAGAAAAAGAAAAAGAAAAAAAAAGAGATGCAAAGATTGGAAGAGAGGAGGGAAAGATTTAAAAAAAAAAAATCTGATCTGCAAGGAGAGTCAAAAAAGAAAAAAGATGGCAGGACAAGTGTGGCAATATCCTGTGACATTCTGCTGGTTCTTAAAATGTTGCCTGTATTCCTGCATTGGACAGGGTAACCTAACTACTGCACTATTCTAATCACCTCCTTCATTTTAGTCCTGGAAATGGTACAATAAGAAGTTTATCCTCTTGCAAAAACTTACTTTCCTCAACTATCTAAGGTGTTACGCAAATCTGAAGGTTCTGCATGGTATTTCATTATCTGCTCCCATCTTCTCATACCAGACCCTATCAATGATACTGGAGAAAATTGTTTGCTTGCTCTGACAGTGATACAAACCAGTTCTCATTTCATGCCCTTAGTAAGTCTGTTAAGACCCTCTAATGACTACGAATTGCTGTCATTACTGAGATATTCGTTCTCTGTGGAGAAGCATTTCTGATTGCACTTCCCTGGGTTTGCACCAGTGCAGTTCTGTTGATTGCAGCGTAACTGTGGTGATGTTATAGCAGAGTACTTGTGCAGGAAGGGGGCTGTCTGTCATCTCGCGCTCCCTGGGAAGGGTAAAGAGCATTATTGCATGCATTACACAGAGGGCAACAAAGACTGTGTGTGGTCTCATCCTAAGACACTCAAATTCTGGTCAGAGCAGGTTTTTGCACTTAGCACTCTTTATTTTCTCGCTTAGCATGCAAATGTTTCTTGATTTGTTGTTTTGCCTATGAGACACTAACTGCTCTTTTCCCTCTCTCAGATATATTGTGATGTCAGGAACTCCAGAGAAAATTTTAGAGCACTTTCTAGAAACTATGCGCCTTGAAGCAACTTTAAATGAAGCAACAGGTGTGTGACAAAAACTGTATTGTTATTACTGCATAAAGTCTTGCTGGCAGTGTGCTGTAATGTAGTGTTTTGAAAAGCAGCTAGTAGAAGTTTTTCCCAGAATAAGAACTATGCAATGAAACAACCTCAAGAAAATATAGGAAATCCAGGATTAAAGACAACAATCCACTCTTTCTGCTCTATTGTATTTACACTTTCAGTTCTGAGCAGAACTGCAGAATCTCAAAAGATGCCAGACCACTAGTCAGAACTTTAAATAAGCACAGCTATAATGCCAGAAAAGAGCATGCATTACCACCGGAAGATAATGGTGCTCAAACTTATTATTTTGGTTGTCATCTGATACTGTGAACTAGCTTGATCCCTCCAGCCATTTTGCTGTATACGAGGATAAGCTTACTCACATTTTTGTATCCTTATCACATTACTTTTAAATTGCTTCTTTGTGATACTTTCCCATGTGCAGGGAAAGAAGAATTTTTACGTAAAGGAGAAGAACTCAGCACACCATGGGCTGAGTCCCAAGAATGCAGGTTGCTGCAGCTGCACTTACTAGGATGCTTTTCATTACTGTAAAGAGAATAGCGAATTTACATCTAAGGATAGAAATATTCACTGCTTTACTATCAGTAAGTAGTCTAATTTAGGAGAGAAAAAGGAGATTCAGGCACAAAAATAATCCTTATTATGATAAAGTGATGCAGAGACTTTTATGTTAATCTACAGGATATTGCTTTAGCAAGTTTTTTGACATTGCGGATGTCTAAAAAGTATATATTCAAAGCTGTTAATCCTCAGCTAGTCTGTTACTGACCTCAGAGTACTGGAGAAACGTGTGTAGTGGGCCATAAGTAGTGGAAGAATTGAAAGATTACAGAAATCCTTCTATACTGTATGTTTTAATCACTTTTAAGAATAAAAATGATACTTCTCATAGATACCTAATTATTAGGATTACAGGCAGAATGTTCCTCTTTAAGCCCGAAAGTATATAATAGCAACTTCACTGTTCATACTGCCTCTTTTTTATACGTTTATATGTTTTTCTAAACTAAATTGTTTTTCAAATCCTTTCAAACTTTGACTCTTATAATCCAGTGACAAGATTATACACACATCCCCATGGGACAAAAATGTCACGTTTCACAAGCCCGGCTGTTTTTAGGTTATAGGAGTTCAGACAGCTAGAAAATCTCAGTTTTGATTTTTGCAGTCCCGTAATTTAAGAACAGTTAAAATTCACATTGTCCTGCATATTATGTAAGAAAAAGTCCTACCATTCTGGAGGTGCTTTGTCAACTGAAAGATTTTCAAATATGAATTACAGTGAGGCAATGGTGCAATGTCAGGCTCCAGTTATCTCACCATATTTTCTCTGACATCACTAGCTTACAGCATTTTGAAGTCTTTCTTTTACCTGAAAAGTTGCACTGTATAAGTGGTTCCTCTAGATCTCTACACTTTTGAGGAGGAGTATACCCAAACATTTCATTTTTGTCCAGACTACTCTAGTTTGTTTTCTTTATGTTGTGCTGACTTTCTTTTGACACATGCAAAAACCTCTTAACATAAATGCGATTAAATCCAAACAGACGAGTAAAAGGTTAATATTTCAGCACATATTGATTCATTTATATTTTCATACTTAATGTCTACAAAATGTAAAATGACACCTTTATTATCTACCAAGGAGTAATAAGATTTTTTCACTTAGAGAAGCCTCATCCTTGTGTTCCCCAAAATGCTCAATTTGCTGTTTTCTTTCTTTTCTTTTCACAGATTCTGTTTTAAATGATTTTATTATGATGCACTGTGTTTTTATGCCAAATAGTCAGCTCTGCCCAGCCTTGATGGCACAATATCCTTTTGTAACAGATAAGTTATTTTCCTTTTACAGCTTTCCATACCATTGATAGATCATAAGCTTTTCTCTCTCAAAAATTAAATTGCATTTCATGGAGACTGTGCCTTGTTGCCTTGTTGGTAGGTTCTCAGTGTCTGACTGACAGCTTGTCTTATAGTTCAACAAGTGAAATGGGTAGCATACAGCCATGATGAGATGCAGGCCTGGAGCATGGTGATCGTATCTTTTCTGGGATTATTGTTATAGCAAGGAAAAGAAACCTACTTTCCCTTCACCGGATAGCTGTTCAAGGCCAGGTTTCTCTTTCTGCTTTTCTTGATTTTTGCAAAACCACCACACTAAGATTTAAACTAAGATTACTATGTTTTAGTGATTTTCTGGCCCACTTTATAGGTTACAAGTCACAAACTGTCTCAAGCAAAAGAGTGCCTGAACTATTAGAGCAGTGAGTAAGTGGTTCCTAGGCACTGTCATAATATGGTTATGAACAATAATATATAGTAGTTTATAGGAAGCTTTAACAAACTACAAAAAATCTGAATTGAATGTGAATACTTAGTAGAAAACACAGTTATATAGCATCAGGAGTTGAAAGTCATTCTCATACTACCTGTGTCTTATGTAGAACGCATCTGTAAAATTTCCATCGATGAGCAAGTCATGTCATTCAGAGAGCTGCTGGAGACTGAGAAGTTTTCCTTGTGTGTCATGACTTGAAGAAATCAAGTGATGGCGAGCATTAAATAAACATAAAATGTTTTCTGTTTTATAGATTTTTGACAAGAGGTATAACTTCAATTTGCTGTTTTTTTTTGTTTGGTTGGTTGGTTGGTTTTTTTTGAATTAGATTGCTGTGAAAGTATGCACTTTTTGAAGCTCAGTAGGGCAAGTGACATGTGGGAAAGCTAACATCCTGAAACCACAAAATAGAGCATCGTGTCCTTGTCTGGCAAGCTAGAGAATTCATTTGTGTTACTACTAGCAAGGACAGTAATTGCTTTGAACACCTTTGGACCTACAAAACTGGTCTATAGAAATTGTTCATACACCTGCAACAAACACATTTTCCAAAACTCCATAGTTTTAGAGAGCAAAAATATTATGAAATGCTGTTGCTGACACCTTTAAGAAGAGGTAAAAGAAAAGGACAGCAGTTTAGATTTTTTTTTTTTATTTTTTTTTTTTTCAGATTTGTCTAGGTTGTCTGTTAGCCAGTCAGTCCGTTTGGGACTCAGGCTTGTCTGTCCTTCATTATAATAGCATACCACTATTTTCCAGTAACTAGGAAAATAAGATGCATAAGAAAATGCACCTCATTGTTTATAGAGGAAAGGCTTTTCTGAAGATAGGCATTCACTTATTATGAAATCTATTCCAGAGGAGCTAAGACCAGTATGCTATTTAGTGGGTCATGGCAGGCATCATGCTAATTCCTTTTCAGGTAGGAGGAAGAGAAGGGCTGAAAGTAGCTAGTGTCCCACTGCTTTAGTGTCAGCTTTTCCTAGTGCTGAATTATTGTTTATTTTGGTCCATTCTGAATATGGAAAATCAAACTGTGCTCTGTTGATTGTACCATTGAAATTTATTGTTAGAGTTGAAAGGTTGCTAACAAAGCTCATCTTTTTTAAGCAAAATCACGGTACAAAAATGTTTTCTGGCACTGTGAGACTAAAGAGAGGTTAGTTATGCTCAGTGAGGAAATTAAAATAGTAAAAGAGAAATAAGAAAAGTGATTCAGTCAGAGACACTGTTTTTGCTACAACTCCCAATTTTGAATCAATGAAAGACTATTTTCTGACACCCACGTTGGCTACTATTTTAGCTGGCAGCATGCAGGTATGAGTGGAGCTAAAGCACTGTAGTGCTTTCAAGCATAGTGCAAGGTATACATTTTGGGCTTTTTTTCTTCCTTTTCAGCAGTGTTTGGTCATCTGTATGTTCTTCAAGACTGAAAGGAATGAATGGGTGCACCATTTTGTTTAATTAGCGATATAGGTTGCTCATAACTCAGTGTCTGTGCTGTGTTGCCCCTTGGTACAGCTCATTTTTAATCACTAATGTATATAGATGCTTCAATATTAAAGAATCACATACTTCTTTTTTTAATTGGGAAGCAAAGAAAATGCTCCTTTGGTCCTGGATCATGTAATAAGCCTGCATCCTGTCTGTTAGATCAAGACTCCTTCCCTCTCTACTTTACAGAAAAGGAAATGGAAAATTGTCAGAGCTACAGCTTGTCAAAAGGAAGGAGGATAAGTCTCAAAATAAAACTTGATATAGAGTAACACTTCCAAAAGTACATTTAGGCTAGTGCTCTTGGGGTAGTACAAGCCTGTGAGCACCTGTGTAAGTTTTCATCTTTTAATGGCCATTGTCTAAATACTTTCAAATACTCTTTTACTCTTTGTAGGCAATAGTCCTTTAGCATGTTTCCTTATGAAAGTTTAGTGAATTTCCTTTACCACCATGCCAGCAAAATAGCTTGCGTTCACTGTAGTAACTGGTGCTGATTTTACAGAGCTTCCAGTCTAGCTAAATGTTCCCACACTGAGAGGAACAGATTTGAAAATTGATTCAATTTCCTAGTATGTGTTAGACAGAATTAGGTATATGTGTATAAAAATATGTTGGTGTTGATAAATATTTTACAATTATCTGACACTGCAAAAATACGTGATATTTTACTTCTGATTATAATCTGCATTGAATCTGTGTCCTGTAGGTCCCATAAAAATGGGAAAACCCTTCACTGACTTTCCCTGTGATAATGTTAATAAAAGAGCAATTAATATAAATGAGCAGTAAAAATACAGAAAAGTTACCAGTGCCTGTGGTGAGTCAGTTAATAAAAAAGTAAAAATACATGAAACAATTGCAGTGTTTGAAAAGTAAAAATGGCATGAGAGAAATGACTCAGTGGAATATTAAACTTGCTCCCTGAGACATTAGAGCACATAGCTTACAATATATTATTTACTTATGACCCTTCAGCTTATTTACTCCCATAAATACACTGACATGTTTAGTTCCCTAGTCATTTGAAGCCCTTCTGAATGAAATTAAAATGCAAATGTCTGAAAGTTTGTCAGTCAAGTGAGTGCCCCAGTAACCCCTGTATCATGTCAAATCTCTGCAGGGATTTGGGGCTGGAAGATCATTTGGAAAGTGTGAGTTAATAGATACTTTTTCCCATAGCATTTTATTAGTCAATGTATGTTAACATTTGTTAGAGAAAAACAGCAGAAATCTTGTTATAATTATAAATAAGAAGCTTAAAATATATGTCTTAGATCATTTTTATTTCTAATTAATATTCACAGTTTCTAAATAATATTTTAAATTCATTGTTCATTTCTGCTTTCTTTAGTGACCTCACTGTCTTTTTACTTTTTAGTATGAGTATTAAAATTTCACAAATCTTTATGCTAGCAACAGTCAAAAATCAAAAGTATAGAGTGGAAAGTTACATTTGAACACCCTGAAAATGGGTTCTTGGAAGTCACTTGTTTGTAAAATCATACTGGTTCTGATACTTTCAATCACTGATCATTTTCCTTGACACCGTGGCACTTATCATGCCCAGCCTTCCCAGGGTACAGAGCAAGAGAAAATGGATTATTCTCTCAACAATAAAAGGCGAGTCATTCGACTGGTTCTTCAGTGGGCTGCTTTATATGGAGATTTGCTACAAGAGGATGAAGCAGCAATGGCCTTTTTGGAGGTAGGAGGTGTACTGGAAAGTATCTACCTAGCAAGATAAGTTGAAAGCCTGTTCAGAACATGTTCAACTGTGGTACAAAGTAAAGAGAAATGGATCACTTCAGAGTGTAAACTCATAACTATGTTTAATTGGTTTTAACTGCAGTCAGTATACACGGAACAGCAGTGTTTGAGCCATTTTCAGGCTCTGGATCTCTGAAATTATCTGCTTGAGTTGCACATCCCATTCAAAGTTCTGCACAGGTACACTGTTGAATAAGAATACATTAAGTTGCTTTTTTTGGTGGGCATTGTCTAAGCTACGGTGAGCTTTGTTTAATGTTTAAATTCTTCTACAGGTTTATATTGAACTAAACCAACTAAAACAGATCTGGAGCACAAAGGCAGATTATTGGTTGCCATCATGAGGATGATAGTTTAATTAGCACAGAAGAGCAATTAATCAACGACAGTCTTCAAGAAAAGGAGAAGTAAAATATGGGTGGAGATAAGTCTTCCCAAAATATGGATCTGAATGAAAATAATTCTCTGAATTAAATTCTCTGAATCAAAAGCAGGAAGACAGTAAAGGGAAGACAAGGTCATAGAGGTCCACTGCAGAAAAGACTTTAAGTAGAAAAAGGTTTCAAGTGCTCCATATCATGGAGAATGTGTGTGGTACAGTGGTTCCAAGTTTTGTCTAAGAAGAGATCACTGAGCACCTCAGAAAAAAAAAGTGGAATACAAAGTATAGAAGCTAGAATCCAAGATAGTGCTGGAAGAGAGGAATTAAAAGCTATGACTGAAAATAGTACTTCAATAGAAATTGAAGATTAGATGGGAGATGAGCTTATGCTAGTAAGCATGGTCAAGACTGTTGGGTGATTTTATGTTTTGGTTTTTAACAAAAAGAAAAGAAACTGTTTTTACTATCAATAATAGTGATAAGGGAAGAATGGTTTTTAAACAAAATCACTAGCCTACAAAAAACAAAAAAAAAAACAAAAAACAAAAAAAAAAAAAAAAAAAAAAAACAACCCAACACCAGTTGTTGTGCCACATTAATTGTGAACCCTCTTGCTTTTCTCCCTGATAATCTGAAAATGCAGTATTTGCACAAGCAGTCAGTGGTTGCACAGTAGTATAAGTAAACACTTATGTCTTCCACCTCTCATCAGACTTCCCTTCTGCATGTGTAACTCTTGCTTTAAATCAGCTGGAGATAAACAAGTAGAAGTAATAGAGGGTTGAGCCCAGCATGTGTTCATCCATGTAGATTAGCATTCTTTATAATCATTAAACTATCAGATGTCATCTCATAAGCCTCTATCCTTAGTACTGCTCATTTACCCCTATAGTTATTTAAAGAGTATTCTATGTCATTTACAGGAATTTTATGTGTCTGTGTCAGATGATACTAGAATGATTGCAGCACTAAAGGAGCAACTTCCAGAGCTAGAGAAAATTGTAAAGCAAGTGTAAGCAAAAATTATGCTTCCTTCTTTCTTGTTCTTAGCTCTTTTTCCCAGTAAATAGATGAAGAAAATTATTTCTTATATCTTTTAAAAGTGTGTTTTGTGAATGGCACTCAGTTACTGCAGACTGAATGGTTTCATGCAGACATGTTTGGATGAATGCCTATGACCCTGTCTTTCCATGTAATTCTTGCATACACTGAACTGCCTCATAGAAGGGTTGACAGAAGGAATAAGAAATTATGTATACACCACTGAAACTATACTGTGTGCTTGCATGAACTTTGTGTAGCATTTTCTGTACCTTTGTTGTGATATAGCTTACCTGTAGTATCACCTAGTCTTCTTTTCCTAAATACAAACAAGAAGGTGTTGATACTGTAGTTTGACAAGTGGTCTGTGCTCTTTAGGTTGCTTTGTGCACAAAATCTTTTAGGCAATATCTAATGATATGTGCTGTGTTTTAAATTTTATAGAACTGAGGAGCCTAAGGCACCACAAAAGAAGGTAAGATAATTTATTTCTGTTTCCTAAATAAAAGCTTTAGGATGGCAACCTTGTAAGCATCTTCTCTTTAGTCATTTGGGATTTATTAAAACAAGACATTCAGATATAACTTTTAACTTTGTGTCAAATTTTGCATTGCTACCCTTTTGCCTGCCATTGATCCTTTTTAAATTCAGATCTATACCCTAATGTTTATTCTTGCCATAATGTGAATCCTGGTGATTAATTTTCAGCACAAAGTTCTTCTGCAGCTGTTCAATACAAGCGATGACAGAGCACAGAAACGCCAACCTATCAGAGGCAGCGATGAAGGTGAGTTCCTTCTCTGAAGAGTTTTCTTGAGCCACTGGGATTTGCAATAAAGTTGTCTCTCTGAAAGCAAAGGGTCTGAAAATAAACAAAAGTACTAACAGTTCAGAAACCTGGCTTGAAGCAAACTTTGCATTTTCTGAGCCAACATTCTCCATCACTGCCTTGAAATACTCCTCATCTTTTCCCATCTGTGTGCTATAAAGCACTGTGCTTCCTCAGAGGAAGAATGTAGCAACCTTTAAAAAGGGAAACGGACAAAACAGGCAAGAACCAGTACAGACAGTGTCCATGCAGATAGTGTCAGTGCAATAAATATTTGGTGCTGAAGGTCATGTTTGAGTCCCTTTCTCTTCTGTATAGTTTGAGCTAATATGTATGGCCGTTTCACCAGAAATGCTCCTTTGTGAGATGTGAGTGAAGCAGATAATCATTCCCTGGAGCTCTGCCGTGTGGCACACAGCCTAGAAAACAGAATCTGCTCTTTTACCCTATTGGTATTGTTTGACTCTGTGGAGAGATCAAGGTAAAATTTACAGCAGTGTGTTAGACTATCATTTTTAGTTGTTCTGGCTTTTCATGTTGTCATTCACTTTAGGCAGGAAAAAGCACTTCTATATAACAACATCCTGAGATCTGTTCAGTGTAAACCAAAATATACATTCTTTAAAACTAATATATCTGGGGATTTCTTTGCAACAGCCTGGGCCAGTCCCTCAGTGGTTCTGGTGCATCTTCATCACAAAAAATACCTTCTGCTTCAGAACGTTTGAACTTAAGGGATAGCTCTTGCTACTGCACAATGGTAAAAATAAGGGAACAAAACGCAAACTCATTTATCTGAGAAAGCCAGTGGCATTTCAAAAGCAGGAGGTAACTATATTTGAGCAGAAAAAATCCTGCCATGCATCCAGTTCCTGTTGTTCATCTCAGTGTTTCTTCTATGTCTACAAAGAGCAAAACAATTGCTACAGCCCTGACAGTACTACTTCTCCTGTCTGTATGGACAAAAATTAAGTGCTGCTTTCATATGACTGTATCTTTCTCATTCGTAGAGCTGGCAGCAAACTGAGCCTTGAAAATATGTAGACAACCATAACCCCTGAGACTGCTTAGCTTGGCTTGACAGCTCAGCTGAGGGAGTATTTTGCTAACTTTTTCTGTCTTAAATTCATGTCACGGCATGCTGCCTTGCTTTTTTCAGCCTAATGTTCTATTGTATTGATTCCTAGGTTCGTGTATAAGCGTGTGAGCCAATGTGTGTTGTACACTCAAGTTTTAGGGAATTTTTCTTCATTTCTACAGTATTCCTGAGTCAGCAACATACTTGCCTGTAAAAAAAATGACTGCAGTACAGTTTTAGTTCTGATTGTAACCTGAACTTTATTTTCAAGCCTATTTCATGA
The DNA here is from genome assembly GCF_987193195.1 of Phasianus colchicus. Taxonomy (NCBI): domain Eukaryota; kingdom Metazoa; phylum Chordata; class Aves; order Galliformes; family Phasianidae; genus Phasianus; species Phasianus colchicus. Next base: position 19,869,430 of record NC_143442.1, read on the forward strand.
AATGAAAAGTATTTTCTTGTAAGTAAGAGAGTTTGCAGCCAGTTTTTCTGACTCCTGAAAGCAACTGTTTTTTTTTTTTTTTAAACTATTATAATGTCTGGGACATAATAAAGTACCAGATGAAACTGGCATCCATAAATAGCATAGCAGTACTAAAATAGTAGTACTTCATGTTTTACTAAAAGCTCTGGGAAGTCAGAGATTTTTAGGCTAGAAATTGTAGAACATTTGAAGAATGGGGAATTATCAAAACAGTAATGACTTTTTTTTGCTTTTGTTCTTTCATTTGTGAGCAGTGGTTAATGAAGTGAAACTAGTTTGCAGAATAACATCTCTATGGTTGTTACATGTGGCGTACATAGCGAAATGTTTTTTCTCTAGTTCTTTTTAAGGTGTACTGCATAGACCAAACCTACACCACTATCCGCGTGCCGGTGTCTTCGTCTGTGAAGGAAGTGATCAGCGCAGTAGCAGATAAGCTGGGTTCTGGAGAAGGCCTTATCATTGTAAAGATGAGTTCAGGAGGAGGTACTGTATTTCTATAATGTTAAATATTTCTCATAGTGAAAGAGAAGGTCAGGAGGGATTGAAAAGCAAGGCTAGTTCAGTCATGGCTTTATTACCATATGCACGTTCAGCTAGTACAAGCTATGTCAGAGGCAAGTCCTTTTCGCACTGCAGGCACAGACTGGAGCTCACACGGCATACAGGGAAAATGAGCAGCTTGTGTATCTGCATGTATCTGAATAGAGCTACCCCAAGTTTCCTGTAGTGTAGGACTTTCAGGTTTTTTAGCAGCAGAAATATGAGGTAAACATGGATAATGTCAGTTTAGATGTAAGAATCAGAAGCAGCAAAAAATGCTACAGTACTGACATTGCCGTATTGGTCCCTGCCAGTCTGACCTCCATTCAGCATCTTGGTGCCAAGCCACTGACCTGGTGTTGGCAAACGGTCAGGAATAAGCCCCCTACTGTAGGCTGTAGAAATGGGAGAATGACCTCAGGGTGGGTTCTGCTGGAGAATTAGTCTTGCTGAAGTGCTCTGGTTGAGTATGATTGTGAGGACACACAGCGCTAATGAGAGCTGTTTCGGAAGGCATTTTTGCAGACAGTGATGCCTGCCAAAAACATTCACTTCCTGAGGACTGACACCAGGCAGCTCTTGTTTTTGCAGTTGCAGCAATTTTTTATTGTCAGATTTGCTGACAGCCAAATCTCTCTCTCTGACAGAGATTTTTGTAAGTTACCTCATTATCTTTTCTTTACCTGCAATGTGATGTTCTTTTAGAACTGCTGTAATGAGATTTGAATACAGTTACATTTCATCACCTTCTTATGCAGTTGTCTTCCAGGGAAATTTCTAGCAAGAACAGCTCTCCACATGCTTAAAGCTCAGACAAAAATGAGTCTAATGATGGCTAGATTTTTGCAAGTAGTTTCTCGAGATGGCAGTGCAGACTTCTCTTAAACTGCCTGTGCAGATTGAGGCTGAGATTTTGTTTCTTGATGCCACTTCTGAATGAGACTTGCTGGCGCTGAGCTTCTCATGTTTCTTCAACAAAGGGGACCTTATTTCCATCTATTTCTTTCCTGGACATACATTGGTTGACTGTACAATTTGTTCCCAGAATGCTGATTTTTGCAGCTGGGTCAGTCCTGCTGTCAATACTGCAAATATTTAATGAAGTCCTCTGTTTCATGTTTACAGAAAAAGTCGTGCTCAAGCCTCATGATGTTTCAGTGTTTACAACTCTCACTGTTAATGGACGACTCTTTGCTTGCCCACGTGACCAGTTTGATTCACTGGTACGTATGTATGCAGTACTCAGAAAGTTCAGTTCCTCAGTTAATTTGAATGCTTGGTATTTTTTGTATTATGAATACTTTAGGTAGAAACTAGTGGAGATACTCACAATGAAGGACTTGCAATAGTTCTATGGGACAAGCCCTGAAATGAAAATGGAGTCATGTCATCATTTCCTAAACCAGAGCAGAAATCCACTTGATCCACCTGACAGAACTTGTTTCCAGTATTCTCTGTGTCATGCTGAGCATGTAGGAAGAGCTGAATATTATCACTAAGACAAACAGTAATTCCTGATTACAAAATTACCTCCTCCTGGCCACAAGGATATATTAGAGAAGACAGATGTTGGCAATTGCAGCATTATGAAGACTTGGTTCTGACAGTAAATTCCTTAGAATTTTTTCTATCTGAGCCCCAGTAAATACTGTGTCAAGATCTCCGATTCTAACTAGAATCACAAAATATATTCCTCCTGGCATGTCTTTTTTTTTTTTTTTTTAAGTAAAATTGCTTGTAAGTACTTACAGTTTATACAGTTATTCTAACAATCTCCATAGGGTCTGCTTTTATAGGGTTTGATTTGACTGTACTTTTTGTTCCTTTTATTTCATTAAAAACAAATGTCATTGCCAAGTCATGTCAGCATGAACTCTGTTACTCCTACCCTTGTTTCAGCCTCCTGTATGCCTTTAACAAGCCACTTACTATGTAGGCCTGATTTCTTTTATAGATATGGTAAAATTTGTGCTTTGCTGCTGTGTTCAATTTAGTAACCAGGGAATGCACATACAGCATACTGTAGTTCCATGCAGGGATATGTCTTGTTCAGTTTATTAAATTCTGATGCTCCCTTGAGGTTAATTAATCCTGCTAAATAGATACCTGTTTGAGACATGCTACTGTAAAGTGAAGTTGCATTAGTACAATATTGAGTACTTTTATATGGTTTTGCATGTCTGTGCAGACATACCTTTGGCAGCAAATTGCCTTGGTTTTCTTTGCCTTTTCTCCTCTGCTGCCTATCTACCTTGGATCAAGAATTCAATATGTACCTCAACTGAAAAAGGAAAATCCAGGCAATCCCCAATAGTGTGCAGTACAGGCACGCTAGTAACAATGAACTAGGAGAAGGCTGAGGTACTGAAGAGCTTTTTTTTGCCTCAGTCTTCACTAGTGACTGCTCTACACACAGCCCTTGAGCAGATTGTTCAGAAGGTGAGAGCTGGAGGAGTGATGCCCCTCCTGCTATAAGTGAAGATTAGGTTCCTGACCACCTCAGGAACCTGAATATCCATAAGTCTATGAGTCTGGATGAGGTGCATCCCAGAGTCCTGGGGGAAATGGCTGACGTAGTCATGGTGATCAGGTGAAGTCCCTGGTCACTGGAAAAAAGGCAGTGTTACACCCATTTTTAAGAAGGGTAGAAAAGATGTCCAGAGAACTGCCAACCTGTTAGCTGTAACCTCAGTGCTGGGGAAGATCATGTAGCAGATCCTCCAGAAAGCTGACACATGGAAGAGAGACAGGTCCTGCTTGACCAACCTTGTCACTGTTTATGATGGTGTAGCTGTGTCAGTGGCCAAGGGAAGAGACACTGATGTAATCTATCTGGACTTCAGGAAGGCCTTTGACACGGTCTCCCATAATATCCTTCTCTCCAAATTGGAATGAAATGGATTTGATGGATGGACTTTTCAGTGGATGAGGAACTGGTTGTTAGATCATACCCAGAGAGTGGTAGTCAATGCTCAATGTCCAGATGGAGATCAGTGACAAGTGGTGTCCCTCAGGGGTCAGTAATGGGACCAGTGCTCTTTAACATCTTCATCAATGATATCAACAGTAGGATCGAGTGCACCCTCAGTAAGTTTGTGGATGACACCAAGCTGTGGAGTGCGGTCAACACAACAGAGGGATGGGATGCCATTCAGATAGATCTAGATGGACTTGAGCAGAGAGACCAGGAGAGCCCCATGAATCTCAACAAATCCAAGTGCAGGGTCTTGCACCGGGTCATGGCAACCCCGACTATCAGTGCAAGCTGGAGGGTGTAATGTAAGGACAGAGCGCAGCCCTGCCAAAAAGGACTTTGGGGTTCTAGTCGATGGTAAGCTGGGCATGAGCCAGCAACATGCCTCTGCAGCCCAGAAGGACAACTGTATCTTGGGCTGCATCAAAAGAAAGGTGGCCAGCAGGGCAAGGGAGGTGATCTTGCCCCTCTGCTCTGTGTTGGCGAGACCTCACCTGGGGTACTGTGTCCAGATGTGAAGTCCTCAGTACAGGGGAGACGTGGACCTGTTGGAGCAGGTCCAGAGGAGGGACACAAAAACAATCCAAGGGATGGAACATGTCCCCTCTGAGGCTGAGAGAGCTGGGACTGTTCAGCCTGGAGAAGAAAAGGCTCTGGGGAGAACTGAGAGCAGCTTTTCAGTATCTAAAGGGAATTTGTAAGAAAGAAGGGAACATACTCTTTAGCAGGGTCTGTTGTGATAGGACAATGGACAATGAATTCAAAGTAACGGAGGGGATATTTAGATTGGACATATGGAAGTCTTTTCAATAGGAGTGGTGAGGCACTGGCACAGGTTGCCCAGAGAGGTGGTAGATGCCCTGGCCTTGGAGACGTTCAAGGTCAGACTGAACAGGGCTCTGAACAACTTGATCTAGCTGTAGGTGTCCCTGAAGGAGAGTTGAGTCAGATTGCCTTTGAAGGTCTCTTCCAACTCAAACAAGTCTGAGTGCTCCAAATGCTACAATGAGCTCTGAGCAGCTACAGGGCTGCGGTGTGCTAGTTTTTGTCAATTGGACAGGCTTCAATAGGAACTAGGGGGTGAACACTCAGCACCTTGTATGAGGCTCTCAGCACTGCACAACAAAATTCATCTCCTTATCAACTGCATTTTTTCAAAGAGGCCTAAACAACTTCAAAAATCTTATGGCCTTACTCCCTCCCAGTTTAATCCTTCTACGTTCTGGTTTCTTGCGGCTGCCTATGTGGGTACATTTATTCATACTACACTTGACAGTTCCCATGTGAATATTGTTCTGGGTCAGACAAATTTGCAAGTATGCAATGAGTTTACATATAAGTACTTCTTTCCTAGCCTTGGAAAATATGTTTGTTATGGTAACAGCTATGTTGTATTTATCTCCAAATAGGGGAAAAAAGCCCTAAGTCTTTTTTCCACAAATTTCCACACAATAGGATTTTCTGCACATAACTATATTTTTCATTCATACTCTGTCTTCAACTGAAGAAACTTTTGTGTTTGTGCAAATCCCAGGCTGAGGAATCTGCGGGCTATTATAAGGCTGATGGCTGTCCTGAGATTTTTTTTTAAGATAATATTATACTTAAATACTTTATTTAAAAAATTGTAGACGGATATTTAAAGGTAATAATGTCTGTGGGTAAGTTTAATTATTTTTGATGATATGTATATTTAAATAACGTCAAATTTGTATATGATGGTATTTGATATATAGGCTTTCCCTAGCAAGAACTCAAACAGAAATAAAGCTATAATACTGTGTGTTGTTGATGTATTAATCCAGCCGCTCCTTTTTCTATAGGTAATAGAATATTCCTTTATAGAAGACAGTTGATTTAATAAACTCAATTTTAGTGTTACATTATGTAAATATGGCCTGTTAATCTTCCAAACTCTATTCAGTTGCTACTTAGAAAGGAGCCTGTTGACAATTCCCTGCTCTGCAATTAACTAACAAAGACCTTGTGAGACATAGAGAAACTTGTGAGTGAACTCTACTGCCCTCTCCTGGAAACAAAACAATTAAAACATGGGTTTGCAAGAAGCTTTACAGATGTTTTCCCAATGGAAATTTCAGAATGCATGTGAACTTGCAAGAAGATTGTTTGTTAGTGTTTAGCCAGGGCTGGCTCAAGTGTGTTGACCTTAATATATACAGCAGGTTACTTCAAAAGTGCCTTGATCTCATGCCATGTTTTAAATCTTTTCAGTGTAAGATCTAGTTACGTGCAACACTGTAGATCACATTTCTTTTATTGGATGGTATGGAATTGTCTTTCAGAAATACTTTATACTTGAATGGTATAAAGAAGTCTTTCTTATAAGACTGCGTGTTTATAATTTTAATTATCATAATGAGGAGTTTTGCAATCAGTTAATACTGCATCACGGTACTGACAAAGAGAAAGTACGAGGCATGTTTTAAATGCCTCATGTAAATGAGCAGAACATCTAGCAATCACTGCAGATTTCTGAAATATGGTGGGTGTAATAGTTCTCATTTATAGGGCCAGTAATTTACAAAAGTATCTGGCTTGTGCTTTGTGACTCAGTTGTTTGTGTATGTGCAAGAGGAAATTGATAAGAAAAGCTTTGTGAACAGACCTATGCTCCTAAACAAATAAGCATGTTTAAGGAACACAACGCACATTATTTCTGGCTTCAAATTATAGAACAATGCTAAGAATAACATACTGACAACTGTCTCTCTTACTTCCTTACAGTATCTCTGAAGTAATTTTAGAATCACTCAGCATCCTTTGCGTAGTGGATACTGATTTTTGCATAGAACTTCTCTTTTCCTAATGCCAGCCTGTGCGAAACAGCAAATTTCAGCTTTCCTATTAGAAGCAGGTGCAGGGAAATGGTCACACTGGAAATAAACAAACAAACAGAAACAATATGGAAGAAAAGCTCCAATCACAAAATTTAGCATTTCTAAAATATTTTTTTCTATTTGTAGGCACCGTTACCAGAACAAGAGGGACCATCAGCTGGTACTGTTGGAACGTTTGAACTGATGAGCTCCAAAGACCTCGCACATCAGATGACAATTTATGACTGGGAACTCTTCAACTGTGTGCATGAGGTAAAAAAAAATCCATCTATTCAGCAGATTAGAATCTGTTAGGAAATGTTTAATTGGTGTTTTGTACAGTAGGTATGTTCAGTACCTGCAAATCTCTGATCTTGATTTTCAAAAATACTGCCTACAAGTTTTGAAAGCATGAGGCATTCTTTGTCTGATTTTATCTTTGCATCTTGTCTGTAAAACTTCTCACAAACACATGCTGTTTAAGTACATTTTATTCAAGATATTAAGTTATTTATGCATAATGTATAGTTATGCTTTTAGTATGCTTCAGCTATTGACTGTTGGATTGAAACCAAAATTCTTGTCATTGGTACAACGATAAATGTAAACTGCAGAGCAAGTTTCAGGCTAGTGTAGGAAGTAGATACTTACCTGGTTATTGTTTTCACCTTCTTTCCACTGTCCAAAGTATAAGATTTCTAAGAAAAAAATTAATGCCAAACATTTTTCTTTTTCCTAGCTGGAACTGATCTATCACACTTTTGGAAGGCACAATTTCAAAAAGACCACAGCAAATCTGGATTTATTTTTAAGAAGATTTAATGAAATTCAGTTCTGGGTGGTCACTGAGATTTGTCTTTGCTCTCAACTCAGTAAGCGTGTGCAGCTACTGAAGAAATATATTAAGATAGCTGCCCAGTAAGTATACATATGAGCTGGAAATGAGGCTGAATATAGTAAATTTGTTGCTACTGTCCTTTTTCTGTTTGTTTTTGTTTCCAAGGAGCCACACATTTAGAGGTTAAAATGTTTTTATTTAGTAATTCTGTTTCCTTACAGTGTGGTATAGAAGTTTGTTAATACATATTTGTGTCTTACTCTTCATTGATCCTTGATTTATGAAAATCTCCGGACTTTTTGGGCTATGCTTTCACATCGAGTTTGTAAGTAAATATATACTTCAGCTCCCTAAGAGAATTCATCATTTACCCTTAAGCACATTAGGAAAAACTAATTTTAACAGAAGATGTGGTATTGAGATGATGAGGTTTGTGTTTCCTTCAGTCTGCTTGTGACAATTTCCTAATACTTTTGTTTAAAAGCACAACAACATGAATATTCTCTATCTCCTAGCACCTTCTGAGTTTGAGGTTAGATAGCAGGCAGTTACTGCTCTCTTCTTTTATTCATATAAGAACTGCAGCTCTTTTGAGCCTTGGTGTTACAGAGTTAGGCCTCAGCTCCTTGCCATCCATGGAAGCCCAGAATGAGGACTTGAAGGGGAGGATGCTTTGGAGGGAGCAGGGCATGCCCCTGCCCCGCACAGCTGAGATGGTGATCACTGTTACCTTCTTCCTTTGCATTTCACAGTATGTTTATTACACTTCTCACCTGTCACTCATTGTCTGAACTAAGTTCAGTGAGGCATTCGGTGAGGAGCTGCTGTTCTTAGCGTCTGTCTCAGACTTTGGGTGTTGTGAGTAGAGACTTTAAGCAGTGTTACAGAACAAAGCAGTGCTTATTTGCTGGTAAACCGTGAATTTTAACATATGTTGCACTCCCTGGTGAAGTTGTGTGAAGAAATTACAGCTGTGATGTCTCTGTCCTCACAGTTCGTGATTCCACGTGGCTGAAATCAGTGTTCACATCAGAACTATGCCTCAGCATCCTGCTCTGCTGTGGGCTGGGCCCTGCTCCCTAGTGCCGCTTCCTTCCTGGGAGCTGCTTCGGGCCCTCTGGAGGCTGGGGGTTCCACGAAGCTGAAGACTTTCAAAATCTGGTAGTGTGCATGCAGGATCGGGTTTCCGTGCAGAACAGTGAACAGCATTTACCTCTTTAGTTTCTAAAAATAAGCGTGCTGCATATTTCATGATCTTATGGCCGGGAGAGGGCAGTGGCAGCCGCACACAGCACAGGGAGCTGGGGCCTTTGCTGAGCTCAGAGGCGTGTAGCGGGGAAATGTTGAAATATGGGAAATTGAGATACAATAGTTATTTCCATAAACACTTGAAATCAAGTACCTGAAAAATACAGCTAAATATCTCCTTAATAAGCCGCCCTAGCCAGTGGGTTCCTCAGTGTCATGAGTTTAGCCCTATGCTATTTACAACAGCTTGACAACCTCCTGTTTACTTCCATGTTTCTGGTATCACTACAATGCTAAAAATAAATAGCTAAAAGTGGCTTGCTCTGCCGAGTCCTCTTTGTCTCCTGGATGCAGAGAAAGCCAAAGCACAAGATCTGCCGAAGCACAGACGGAGCAGGCAGGAGTGATTGCAGGGTGGGAAAGGCACTGGGAAGTTCTGCTAGGCTGCTGCCCCCGGCGCAGGGCTGCTGTAGTAACAAGTGCTATAGCACGCCTAAAACAAACACTGCACCCGAGTCTGAGGGGAAAGAAAGCCAAGAAACTGAATCAGCAGCTGGGGGCCTAGCCTCCAGGCAAGATCTGTAAGGAAGCTTTGCTTGTGAAGACCCTTGAGACCTTTACCCTACCTGGAACTAAAAGGCTCATTAGAAAAGTGCCTGGTGCAGTTCAGTGCTGCACAATTCATCTCGCATGGCAGGTGGTAACAAGATGCCTTGCATATACCAATTTTCAAAGATAGCAGTTGTTGAGAGCCCTGTTTTGATTCTGTGACGGGGGGCCCAGATACCATTGCAGGAGGCACGTTGCTCTACATCTGCCCCCAGCACACCCTGTACTGTGTATTGCCTGGTGCCATGCCCTGGCTCCCAGTGCCGTGCACATGTGCTGTCAGTTCCAGAAGCTGTTGTTGCCTTTGCATCTGCTGGGAAAGGATGTGGAGGTTACCAGGTTCATCTTTTCCCTTCAGCCATTGTAGGATCAAATTTTGAAACAATAAGAAGCAGCAAATTGTGTTTCCTGTAGTGAGTTCTTCCCACAGTAACTGCATTTGAAAGGCCTTCTAGGAAGTACTTGCACAAACTTTTATGGATAGCCACAGACACTGCATGCATTTCCTCTTTGCAGATACACCCACAGGCTATTTAGAAACTTTCCTGTGCAACATTACACTCAGACATTTTCACCTAGTTTTTGAAAATTTGAAAATTCTTTCCCTACACATGCAAGGAGTCTCTAAGAAATTTTTGAGGAGTATGTGTGTGTGCAGAGACAATAAGATAAATCTGCTCATGTTAAGTACTGAGAGGTTTTAACCATGTTTGTGTTGGAGACAAGAGTGCATGTTTATATACATGTTGACAATTTGTAGTAATGCAAAGATGTTTCCAATATAGTCCTTTCTAGGAGGCTGAGGAACCTCTGCTTCAAACACACCTTGGTGCTTTGGAGAATCCACTTACTGACATTTTGCAGGCAGAACACATGCACTGCTGCCAGTGATGCCACACTGCGCTGTTTCTCATTACAGTGTTCCTCTATTTGGAACAAAGCTATGCAGTGTAGAGCCCGCAGAGTTTACAGAACATTTGCTACACAGAATCTTAAATCTAGACTGATTCTAGGATCTTAGTCAAATGGCATTGACTAAGGATATTTAGCAAACTTTTCCTTTTTAAAATGAAAGATAAATCCAAATTATATATTGCAGACAGATTTGCAGCTGCCTGCATTTGAGCACTACTGATGCGTGCTACTAATTAATTTTACTATACTGGAATTTCTTCTCAGTGTCACAAACTGCAGACAGATCTCATTTTCTGGATTTAGTTGTGCTTAGGGAAGAGCTTATCACCAACAACTTATCCTGGTTGCTTTTCATCCATATTTCCCCTCAGATCCACTAACAAGGCACTCCCTAACCTGCTCTAGTCACAATAAGTTGGAGTAGCTTTAGCATTTCAGCTTATCTTACTTGGCTGTCCCTAATGTGGGAGAATTTGTATGAGCAGCTCTGCCAGATGATCTGGCGGTGCAGCAGTCTCCTACAGGCAGACCATCAGGTGAGGAGAGATTTTTTCATATGTCCATGCTCACACAGGGCAGACGGAAGTGAGGCCCAGATCTAAAGGACTCATCTCTTCAATACATCAAGTCTGGTGAAACAGAGAGACAGAAAGAGCTCATGTGGCATTTACAGAGTCAGACAGTAGCATATGATGATTATACTAATTTTATGTGGAGCTGAGGATGCCTCAGAGGAGCTAAGAGTGTCAGTAGTTAATTAAAATTCTCAAACCATCTGAGAAATGTAGTTTAAATCTTGTGGAAGCTTTCTTGGAAAATAGCAAAAGAAGCAGAGACTGAGATTCTGAAATCAGATTTTGGGAATTAGTTGTGGAAAACAGCAAGTTATTTGCAGGAACCTTGCAAGATGCAGATTTGTGTCACTTTATTCTCTGTCTTCTGTCCCCATTGAGCCATGCGGTGCAGTCACAGTCAAGGAACTGTGTGAGCTGCTTCTGTCAGAGCTTGGCTGTGCCGACTCCCGTGTGTGGTGTACTGAATCTTCCATAATTACATAATACATAATTACATAAGTTACATTTTCCAGCTTTTCTGGCTGGTAACAACAATTCTCCATTGCATTAGGGATAAAGGTTGACCTAGAGCTCCTACTGCCCCTGACCTCATTAATGATGCTGGTAGCAAATAGTAGTTCTTTGCCTGAAGCATCCTATGAAGTTCCAGAATATACAAGTACTACTTAGAAGCCATACACAGCAAGAAATCATTGACACACAGGCATCTCTAGACAGCTGGTCTTCTCTGTAAAAAGACACAGTGCCCTTGTAAACTGCAAGGAAGATCTTGTAGGGACAGCCTCCAGCATTCATAGCTGTTTTCGGAAGCTGTCAGCAAGTTCTTCTCAAATGGGATTCTAAAGTAGTTGCTTCCACTGGTATTTCTGGGGTCTGAATTGAGCCCAGATCCAAAACTGTCCTTCTGGATGGGAAGGAACTTCAGAGACTCCTTTAATGCCTTGCAGATGCTGGCACACAGTGAAGTAGGAGCAGAAGGTGGTTTTAAGAGGGAGAGGAAAGGAGCCTCAAAGTGAATTAATCCCACAGCAGAGTAGTGGTGCGTTGCTGGTCAGGGCTGCAAGGCTCCTGTCAGATTATGTTGGGTTTCTGGCTCAGCTCCCTTCAGGTTGTATCGTGTCCTTCTGTTCCCACTGATGCTTACAACTTAAAACTTTGTGTTTCAGCTGTAAAGAATACAAAAATCTGAATTCCTTTTTCGCTATTATTATGGGACTGAGTAATGTTGCCGTGAGCCGTCTTTCACTGACGTGGGAGGTAAGTCCTAGCTACAGCCCAGTTCCAAAAAGTTTGACTGGAATTTCTGCTTTTAGTTAGCAAAAACATGTTAGGCCTTTATTATTGGAAATACTGGATCTAATAATTCAGGTCCTGAGCAGAAGCCTTTAAGTTAGGGCGATAATTTTTACTGATAAGGCAGTATACCTGTAGGTGTGCTCAGTGCTCACAAGCAGTTAACAGGCGTGACAGCACCAGCTTTATTAACTAAATTGTCCAACAGGATAAGCAGTGCAGCCTCTTACATCAGCCCACCCCTCGTTGACTTAACTAGCCATTTGTTGAGATCACTCACATGTTGTTCTCTAAAATCCATCCTCTATCTGCACGTATTATTTTCTGATCTCTATATGGACTCTGTTACCCTAATAACATATAGATTCTGTTTTTCTCTCTGGTATATCCCCTTGATTACTGTCAATTTGATCTTCACTCTCAGAGCTTCCACTTGTTTCTGTGGCTTTGTTCTTTTCTTTGTGAGCATCTAGAAAGGGCAGTGTCCAGCAGGATGAGACAGTAAGCATGTGTATCCAGTAGGAACATTCTGGTTGTCAAAAGCAGTGCAGATTTGAATGTGCATGTACTTCCTTTATTAGAAATGGAAATAGTTGGCATGATGCAACTGAAAGTAGAATTTGAACACCGAAAAAAGTTCAGAGTAACACATCTGAGAAGGCACCAGCTCAATCTGCAGTAGTACGTGTTGAAAGTAGTATATGCAGTCAGTGCTGACATCAAGGATTTGCAGATCAGTTTCACAAAATAATGACTTTTCATTTGTGGGTAGAGGAAGGAGTAGTTGGGTGAGCTAAGGCAGTACAGACCCTGTTTGAAGACAGAAGAGGTACCTGGAGTTACCTCAGCAGTATGAAGCAGACACACATCATCTGTTAGCGTTAGTGAACCTGAGATCAGGAAATGTTGTCACACTGGTTGTGTAGGGCAGTCAGTCAGTTTGCCAGGAGAATCTCTGCGGCTTGATGTTTAAACCTTATATGTGTACAGATTATGCTAAAACCAAATGTATAAAAACCTGATTTTTGCTGTATTGTCATGCATTTACATTAGTTGCACGCACAAATTAGATATTTGCAGGTGCAAATGTCCAATTATACCACTTATTTCACAAATACCTAATCTGCATGCATATGCAAACGAGGCAGACAGTTGTTCACACACATCATTAAAAATTAGGCCCTTGCTGTGGCACACTGTAAATATCTTGCTAGGGCACACACTCCAAATGTAGAAAGTATTGAAAAAAATCATCTCCGCACTGTAAGTCTCTTAATTTTTAATGTTGCTCGCTGCCAATATTAGTTTATCAAAACAAGAAAGCTGACATTGTCTGAATGTGCATAAAAAGTCACTCTGATCTCTGAATAATTTATAACACATCTTATTGTCTTTATAGAAAAATATCATTTAATATGTCTAAAATAGTATGAGAGGGAAAAATATTTACTAACACCCATTTCATCCTATTTGCTGTGCAACCAGCCGGCCATATTTACTAGTGTAGGTATTGTGGGCTGAAATCTATTCATTAACTTATAGCCTAGAAAGCACTAGAGGCTGCTGGGCACATTGAGAATGCTGATGTGTTGTCATGACCAGAAAACCTTCTAGAATTGCCTAAGGATGGACTTGAATGTTGTGAGGGCAGTTACTTGTAGGTATGAATGATGAAGCTGAGCCACCCTTCACAAGCTGTGCTTAATTTATATTTTGAGATAGACTATAGTGGGGAATGTCCTGAAGCCACTCACTAAACTTTCACTTCCATTCTGAATTCAGTGATTGCAATGTAAATCAAACAAAAATCTGAATCTAAACATCCCATAGGAGTACATTCAAGTTGGGATTTAGATCAGGATGCAGGTTTCATGGCTGGTCCCGTCTCTATTTATAATCCGGTTGCTAGGAGACATGTTGTATTTTAGATTAGCACATTGTTAGAAATATCTGGCAAAAAGAGCACTTTCCTGACTTAGGGCGTTGTAGAAGGAACTAGCACTTACAGTAAAATTACTGTACAGATTGGATTTAATTAAGGTTTGCTATTTTTGTTTTTATTAACAGAAACTTCCAAGCAAGTTCAAGAAGATCTATGCAGAATTTGAAAGCTTAATGGTGAATAGCAATAGATCCCTTATTCTGTGCACAATCTGAGCTAATTCAGTTTCTGAGTAACTGATTTGAATTCCTTGATTCAGAACATTTTATATGCCCTTGTTTGACTTTAAGAAGTTTATGATCCCATTTTAGAGCTGCTAAAACAAGTATGTATGACTAATAAATTATACTCTTAGGAACCTACTCTGAGAGAACGTATGTATCACTCAAAGTTAAACTGAGAAACTCTGAAAAGCTTTATCGCATGTTTTCCGATAGCACATATGGGAAATTATATTTTACAACCTGGATTTTTCCAGGCAATACATTTAATGTTACAGCATATGCAATACTGGCTCTGCAGCTGCAGTGGAGGAGGTAAAATGTTCGGTTTTTATAAACAATTTTTTCATAATCACCTCTTACCTTGCTGTTTGGCATGAAAAATGTTTGTGTTCAGCATGTAAATGGAATGGGAAAATGATAAAAGGCTTAGCTTGCAGATGCACTTTTAAAGCTGCACGAGAAAATGATGATTTTAATAAATGCCATGGCATCTAAATGAATGCATACAGTGTCTTAATACACGTAATAATACATATTACTAATTATTTTTTTCTTAAGGATCCATCAAGAAACCATAGGGCCTACAGACTAACTGTGGCTAAATTGGATCCTCCAATAATTCCTTTCATGCCTCTACTTATAAAAGGTAAGCTTGTATGCTACCAAAATTATTAACTTGAAAGCTATTTGTCAAATATTTGAAGAGTCAGAGTAAAAAGCAGCAAGAAAAAGCAAAAATCAATCTCAGTGTGGGGTATGATCTTTTTCCATTATAAAAAGTGTGACACAGAGTCAGGAAAAAGTGCTTTGGTGTATCTGAATATTATACCTCAATTTTACTAGCCTCAGAAATGCTGTAAATGAAAGCCTAAATGTTTTACCTTTATAGCTGCTTTGATTGTTGTAAGGAATAGATAAAATGTTCTGTTGTTTTGTATGCCATGATTCGGTTATGGGCTTTAATGCGTCTTTTATTCCCATACAGACATGACGTTTACTCATGAGGGAAATAAGACACTCACTGACAATCTAGTAAACTTTGAAAAGATGGTATGTATTACATTTTTGAAATGGTGGTTGTGGGATGAAAATTTAAAAAAAAAAAAAAAAAAAAAAGCCTTCTTATTCTCCTCTTCAAGAGTGAATTTTGCAGCAATGACTTCTAGAGCCAGAGGAAGGGAAGGCAGCACCTAGAGCTGGCAACAGTAGTGCATTGTGCACAGAGCCTGCACCCTCTGCATTTCTGGAAAACCTCATGGAGATAGAAAAGAAACTGCCCACTGAGCCGTGCACAGCCAGAATGTTTCCTAGGAGAGGCAGCAGCTGTGACGGGAAGCAGAGCTGTTAGAGGCCGCTTTTAACAGCCAGTTTGAGACCATGCTGTGATTTAACTGCTGTTCCTTCAAACAAGACTGAACTGCCTCAGGCTGGGGCAGTTCTGCATTGCTCCTCCGAGAGTGAAAGGAGCTTTAATACAGAACATGTACATCTAATTTCCACCTTAACAAGTGGAAAGAGTCTTCTATAACTTGTTTGCTTTCCTATTGGAAAGAGATCAGCAACAATAGGTTTTTTTTTTGTTTTTTTTTTTTTTAATTTTATTTATTTTAAATTCTGCACCCAAGCTCTCATCATTTCAAACACTGTCAAAAACTGCAGGCAGGCAAGTTCCCATAGGAGAGATCTTGACTGAAACTCAAGTTTCTCAATAGTGAGAAGAAATTTTCTTGGCTACTAAGGCCACATTCTCAATTAATGTGATTAATGGCACATAGATCTGAGTCCCAGGGATGGCGATGCTCAACTATGAGCAACCTAACCTTACAAAACCAAAGCTTGACTTTCTGTGTCTGCAGTTAAACTCCATTCAGCCAGTTAAACTCCATTCAGCAGTGCTAGACCGTATCTACGGTGGCACCTGCATCTACTTGTTCTAAGTACTGCAGTAACCACATCCACTGCACTCCAGAGGAGTGTCGTGAGCTGTGATCTTTTTCCGAATGGAAAAAAATGAGAACTTTCAGCTCTTTAGAAAGCTTCATAGAAAAGTGATTATCAATGAGTAAATTCTTCTCATAAGATATTGCTCTCTAGTTCCAGAACAGTCCTAGGGTGGAAATGCCATTCTACTTAGCTGAGACTCTCATGTGTGTAAATGGCTGTACTAATGCCTGCGTAAGGGCCTGACCTCACTTTTCAGTAATGAAATATGTAATTGCATATGCAGACACTGTTAACAATTCCTTCCTAAGGCCCTGAGCTTTTCTGCCTGGGGCAAATGACTTTTTCCTAGACTGCCTGTTCTTGTTAGGCAGATAAATGTAAATAAGTGTAGATGAGAAGTATTAGTGGTAATACAAAGGGATCTAAGACTTGACTGGAGCCCCGCCAAACTATGGGGATGGTAACGGTATTGTTATAACCATTTAAGTCACTGGTTCTCTACCTTGCTTGGCCTACTTACATGTCCCAGGGCCAAGAGTGAAACTTGTAAGCTTAAACTGGCATATATGTAGGCTGCTACAGATCTGCCCTTTTCGCCCATATCTGCACATACCTTTATCTTCAAAGTAGAACCAGAAACAAATCAGAACGTAGATTTACTAGTAGCACCCAAAGGTTTGAAACAAAAATTTATACTGAATGAACATAGTATTACCTGTTTTGATCAGTAATCTGAGCTTCAACTATTTTACTTAGGAGAGGAAACTGAAGTTCAGCTGTTTTATTTTTGATGCCATTTGTTTTTCAAAGAATTAAAATATCTCATGTTCCTCCACACATGATGGCAAGGAATGTTCTCCTTGCTCAGACCTCTAAGCCTTTCTTTAGTTAGTACTGTACCTAAAGGCTCTTTCTTCTTTTACTCCAGGCCTTACTACAGGTGTATATTGTGCTATTTTACTGCTTTTTACTGGCTATTCTGCATGTGTCTACTGCTTCTCTTAGCTCTTCAAAACAGCATGTATTTGGATTCCACTAACATAACTCATTCAAATCCTAATGTGAGCCTGGCAGTTTTTTGATTTTTGCGTGTGCCATCAGGTCAAGCAAAAAAAGACCTACTGCTAAAACTCAGTCAGTACTGCCTACTTATGTTAAGCTTACAACAATCATATCCACAAATAATTGCCAGATATTAACTAGTGAAAACAAGACAAGACCATTCAGTCAGATAACTCGCAGATAAAGTGTGCTCTCTTTAGCAAGTATAAAATCAAAGTAGTTCTGTGATGTTATTCTACTCTTTTCAGGAGAAAAGTAGAAACCAGATTTCATCACAGGAATTATGACCTGCTATTTGTCATTTCTGCATGTTTGTTCTAATGCATGCTATTCTGTTTCAAATGGAGATATCTCTAAATATTGCTAGGAACCATTCTATTACTGATCTGTCTAAAACGTCTTCATTCTTTGCAAAATGATTTCCCTCAAACTTAACTTTGACGCTTGCTTAAATTTATGAATAAAAATGTCCAGGTAGTTCCCACTGGTGGTGCCATTTTCTGCAGTAGGAGATTGGTCTCTCCATTTCTCTTGTAAGCAGTGATGAAACTGAGAACAGCCGCTGGCATTGTATCTGCATTCTCACCACAGAGCTCTGATCCCGACAGCTGATGTGCTGCTGACAACTTTATTCCTGTAACTGGCAGCCAAAAGCAGAAGTTTGATCTGGTGGCATCCTTCAGCTGAAACTGAAGCTTCCTTTAAATCTTTTATGTTTCCTGATGTTCCTGCTGTTGTTTATATTAAACGATGCATCTTGAAACACGCAGGAGCTGTCAGGCAGTGTCTGAGCCAGGAATTCCATGAGTGCCAGAAACTGCGAGGCCTAGTTTCCTCAGAGTTTTTGTACCAAGTTCTGTGCCTAAGTTCTGCTCAGAGTTTTCCTCATGGCTGGGTTTTGTGTGCTTTCTTCATGGCTGGGGAATTCTGCACGAATAGGCTTTTGTCATAACATAGGAACTTACAGCCTTTTCCCTAAAGGGGACAGAAGAGGCCCTTAATGTGATCCTTCTCCATAGCTATGTGTTTTCACAGAAAATTGGTAGGAATTTCCTTAGCATTGAAACTTCGGGCTTCTTCTCAAATTTGACAAAATTACTCAGAGGAAAAGAGGAAAATAGATTGATGTTAACCACATAAACCTAGTTTGTTTGCTTATTTTCAGAAAGTCAGACTGGAAGGGAAAGAAACCAAGTCCAGTTTTTCCTGCTGCAGTTCTCTGTGAATCAGTCTTTTCAGAGGTGCAGTGGCAGAACTGTGGTATTGACAACATCGAGGGGACATTGCTCCACAGAGCATCACCAACTTTTACCTGCTGCTATCTTTGTGACTACCTGCTCCTTCTTCCTCTTCCCCATCTCCTGATCCCCATGGAAGTCTCCTATCTGGGGAAGGCTGTGAGGAACAGGATATAGGGAAAGTAAACCAGGGAAGAGAAAGCAATGTGTGATAGAGCCATAGTTATATGCAAACAGGGAAGTTTGTAAGCTGATCCAGGTAGTCTGTATGTGATGTGGGCAAGCAATATTTAATGCGTCAGAAATATGAACCCTCTTTGTATTTGCTATGCTTTTTTGCCATGTCACTTTGTTTCATGAAGTAAAGAGGCAGGGAGATGGAAGAAATGAGGATTTGCCCTTAAAATCCAGCCTGAAAGTGGCTTTTGTAAGTAAGTAGACAGAATAAATTACTGCTATTAGTAGTATAAGTGTTTTGTAAAAGATATGTCTTCAGTACCAAAAAAGACATTGTTTTAGAGCAATACTGAAGTTCTCCTTATCTCACTGTAAAAAGCTGATATCGACAAGTATTGCTTAGATGTGCCTTCCACATTCTCTTTGACCTTGTATGGTAAAAACTACCTGCATCTTTTCCCCACTTAGTAATAAGTGGTGCTTTATAAGATCCCTATCTGTACAAACTGAAAGATCTGTTGTCATAAAGGACTGAGGAATGAATAGGCTTGTAAAATTTCCTGAATGCTGCAGTTGTAGTTTGGCAGGTTGAGGGTATTTTGAGATCTGTAAGCAGGTGAAAGTATGATAAAAGATATCCATGGATAGCAAACAATTTATGATCTCAAATACACATTTGTCGTTTAGTTCCATGAATGACCCTCTTTTCACATGAAGAAGAACCTCCCCAAAAAGCTGTCAGTTGTTTTAGTTCCTATAAACTGTATAATATCAATAAAAGTGGAACAACTTGCAACCTGTAAGGCACTAGTATGGACATAGTAATATATCTATGACCCTCCTTAAAGACAGGCAATACTTCATACAATTTATCTTCTTTTTTTCCCCATCTTGGCTGTACAATCCTGCACTCTAACTGCTACTACTGAATTTTGTATTCATAGAGAGAAGGAAGATGCAGTTATTTAGGAACTTTACTGATGTCATTTCTCAAATCATCAGCCTGAACTTTCCCTGGCACAATCTCCACGTAGCATGACTGCGCAGCATCTCAGAAATGGCACCTGTAGAGGGAGCAGAAGTCACAAAAGAGCACTGAAACCACTGACCTGCCATGACAGCACAAGGCAGTGCCATGAAGCTGGTCACTGATTCTTCTTTTTGTCAAACTTCTTCACCCTTCAGGTGTGAAATGAGGATTAGAGAATCCGTGCATATTGGTTTTCAGGTTTTGTGGAGATGAACAAAAGGGAATTTTCACTCTGATCCTTATGCAAAAAAGGGCAAACATTCTTTCATTTTTGGAACATAAAGATTATGCAAAAAGTGTCTGACTAAAGCCCCTACTAGTTTTCTATGGCATGTATGAATATGTATAACATTTAAAAACCTTGGTTTGGAATGGATTAGAAGATAATGTGCTGGCCTGCTGCCACTGTTCCAGATTGCATAAAACTTGAAAGGGTATTGTTGTGTATATATAGCATGTTGGTAGTTGCAGTTGCTTGTTATATTATGCAGTTGATTCATTTCAGAAAGACACATATTTAGTCTTGTATGGCTTTCTGATAATGGTCTTTCTTAGCACAGTGAGTAAACAGAGGTTTATTTTTGCAGCCATTGACTAGAGGTAATCCTCTGAAGAGAAAAAAAAAAGAAGGAGCTGGCAATTAAACTTCTATTTGACCATTTTCTCTGTATGTTTCCAGTTTTCTTGCCTCAAAAGAAGAGAATCCAATTTATCTGCATGATTCAGAAAGGAAAATTCACTTCATGTTTTGTTTTTCTGTCCAATTCACACCTTCCAAAGAGGAAAGGGTTTGGGTTTATATTAGATAGTGAAAAGCTCTTGCAAAAAGCAATGTGAAAGGAGATCTTGAAGGATATATAATGCTCCAGAATCTCCCTGTTTGGCTACAGTGTTCTTTTCTGGCCAGAGTTCCTCTGTTTTTTTCTGCAATAACACCCACTTCTTTACTCCTTTGTGTTTCATCATTGCCAGTGTCGTTCTGAATGCACAGACTGAATAAGATTATCCTCAGGAACAAGCACACTAACTCCTTAAAATTAAAACTTTCAGCCAACTGAAGGAGACCAGGCAGTTCAACCCTTAACTAGAAGTCAGAGGAGTTCATTGTTGTTTCTGTTTTCCTTGCCAGTAACTATTATGAATGTTTCTCGCATAAAGGAAACAAAGAGTAAAATTACTTCACAGAACAGTCTTTTTGATAAGTGTAAGTTTTTAACGAAGAAACTTAATGCTAAACTAATAAAAAACTGAGCATGCAGCCTAGCTTCAAAGTCCGTTATTAATTGAAGCTTCAAAACCTAAAACTTTACCAACATTAACAATTAGACAACCCAACTAGAAAGCACATCAAGCAACACCGGAAGTCTTCATGAGAATGAATTGTACTTAGGAAAGCTCCCCGTTTAAGTTAGACAATCTTGACACTTTCATCAGGTTGGCAGGTCTAATCCAACTTCACGATCTTTCCTTTAAGCAGTTATTTTGGAGAAGAGCTTGAAACAATACGTGTCGAAATAACAGCAACACCTAAGAGTCAGAGACAAATATGAAAGCACAGAGTTATGAAACATTCATGTTTTCATGTTCATGTTGTTTTGATTTTTTTTGATTGGGTTAAACTTGAAGAGCCAACACAGTAATACGCAGTGCATTCAGTCTCAATCCACTGTTATAATGGATGCTTATCCTTGACTATTTAAGTGGTTCCATCAAAGTCAATGGGGCTTATTCACATGCTTAATGCTAAGTATATATATGAGAATGTTTGCAAGATAAGTGCCTTAGAAAATCTGTTTAGTAATAATGGCTTGAAGAATTATGAAAATTAACATACTATCAAAGTGACTCTTACTTGAAATCTACCTATTTTCCACATATAAGTCCATATGACTTTAGAAGCAAAGTAAGTAGACTCAACCAAATTCCCACGATCTTCCGTAAATTTGTGTTACAAAGTATTTTTGCCATCAGCTTCAGAGTGATGGCATTTCATTTGATTACAAAATGTGTAATCCACAAAAATGTAATATGTATCAATAAGCATTTCTTATGGTGACCACCAGCCATAACATTTTGGATCTTGACAGTGCATTAAAATGTCAAAAATTATTAATCTGATGTGTGTGGAAAGAATGTTTTACGTTAGTGCTTCCCATTCTTGGAATGATACTGATATTTATTTAACCACTTTCACTTAAGATTATAATTATGTATGAATTTTGAGGAATATACAGGTTTAACCATTTACTAGTAACAAATATATCATTTTGTTGTGCAAGAACTTGTGAATCTCACACAAAATTTCAAGTAGATATGAAGCAGCCTTGTGAGAGTGTGCTATGTTAAAATATTAAACTACGTTGTGATTATTGGATGATGTTAAAGTGCTGGAGCAAACATTAGGCTCTGCTTAGCTTTTCCCTGTTCTGCTAAACTTTATTTAAGCAAAAGAAACTGAAATAAAGGTTCAAAAAAATCAGTGAATGAATAAAACTTTCTTGCAAAGGGAATTTAGTGCTGAAGTTTCAATTTATTTAATATTGTGGAGAATAATTCTAGCCAGCACTGGTGGATAGTGCTGTTAATTACAAAAGTCAGTTAAAATCTTGCAGTCCAGAATTAAAGCTGAAATGTTTTGCTTTATGACTTAGCATCATTTCTTCTTAAAAACTTTTGCAAAATAGCATCTGATTTATCAGAGCAAAATATATTGAGCAACAGTTTCTTACTTAAATGAAATGATGCATACTGAAGAGCAAGCACAGCCAAAGAGAACTGAAGTAAATTCTCCTTTTTTGTGAATTGCCAGTAGGAGTATCCATCAAAAATGAATCTGCTTCTCATTTGGATCAGATACACTTGTGCAAGATAACACTAACATGTTTGCTTGATGAAACCTGCCCAGGACCACAGTGCTAACCATGTCCATTCCCATCTGTGAGTTCAACATGCTTGAGAATTGGTGAAAGTAGCTCTCATCTAATCATTTTTTATTGTCATTTCCAAGGAGGGCTCCATTCCAAACTCAAACAGATATGAAACGTGAAAGCTGCTTAGCTGCTGACTGTGTTCTGGAAATGTCTTTGCTGTTAGGAGCTGATGGTCTGAAAATGAAAAAGTGTACATACTCCAAGCCATTGTATGTGATATTCCTTTTTCTTTTTAACATGGAAAGATGGTATCAAATAAATGTATATTGAAGGAGATGATTTTCATCCTTAGTTAAAGCATTTTGCAGCTTCCAAGTAAGGGAAAGGGCTTTCTGAGCGCATGTAAATTACATTCATGCTCATTTAAAGCCTGTGTAAATGCAAATCAGACCCTACGTATGAGAATATCAGCCTTAAAATTATATTTTCATTCACAAGACTTCTTTTATTGGCATATATCTTCACACACAGGCACAATTAGGTGCTTCGTTTAAATGATGATGAAATACAGTGCTTGTTTCCTGATTGCATCCCATCTTTTCTTTCCAGCGCATGATTGCCAACACTGTCAGGACGGTGAAGTTCTGCCGAAGTCAATCTTTCAGTAAGTGTATTACAACATCTGCACAGTCAGCGTTACCATCAGTAGCTACAGGAATTACAGTTTGTGTGTAACAGAATTGAAAAAGCCTGGTTTCCAATGAATCTTCCCTGTTTGGATCCTCTAATGTTTCTCAGGGTGAACTATCCTTGGCAAAGTTCTAGTAAGCTCTTTCTCCTCCATCTCTTTTTCAAAGAATGCAAAGGAGCTAAGTTTCTGTGAGGTGTCTACAAAACCCTCAGATTAGAATAGGTTCAAATTCTGGGCTCAGAAACAGTTGAGGTGAGATCAGCAGACAGAAGTACATTGATAGATGCAGGACGCTTGCTTGCATAAATCCTGCTTTTGTAGGAAACCAGGCCAGAAAGATGACATTATGGGTGACATAACTGCCTAAGGTGATGAATTTAAAACTTGTTTGTCAGTATAATTATCTGAACCTATGTGGGGCCAGGTAAGATGATGGCGCTACGTGATAGCAAGGCTTGTTTTGCTGGCCTTGTCCCAACTTGGACTCACTGGCACTGCATTTCTCAGTGCTTCATTCGCTTTTGCCTCACAGCAGCCCTTCTCTTTCTCAACAGAACAGATAGTCTAAAAAATATCTTTTTATTCTTTCTATTTGCATCAAAGCATAACTCTTGAATATCAAGGGAGCTTTTTTTCCAGCCCAAGTCTTTTTCTGACCATGTGTCTTTTAATTTCCATATATTAAGCACTATGAGACCTCCACATATGATTTATTGAGAAATTGAAATGGATTTTCACTATACTTGATATAACAAAATGAGAGTAGTTAGATGTATCGTATCTAAGTCCTGTGCTTGGCATGTGTTTATATAGTGGATGTGTCAGTTATCTTTCTGTTGGAGAAGTTTGTTAAGTTACCTACCACATATTTCATTAAATTGTAATGTGAGGCTGAAGATAGTCAAACTGGAAGTTAGTGGGATTTCATAATTGTTGTAGGAGTACTTACAATGCAGTTATACTAAGTACTGTAAATAGGTGGTAAACCTTGTGTCTTGAATGGGACAGCCACTAAGCACTGTGTTACACAGTGTTACAGAGATTTAATACTGAGATAGAAATGCAAATTTTTCATGAAAAGAGGCTTAAATCTATTATATATTTTTGAACCAATGGGAACACTGCTGGTTCAAAAGCAAATAAGAAGCTTTAAATCATGCTAGTTAGTTATTGAATTTATAGTTATTGACAGGTAAGGTGATTTATAAAACCATAACCAAGAGCCATCAATTCCAGTAAATGTAGCTACAGATATCTGGGAGGAAAAGTTAATTTGTAGGGGCAGTAACCAGAAAGACTGTCAGATATGAAGGAAAGGTTTCAAAGAGAGAGATTTCTAAATATTTTCTTTTTAACTCACCAGGATCTGGTGCTTCCTGTGACAGCTTGTAATGAGTTATGCATTCTGTTCAGGCATTTGTTCATTTAAGTGTATCAATCCTACATCATTTCTCTTTCACTAGATCCTGACGCAGCCCTAGCTAATAAGAACCATCAGGATGTTCGGAGCTATGTGAGGCAATTAAATGTGATTGACAACCAGAGAACTTTATCACAGATGTCTCACCGACTAGAGCCGCGTCGGGCATAAACATTTGAGGCAATGATGAGAAATGATCTTTTATTCTGTCAAGGTCACTTGTTAAGAACTTCACTTTCTCTGCGACTGCACTGCCACTACAAAAATAAGCAAAAACATACTGTAAGGTCTTAGACAACGCACAACCTGTCAGAGAACTTTGGCTGAGAAAGAATTTATGCACTGTAGCTGTAAGGGTGGCCATGTTGTGTACTATTAACTCATTTTAAAGTGCAGTAAATGATTTTTGTATGAATTTTAAAAAGAGGGAAGAAGAAAAATAGTTTAAAATGCACAAAAAAAAAAAGCTCCTAACACTTCTAAGGGAGCTAGTGTTTTTCTCTCTAACTAAAAACATGTTTTATAATTTCTTGCCTAGGTCAGGAAAGAACTGACAGTTTTGCTTCCCCAGCTACTGTTGATCTCAATACGAGATGTATGTAAGCGTCTGATGAAAGAGCAGAGGTTTGGGAGAATTGTCCAAGGTATAATTCCATTCAGGGAATACTTAAAAATTTCCCTTTGAAATACAGCAGATACTAAGAAAAAATTCTAATGTTACTCATACTGCCTACCACTTCAAGCAGCATGGCCACTTCAGAAAACTGACAGGACTGAAAATATTTTGAACGATAGCTAGATTAATCTGTGTTTACATTTTATTTCTTTTTTTAAACTATCAGGTTTTTACAAAATTCCACTATGAATTAGTCAGGCTGTCAAAATCATCAATAGCATAAAGGTAGCAAAAGACTGATTCGAAATGAGCACAATATGCACAAACAGATTTCATGAGAATAGTTTCCTGGACATCAAAACCTTCAGCTATGATTAATACTGGCTGGCTAACAAGTATTTTCTGGTCTTAAGCATTTACAAATATCTAAATTTTCAGCCAATTGTTTTGCACTTTCAACAGACTGTAAATAAATATTAATTCATTATGTTCTACAATATTTATTTATGTAATAGCCATTGTGCAAAAATAATTCTGTTTTATTTATTTTGTTTAGCATGTTCTCAAGTGCAGCTTTTGTCTTTATACTTTGTGTGCATCTCGTGTAGGAATTGTGTGACGTGTTTCTGTAAATAACACTCAGTACCTTATTAAACGTAATTGCTGGAAAGGTTTGGTCACTGGCCTTATTTGCACATTCAGCTTCGTTCCTGCGTAAGTCCTAGTGCTGCTTATTGGCAGTTACAGTAAATTCACTTGTATTTTGCTGGGCCTTGAGACTACATGTAGCCCATATCTACGCTGGTGGAGATGACCACCATAAACCCAGTGCGATGCGCCCCTGCCATGGCAGAGCAGCAGCACTGCAGTTCAACACCAGCTCATTCAGGCTAAGAAGGGCCCTGACGCTCCCACATAAAGACAGAAACCATTTGTAGTGGAAAGGTTTAAATGAAGAAGTGATGAATTCTTAATTTTAGTTAACTCAGAAGTTTGTCATCCTTACTCACAAATGTGAACATTCCAACCTACTGACTTCAGACAAGATTTTACCTCGAGTAAGACCTTGGGACCTGGAAGGCCCCTGGCTCCTGCCCTCCAGAAGACCCAGAACCACAAAGTGATCTGGTTGGGCCCCATTCCCATCAGGATCAGTAGTGATCATCTGAACGCTCCTGGGATGGCTGTGCTACTGCTAAGCAAGCACATGTGGGGCCTGGCAGGTGCCAAGGAAATGATAATGTTTACATGGCCAAAATCTTTCCTATTGGATTCACACCAGCTCTGCTCAGGGAAGTTGAATGTCATAAAATCAATTAAGCCCGATATTAGAAGCTGCAGGTATTTTCTCATAATTAAGTTTCAGAGATTGCCTCGTTGATACAGCCTACCTCTCAGACACAGAGTATACTTTCCTTGGAGTTGACCAGGATGCTGTACTGTCAGTGCAGACATAAAGATTATATTTTTTAATATCTAAAAAATAATTTCAACCTTTTAGTTAAAATAGAGTCTGCAAAAGCTGAGGATCACCAGGGAAATACTGACATGCTAGACTATTAGCTGTTCTGTACCTGCATTCTGCAAAGGAAAGAATTACACGGTTAAGAAATATTCTGCAGCATGATGACATAATTTATTTTAACTTTGCTGTCTGACTAGAAGTTCAAGATGATTCAGAGGAAAACCAGCTAAAACCATAGAGACGAGTTTCTGTCTTGTTATTTCAAGTAATAAATATTTCTTATTTTCCTTTGTACTGCTCTATGAGTATACTTCGTATAGCTTTTTCAGATGCAGAATCTTCCCAGAAGCAAAGCATGCATTAGAGTAAACTTCAGGTTCTGAATTAATTCATAAGATGTTTTTATCTTTACAATCAATTCATAGCATTTCTGAGTTCGTGATTTTATTTGTTCCAGATTTATTCCTATTGTTTGGACTTTCATTTATTACTGTGTTAACTGGTTTATAAAGCTGCCAAGTTTCAACTTGGCTCAGCACAAAGGCTGATTCTTCATCCATTTAATGTGTTTTTATCCCCTTTATTTATTCTTTTATTCCTTAGAACCTCTAACTGCCTCGCTTATTTGTTGCCAAACAGTCTCTATCACATAGATACATCCCAGTGATTCAGAGATTTTATGGCACCTCTGTATCAACAAATAAATGCAGTTTACCTATCTCAATGAAACTGGTGTCTGGCATTTTTAAATTTTCCAATAAGGGGTGCTGTATAAATAACAGCTCGCTATCTGTGCATCTAACTCATTCGAGTGGTTCAGATAGTTGCTATGGCACTGATCACAGCCTACATACCTAGAGATTAAATGAATTAAGCTACCTTCTGGCTCTAGGATCTGTATGGGGCTCCTCTCCTGTTGTTGACTTTACAACTGGAAAGCAGCTGTTGATCTGTAGCTTTTGCTGCCTGAAGCTTCAGTGTCACAATAGCAGAAAGAATGATAGGAACTCCAGAAACACTGAAATATTAATACCCCTATCACCTTCACCCTGTGTCTGCAGCCACGAGTCACAACTCCCTGTGTGGGAGCGCTCTGCTGGGTCCATGCTGGTTGAGCTGTAGCACGCTGCTTGGCCTGATTTTGGCATGTACCAACTCACACAGCATGGGAGTGCCCAGGCATGATCTGGAGGGGCCATTGTCATTGAAAATGGGGAGACATTTGGCCTGTCTGCATTTTCCCCTTGCAGCCCTTACGGGACCTGGAGGTTTCACACCCCATCCCACACTGCTTGAGAAGGTACTTATGTCAGCACTTCAGACTGCACAAATGTAAACCTGTTCAAAACAAGGATTATACCTTAGGGACTCGGGGACCCAAGAGGATTTAAAGCCAGCTCATGGCCCAGAGCTCCTGTCCTTGTTTTCTTCTAGCAAAGTCACAGCGGTGCTTTTGAGATGAGAGGCGATCTGAGGCAGCATCTATGATCCTGTTGCTGAGGACAAGTGAGGTTGCAGATCCCAGAGTCCATATGGTAACACCTTGGGCATTTTGAAAAACATCTTATAGAATCCCACAACTGATAAAGCTTTTTGCAGTAAGTATGGAGCATAAACATCTCTACTAAGGGCTACAGAGTCAAAAGAGTTACAAGATTGTGCTCTCTCCTCCACAGCACGTTTTCCTGTTGTAGCTTTGTTAGGATTTGTTGTTTTTCTCCATGCTTAGCCCTGGTGCTGGTCAGCACTATGTAGAGCCATGGAACAAAAGCTAAATCCAGGGAGGCCGAGTCCAGAGTACCAGAAGGCTATTGCTGTTTGGTAAAGGCAGGATCCAGACACTTTGTTTTAACCTGATCAACTGTAAAGACAAGTTACTGCCAGACAAAAGAGTTCAGATGTGTTTGCAAGACTCTTAAAGGATTTTGCATTTTTTCCTCCTAAGGAAAGTGCTGTGAAGGTGCATGGCCTCAGCAGACAGAATACAAAGACACAGAGACAAAAAAAAAAATCCCTCTTTTCAAAGACGCGGTGGCAAAACAATCTTTTAGGTACAAGAAGTTTAAATATAATTTAAAAATCTTACAAAATAAGTCAGAAAGAAATCAAAGGGTTTAAGCTGCAGGGATTCCAAAAGAGATAATGAATATTGCTTGAAAAAAAAAAAAAAAGAAAAAAAAATTAACAAAATGTAACGGCAGAAAATTATAAGTCTAAATTGTTAACATAGCTTCTTAGTAAGGTCAACTGCATAATATACAGCACCTTAACCTTTTCCAGCAATTTTTAAACACCATGCAGCTTAAATAGACTACTTCTGAATTCAGCAGTATTTCTTCTGGGAGCTCTGAATGCAAATCAAGAGGTAATAGTGGTAGAAAATTAAAAGATGTGCTATTCCCATTTCATTTTTTGTACTGATAATAAGGAAAGCAGCATAGAGAATGATATGGCAAAGTGAAGCTCTAACTTGAATAGCCTTTCTTTCACTGTTAATCTGAAATGCATTACACTGTGCCTTTTCAAATAATCATAATGTTCTTTACTTTATCCTGCATTAAAGTTTAGCGGGCACAAGCAGCAGCTGTCACCAGAGGTCAATGTATTAGCAATCAAAGAAAATAATGACCAGATTAAAAAGTTATCGTTAAAATCACTAAGCCAGAAACTTCTCTGGTTGCCTGTGTTCAACTAGAGCTCAAACACACAGAGCAGCCCCATGTCCCACCAGGCCACAGCTGCCTCTCCTGCCCTTAGTCAAGCTGAGGGAGACCGGGGAGGGACAGGGATACACCAGGCATGGCAGGGGCATTCCTGACCAACTCAGGCTGCATTGCTGCTGGGCAAGGGGCTTCCTGACACTGTTAGTGGCTAAAACCTGATTTTTAGCTTCTCCCCATGGTGAGAAGCCATAGTCCAGCTTTGCCATCTCACAGCAGGAAAGACTCACTTTCATTTCTTCCGCTCTGAGCACTGTATTAGCAAGAAAATACTCCTCTCTAACTAAGGAAATACCTTGTCAGATCCCAATGGAATGTAATCCATCCATGGTCTTCAGGTCTTGGTGGCTTATGGCTCAAGTGATGAAGGGACTACTGTAAAAAGGAAAATTCTTATAATATGTACAGCAACAAAATCTGTAACATGCACTTAACTGCTGGGAGATATTTCACAAAAGGGTGGATTTTAACAGGCTTGGCACTCAAAGGTAATTTTTTAATTCAAAATAAACTCAGAAAACGATATGAAATTACATGAAGAACACATAATTACTGACGCAAATTGGAATATTTTTCTTGGAAACTCCGTGTTACAAAAATGTGACACACAGGGGTACTGGTAGGGACTGACCTTTATTTCCTGGCCCTAATCCATTTGGGTCAGAGTGACAGAAAGCTTAGCCTTTATCACATGGCAGGGGTCAGCGAGTTATGCTTCATTTTTTTTCTCTTTTTGCTTTCAAATGCAAATAAAGCACATTACCAATGAAAATAATGATTGTAAATGAATACTTCAATTAGAAGAAATTTACATAAGGATACGCAGGTTAGTGGTGACAGTAGATACTCCACCATTCTACCAGACAATAATCCATTTCTTAATCAACTTCTGTCAATAATCATAAGCTTCCTGCTCTCCATGGTTTCCTCATTATAACACCACCTCTTGTGTTTTTAAATAGTTCTTTCTTTAGATGCTGTACGAGCCAGCAAGTGAATCTGCTCGCTGCGTTCGCTGACTCTTTGTGGGTTTTCGCAGGTGTACATTATTTCCGTGCAGGAGTACTATCAGCAGCATTGTGGCTGTTCTCAGATAACAGAAAGCCAGTGTTGCTTCAGGTTTTCTTTAGATGTCCTCATTCTCTGTAGGACTGACCCTTGAGGGCTGCAGTACTGGCAGGTTGCTGCCGAGCATCTGTTTGAAATCCAGCATTTCCTTCCATTTGAAGTTCCTGCCCTAATGTTTCTCCTGTTCTAGCTGTCTGGCATGCAACTCTTTTGTGATGCTCCCGAGTGGCTAGCAGAGCTTCCAGAAACTAGTTAGAGGTTTGCATGGATTTTTCCCCTTCCTGTCACAACTTGCTGTTGCTCATAGTTTGCTAGTGTTTGGGGGGAGTTGGTCACATTTCTTGGAAATACTGGCAAAGGGTCCGAGATGGTATAGCTAAACAGATCTATCTAGAAATTGTGTTTTTCTGAGGCAGCCTAATGTTATGGACATTTTCGAGACTTACGTCATCTCTAAACACAAAAAGATGTGATATCTGCAATATATGGATTTGTTTCTAATTAATGAACTCCGGATTAAACAAGCAGCAAAAAAATGTAAGCTTGTAGTAACATATAATTGCAAAGGAGCTAATGCTTTCTGTCAGTGGTGGCCAAAGCTTTCAAGCTTTTCAAGTTTGAGGGATGTGGTTTAGTGGGCAGGGTGGTGATGGGTTGATGGTTGGATTAGATGACCTTAGTGGTCTTTTCCAACCTTAATGATTCCACAGTTCTATTACTCCAGTCACTACCTTTACATTTCAAGAAAGGTAAGTTAGTGTACTAAATATGGATATTAATTAGTGTTAACAAAGAAAGCCGACCAGTTGTTGAACCTTCTGTGTTGCCATCTTCCTTTGGTGGTCCTTTCTGGTAGAACTGTCCTGGCCTCTGCCCAGGCTCACCGTGACCAAGCATTGGAAAACATCATGAGGAAATTGAGGCTCTGCTTCTCCCACGGAGCCTGCTGCAGCATGAGCTGTAAAACACAAATGGGCACAGCGGCAGTGAATTTAGGATAACTTTAAATCAATGGAAATTGTGCTAAACTGCATTATAGTTTAGGGAAAAAAAAAAAAAGTGCAGAAATTAGAGCAACAAATTAAATCTATTGGACCACGAAATTTAATAATAAGAATGAGTACAAGCAATATATGTAATTAAAAATATGTAATGAAATGGTAACTGAGCAAAGTCCTAATGGTTGAATAACAGCCAAGTACAATGATTAGCTGAAAATGGTAGCGGCAGTAAAAGCCGAATCAATCGTTCTCACAAAACAATCAGGAAATGTAGTTCTTGATAATACTTTGCCATCTCATTTCTATCTCATTGTTAATGATATTGACATTTTTGTGGAAATTCCACGTGCTCTCATACTGCACACATGCTGGCCCGAAAGACACACAGAATACAAGTTGCAACCTGCCCCTTCTGAAAACAGAGCGTACAGCATTGGCTCATGGAAGCCAGACCTGAAGCATTAGCAATACCCAGACATACAGGCCACCACAACCACAGGAATGCCTGTATTTAGAATCACGTATGTAATCATTTTAAGTATTATTTTTCATGTAAAATTAGTATTCTATCATTGCATATTTATAATTTCATGTTAAATGTACAACATGGGCACTTTCACATATCCCTTACTTTTCTCTGACACAAAAACCAGATGAGAGAACAACTGCAGAACAAAGCAGCAGCCAGGAGGGACCGCAAGGTGTGTGCTGGTTTCTGCAGGCTCTGCCATTCTCTGTGCTGCAACAGCTGATGACCAGGCTGCTGAGGCAGATGGGAGTCATGGTGCTCATTGCATGGGCCTGGGGTGTGTCTGTGGGCAAACTGCCATTGTGCCATTTGCTGCAGGAAGGAGACCTGCCTTCAAGCCCAAGCTAAAGGCAATCCCTTCAATTTTCCACTACTGGACCTCTCTGACTCCATCTAAAAGAAGGACTGGATGGAGCTCCTGTGGGCTGCGAGCACCACACAAGCTACCCTTTGATCATGAAAAAGAGCTGTGGATTGTGTTTGGCACCAGAGATGTGGCAGGGCACCCTGAGCAGGCAAGCCATTGGTGTTCTTGTTCCTGGCACAAACCAATCACAGACATTTCATGCCACCACCACTTCACTGCTACCAAGGCTTAGGCTGGCAGGATCAATCCCAGCACATGGTTCTGCTTCCACTGCAGTGTGTGCACAGCTCTGCAGGCAGTGCATCTCAGCCAGGCATGAACCCATGTTTTCAGGCCAACGTTTTTGAGCTCAAAGCTCATTAAGCCATAGCAGCCTGAGAAACACACATAGCACTTCAGAGAAATCTCAGAACTGGGAACAGAGGAGCACTGAGCACTGAGCTGAACTCTGAACTAGTCCTAAAGGAGAACTGAAAAATACAGAGCAGGTGTCCTCCTACAAATGATCCGTGTCTCGAGTTTCAAGTGCCTCAGGTTGGCAGAACTCCCTGCCACTACTCGAAGAGCACTGCCATACTGTCCCCTTCCAATCACCCTCCACCTGCATGCTGGCACAGAGCTGTGTGACTGCCCACTGACACACACACAGGCACTGAGCTGGAGAAAGCCACGTTATTTGTCCCAAGATATTCTCAGCCCATTTCAGCAGGCACCTCACACCACTCTACTGGGCAGGGCATTGGTGGGCGTGGGGCTGGTGGGGCAGAGGAGGCTGCTTTTGGCAGCCAGAGCGACTCAACCTGCCTAGATGCACGCATGAAGTTCAATTTTCCATGCTGGGAGGCGGGAGACGTCTCTGCACGCCCAGTGTGGCAATGAGTTGTGAAGAGGTATTTGACATGAAACTAAAATTTAGTCAAAAGTTGCTCGAGCTGCCCTTTTCTTACATGATCGTCATAGCTTTACAGTAACTTTTGTTTACTGTTAAGTATTTTATTTTTCTGTGTTCTGCGTGTACATTGAAGAAGATTGAGGTTAGTATAACTCATGTTTTCTCAGTTTAAATTTTCTGCCTCACAAAGAGGAAAAAGTCACCCTGCCACAGGCTGCCCACTGCTTTAGAGGTGTTGAACACGTACAAGAAATGTGACTGCCCAGATTTCTGTTCCTTTCTAGTCCATTTTTCAGTTCTTATGATACTGGGAAAAAGCTTGAAAATATCTGAACACTCATTAACAGAAAGCACAAAGAATACAAACCCAAAATACACACTTAAGGCCTAGTTATCGTAATTAAAAGTTTTATGGTAGTTTACCATGTAGGTCTGACAATACCCATGCAGTGCAGCATAGGCTCAGGCTCCTGCTCCTGTGATCCACTGTCCTCTAATAGAGGAAGTGCGATTGGGTTCATTTGCACGGCCCTTGGCGCAGACTCTGCTCTCCTACTCCTGGAGCAGGAAATATTCGCCACCACTGTGAATGATGGTTTATCTCATGCTCTGCTGCAGTAATTGATTTATTTCTACAGCCAGGGCCTAAAGGTAGACATGATATATCCTAATTCTGCACAGCTTCATGGACAAAATACCTGAGGCAGGAGACCTCTGAGTGCAAGCACACTGCTGCCTGAAACAGATGCCTATGGATCGAGTGATTTAACATTTAAATAGATTTTGAAGCCATTTGACTAATAGGCAATTGTCTCAGACTGAGGTATAAACACCTTAGTCACAGCATTGATGAGACTGAGTGGCACCTCTCCTCCTCCATAGGGTGAGCTTCCTTTTGCCGTTTGTCACTGGTACCTGTGCTTTCCTCTACAAAGCTGCACCTTTGGCTTTGCCTGGAGACTGGTGCAGGCACAAAGCCACCCCTTGGTACTGCACAGGCACAGCTCAGACAGAAAATGCCTGAGGTGGGTGCCCAGGCAAAGCCAGCTTGTGTTCTACTGCTTTAACTTTTGGCAGCCTCCCCACCCCTGTGGCAGAACAACCTGCCTGGGGGAAAACCCTCCTATG
Organism: Phasianus colchicus; assembly: GCF_987193195.1. Classification (NCBI taxonomy): domain Eukaryota; kingdom Metazoa; phylum Chordata; class Aves; order Galliformes; family Phasianidae; genus Phasianus; species Phasianus colchicus. The sequence continues at coordinate 19,903,688 of NC_143442.1, forward strand.
TTCATGAAATCACTGTACTGGATTCACCAGTAAGGAGTTCTTCCATGATTCACCTCGATACCATACATCTCAAGGATTTACAGTTAATGCGTGTGATTCAGAGCGATGCTGCCCACCTCTTCATAATTCATTGTGCAGCACAGCTGATTTTTATATGCTATATCAACGCATGGATGTAACAAAGGATGAGGGATACCATGAGGGATACCAAGGGCCGGAGGTCTTCCAGCAGCACAGGGCAGAGCTGGCAGAGCTGGGAGCGCGGCGCGGGGCAGTGATGGGCCGTACAGCCTTCACGATGCCAATACCAAAGCCATAGCATCACATCCGAGTGATGTGTTTACCTCAGCAGAAAGATCCTGCTTGCCCCCGAGTCTTCTGAGTCACTTCCTCTGAACATGACAGCTTATTTTCAAGTTGCAAAAGCTCTTCCGTAACAGCAGTGTATGGCAATGCCAGCAGAACGCTTGGATGAGGGCCACGCGCCCTGTGAGGATGCGGTGTGCCCTCTGAGGAGACAGGTGCCGCCATTTTGCTGCCCGACCTAAGGTGATCTTCTGAAGGCTGGGGTTGTGCTGTCAGTGCCGTCCCCTTTTCCCCCAGACCCTCTCACTATGAGCTGCCATCACCTCGGCATTTCGGCGGTAATTCATAGTAACCGTATTGCCTTATAGCCCCTTCTGGTGTCTTGGCATCGCCTCCCACTGCTCAGCGCGCCCCAGGACAGCCCGCTGGTCAACCGCCGCTTTTGTGCGCGGTTGGGAACGCGGCCCGGCGCCGGCCCGAGGGGCGCGAAGCCCCCCCGGTCCCTCACGCGGGCGAACGCGTGCGTGAGGGGCCGGGGGGGCTTCGCGCCCGTCGGGCCGGCGCCCGCAGCGCCTCCTCGCGCCCTCAGGCGGCGGGCCGGCTCCCCGCAGCGCGGGGTGGTGCCGCGGGCAGGCGGCGCGGGGGCGGCGGCGGCGGCTCCCCGGCATGAACCGGAAGCGCGGGGGACGGAGCGCGGAGAAGCGCTAGCGCCGGTCGCAGCCTCCAGCAGCGGCGAGCGGGCCGCGGCTTCGGGGTCGGCCGCCAGCCCGGAGTCCTCGGGAAAGGTGAGGAGGGACGGGAGGGCTGCCGGGACGAGTTTGGAAGTGCTCGGAGAGCGCTGCGGGGGCCGCGTGTCCCGACATGTCGCGAACGGAGGGAGGGAAAGAGGGAGAGGCTCTCGCCGAGTCGCTGTGTGCTGCGGTCATAAGATCCCTCAGGTTGGGCTTTAAGGTGCGACGTCCTTCTCTCCCCCCCCCCCTTTTTTTTTTCTTTCTTCTTTCCCGCTCCTCATTCCCTAGCGCGCTGCCAGCCTTTCCCTCCGTGCTCTCCCCCACTTCGCGCTGCCTGCCCAAGTTGGCCGCTGTCCGCGCACACGTGAGCGGCGCTCCGCCGTGCGGCGCTGCGCCTCGAGGTCCCGCGCCGTGCGCCGCTTCCCCTGCCGAGTCCCGGGGCGGAGGGATTGAGAAGCGCCGGATCCGCGGGGTCACCGCCTGAGAACATCGCGGCTTTCTGCTGGAGGCGTGCGGTTCGGCGTTGTCAGGACTTTGCCCTTGAAGCCCTCGGAATCGGGCCCGCGTTACCTGCTGGGAGCGAGCCCGGCGTGCGGGTGGCACGGTGCGAGCGGTGGTGGTGCCGGGTTAGCCGCGAGTGCGGTACCGGGCCAGAGCTCCAGCCTGTGCCCTACAACCTTGTGCGGTGCTGGCAGCGGCCCCGCACACCCCGCTCAGGTGCGGCCGCGCTGCTGCCATCAGTGCGGGGTGGCAGGGCGAGCCCCAAGGGCTGTGCAGTGGGACGGTCTCTGCTGCTGGTGCGGCTCCGGGTGACAATAGAGCAGCTTGTTTTCTGAAGTACTCAACTTATTTCGGCTGAGTTTGGTGTTTTTTTTTTTTTTTTTTTTTTTTTTCCAGTAGTGCCAGAGCTTGTATAAATTCAAATGAAAATAGAAACGTTGTTAATGGACGTTGGGCAGAATTCCTGTCCTCTGACACAAGGCGTGTGCGAGTGCTGCTGTTCATGTAACCAAGGCACTGCCTGGAGTGCTGACACCTGCACTGCTGCTGCTGGGTCTGGTCAGGGGAGGTTGGTGTTACTGTAACTTTGGATTTGGATACATTTAGTTTGGAGGTGTCCGTGGAATTTGCCTGCATCTGAGCCATCAGCAGTTACAATGTGATTATAGGGTATCTCACAGAAACTCCTTCTGCAGTACCTCCTGTAGCTCAGTACTGCTATAGCTCCTTCTCTGTTTTCTGCTCACATTAAGTGACAGGTAGCCATACTTCAGGACATTTCTGTTTTTGCATTTCCGTGGCTTTCTGTTTTTTCTTTTTCCTTTTTTTCCTTTTTTTTTTTTTTTTGTTAAATTCCAAATAAAGCTGCAGCTGCAGCAGCCCAGGTTGGTGTCTCCACAGCCCGTAGGCCCTGGTGGATACAAAGGATGATTGAGTCTAAAAATGGGTGGTCAAAGATCCTGGAAGCAAAAGGGCTGTTTTGCCAAATAAGGAAACTTGGCACATTCTGCTGTGTATTTTAAGATAGCACAAGTGTAGTGTGCTACTACTTTATTGGCAATTTGTTGGCAGGATGCCTTCCCAAAAGAAGCACTGAATCCGGCTTTGAGGAGCCATAGTCTGAGGAGAGGGAGTGAATTACAGAGGGGTTTCCTTGTGTAGACATAAAGGTGGTGATTGCATTTTGATTTGGGGAAATTTTTTTGTGGTTTTGGAGCCGTCAAATATCTGAAGCATCCAGGTGCACGTGCAGGTTGTGAGATGCGGTTTAAAATCTGCAGACGTGTGCTGAACTGCAGTCACAGTGCAGCTTGTGCTGGACTCTCCCTTCCTGCTGCTCGTGGCTCTCAGGCCACGAAGGGGAAGCTGTCAGTGCCAGGGAGCAGCAGTGATGAACAGCAGGGCCCTGGCTCTGTGTGAGGAATGAGGCAGCGTGCTGCTCCCTGGCCATCCCCCTGCTGCTCAGCCCCTTCTGGGGCACAGGAGGGAGCGCCGGTGGCCACGCTGGGTTTTTCCTATTTTGGTACTCTGAGATGCAGGCAGCGCTCCCCCAAAATGCTTACTGCCAAAAACCAGCCCCAGGCCTGCGAGCCAGTGGCAGGGCTGTTCTCCTGGCCTGGAAACGCGTGGTCTGCAAACATGCTGCGTGTGGGTGGAGTGATGCACTTGCTTTGGATAGACATAAGAATCTGGAGTTTAAGGAAATACCAGATATTTCTCTTAACCAATGGTGTAAATTCAGATGTTAAGTATTTTTTAGAACAGCATGACAAGTTAATAACTGTGTGTGTAATTGTCACATGCAGCTGTTGCTCTAAACACTTGTTTTCTCTAACATAACAAAGGGATTGATCTGTCTAATTGAGGATTAACTGCCTTGCATCCAGAAACATGGGGTAATACTGAAACAGGTTTGTTCTTTCATCTAGAAGAAAACCCTGCACCTACCTTAGGCTCTCATTAATTACAGATCTCTAAATGAAGGATGTCCCAGCTATGACTCTTTTCCACTTTCTCTGGAAAAAAACATATTGGAGAACCTAATAAAAACCCACAAATTGTTCTTTAAATTGAATAACTTTATTGTATGCTGGTGACTGTAGCGCTGGCATCCGACTGTTGTAGATAAATCTGAAAAGGTGCTAAAGGGATGAACAGTAGCTTCTGGAAATGCTTGTGTGCTGAGCATCGTGTTGTCATTGCAGAAAGGTTTGGGAATTGGTGGACTTTTAAGCAGCAGGGAGGATGCACAGGTGGGTGCTCACTTGTATTTAACAAATGTCTGCTGTGGATGTTGTTGCATATTAGTAAATGCTGAGGTCTGTTCTTTAGTGAAATCTCAGAATAACAGCTTGTTCTAACTTTAAGAAGTCAAATCATTTTTAATAAAATTGATAACCTTCTTTTTGAAAGAGAATAATTTGAAATAATTGACAGCTTTTCAGAGTAATCAAAATCCTACAGTAAAGGCCAGAAATGTTTGTTTCCTTTGATGCATTTTTCCTTTCACTTGGCCTTCTGCTCCTTCTGCTGTCTCCAACACAAACACCTGCTGTCAGCTGCTTGCACTGTTCAGTGGATTGTCCCACTGTGCTGCTTAAGCTTTTGCTTGTGAGTGGTGTTACCCTTCTGAATAATTCTGCTGTCAGTAGGGAGGATGTTCTCTTCACCATTGTTACCTACCTGCATAAGTGTGTGCAGGGCCATGCCTTAAGTTCTTCAGATTGGGAAGTTCACCTGTTTTATTTGCCTGCAAGGTGCTATATATTTTGAGGCACAGGTACACACTGTTGGTGTGGATGGATGGCTGAATTAGAAATGAGGAATGGGCCTTTGTTTCTGAAGAACAGGTGATTAAGCAGCACTGACAAAGAAGCGTAAAGTCAGAGCTGCCTTCATTATGCTCCTGACTTGCAGGAGTGACCGATTTCCTTCCCTTTGAGCTTTTCCTCAGAGAAAGTGTGTGCTTGGGCAGTGCAGAAGATGATCCTGCTCTTCCATAGGAATGCAGGAGATGAAAGGAAAACCAACGACAACACAGCAAGGTTGAAACAAGAATGAAAGGTCAGCAGAAGGGTCCGGGCACTTCTACCAGCAGAGGAGCTGATAGATAATGGAAGAGCAGCCTTCATTTCCTGCTGCAGGGATTGCTGCAGCCAGCACTGGGCCTCTTGCGGGCTCCTTGTCACAGCCCAGCAGCTGCTGCCTCCAGCCTTGTGGGCAGTGGGGAGATTTACAGCACACCAGGCAGTTCCAGAAAGGACTGTATGCTCTTTTATATAACATGGAAAAAAATCTGAGTGTCTTCTTGGCTTGTTTGGACAGAGTGACAAATTTATGGTCAAATGATACCTCAAATTGTTAATCAACTTACGCGCACGTTCTGGAGAACTGGGAGGGGAAAATTGTGCGTTTGTGTTGCAAAAGGGCTGTTGGTTGTGTGGTGAGCAGAGGTAGGAGGTATGTGAGGTGTGCAGCTTCCAGCCCCAGACAGCACATGAAGCCTGGTATCATCCCCAGGAGCCTCTGGCCTGCAGGGCTTTCTGGCACGAAGTAGATAGATGGGTATAACTGCAGATGTGGTTTTCACCAGCAAAACCAGACCTCTATTTGTTTGCTCTATTCAGACCCATCTCTCCTTCTTCAGATGCTGTACGCTCACTCTTCTTGCTTGTCTGTGCAGTAACTCGGTGGTGATTGTGGCAGGTTTGTGGAAGCAGGTGAAGATTTCTCCCATAGTTTCGTGGTTCAGGTTCTGTAGGACCTTGCCTGCTCTGCTCTCTTCTGGAGACCTTACAGCTTGCCAATCCATGACCAGTGAAAAAGGATCCTAAAATTACATGCTGTCCACTCGCTTAGATGATAGCGTTGCTTGAAGTCTGCAGCAGGCACGTGGCTTACTTACTGCTTTGAGATCTATGAGAAGGACGTTCTGTTCTGGCAGCCAAAATGGATCGTCTCTCAGAACTGCCGAAGCCATTCTTGGCACATGCTGCACAATTTCGCATATTGTAGCTTAGATAAATTACCGTGAGCTCTCGCTGTGCTGTAACACGTGCACACAACTGACTCACTTGGAAGGAGACATTTGTTGTGGCCGGGCTTTTGGGCGTCCCAGCGCAGTGCTTGTACCTGGCTGGCAGCGGCCACTCAGTGTGCCGTGCGTGTGCTTGGCGTGCCCGAGCTGCTGTGTGAGCTGGGAGCTGAAAGCACTACTCTTTCACCAGCAAGCTTGGTGCTGGCAACACAGGGGCATGTGTGCTTTCTGCGCAGCTCCTTCCAAGGTGCTTGGGAGGAGTATTTTTAGTCTCTTCTGTCTCCCAGCTGTTCCTAGTAGCTTGTGCAAATAATGTAAACATTTGCACAGCCTGTTGGGCAGTGAGCTTGTAGGCTTTTTCTTCTTATGCTCAGTAGATTTTTGCTGCAGCGTGCTTGTTGCAACAGGTTCTTGATTTGGGGTGTCTGAACATAGGTAAGAACATCCATAAATCTGTGGTGAGTGTGTAATAACTACAGCTTTTCTCTTTGCAGGTTTCGCTGTGGTATATTTTGTCATTATGAGATGTCGTCTACCAGTGCTTCATTTGTGCAAATTAGATTTGATGACTTGCAGTTTTTTGAAAACTGCGGTGGAGGGAGTTTTGGGAGCGTCTATCGAGCCCGATGGATTTCTCAGGACAAGGAGGTGGCTGTAAAGAAGCTGCTCAAAATAGAAAAGGAGGTAAGAGTTTACTTCTAGTTTCTCTGCTGTGAAAACAAGGACATAAGTGCCTTTTGTCTTCTGTTCTGTTAATTGAAGCAATCTACCCTGGTTTTTATTTGTTTCGTTACGTAAGTGCATGTTGTTACAGCAAATACCTGCTGACGGGGCTCTGTCTGCATTTGTCTCTGATTTAAGGTGTTTCTGTTGTGTTTTTTTTCTTTTTTTTTTGCCACCCTCCTCTGCCTTCCTGGTGCAGCAACTCCTCTCTGTTCTGACCCAGAGGAGGAAGAAAACTCCTGCATCCACTGACCAAGTAATTCTCATTTGACGACACTGACCATGTAATTAGGTGGAAGTATCTGGTGTTTCCTGTCTCTGCCTGCGTTGGTTTTCTCCTCCGTACGTGTGGTCACAAGCACTGTAGCTGGTGTCTGTACGTGCACTGCAGGTGCTGCACGCGCTGCCAGGCGCTGCTTCTGCCCTGCTGCTGCAGGAGCTCCCATGCAGCTCTGTGGGCTCCAAGCTGCCCACGGCTGCACTTGTCTCGCAATGTGATTTAAGGCTAACCAGCACACCAGTCACCTTCTCCAGTGGCTTCCTGTGGGCCTGCGAAGACAGACGGGTCCTTCAGCAAAAGGCAGAATGACTGCTTACTGCAGCTTAGCCGTCTGTAAGAGGTTTACCTGGAAATCCTCTTGACCCTTAGCTCTGCACAGCCCCAGCAGAGATGCGGTGCCTGCCGTCCTCGCAGAACCCTGGACTGTGTGCAGGTCACTACTGGGGCTGTGCCAGGCAGCAATGGACAACACCAGACTGTATAATCTTACATTTATATGGGATATCACTTTATACAATATCATTAGAGCATTTTAGAAAGATAATTACAAGTGGAAGGACAGCAAAGCGGCTGTAAGGATGACATGCTTAGGAAATAACCAGACACCCGAATTCACCTACTGTTTCAGTTACTGAGTTAGCTTAGTGATGTGACAAGCGTGTTTGATCATGATTAAGCAAGTTACTGTCTAAAATTGTTGGAAGGATCTCGTGTTTCTTCCTGTTGATGATGGTGAAAGCTGTATGCATTCTGTCCGGTGTCAATTTGCACTGCTCTCTGTGTACTTTTTTATATTAACAAATATTAAAAATCGAAAGATAAGTAAAATCAGTGCTAGGCAGCGTCAGTAAAGCACTGCTTCAAAGTCAGACCACTGGCAGATCTCAGTAGCAGTCAGTGAAGCATCTTTATTGAATAGATTCGTCTGTTTTAGATGTGTTGTTATGTACTACAAGCACTTCTGAAAGACTACTTTAGAACAGTATTACTGCACTTATGATGTCATAAACTGTAACAAAATGGGAGATAATGAAGAAAGTAGGACAGCCACTTATCTATCACTTGCGTATCACCTGATACAGTTGGGACTATTCAAATAACATATTTTCTGTAAACACCCAAATGGAAAGTTTGGCTTGTAATGAGGGATACAGGTTGGGAAAAGGAAACTGTATGCTGGAAAGAATTTAGTATCATTTGAGGATTTGTTTAGATATTAATGAAGGCCTGCACCTTTTTCATGGTGGTGTTACAAATAAAGTTAATGCCCTTGCATAAATGGATGAGGATCAAGTCTTGTTTTTCAGAACTGGTTTTTGTCTGAGTAAATGGCACCGGGAGAGGATGTTAAGCAGTAGGTGCAGTCCTGGCTGTGCTGTTCCTGCAAGAATGCTGACAAACTGGAGAGGCAGCCCTGGAAAATTGCAACACGCGGAGAGTGGAAAGTATAGGGATGCAAGGGTGTGAGGGGGACATGACAGTTAGGAGTGTTGACAGAAGGAGGCAAGTGCCTTCAAGAACAAGATCGGTGTGTTTTCCTTTAGACTGGTCACTGTTTGCAACTTAAACAGAAGGCTGAGTTGTAGTTGGAAGCAGCTGGTGTGGACATCTTTTCTTGGGAATTCTCAGGAAAGGCAGGATACTGGCAACTGGTGATACCTTAAATATACCTAGAAAGCTTTGTGAGGATCAGTCTGTCAAAAACCTTAGAGAATGAATTAAAAAACACAAGAGGTTGCTTACAACAATTGCATTTTCATACAAAGAGAATGCTGGGCTCATTTAATCTAGTAAAAAGTAAAGTAAAGTAAAAAGCTATTATAAGAACTAAAGGTTGGGATCTGAAGCCAGACAAATTAGAATGGGAAATAAAGCACAAATTATAAGGAGTGAGGATGAGTAACACTTGGAACAGACTACAGAGAGAAGGAACAGAGTTGAGAATCCTTCCCATCTCTTCATGCCTTTACACTGAAATGAGATGTCTGTTTGGACAACTACTTGTGTCGGGTTATGGAGCTCAGCAGAAGAGAGCCTGTTGAGGTGTCCTGCCCTGTGAAATGCTGGAAGCCAGCCTTGGTGGTCTAAAAGTCTTTTCTGACCTTAATGGCTGTCCATCTGTTTACATACGGAGTATGCAGTGTTTGTCTGTAGTATGTTTATCTGTAGTTATGACAATATTGAATGTCAGTGACTTCATTGTGCTGAAAGTCATGGTGAGGCAATGACTCTTGTGATAGCAGTAGGAAAATAACTTGCTCTAACTGTATGTAGATGTTTGGAAAGCTTGCATTTAGTCCAGAAAACTAATTGTTGCCCTTTCTTACTTCTTTGAAAGGAAATGTCCTTTTTAACGCTGTGACTGATTGTTTTTTATTTCTCTTAACTGCTGCCAGTAATCCATAACAACTGAATAAAGAGAAAACAGAGCAGAGTTGGGAAAAGCTTGCTCAGAGGAATTTCATGCTTACCGAGCCTGAGGGGCACAAGCCAAGTCAATAGAGCTGTGATGTCATTCTGCAAATATGTTGTATCTGTGCTTCATTTTATTAAACAAACCCAGCTAAACCAGGCTTTGTGTTAGCCAAATGGCTAGTAAGTTCCAACATGTAAAACAAAGCATTTTTGTTCCAGTATGTAGCGGCATCTTGGACTAAAACACATTTTCAGAAAAGCTGATAGTTGAAAGAGTGTAGCTCAATCAGTTCTCTTCAAAAGTCTTTCAAATGTGGAAAGCCCTCTGCAAGGCATTGCCTCTTTGTGGATGAGTTGTAAAGTCTGAGTGCACAGGAAGAGGTGCGTGTTGCTGTGGATGAGTACAGCTAGATAGGTGCATGGAAAGAGCAACCCTCTGCAAGGCCCTGATTAGAGTATCAGGCCCAAAACTTGGGGCAGAACTTGTGCTGATTAAGCAGACCTTAATTGTGTCTTGAGTGATTAAGTAACAGCAAAAACAAATTTAAATTGCAGTTTTGCTGTCCTGTATGAGCACTCGGGTAGCGTTTGGTTTTAAAGGGAAATCAGACTGCCTCCATGATGTTTATGATGCATACAGGGCAAGAAGAAACGCCTCTGCTGATCAGTACTGTGCTTCTTCGCTGTGAGCTTTGTGCTACTGGAGTTTTACCTGAAACTTGCACTTAATTGTAATGTGTTCGCTCTCTAGGAATGCTCTGTGGCTTGTGAACTCTGTGCTATCATTGAGCAGTAGCATTACATCTGGTTTGCTTACTTCAGCTGTTGAAACTGTAGCACTTGTGTGTAGGTTTGCTGGGTTCCATGCAGTATGGCTGCTCCTGGAGCCCTTCCCAGGGCTGGCAGTGGCCTCGACAAGCTGCGGGGGGAGGTGGGGACACCAGTAGAATGCAATTGAGATCTTACTGGAAAGTGCTGCTGCTGAGCTAACAGCCACTCGTGCAGAAAACATGTTAACAGGGTCTGATGAACAGTGCCTGCCTTGTTCAGTCATGTCTGTGCGATGCAAATGGATTTTATGAGGCTCGGGAATAAAAGCATGTTTTTGCTGGTTTTGGTGCTCTATTGCTGGAAATTTGGCTGTTAGATTTTCTTGCATGTAATACACTTGTACAATAAGCTTTAAGGAATCTTTTCAACTACTCTATAAATCTTTTCATATGAAAAATAATGCAGCTGGTTTCTTCTTTTTATTTTATAATCCACTTCTGGAAGGGACTGTCCAGAAGATGTTGGTTGTGCCTATAACTTTCAAACTGCATGAATTAAGTTTAATCATCAGCATGTCATTGGCCTTACCTCACTCATGTTTGTACTCATAATAGAGTACGTGGCAATTTTAATGTGGGTCATAAGAGTAGGACTGGGAATGGCTTTCAGGAGTAACAAGAGGAAAAACAACAGAGTAACATAGAGCAAAACAAACAAAACCAAACTGAAATTGATACAAAGCCCAGACAAAACTTAAAATAGTAGATGTTTTTGTTTGCAGTTTATAGCTATTAAGGGTGCTTGTGTGCCAGTCTTGAATGATGACTTCTTTCTGGAATCTAACTGTAATGAAGGGCAATATTGATGCTTTTTTAATATTTTATTAGCTCTTTCCAAGAGCTTCCGCTCCCATTAGCCCTTTCAGTTCTGAATTGGTCAGTCTGTAAAGTGATTCAAGAGAACATCTTGAGAGGGCAACAAACCCAGGGCTCCCAACCTGTGCTTCCTGCATGCATATAGCATTGCAAACGAGCTGAGAAAGGTGACCCAGAGTATTTCCTATAAGCACAGGAGTCAAACTTCCCAGAGATCTGCACCTATGCTGGAAAATTACAGAGTTCACAATTTATTGTTTTTTTTTTTAAAGGTCAAATATCCCCAGTCTAAGGATCTCATGGGTACATTTCCAGCCCCATAGTTTCTAAAGGAATGCTGCTGTATTTTGTCAAAAGTTCTATTTCTTTTCAGCTATACTTATTATATTGAAGGTAGGTCTTAAAATGGCTTTTTTTCTTTTCAATACTGTGATTATTTTGTAGGCATTTTTTTGTTTCTTTTTTATATTTTGTTAAAGGAAATGGCTTAGAGCACTTCTCTTAGTGCTGTGGTATTCCCAGAAGGACATCAGAAGGATAGTTGGTGCCCTTGCCTGTTCTGTGGCAGCTGAGAGGATGGGTTCAGGTGCTCCTAATGTCTTATACTCTGCATCTCACAAAATAAACCACTGTCGATAGGACAGACTTCTGCAAAACATCTCTGGCTGTGTCTGTTTTTGGTTTTACCGTACTCTTGGCCTTCATTCAAGAGAGATTTTCTTGAGAACTACTTTTTTTTGGAAAGGAATGTCATGTTCTCAGGTCTTAGGAAAGTCAGTGCATTAAGAGATTTTCTTAGTGGATGTTTTGGGTAAGAATGTTGTAAGTATGAAGCAGAATACGCGTTAAAACCAAAATGAATTCAAAGCCCCGCTGGTATTTGGGAGATACCAGTCTAATGAAAAAATCATTCAACGTTGCCAGATACGTCTGTTCCTGGGAAGAAGTGGCATGGCTTTCATTTTGTCTATTTTAAAGAGAGACTGTATTTTGCTACGCTTTATTGTACTGATTTTATTATTATTATTTATTTGTGTGTTTAAACATTTTATGGCAAGGTTTTCATTAGATGACTAACATCTTTCGGAGTTACTTCATGTGAATAGTGAGTATTTGTAGTACAAGCTGTGTGGCTTACTGAGATTTTTTGACCAATTAATTTGAGCTTCTTACTGGCTGGCGTATACATAGTTGTTCTAAATCGAGCCAATTATGGCTTAATTTGATTTAGACATCAACTTCAATGAAACTGGCATGGAAGTCTCAGACTGGCACTCGGTGTTTTCAGAAGTTATTTTGGTTCGTTTGAGACACAGTGACCGTCAGTGTTGTCATCTGAGCTTGCAATAAATGGAAAACACTTTTGCAAGCTCTGGTGAATCTCTCTATAGACTCATGTTAAGAAGTTATCCTATATTTGTTTATCAGCTAAAATACCAGATCTTGTACTGAAATTGTAAAGAGTGAAGTACACATTTTCTCCTGTTGACGGTTAGACATCTGTGAACAGTAACTTCACAAACTTGATGAACAGCTAAATAAATAGAAATGCATTGGATTTTTTGTGTTGCTGTCTTTCTCTCGATTCTCTTGAATTATCCTGAAATTTGCCAGGGTAAAGAAAAGCTACTGTGTGTGTGCTGTTGGCCAAGGAAACACAGGCAGTTTTCATAGCTCAGTTAATGCATGTGCATTGTCCAAGAGTATCTGTGAAGGGTCTGGGACCCTTTCAATTTGGTTGTCTTTAAATTTGCATTTTCAGAAGGTGCAACATCTGCAGGCAAGTGTTAACACCAGTTTCCTACAAACTGTCAGTAAATAGTATTTCTGTAAGGGAAAAAATGTGTTTCTGTTGATTATTTGAGTAGCAGTCTTCCTTTTTGTTTTTGTACTCACGATATCCAGCCTGTCTTGTTATTCTTAAATGTTCTTCCAATTTGAAATTAATTCCATTATATAATCTCTCAAAAATAATTCTGCTGCAAACTTTTGTTCCTGCTGGTTGCCAGTAGATACTTGGTTTCTATTAAGGCTGGTTTGTTTGTTTTTCTCTAGATACATTTCTCCTTTTTCTGTCATCTTTTTGCATGGGCTCAGTTATTATTTACAATTTGGAGGAGAGGTTGTGCTGCTTATTTCTCCATGCCAGTAACCTTTGACATCAAATTGGTGCTCTTCTATGTCCCCTCCCACGACATTCGCTGACCCTGGGCTTCTGTTGAAGTGAACAACAACTGTGGAGTGGTATTTTGGGATGCTGAATCTGTAGTGAAGCGTCAGTGTAGGAATCTCACAGATGTAGAAGAGCTCCTTTTCTCTCAGTATGCTGTTTTAGGCTCTTTGCTAACTAGACTCAAACAATTGAGAGTTCAGATTAGTCTTATCTCTACATTTATCTCGCTCTTATTTTCTTACTGCAAGGTTAAGATAATGAAATCACCCTACAAGTGGTGTCTATTAATAACTTTATGGTAAGTGCTTGTGTTTGAGGCACAGGTGACAATCAAATATCCGTGACCAGCTCTGGAGTCCACTGGTGTTGCAGTCCTTGGGAGCTCTCATTAAATAATCCACATGCATTGCCGCATGTGGAATGGCACGTTGCTGTTTCTGATGATACCAGAGTTGCTGCTGAGGTATATGAAAGTATTTTAAATTTCTGGTAACTTCTCGCTTGCTGTGTGTAAGCATGTGGTTGATGAAATGCAATTCAGAGCTGTGCTGTGCCTTGCACTGTGGAGCCAGCAGCCCATTCCCACTCTTTGTTACTCAAAGCTGAGCAGAGCAGCTGTAGTCTTGACTGGACTACCCCAAAATACCCGCTACATGCATTGTGGTGGTGCCGTTCTGAACTGCTGGGTTTTGTCCCCTGCCACTAAGAGTCTTGATAAAACTAAGTATGCCCTCCTTTTCTTGCCTTGTTTTTTTTGTCTTTAATTTTTCCCTGCTGCACATGAGTTGCGTGAAGGAGTAGGGTACAAGATTTCATTGAAAGCAAAGTTGAAGAGTACGTAGATTCTAACTTTGTGTGAAGCATCAAAATCAGTCTGGTTTTAATTGTAAATGATGCAGCTCTGCCTGTAAAGCTTATTGCGTGCTTACCTATTGCCACTTATTAAGGTGCTGATAGAGAAAGTTTCCTTTTTAAGAGGACATATAAACAGTGAAAGGGAGCACTGCAGCCTGTTTATTTTAGCGGTTGGCTGCTGAGGAGCCCAGGGAACAGCTCCACTGTTAACCCTTCTCACACTCAATTGATCACACAAGCATACCGGGAGATTGGGCCAACAGGGCAAGCAAGGAGCTGCTGTCCTGGTTCAGCTGCCTCCAGACTGCCCTGTGTGCCATCTTCTGTGTGTTTTGTGGTCCCCAGGTGAAGTGCTGGGAAGAAATCGTGTTTGCAATCATTCTGCATAATTTTCTGTTTCTGAAAGCCACTGGGAAGCCAGGTAGCAAAAGTGACAGCGACCATTTCTATATCACCTTGGTCCCCTCCAAGGGGCTCAGGGCAGCTGGGCCCAGAGGATGTGGTAGCGCTGGTCCTCGCTGTGAGGGAATTGTGCCATGTCTGTTCCCTTCCTCCTCTGCCTCTATTTGTGTTCTACTCTCAGACTCCCAAGACTTGAGGCTTGTGATGGCTGTATGTTTTAAGGAAAGGAGAGAAAGAAACATGTTGTGAGGCACACTGTGATTACATTTTCTGTGTCTGTGCTGGGCATGTGATTTTCCAGTAGGTATATTAAAAACAAGCATAATTTGTTAAAACAAAAGACCTGAAAACTAACCTTTGAGTTACTGCAGGAGAGGCAAGGAAGCTGTTGGTGGACAGGGGATTCAGTTGTCTGATATTGAGTTCATGTTTGGAATGTGAGGAAAAAACATGCAGACTGCAGTCATCAGCTTTTACGTGAGAACAGAGTTCTTTATGGATTTTTATCTGGCAGAGGCAGAAGATGAGATGTGTGTAGGTTGTTGTTCTGGAAACTTGCTAAGATAATTTAATTGCTGCACCTTCTGGTGAGTGATTGGCATTTTCCAATATAATATCTTTTCCTTTGTAGAGTTGCAGAACAATGAAAATGTAATGCGTGCCAATATGCAGTTAGAGGGCAGAAGTATCGTGAAATTACTTTTTGTCTAATCATATAATAACCTTTGTTTTAGTAATGCTAGGTGTGTTTGAGATGATCCTATCAGCCATGGTTGCTTATGAATAGTTGTTGCTGTTTTTCCAGTGAACTGTGCACCTTTAATAGTCTAAACTGAGGAGGAGACTTTTTACTTTGATTTCTTGGCAATGTGTCTGTGTGCACTGGATAAAGTATGTAGCAACAGATGGATAAAATCCAGAGCTGTTGAACTAATTTTGCTCTGGTCACATTGCAAACCACTTCCCTGTTGGTGCTGTATTTCTGGATGGAGGACTATAATTTTTCACTGACGGGGAGTAAGGCTCAGTCCACCCAAGATAAACAAGCATACCACTGTTACTTAATAAACTTAAAATGTGTGGTGTGAAACCTCCTGCCTTTTTATTCTTGTGTTATCTGGAATGTAGTAAAAAGGGAGAGATTCCTTGCTTGTTCCAGGCCGTTACTGAGAGGAACATTGAGTAATGGCACTAACGGGGTGCCTGCCTTAATAAATTCTTTCAGGGTAAGTGACACTTGATTCTGTGACAACACTGGCATCGGCTGTTAACACGAGTGACATGTTCATTGCCTTGAAACTGTGACCCAAGTTTCCTTTTTGGGAAAGAAAAAACCCATACACCCCTTCAAAGACTAGGGCAGTTGCTTTGTTTGTCTTTTAAAATCTCTGTTTCTGCCTTTTTGCTTGGTCAGTGTTTAGAACCATTAAAAAAGTAAACGTGACATGAGGACCGAGATCCTGCAGCTAGAGCTCCTCTATAATTACATATTCGGCCACAACAGTACAAAGGAAAATGAGAGTCCCTTTTTCTTTATGTACCACATTTCAGTTTTCCCTTAGGTTTAAATTGGCATTTTGGACTATGTTCACTGGAGCCACTGAAGAGCTTATCAGGAAAAGAAGGAAACAGAGGGAGGGAAAGAAAGATAGATTTCCAAATGACAACCTTTTGAATAGTCCAAGTTCAATCCCTAAAACAAAAAGTGGAATCTTTTTTTTTCTAAATAATGTGCTCTACAGTCTCACCTCTCATCTTGAGAAACATGAAAGAGCAAGTAAAAGAGATGACCCAAATCACAGAGTTCCTTTGAAAGAAGAAATTCAGCTGTTTTGAACACTTACAATCAAAGGAAGTGGTTTCCCTAATTACATGAACTATGTGAAATCTCTCAGAATAGCTCTTCCACCCCAGGATTCCTTGCACTTTAGAAGTTTGCATAAAAGCTCACATGGAGAATCAGATGCAAAGTGTTTGATTCAAATTTTATTAGACAGAAGTGAGCATACATTCATATCTCTGGGTTTGACGGCTGGTTGGGTTTGGACCACAATCCTGGTTTTGATGGATTTCAGTCCTACACTTTAAAATCTTTCACTCTTCAGGTTCTCCGGTGAGATGCCCCTTTCAAGAGAAAAGTGGAAATGAAAAAATGGAGAAGGGATAGAGGGGTGCTTTTGTGAGCTTTTGGTTGAGGTTTCTTCACCCTGATTAGGCTATTCATTGTTGCAAAAATCCATCCCTGTATACAGCTTTTAAAAGAATGAAGAATTAAATTCCCTCAGAATTTAAAGAAGCCATCCATCTTAAAATACATATTTTGAAGAACTGGGATCTGAACTATACAATTTCAGTATACTTCTGGTATACCGCCATTTACTTCAACCTGTCAAAATGCTGAATTCAGTACGGCCTTACAGCAAAAAATGGATCTGTTCAGAAGGCTGTTACACCTTCTATTTTCTTTTTGTACACACAAAATGATAAAGGTACATTAGTCTGAACTGAATAGTGGCTACATACAGAAACATGCAGGATACTTCTAAAGGCTTAGCAGCTGTTCATCAAGATTTCCTTTTCAGAAGAACAGTTTTGTTTTTTTGGTGGTTTGGCAGTAATGGGAACAAAGCGTATCATTAATGAAGATCTTGAAGCAATGTCATGGTAATTTTATAATATAAGCTAAAGTTAGATGCACCATTTACCCAACTGAAATGCTTAGTTGTATTAAAACTCCAAATTTTGCCAAATAGGAGTGCATTTTTATTTCTTTTCCCCCCACAGGAAATGTCTTCATTTTCCTAACAGGTTTATTACCTACTGACATAGTTAGATTTTAATGACAGTTATGAGATTTAATCACAAAACTGTTGATCCTCTAAATGCCAGAGATAAGTATCTAATCTTTATCCATTTAAGACAGAAAGTGTTGCTTCCTTGCCAAACAGCCCCTGAAACTAATAACACAAGACAGTCCCTGAAGACCCAATATTAAAATTCACTCACTAGTGACTGCATAAGTTATATTTTCCAGGCTTGCAGTAATACCATCATACTTGCTCTTTACAGCAGTAATTTCCAATGGTCTTTTATTTTCCCCTCAGAGTCAACTATGGTAATTTTACCCAGATTTGATAAAGACAAAGATAGTTGATGAGATTGGTTGAAGGGAGACCTCACAGCCCTCTAAATTGCAACAATTCAAATACAAGAAGGGGAAAAGCCAGAGGATTCTGAGTGCCTTCTGGGTGCACAGGATCAGCCAAACCCTCTTTATGGTAACACTTAAACTGATAGCAAGATGTCACTGACTGTTTGAAGAGGAGATGTTTCTTTGTTTTTTTTTTCCTACCCAGACAGCATCTTTTCTGTAAGAAGTAACCATCTTGAGCTCTAATTCCTACTTTTCTGTGCAGAAGAGAGGACTAGGACAGGGACACATGTCCTAGAAGTGAACACCAGAGCAGTTGTGCTGCCAGTACAGTGCGCAGCACGTTTGCAGCACGTACTGCAAAGGTGAAGAAATTCTTGTAGCTGTACAGCACTCTGGCAGGCTGACGGCGTGGTCAAAAGAGCTCTGCCTGTGCCATCTGGAGAGCTGTGTCTTGTGATCAGCTTTGCTGAAGCATGGTTTTCTTGGTTGAAGAAGAATCTTTAAGGTTTTAAGTGTTGTCTGTCTTGAAAGGGGTGTGGAGAATTGTACTTGCTCATGTTCTTCCTTGCTGGGGGGTTGGTTTCCCTCCGCTTGTAAATTAGAGCAGTCCTCAGAGGAGGAGTTGTTTACCTCTGGTACTGGAAAGTGGGAAGCAGTGGTATGTGCGATGCTTTTATTCTTCTACCCCAGAAGACAAACTCTAGGTTTGAATGAGCTCTTTATCATTGAAGCAGCACATAGCTCCTGAGCCCTGCACCTGTAGTCCTTGTGGTACTCCGAGCGGAAACAAAACAGCAAGCATGTGGGGACAGATGAAGGAAATGTCACACAGTGAGAAATGTCTGGCTGAACCGGAGGAGGGACAGGTTTTTTTTTGGAGATGCAGGTTGGTTTTGTTGCATTTGTTTACATGGCTGCAGCATGTTGTGTCCTCCTCGGCTTTTTAAGTACAGCCCATGTGAGAGAGGAGTTTCATTATTACAATGCACATTGTGACCCTGGTCCTGAAGTTCCCATGGGTTCATGAAATACCACGTTCCAGCTTCCTTTTTACTGTTTCATTTATTAGAAGACCTCAGAAAGCCCAGGGCAGAATGGCAGAGGAAGTAGTGTAAGTGAACTGTTTTGTAACCACAAAACAGATTATCTGAATTTTCTCACTGGCTTTTTAAATATTCTTATTTCCCATTGGGTATGTATGCATCATTTATTTCTGATTTCTGGATTTTTTTTCTAATAAAACAATGAAAGACGAAATTCAAATGAAGTCTGGAGGAGCAGATTAGTGGAAGTAGAAAGAAATGGAGAAAAGGCAAAGCTGACTGCAAGATGTTCTTTCCCATTGCACGTTTAAC
This sequence comes from Phasianus colchicus, assembly GCF_987193195.1. Classification (NCBI taxonomy): domain Eukaryota; kingdom Metazoa; phylum Chordata; class Aves; order Galliformes; family Phasianidae; genus Phasianus; species Phasianus colchicus. The sequence goes on from NC_143442.1 coordinate 19,922,265, forward strand.
CCCAAAATATACTGTGGTTGCATAGTGAAGTATTACTGCAATACTGTTGTTTTTGTGTTATGGACTGTTTGTCTATGCAAGTTAAAACAGTTCTCAAAAACATTTGGTACACCCATGTCAGAGAGTAAAAAGTAATGGCAGATGTGATGCTGTGATTCTTCCTTGTAACTCTCTTAAGAGGAAATTCATGTGGTTTGCATGCATTCTCATTCATCAAGCCATCACAAAGGTACTGGCACTGGACTTGGGCTTCATGTTCGGAATACACTAACTTGTGTAATTTACTGCACCTTGTACATCTGCTGCATATAAAGCTTAGAGCCACTGTCTACATAGGATACTGGATCATTCTGTAAATAGTAATTGTCACTCTTCTAGGTATAATCTTCTAGATTTTTGGTTTCTGCAGAGTTCAAAGATTCTGGTATTTAGATTACATCTTTTAAAACTATTTTGAAACTTGTAGTAACATAGAAATGCAAATTAAAACAGACAAGAAATAAATGTATGTTTAATAATACATACAATGATAATAATATTTATTATTTATAATTAATAATTAATTATAATAAATAATTATTTATAATTAATAATACATACAAATAAATTTGTATGTTTCTTATAATTTATTTATTATTACAAAACAAATTTTGTATAACAAAGAATAGAAATGGAATGGTTTTTAATGACGTGTCTTCGTAAGTAGGTGGCTATGAAGAAGTCTAGATAAGATAAGAAATGTATCTAAGAGAAGGGAAAAACTGAACCTACATGAGAAATATAAAGTACAACAGTGTTGTTAAAAATGCGCTTTTATGATATTAAGCCTATTTATAAATACTGCAAGTTTTTCCTTACAGTGAAAGTAAAATTTGGGCATTATTCTGTTTGAATATTTTTAGTCTTGATGGCAAAAGATTGAAATTTCATGAAGGCAGCATGGAGTAAAATAAAAATGAATCTACTTTACATAATGCTGAGAACTTCAGATTTCAGGATTTTTTTTTTTATTTTTTTTGTCCATCACTACCTAGTAGGGGTAGTATGTGAGCTAAGTTTCTAAGTAAAATGTAATTTTCAAATTTTCAATTTTATATAAAGAAGAGTGACTTTTCTGGAAAGCACTTGAAGAATTTTTCCTGAAGCCTTCATTTTGTGGGGAATGGTGTCTGTAGTCATCATGGTCTGGGTGCAGGCATACCTGGAGAGCTGCAGAGAGGGCTGTGGCTCTGGCTGTTGCTCACTGGGAAGGCACTGACTGAAGGGCAGTGATGCTCACTGGAGAAAGAATGAGTGATGTTTTTGTGGAGTTTGGTGTTGTGTCACCCCAGATGTTCTTAATCTAAGCAAGGTGACAGGGAGATAGCTCTGTCTGTAAGCTGAGGTGGGACGCTTACTGCTTAAGTAGGGGAAAACACTTGGTAAGTCACAGAGACTGTTTGTTCCTCTGAGCATGGGAGGGAAGTTGATTTGCTGTTCCTATGTGATAAAACCGAAACTGGAAGCAGAGTCACAGGGAAGACTTATATATGAGAAATTTGTACAGTTGCAGATAAAACTGCTGATGTGTGTTATTCCAATAATGCATTAAAGGAATGTACAGCAGTCAGAGGTCCAGATTATAAAGAAGGCTTGTTCTTTTGAGATACTGTGAACCTGTGCTGTGACATAAGTAAACGTGTCACGAGCAATACATCTTGTCTGTGAAGGAGCCTCTGGTGCTTTGTCTGAAACTGGAGACTACTTTCTCTTTTTCAGTGACCAGTGTCAGCTGGTCACTGCTAGAATTTCTGCGCTGGAAGTTTTGTGTCTTCAAAGTAGGTGGTCCCTTGGTAGGGTGTGATTCTTTGGTTTTCTGTAGTCTCTGAGGGGATATAGTTTTTGAGAGATAACTTAGGGGGTGCTTTCTACATAGCTCTCAGCCCCTTTGGAAAGCAAAACCTCACATGGCTCCCCAGCAATTGCTGTTAAAACGTAATGGGAAAGTATCATATATTCTCTGTTCTCATTAATGTGAGCTCAGCCTGCCCTGTTTGGGAAACTTGTCTGGAATTTTAACAGTCACTAGGGTTCTAGAAAGCTGGGATTGTTTAATCTGGAGGAGGCTCAGTGGAGACCTTATCACTCTCTACAACTCCCTTAAATTAGGCTGTGGCGAGGTGAGTGTCTGCTTCTTCCAGGTAACAGCGATAGGACAAGAGGGAATGGCCTTAAGTTACACCAGGGAGGCTTCGGTTCTGATATGAAGAATTTCTTCTCAGAAGAACTGGCGAGGTATTGGAATAGGCTGCCCAGAGAGGCAGTGGAGACATTATCCCTGGAGGTGTTTAAGGAAAGGACAGATGTAGTACTAGGAACATGGTTTAGTAGGCAGTGTTGGTGCTAGGGGGATGATTGGACTTAGATTATCTTACAGGTCTTTTCCAACCTTTATGATTCAGTGAGTCTAAGCACTGTTGTTATCTAACGACAGTAGGTTGGCCTTAAATAACTCTAAGACAGGAGTAACGTGAGTACTTATTAAGAGCTTGACATTGTTTTTCTTGGTCAAAATACAATTTTTGAAATTGTTTGAGAAAATTCTTGAGTGTAAATACAACTGGTTCAGAAGAGTTGAGCAGGATCCATGACTACAGCTGCTGCAATCTTTGTTGTAGTCCTAGTGCTAGCTATACAGCGGATGCTGTATGGAGATCAGACTTTCTCTTCTAAACTGTCTCATCCAGATCGCTTACTAATACTCTGTAATCTCAGGCTGAAAATCAGTGCTCTAGTTAGATGAATACGGACTTTATCCAGACATCTCTTTGATATTATCTTCTCTTCTGATGCTTCTAAGCACTGCCAGAATTTCCTTGAGAGGGGCTTGGTTTTGCCCATCACTGTTGTACCAGAACATTTTTCCATAAGGCTTGTATAAGATTTGTAATGACTTTGATCTTGTAAATAATTTCCGCTGATATTTTTTCATTTGTTGAGTCTGTAAAGCTTATGTTGCATATTAGCCATGATAACCATGATGTTTCTGGCTGAGGAAGGAGAGTTGAGATGAAGTGAGCAGGAGGCCAGAAAGTTTTCGTATTTCATTATTCCTTAGTATGTTAGAAATGTTATGGAGTTTGTTGCAGGCTTATGTTCAGAATGCTTGAGAGTAAATGTCAAAATTTTCTGACATTGGGAAACTACTGAAAAGCAAGTGCTCTATGGGAGCTCAGGTATTTCAGAGGCGCCACTGAGTCCGCTAATTGATTGCTTCTACTCAATTGCCAGTGTTGTGTTGCAGTAGGAGACAGCTGCTTACTGTAAAATGGCCTGAATGAAATATTTATACTCATTTCTAAACTCTTAGACCACTACAGATACATTGTTTATGAAGGTTCTAGGGACTGTGAATTACTGTGAAAACTGCTCTTGCTCCCGGCAGGTCTTTATCAGGTGCCTTAATAGTACTGAATGCTGATGGTACTCAAGCTGTGTGCTGTTCCTGTGGGCTGTGTCTGGGCATAACGAATTTTTAGTTGAAATCTGTGTGGAAATTAGTTGTTTGCTCATGATCTCTGTGCTATTTTTGTAAATTGCAGTGTAGCTGTACCTCAGAATGCAGTTTTCAAGCTTATTAAGCCTTTTGTAAGGATATCCTGCAGACAGTGCACTTGCTTAATTTTATCTTAAGTGCTGCGGCTTTTGTCTCTTCTCTGACTGATAGCAGAGTTTTTAACCTTTGTCACAAAGAAGACTAACAGTGTGATTCTGTGATTCCTTGGTAACTGCCGGATGGGCTCTGTGAGTGTGCTGTACTTGGCTGCTGTATGGCAGCGGCAGCACCAAGCTGGTTAGCTTCATCAGAGTCCCTTGTACTGCATAAGGCAGAGGGCCTGCTGCCATGTTGCTAGGAAAAAGATCTCCCTGTGATTTTGGGAGGGCTCAACCTGCTTTCCATACACTGAACAAACCTTTATTTAACATTAGTTTGAAGGACATGTTCCAAATTTACTCGGTAGTATTTCTAATGTTGTAATATTCAAATTATCCTTGAAACTGCCGAATTTAATGCAAATAAACTGCAAAGGTTTGTGTAAAAAGTTACAGGAGACTATAAAACCCAGTTTTCTTTTTGAGAGGCTCGTATACATTTTCTAATACATGGTAGAAATGAAATGTTTTAAAATAAATTACATAAGATTGTGTGAGCCTGGAATACCACATAATAAATTTATGTCCATATCATTTCAGTGCATTATGCTATGACAGTTTAACAGACTTGTGCTGTCTCGGTAATGTGCTTTTTCTTTTTTTTCCTCTCTGAGCCTGCAACCTCAAAGTCAGGGCAAGCTATATTAAATTAAGTGTCTGTTTCTGCCACTCTATTTAAAAAAAAGAGAGAATAAAAATTGTGTGATGATAAAACAGATATACTATAAGATGAGTATTACTTTCCTTTATATTTCTACTTCTAGTTTCTGGGATTTTTAACAGTTTAGGACATGATTTTGGATGCAAATTTGAGGCTTTCAAACATTCGCTCAGTCAAAATGCTTTTAAATATGTGTTTTGTATGTCATAATAGATGTACTTAGAAGAATGTAATTCTGCTGTTGATAACATTGCTGATGGTATCACTCTGAGAACATAATTTTATCCTTGTTTTCTGAGATTTACAAAAGAATATCCCAGCAGCACTGCATAGATGACTTTCTTCTAAGAACAAATGCTGATAGAATTTAAACTTCTTGTTAATAAGCTGTAGGAAATAGCTTTTAACTGGGATAAGTGATCCTACAAATGAACATGAAAAGATCCCCAGCCTCACACAGCTGTAATACATGAGAATTGCTTTAAGTAATGAGAGTGCTTTTTGAAACAGGGGATAACCCTGTTCAGTTGGGAGAGTGCCCACACTCATCAGAACATGTGATAACTTTTATTTGCACTTAGAAGATCTCACTGAGGATTCTTTGACTCTGCCACGTTGATGTAATTTTCTTCTTGCTCTCTTGTTATCAGTGGCAGTTTAATAGGTCTAACAAAATTTCCCTAGATGGGATTATGAGTGTATTTTGCTTATTAAGAACATTCTTCCTGGGGGGGGGGGGGGGGGGGAGGTCTCCTAAAGTACAAAACTTTCATATTTGTTTCTTAGAAAAGTTTATGAGAAAGCAGTCTAAACTGTAGGCAAATTCATAAATGTGTAGCTTGTATCTACTTGGATTTTCTACTTAGTGTTCAAAACAGTAGTAATTGCATAATATCCCTACTGTGTGATTCTTTTTAAGAATTTCATATTTCTGAAATTCTTCAGGTATTCCTCTATTAATTGCTTATTTTGACTTGAAAATTTGTTTCCAGTAATAGATAGCTGTCCAAGACTGTGGCATGATAATTATCCAAAAGAGCTAAGCTACACAAACTCTATATGTATCCTGCTCATTAAGATTTTATTAAGTTTAGCTTTTTAGAAAGAACAGAAGGAATGAGGTAATAAAAATTATTACTTGGCTCCTGGCAAAAGTATTCCCATGTGATTGTATAATGTATGTGTCAAAGCATGTAAAACTTAAATGTTGTGTGGAAAAGTATTCTTTTTTTGGCTGGATGATTTGTCAGCATTGCATAAAAGAAATTGGAAGCCTGTAGGATTATAAGATGCATGTTTTATTTGTGTTTTGTATTTGAACTGTAGCATTAGATGCTGATTGTCTTAGTATTGTGCATGTAAAACAAATTTGGGCTCCTTTATGTAGAGAAATGAGTGTCATGATCACTCCTTCTCCATCATTTCAATAACTTTTGAGTTGATTTACTCTCTCATTGTCAACTGTTTTTTAACAAAGGACTGAGTAATGCTTTGTTCTCACCTTGCTTACGAAAACAAAAGCTTTCACAGAGGAAAGAGAGGATCCTCTTCCACCTAAACGGTAAACAGTCTTGTAAGGAACAGCTTCACGTACTATATACATCAGTCATTGCACAGAAATGCATTCCTGAGGTACTGGGAAGTTGCAATTCTAATGTGCACTGAATGAATGTATCTTTCATTAGAGATCTGTAAATAAATGTTTAGGATTAATTTGTGCTAGCATTCTTTTTTAAAAATTTGATTGTCAGTAAATAGAACAATTTTAATGAAGCATCATCTCTTCCAGATGCCCTTTTATTAGACTGTAAAGACGTGAGAATAGCTGTGTTGCAAATCTCCCAAGAACATGACAGAGGTCAAAGCCTTTAAACTGCTAAAGACTTAAAAAAATGTTCTCAGAGCTGCCTTAAGTGTGTCTAAATACCTTCTTAATAAATGTGACAAACATTTATTTGGAAAAGTAAATAACCAAACTATTGCTCAGTGTAATAATAAATATTAGAAGGCTCTTAAGGATTGTTGTATTAATCAGATTCCTTGAGTGGCTAACCATTTCTAACCCTGTAATTTTGCAGAGAATGATGGTGCCTCTTACTGTGCAATTAACTGATTTATTAGCAGCAGAGCTGGTTGGCGGCTGGCTACCCTGATGGTCTCACATTTATTTATCATGTTAATCCTAAACCACAGTGCTTGGACCAGGGTGGAAGGCAGGCAGTACTTAGTCCTCTCCAGCCAGCCACTCCACAGGTACCCAGCAGAAACAGTAATTAAGTTGCTGTGGGACCAGTTTGTCCAGACTTGAACAAAAAACATCTTTTGATGCTGAGAAAACTGCGAAAGAACATCTGTCAACAGATCAAGCTGTGCTGGTGGAATGGGTTCCTAGCCCAAGCTTTCAATCAATTGTCTTAACTAAAAGTGCGAGTTAAACAACTTCCTAGCCTACTTTGAGGGCAGAGCAGAGTAACTCCAGCAGAGCGAGAAGTTTGGTCTTTGCTAACTTCAGCTGAATCAGGACCAGGAACTCTGACGAGAGCAGCTGGTGCAAGGAGCTGCAGGCGACAACACAGCTGTATGCAGAGTGCCTTGGTCTGCATCCTCTCACACGTGGCTGCAATTAAAGATCTGACGATAAGGCCTTTTCTGCATTCCGGGGTAGTGCCAAATCAGCACTGGATGGCCATTGCCTGCACCTGCAGTCAGCACGACCTTGGAGATGTTGTCAGAGCTGAGCTGTGTGCTGCTCCTTCAGCCCTTGTCAGCATTGTGGTTTTACCTGCAGAAAACATTGAAGTTGCAAGTGTTTCTGCATAGCTATTTGTACTAAAAACGTGAGAGCAGTGCTAGCAGGTCTCGAGGCAGCTGTAGTGGCATGTCAGCTGTAGATGAGGTAATTGACACTTTCACATACGTCAATAAGCAGAGATTTAACAGGCATAAAAATAAATTATCCGTAAAGCACTACAGTGCATAATCCAGACTGGTTCATAGGACACAATTAGTTTGTACACTTAGAGTTTATCTTAATTCCTACTTATACTGTAGGTTTTTGTGAATATCTGGTGGGTTTGATTTACAGTAAGTGAGTATTCAGTCAGAATGTTTTTGATGTCTTTTGTTTTGACCTTGACTTTCTCTTGATAGTGGTTGAATTTTATAAATAGTGGATTAGGTTTGTTTAGACCCTTGAATACCTCTGCCTTTGAGAAATGGCATCAAGTTTGTCATAAGGGGAAGTCTGTCAGCAGCACTCAGGAGAGGCATATAATTTTACCTGTACTTGTGGTGTAAATACAAGGCAGGTAGTTTTAGCACGGTTTGTTGATCAGTACCAGATTGTGACTAAGTTTATCATGAGACTAAGAATATTCAGCTCCGTTGCAATCAGCTTGTATGCTTGAAGAAATCTGAGAAGTTTGCATTGGCATGTTTAGGTTCTACTTTTCCTTCAGCTGAGCCTCCTGTAGTTCTATTTCAATCCAACATTTAAAGAAATTCAATTCTTTCACACCAAAAAGTAATATAACGAAGTAACTAGAAACTTGCTACTTGTCATCAGGGTGGCTTTAGGAAGGAATCTGTTGCTCACTTGTATAAGATAGATAGCAGCTTTACCAAAGGAAGTGAGCATGTGATATCCAGGCCAGTGAGAGCTGCATTCTTAAATGGCCTCTGGAGAGAGATATGCTTGGCAGGATTTTATTCCAAACATCTAGGCATTTAGGATTTAAGTATGAGTCTGATGCTTAAAGGTGATTCCAGATATTCTTCTAAGTGCCTTTGAAACACCAGTCTTTAACCAGTACTTTGTAATTTGCTATGTGAAGGTTACAGTCTTTCACTGAAATATGCTACCTTCTCAAAAAGTACAAAAGCTTCAAAGATGTGGATTGACTTGCATCTGGTTCTCACTGCAAGGAGAAAGCGTCCTTAAATTGCCTAATATATTTCACAGCTGATCTACAGCAACTGAAAAGAACAGAACATGAAAGGGATAGCCTAGAATGATTAGAAGTGTTTAGAAAGGATTTATTTTAAAAGTAATGGTCCTTAGGAAAAGTTGGCAATTTTTCTTCCTATGATTCTTAATTTGAGATATCTGTGTGCAATTAGTAGGTGCTTTTCCTCATACTTAGATGGAAGCTTGCTTTGGCATCTGTTAATCCCAGTTTAGAATCTGGACATCATTTTTAATATGATTATAATAGCTGCAGTCGACACAGCATTTCTTCAACTCCTAGAATGTGACCTTAGTGTGCAATACACTGTAAATAAAATAATCTTTGAAAATAGTTCTTTCGGAATCTTCAAGAACTAAGAGCAGTGCAAGCCCCTCCTGTTGCCCTGTGGCTCCAGTGAGGCCTTTGGAGACCCAGCAGCCCATCACCAGGCAATCTGTGCCCAAGGGGTCTGGTACCTCCTTGCATGTGCTTGTCGTGTGGCGGTGCAATCCTTCTCCAAAAGATTTGTCTGGTGCTGCTTCTAAATGCATAATGCTGCAGGAATGTTATGTGTGGGGCCAGTCATTTGATTTTCTAACAGCCTATTTTGGTAGCAGGTGGTGTGCACAGTGTATTGAATTCATGGATTTTATGTACTATACAAGAAGATAGTTTTAATCTATTCTTGTTAATAATCTATTCTTGTTAACCTACATATTCAAGAAAATACAGCATAAATGGCTTGTCCAAGGGTGACTGGGGCCTGGTGTGCCTGTCTTGTTTATAGCAATATTCGGGTAGATAGTCAAGGAGTACTCTGGGTCTTCTGGTTATCTAGTGGGAATGCTGGTAGGAATTAGAGGACATTCCTCAGTTTAGTATTTCTTGAAGTAAATTTAAGCATAATACAAAAGATTTTGAAGCACAGAGGCCTTGGGTCTGCTAGCATGTGGAGATGGAGTTTTGAATGAGTAGGCTGTCATCTCCATTCCAGCGGATGCTACCAAAGAGATTGGAGGGCACAGCTGGTAAAACAGGCATTCCCACTGCTGGAGAGGTCAGCTGTGTAGGAAGGTTGGTGGGAGGCAGCTTGGAGGGCAGAGCTGCTGCTGCCGGAGCCCTGGCTGGCCCTACAGATCCTCCGTCACATCCTGCCACTGCCTGTGGGAGTGTTCATCTGCAGGTGAGGCTTCCCACATTTACTTAGACAGTTCTGTTCTTTGGTTGCCTTGTGTGTGAGTTGTGTCCTATGGCCTAGTACAGTATGATTTGCTGAAAACACCATCTATTTTGAAAATTATTTTTCTGATACTGTGAGAGATCTCTCGCTTCATAGTAGCACCATTTCACTAGCTTGCAGAGGAGCTGGTGCAACCCAAGTTCAAAGCTATAGTTTGAGATTTAAATGAGTATGCATAAATGTTCATGCATTAGTTGAAGGTATGAAATCAAAATTGTTGAAATTACTCAGAAGAGGCTTTAAACAGAAACTCAAAAGAACAGTTAAAAATATTTGAACCATCTGAAGCTTGTATCTGTAGTCGTTTACTTACCCATGTATCACCGTTCCAGCAATAAAACATAGGTAAAAAATTATGTTGTTTTGCAGTGTCTTTACATTTATTACAGTAGCACTAGCTACTTTAACATACTTTGCTGCATCAAAGCTGTTAGTCTTTCTGTTTTCAACAAATCTACACGAAGTGAAAGCCACAAAGTAGCGTAATTGGCAGCTCTCTATGCAGATTTGCAAAGACTCACCTGCAGATAAACAGCAACACCCTTACAGTCAGTCAAGGAGATCTGAGAAAGGCTCTTACAGAAGGGATACTTGCTAAGTTCAGAGTAACTGACAGTAATGTTTTCTTTCTTAAATGCGCAACTGGTTTGAAGTTAGCATACTCTCGACCTAAAAGTCTATAAGTAATGCTCCAACTTTGGTGATTCTGTGATTATCTCCTTTTGTACAATACACACTTTTGTTTAAAAATTTGTTTGCAAAATCTTTTGAGTATTTATTTTAACATACTATGAAAGCAAAACCACTGTGAGATCACAAAGATCTCAAATAATACCCGTTATTTTCCCTCATAAAGCCATAAAGTGGTGGACTACGTGATTTATTTGCTGTGGATATATTTTCAGTCTCCTTTGGTCTTTATCATACCTAAAAACATTTTTCAAGTGGAATTCAAAGATTCTGTATGTTTATCCAGAATTTCTAAACATCTTCTAATCATCAGAGCCTGCACTGAAAAACAGTTTCAACTGCACTGCTGGCTATTTGGCAATCTCAAGCATGCTTGCTGTGCATGTTTGATTAGACCTGCAGTGCATGCGTAGCAAACTCCATGTCTCCAGTAAACATCAGATTGAGCTGTATGGTGCACAGTATGCTCTCAACTGCCTGGAGCTCTGGGCTCACTGATCTCACAGTGCTCTGTACACAAACACAATTTTTGGGTTAAACTTCTACAGCCCTGCCAAATATTGCAGATCTGTCTTTGAACTGCATTTTCTAGGGCCTTCAGATTTTTACAGAGACCTAGCATCTACATCTGTGCCTTGATCGTGAAGGAATAGTATGATCTTTTTTTCTGAACATGCTAAGCATCCATCTACCAAACTTGCACATGAGGTTTCTAGGTACCAGCCATTTGTGGGTAGTCTTTCCTAGATGTGTGTATGTATGTGCGTACGTATATATGTTAAATATTTGTGTATTTCCATTGGAGTCTAAAATACTACAGTAAAGGCACCATTCTTAATTGTCTGCCTTTTTTGTTTTCAACAGGCAGAAATACTCAGTGTGCTCAGTCACAAAAACATCATTCAGTTCTATGGAGCTGTGATCGAACCTCCAAATTATGGCATAGTTACAGGTAAGGATTCTTGTTTGATTTTCATTATGACTCTATAAAACTCTGGTCTTACGAGTACACCCAATTTCAGTATTCTGCTGGCCTCGAAAGAGGCAACAACATTTGGTGCTATGGTTCTATTTATTGGATGGCATCAGATGCAAAATAGATGCAGCTGCCAGAACATGGCACCCTCTACCACAAAGATAACAAAGTGGGTATAGCTGTAATCTGTCATCTGCTGGGCATGTATGAAGATATCCAGAACCTGTTTTTTATGTGTGTAGGTATCTCTAAACTGTAGGCAATATCTTCTGCTTGTCAGCCTTTGCAAGTGCTGTCCTAGCCAAGGTTCCATTTTGGTATAAGATGTCTTCAGGGGCATCTGCTGGAGGGGATCCACCCCGAATTGTGTGCTGGAAAAAACACAGCTTCTAATCAGCTGTAGAAATTCCTCCAGTGGTGCACAAAACCTGTGGAAATTCACTTACTTCTACCTGTCTCTTAGACCTTATGTCAACACCGTAGATGGCAGCATAATCCTGTGGTAGCACTTCTGAGATGCACAACTGTTTCACTGCCTATTGGATGTTGCGGTTTTGAAACCAGTACCACCAGTACTCTAGAGATGCATGAAGGATGATTTTAGTCTATACTGCTCAGAGATTAGACTGCTGATACCATATCAGACAGGAAATATCTTCTTTATGTAATAAAAATCATAATAAATCATGTAATATAGCTATTATTTCTAATACAAAGGTAATAAGTGCAAATTAGAGAGCAGACTAACAAAGCAAATGTGTGATCACCAGATCATCCAGAATGATGTCTGGATCAGAAAGTCCTCAGTTGCTCTCACAGAAGGTCAGTGTTTGGAGAAGGTCATCTGACATACCTGCTGATCACTGGACAGAGAACAGCTGAAATAGTTCATTATGTCATTGGGAATGGGGACCATCTGTGTGAAAGAGACTATTCTGTAGTCCTACCTCTTTGTTACTGGAAGAGCTCTGAATCTATTCTGGTTAAAGAAAAAAAAAATTATTCTGATTTTAAACTGCATTGGCTTCTCCCTGCAACTTCCAGACTTGAGTTCCTCGGGCTGAAAGCGAAGTAAGGCTTGATTTCTCCAGCTGTTTTCAAATGAGAAAATGGCTGCTTAGAAAAATGCTAATTGTGCTTGACATATCTTTGAGAGAGGTTTTTACTCCTTGATCTTCTAGGTAGTTTTCAGTGCAGCAGTCTTAATCCTGTGGTTTATTCAGAGATCCATATCTTGCCAGGGAAAAACCCAAATGAGAAAAAAATCTCAAGAACCTAATGATTCTTCTGAATGATGGAGATGAGGGCATTCAGCCAAGCATGTACTGAGTATTGGCTGTACATAACATCTTATGTGGGATTGTCAGAGAGTTCTCTGAGACTGCTCTGTCCAAATGAGAAAAGCTACATCTGCAGTCAAAACATGTATGGGAATGTATGTAGGTCACTCCAAAAGTAATTCCTCCAATTTATTTCCGTGGAAACCACTACAACAGATAAAAAGAGCACAATAGCACTAATTGATAGAGTAAATTCTTGAATACAAAACACTATTTTTCAGTGTGGTCATCACCGCTAGCTATGCATTTTTGCCTGCCATGAACAAGAGTCTGTATGCCACACTTGTAAGATCTGTGTGACTGTCTGGAACATACCTTCTCTGTCACCACTGCTGAAATGTATCACTCACTGCCTCAATGTGCTCACGTCTACCATTTGGTCTCTATAAAAGTTCAGCAAGCGTCTATGAATGTCAGTGGGTGCCATTTTTTCCGCATAGAGGAATTCGTTAACAAACAATTGCTCCATACGCCCTTCCATGTCAAAGGCCATTTTGTCAAATTGCTCCTCTGCTGCCGTCTGCCACATGGCAACACAACATAATGGAATATTGGCAGGAAAGTTCAACCTCTACCACCAAGGTCTGCCTCTGACTTTCAGGGCCAACATAGTTAAAACATTTCTGGAGCAGCTTTTGTATCAGTGTTACAACTGGTTGTTGAGCCCATTGAGCTGCTAATGTGAATCACATTGTTTTAGATGTTGCAGACAGCAAACAGCAGCCTCAGTGTGCAGCTTTCAGGTCTAGGTTTTGATCACTGCTGCCTCCTCCCAAAAGATTTTTAGTGCTAACGTGTCCCATCTGTGCAGATGCGTAGGATGTATCCTGGTCAGTGGTAGAGTGAGTCCAATTCTGCATTCACAACATTACTTTCTAAAGCAAATACCTCTTTTCTATCTCTGAAAGAAATTACCATGGCAATGTAATTTCCAAATCTATAATTTCATAGTAGAATCCTGTGGCACAATATATATTGGGAGAAATACTAAAGAATCAAGCTATATCGCTTGAAGATTGCTTGCCTCTGTTCATACAGAGCAGCAAAGGGCTTGGGGATCTCAGTTATCCCTGACTCTGGTGGATCGAATTATGCATTGTAAAGGCATGCAAAGCATGCAGGCAGACTATTCCTGAAGAATCCATTTATAAGACACATGATGACTTCATGGGTAAAAAAAGCTGATGTTTTAATTGAGGAAATGTGCAGGTCAGCATCTTAGTCCTCTTTCAGTGACATCAGAAATAACATGCCTGTCTCCTGCAGAGCCTCCTTGCAGCAGGAGGTCCTGCAGCAATGAACCAAAACTAACTTGCAACTAGAGCGTTTACTTTCAAGGGACTTTGTATATACTCCCTCATTCCTTTCATTTAGCAATAGAATCTTCTTATATGATGTACCGTATTCTAGGATGCAGATTCTGTCTCGACCCACACTGTACTCTCCCAGTGGTTTTGATTTCATTGATGAGGAGCAATGTTTACTTTTTATGCATTTAGCCTATGATGTATTGTTCTTTAATATTATTATGAACAACAATTTGGATATATTTTATGTAGTCTGAGAGGAGAATGATTTTGTTGCTGCTTTGAAATGGCAGATATGAAGCATTTCAATTGTAAACCAGCTGGCTTGCATTATGGCCTGCTGCTCATGGAAATTTGCCCCACTTTGCTTCAAAGTTAGACCTGTAGTTTCTTCCTTCATTCCTGTGTTTTGTTTTTAATGAATAAGTGATTTGATCTTCTCTGCTCCTGCATGAAGAGGTAGAAGAATAAAATTTTGTCTTCAGTTACTACTTGCAAGCCCTTTTTTCTTAACAGAATATCATATATTTAATACTTGATTTTACTATATAAAAAATAAAATAATTGTCTTTTGTTATGGGGCATAATTTAAATGCAGTACTTCTCACCACTGATGACTGCCCTCTTTGGAAACAGTACCTGAGATCTGGTACCACCAATCTCTCATCTCATCAGCAGTCTCACAACTGCTGTTGTGACTGGAAGAGGCAAACTTCAGTGTTTAAATATGGAAGAATTTCAAGTTATATAAACGTAGTGCTGTGGGGGTTTCAGTTGTTTCCAGTTTCCCAATTAAACAAGTCTAAGTGTAATGAGCTTGGTATTCCAGCTCATAGTCCTGTGAGCTCTGGAAGTCAGATTGTGTTCTGTCTGTCATACTTGCAAACACTGACGGGCAGAAAAAAAAGCCTTTGCTTCTGCCTGCAGGATCCTGCTGCGGGTTTCTGTAGGTGTAGGTGGAAAAAGTTAAGCAAAACAACTGTTGGTGCTGAACAAGGAGCGTAAGAAAACATCTTGCTTTCTTAGCTGTGCGGACTTGTCCTGGACTGAGAGAATGTAAAGCAGTGAAAGCATGCCTCCATTTGCATACAGTCTGTAAAGTCACAAGTGGACAGAATTGCTCAGCGGCGCGTTACCGTTTTTACAGCGTTCTCTCTCTGAACAGAAATGACCCTCATAAATCTTAAAAAAGAAAATAATCACCAGAACCTTTCACTCTGGAATTGGAACTGCCTTGCCTGAGCTCTCTTTATATCAGAGCTTTCTGATGCCTTTTCATTTTAAATCCTGTTGTTATAGATGATTTCACATTTCTTTTCCCTTAGCAGCAGGTATGTCTGTGTTGGGACAGTCAGAACGGACTATTATTCTCCTATTATGTTACTAATAGTGTTAGTTGCTGAACCCAAATTCTTTTTCATTAAGCTTCAAAGAGCTGCTTTTTGGAACTGGCAGAGTTTCCATTAAGGTTTTTAGTTTTGGTGCAGTGTTTTAAAATGTCATGTGCGTTTATTTTATTTATTTTATTTTTCTAATAGAGTATGCTTCTGCTGGCTCACTGTTTGATTACATTAATAGTAACAAAAGTGAAGAGATGGATATGGATCATATCATGACCTGGGCAACTGACATAGCTAAAGGTAAGTAAGACCAGACCAGTGATGTCTTCTATCTTACGCAGCAAAATGTACAAGTGGAGATACTTTCCCTGTTAGATCAGGAAAGCTTTCCTAAACTTCTTTTTTCAAGTTGTCAAAAAAAAAAAAAAAAAGGCAAAAAAAGAAAAAGCAAAATAATGAAAACAACTGTAATTAAAAGCAACAACAAACAAACCCATTCACTGTTCTTTTCAATATGTTTCTTTGTTATTCTGAATCCAAAATCATTTCGGGAGTGAAAATGCCTTCTATGAGCTAGTTTTATACTTCTGGTTTGCTCCTAAACCCCAAGAGGATAATTTTGATGTAGTATAATTATAAGGCATAATTATCCTTACATTTTATTCGAATTGGTATATTTAAGGAAGCTGGTTCTTCACAAACATGCTGACGTTCTTCTCAGAACAATGCAGAGCCTTTGTGCTCTTGTGACCATACAGGAAATAGTATAAACTAATAAACAGTACATTCTTATCTTAGCTTCTCCGTGCAGAAAATACATTAGAGAAAATAATTAAATATGAAGTTAAAAATCATTAGCATACCCATATAGGTGTTTTGAGCGTAGCTTAGTTCTTTTTACTCAAAGTAGTTTATGGGGACCTTTGCTTCTCCTGCAACTGGCCTTCATGTATGTATGCCAGCCTGTAATGGGGACAAGAAATGGGAACTAAAAAACATGACTGCTGATAAGTGATGGCTACCTTCAGCCTGCCTAACTAGACTGTTGCTTGTTTTGTGTAGGCATGCACTACTTACACATGGAAGCTCCAGTCAAAGTAATCCACAGAGATCTGAAGTCCAGGAACGGTAAAGTAGCAATAAAAACAATAAAACGTTCTGTATTTCCTTTTAGTTGTTATTGCTGCAATCAAGTCTGTACCTAAGCTTTGTGAATGTGCAGAACTAACACCTTGTCTGTCATCAAGCTACACTGGCCTTTGCTGAGGCACAGAAAAGCCTGTTCGAGTGTCACTCCTCTCTACATCTTGACTGTTGGCTCTGTTACTGTCCTGGCATAATTTAGTGCACTGTGGAGGGCTCTTTTCAAGTTGTATCTGGCTGACCACGATAGTGTCCATTTTATCAGCTGTCAGACATTGCCTGGACATTCCTCACTTGGTTATTCTATTTGAAAATATTGAGTGCCATGAAGGACTGTTATTCACTGGACATAATAGACTGGATAAGGCCTGTAATTTCTAATCTGAAAATCTTGTCTCTATCATGCCTGCTTTTATTCAGGGACTACTCAGTGTGGAGCAGCACTGTTTTAGACTGTACCTGGCAGCTGACAACCATTAATGAAACTTGTGAAATACTGATTTGAAATGAAGCATGAACTAGTAATGGGACAGGAGGAGTACAGATATTAATAATGCATGCTGAGTGATAATAGTCACAAAAAACCCTATTTGTATAGTACTATTTATTTATTTTTTAAAAATTTTATCTCCTTTTTCCTTTTTTTTTTTTTTTTTAATTGTTAAGCCTAACTGCTTCCTTGGGGATAATGGAGCTTATCTACATTTTAGTTATAGTCGCCTTTCTACCTTTGAGCTCAGTAGGACCTGAAAAGTTTTGAAGTTGTTCAGAGACTTGCATGGATTCAGCAGGTGTTCTTCAAAGATGCTCAAAGAAACCAGGATAGTCATGCATATTTGTGCATCCTGTGCCGACTGGATCATTTTTCTTGATAAAGTGGATTTCTTTTTGCTGTGAAAATGTATTGTGTTTTGCTGTGAAAATGTACTGCGTTCGTTTTTAATAGCATTCCTGTAACTTGTTGTTTTTTCATTTGTAGTTGTTATAGCTGCTGATGGCGTGTTAAAGGTATGAACACTTCAATTATACTAATTATGTGAGAGATCCTGCTGCGTGACTCGATATTTTGATGACTAGTAAATGAGGTTCATGCTCTACTATCTGTTTATCTTTGCCAGATCTGTGATTTTGGTGCCTCAAGGTTCCATTCACATACAACACACATGTCGTTAGTGGGTACTTTTCCATGGATGGCCCCAGAAGTTATTCAAAGTCTCCCAGTGTCTGAGACGTGTGACACGTACTCATACGGAGTGGTGAGTGCCTTTTATTTCTCTACGCATAGAAGCAGAACTCCAGTGTGACAGAAGTCATGGGATGCAAGAAAAACAATTCTGAATAAGGACAACAACAACAACAAAAATCAGACTTTTTCAAGACTGACCCATAATTCATAATTATGTGCTTGAAAATGATAGGAAGAGCAGCGTCTTGCATGCTTAATAAGACACTTATCTGATTAGATTAGCAGCATGCCAGTGTGGGAAATGCAAACTTTACCGCAAGTATTTAGCATATGTCAGAAGGCTTGCAGGAGCTACTGAGCAATCTGCATCATTAATCTCTGCTTATGTTTTAGTGAAATAAGAGGGAAAAGTTGTAATAGCTATATACCAGGGCTTTCCATAAAACAGGGTGTCACTGAGTTAAGATAAAAAAGGAGGCCACTTTTCCATGCTCACATGTTTAAAAGACCACGCTGTCGTTAGTGGGTAGCTGAGAGAACCTTCATCTAGTGGAGGTAAAGGCCCAGTCTAAAAATACAGCATGGGTCTGCCTTTTATGCAAAGGGGAAATAATCAGTTACGGTGCATCAGAATGTCACATTTGCAGGTACAATTGTGAATTATTTCACTGTGTCTGCAGTGTAAAATAGTCTAGAAATTACTCTCCTGGTCAGACCAGTTGTAAGCCAGGCCCCAAAGCCTTTCTATTACAACAGTACGTTAGAGGAAAAGAGATAGGAAGCAGGGTCCTACTCTGCATATGGATCTGCGTACATAGCTTTTTGATTTTGGATTCAGCAGTGAGGAGTTGTTTCAGTACCTGCAAAATATTGCCGCCTCCTCTTTGAGGACTTGATGGAGATGTAAGGTTGTTGGCTTTAAGCTAGTGTCTGTGACCATGGATAGCTAAGCTGATGGTCCTAATAGAAGGTTACATAAACTTTTTGTCAAACAGTTGTTGATAGCGTAAAAAAATAAAAAGATGATGTGAGATATCCTAGCAATGGAAGATTGAGACTTTGTAATGAAAGAGAAGCCTGTATTGGCAGATTTAAAGTCTTTGCTTGCCTAACAGAACTAGGTCACAAATAG
This sequence comes from Phasianus colchicus, assembly GCF_987193195.1. NCBI lineage: Eukaryota > Metazoa > Chordata > Aves > Galliformes > Phasianidae > Phasianus > Phasianus colchicus. The sequence continues at coordinate 19,940,920 of NC_143442.1, forward strand.
TCATAGAACATAAGCTAACAAATGTGTTAATGTAAACTGTTACTGGAAGCAATCACATATCATCCACTGAAAGATAACATTCCAATTCCAAAATAAAGAAAAAATTTTAGAGGAGAAATTTAAAAAATAATCTTACAATTCAGAACTACTCTCATAAGCATCTTGGTGCTATTGACTTCAAGTAATATTCTAGAACTGGGAGAAAGTAAGCAATTGTTTAATATTTTATCATGTCAAGTATTACCAGAGCCATAGGAACATTATGTTGTACTGAGTTTATTTTTCCTCCTCCAAAAAGTAAACCTCCTTTGATAGCCCTGTGCTTGGAGCAAAACTCAACTACCCTCAGTATGAAAGCAGTTCAGTGTTAGTAGAATATTTTAATGTGGTTACAGGTATATAATGCTATATATATGCCTAATAATATCTGACCCACATTTTTAATATGTTGTTTTTGAGCTAATGTGCTCTACTGGGGATAGAAGGTTATGAATTCTTAAGACTTAAGAATGAATTCATCTTTGGATAACTCCATTGCCACATCTTGGAACACCACTGTTTTCAGAGGAGATGCAAGGGGAGAAATGATGAATAGCCACAGCCCAGATTCTCACTTGATAAAGTTACTGATGTTATGGAGCTGTCAGAAAGCAGAAAAATGTCTGAAAATAACACTGAAAGCTGGAATCTCCCTATTGTAAGTGTTGGACTACCAGAGAATTTGTTAGGAGACTGAAAACAACAACACAACTGAAAACTCTTAAAAGGAGTCTTTTTTTGTCTCAGCAAGTGATTATCATCTGTAAAAACAACATTTAAAGAATCGCCTTTGGAAGTGTAATACTTGCCAGCAGCTTTTGTGTTGGAGAGACAAATCTGCATTTCTTCAGTTAAAGTCTTGTTAACAAAGAACAGAATCATTTCAAATGTAAACTAGTAAGATGCTAAGAATAGATATTCTGTTCACAGTACTTGTTACCATACCCATAAGTTTCTTTAATTTATTTCTTTTTTTTTCCTAACTTTGCTTTCTATAATGGAGTCTGTGATTTTAAATGTTTTGCTTAAGCTTTGTGAGCATTTTGTCCATGAAGTATTAGTCTTTCTGTCACCATATAGGTCCAAGTTGCTCTTCACCTGAAATGAACTTCCCTCGTTGCAAACAGTTACATATGTGTTCATAGATAATGTTCATGTTAGTTTGTCCTGCTCTTCGTGGGTGGATGAACAGTTTCATTTATTCTCTTCGAGATAAATAGTGATTAATTTATAATGCAGTATAGTAAATGCTAAATCTAAATGTTCCAGATTTATTATGATACAAACGTGGATCTTGAACTTTATTTCAGCCATGCTCTGATTCTCTTTTCTAATCCATTTCAAAATGCATACTCTAAACAACAGACACCAAGTGCTGGAAATGATCAACCCACAAATCCATTCAGATCAGTAATAGTCTCATGTCATTGTGTGCAGAGCTCAAAAATGGTCCTTTGCTCCTCTTCCACATATGAAAGTGTATGTGGAATTATAATGTTCCCCCTAAAAACTGTTCTGAAATCATGAAGATAAATGCTTGGGATATGTTAACCTGGAAAAAGTGTTTGTAGTGGACTGCAGTGTGTTTGTGTATCTAAGTGTATTTAATCATAGAAGGCTGTGTAGCTGAATATTTTTAAATGCAAGAACAAAAAATTAAAAGCATTAATTGACTATTGGTACACTGAGGCTGAAGTTCAATGTAGCAGCTGTTGTGCTCCTAGCAATAGTTCATGCATTGCTTTAGCTATGAGGACATAGGTTATTTATAGAGAGAATGTTGGCCAGCTCCAGGGGCTATCCCTTACTCTTTTTGAAAAGAATTATGAGATCTTTAACTTCCACTTGGATCAATCCAGAGGAGACTGACCTAATTTTCAAGGGCAGTACCTCTAAGAGAACAACACTTTCTGCTTATGCCATACTTCTGATAATTGTAGCTCCTGAGACTCATCTGTGTACACTTTCCTGCCAAGAGGAAGCATTTTCAGATTTTCAGAATGGGAGAATCTTTTTTTTTTTTTTTTTTTTTTTTGCTTGTTAGTTAGTTTGTTTTTTCTTCTTCAAATCACTCATTTGGATGTTCCCTGTCTTTTGTGGCTTTTGTTGGTTTTGAATTGGGGTTGAGGGGTAGGACTATATTTTTCTTTTTTTCTTTAGATCATTGTCACATAGTTGACAGGATGAGAACTGAAATGCAGAGCTCAGCTGATAGAACTGAAGACATATCAATCTTATTCTCAGCTTTATGTATGGAATGAACACTCATATCTTTGAGTCTCACTCTTTTTCTCTGCATGCAAAGAGCCTAACATCTTCAGAGGCCACAGCTTACAAACCATTGCATTAAATGATCTTGCTTTGTTTTCCATCATTGTGTCTGGCATGGCTATTTCACTGTGAACACCTGCTGTCTGTCGTCATAGGGATGTTATGTGATCAGGAAAGCTGGTGATCCTTACCATCAAAGATGGGAGGGGAAGTGAATCATGTCAGTGTCCCAATTAAATTATACCAGAAATGGAAGACAGATTAATTTCCATATAAGGTGAGCTGAGAATTTAGTTCTGAAAATGATCAGTGTGTATCTTGGAAAAAAAAAAAAAAAGGCCAAGATCAGGGTAAGTCAGACTCAGGAGCACTTTTTGTGGCTGTATGAACCTAGGGACTGGAAGCATCAAATGGTAACGCAGAAGATACGATTTGCTGTGTTTGTAAGACTGATGATACTTACATGTCACCCTCAGAAGAAAAGTCTTAAGCTACAGCTTTTGCTTTGTTGTAAGAAGATTGCTTTAAACTTGCATAAATAAATGCAACGATTTGTTTTTTATCTTCTTATACTATTGCTGAAAAACAAGGCATTAAGAAAAAATTTTTGTATCTTACGAGTTTGCTGTTCACTCAAACTATGTGTAATCTTGAAGTGTTTCAAGTAATCACTGTTGATTTAGGAAAGTAGTGATCCACAGGCAGTGGAAATAAACACTAAAGGTGTCATGATGCAGGAATTCAGTACAAAATGTTCCACACAGCCTTGCGTGCATGAATGAAACTAGACAATTCAGTCTTCTGAAAGAAAAACAGCAGAACAGTGGAGTTTTCCAGCTCAAGCTTCTTGGAGGCATTTAACGTGTACTTGATTGTGTTTTTTTCTTGAGAGATGTATTTAGATACTTCTCTGTCTGATGTGCAAACATGGATTTTTTTGTGGTTTCCTGTTAGAACCATTCAGATGAGGTGGTTCCACAAGACTGCTCAGCTTGTGTTTAATTTGGTCCGGGCATTTTTGTTTTTGTACACCGCTTTCTGGACTGAAGTACATCAGGCTGCTAAATTATTTCATTTTCTCGCAGTTAAATTTCCTACCTCTACCAATAGAGAGGTAATAATTGGAATTAGAAATCAAAATAGTTTTTTTCTTCTGAAGAGAGTGAATTGAGGAAAACAGGAGAATTGAATGCCCCCGTGAATAGCCTTCCTCATGTATTTCTTATATGTGGAAAACTGTTCTTTTACTTATTTTCCAAGATGCGCTTAACTTTACTGATCAGTTTTCTGACTGAAGCAGAATTATTCAAATAGGTCTACTGATGGAACCCTGTTCACCTGATTAAAGGCCCGAATCTGCTTCAGTGCATTTTTTTTGCTTGAGCAGCATCTGCCAATATTCTTGTGTTTTTCTTCTAATTACTTTCATAGTTGGCCAGAATCACTCAGAATGATGTAGCTGCAATGAGCCTGGGCACTAACCCAGCCAGTGAGGATATAGAGACTTGCCTAAGGATCTTAATACATTTGGTCACATGCTAAATTATTGATGTCTTTTGTTGCTGTTGTGCTTGGTATACAAATAGAAGAAGTTTCCATGTAGATATTGGTAACAAGAGATAAGTGTGAAGATTCTGATAAAAATAGAGGCAAACATGAGAGAAGGTACAAAGTTCTTGTTAATTTAATTGAATGCCAATATGTAGTCCTTGAGGCAGAAATCAAGTTAGATTCAGTGACATGCATCATTTTAGTGGTGCCAAACTCTCTCTACAAAGTACCTAAGATTCTTACACTAAAAAATTAGAACATCTTTCTGTATGTAAGGATAGTGTGTCTATAAGATATAGGGGGAGAACAGAATTATTGTTGATATGCTATATATTGTATGGCTTAATATAGTCATGTACTTGGAGATAGACAATTATCATTTTGCTTGCAAAATTATATTTACTATTTTTGTAGGCATATAATAGGAGTAAAATACCTTATGGATCATATTCTGACTACAGAAAAGCACTAGTTGCAATCATATAGAAATATTTTTAAATGCAAGATGACTGCAAGGCGAAGATGTGTCTAGCTGAGGCTGAGAAGGATAGGAGAAGTTCACTGTCTTTCCAAGTCTCAACTGCCAAATATGAACCTTACAGTGTACAAAAAAAGTAAAAAAAAGCTTTTTCTTTGGCTCTCACAAAATTGCAGGCATTAGGCCCCACACAACCCAGTTTTTACTGTAGAGGAAAAATCAGAAACATTCAAATTAATTTAGCGAGAGGATCTTGCACACAAACACTGGTCCAAGTTCCTGCAAATGGAAACTGGTTGCCTGATAATTGGGTACAGAATAGTGCTGTATCAAGGTTTAATAATGTATTTAAAATACAAAGTGCAGAAATAAAAATTCTTTTCTTTCTCTCTGTTCCAGGTTCTCTGGGAGATGCTAACAAGGGAGGTCCCCTTTAAAGGCTTGGAAGGATTACAAGTAGCTTGGCTTGTAGTGGAAAAAAACGAGGTAAGACTACGTTTCTACATTCAGGTACATAGATCAGAAAACAGTATTGGGGTTTTGCAAAAGACTTTTTCATCTTCTTCAAATTGAAAGTAAGTTCACGCGTATGGAAAGATTAGCAGTAGGAGCTAACACAAAGGGTCAAAGTGATGTTATTCCTCATGAATGGACCCTTTACATCTAATTGTTGCAGCTTCACGTCGTGATGCTGTAGATCAAAAATTGTACAAGTACTGTACTAGTTTCTCAGTCTCAATTGTAAAACCTAGGGGTTTGTTCTTAGTGATGAAAGAAGCCATTGCGTCCAAGGTAGGGGAACAGTTTAACTCCATCTCCTGCGTTTAGGACATCTTTTTACTGGCCGGGAGTTGATATATCTGTAAGAGACCTTCAGCTACTTCAACTTAACTCTCCCAGCAGGAGTCACTATAGTACAAGAAACTGCCGCTTAGATGAAAATTTCAAAAATAAAAGAAGAAAAAATAGTTTTAAAAAAAGAGAGAAATTACAGTTTTGCCACCTACGTTCAACACTACATTGAAGATGAGCTCCTCACTGGTATCGGCAAGGCTGCGGCATAGCTGCAAGCCTCCTCATGCAGAGTCTTTCCATTTCAAAAGCACTTCAGTGGTGTAAACACCGTTTGTACAGTGTCCCCAGCCTCGCTTTTCTTCTTCTCACAAATTGAGGCTTTCAGTTAGTTGGACATGTGAGCGTATATCTGAACACATAGTCCCTTGATATCAAAGAGAGTAACTACATTTAAAAAACATTTAAAGTTGTGACTGTACCACACACAGACAAGCATGGAAATCCTCCACAAAGATGAAACCTCCTCTATCTAGACACAGCGGAAGCTTGGGAAACATTACAATGGTGAGGCAGTGACTGCGTAATACAGATTTCTATTATTCTACATAAACTGTTTCTCAAAATGCTTCAGAGTTAAATAGTGGAGTTAGGTTTCCTCCTCTTAGTTTAATATTTTTTGTTGTTGACTTTTTTTGTTTCCGTTGCTTTTTTTTTTAAACTTCAGTTTGAGAACTGGATTAATTCCAGTAATCAACACTGTGATATACTGAATAGTTGGAAATGCTACATTACCAGTCTGAAGCTTATGACCGTGGTCTTCTATAGTGTTTATCAGAGCAGGAGGTACAATGGGACTCTTTCTCCTAGTTTAGGAAAAGCCCTATATATCAGTTTGAAGAAGGTGGAACCAATGAACAGCGCTACGTTCTATTATGTACAATTTTATGTAAGTGGTTTAAAGTGATGCTGATAACATTGTAAAGAGATTGTCCTATGCTGAAAGATGATAGAGATACAATGCACATTTCTCTGCAGTTTTCCAGAGCACGGAACTGTATAAAATACAGTATGAACAAAATGTGGACATGACAACTGTTTTACTCATGGCTGGAGAAACTTAAGTGTTGAGATTTTCAAAGACAGCTATTTATCTGCCGGGTACTACTAGCCTGTTACCACCATCTTCTTTGTAATGGTGCCAGGAAGCTTTGAGAACATTAACACTTGCTTATCTAGATTTTATTTTCTCTGACCATGACTTAGGGATCATGTCCAGTGTATGCCTTGTAAGAGTTGGCATGCATTACTTTTTTTTTTTTTCCCCCATAGTTTCTATGTTCTGAAGCAAGTATGAGGATCAGGTTCTGCTCTCAGTTCTATCTACTGACATTAATAGACTTGCATGGATCCACTTCACAACAGAACTGAGTCACTGTTGAGCTAGGCCTTCATTCTTTTCACTCTAAGTCTCTTGTTAAAAACACTGTGGGACTTAGGCCAAAGCATAATTGCTTAGGTTGAAAGGTCCCACTTTGCAAATCTGGAGCATAAGAAATAAAGTGGATTTTAAAGGTTTCATATGGGTCCTTTCCAAGGGTCTGCATAATTTCACAATGTAATTTTTATTTTGGTACAATTTGTACATGAATTTATCATTTTAATTCAGAAGAGAAAAACAGTGAATTCACATTATACTAGGCATAATCCCATACAAAATTATTAATGAGAAATGTCTTTTCTATTACAATCTGAAAGCTTTGGAATCTGCTACCTCTATATTCCATGACAGATAACATTCTGCACCTGTAAATGAGGACTACAACTTATTTTCTACCCCCTGGAACTGTGAGGGTTACAGACAAATACTGCAGAAAGATGAGGCAACGTATTTTTAGGGTAATGACTCAACCAAAGATCAAGTGCCAGTACAGTTTGTTTATGCATTGTACAAATTCCTGTGTATTTCTTGCATAGAAAGCTTTGCACCTTATGGTATTTACATTATTAAAATAATCAAATTCCTGCAGTGTCCTGACTCTGTATGTCATATTTCCAGTTTTCACGGTATTCAAATACTTGTATAGCAGAATTTGTTAACTCTCTGGCTTGTAAGACTTTCCAGGACACGTTATATATATAATATAATGGTACAAAATTTGACAGAACTTGCTTTGATTTACTTCTGAAATTCCAAGAGTAGGACTGATCAAAAGGTCTTCCTGGCAGGTTAGACTGAACAGGTTCAGGTTCTCACCTGCTGTCGGACAGGGAGGTCTTTTTCCAGCTTGATTTCCTCATATTTGGACTCATTTGCACTGCAGAACTGCTTATTATCCACTTTTTTTTAACTTAGCATGAAGCATCTGAAGTAAGTTAGTTGCATTAGTGAGAGCAAAGGGATCACCTTTTATGTGTTATGTTGTTGGGATATACATACAGGTAACTGGAGAGGCTTGGGTATTCATGTGTGTATTTGACAATGGAATTGCTTTTAGCATTTGCAATCTGGAGGCAAAGTCTTTAAGCTATGTGTTGCTTAAGACTCACTGAACAAATACTTTTCATGGCTTAAAACTCTCTGCAAAAGAAACAAGCCAGCTTCAAAGTAATTTTCTTAGTTAGTGGATCTGGCTGTAACCAGCAACTCTTTGTCTTGCGTCATCAGAAAATATTTATATGAGTTCACTGTGCTCTGTGAGTGCTCTCTGAGATCTGCATGTCCTCATTAATCGTTCTGACCACAGGCTTATGAAATGTCCCTTGTGTCATGTAGAGCTTCAGTTAACTCTTTATAACTCAATGCAGTCTGTATTTCAGCCATTTGGTATATCAAAATTGACTATAGTATTGTAGATCTGTATGAGAGAAAGGAATTAAACCAGACTGTATGTTATGCCTGTTTTGATAAGCATCTTAAATATCATGCAGTGCAGTAGTTATCTCTACAAACTATGATATTTTAGTATTAAAATCTTTGCCTCATTTTTTACCTCCTTGTCTCCTAGTTTTCTTGAGCAACTCCATCGGTTTGTTTGTTCCTTTCCTTCTTTATAAATCTATTAATTAATAATACGTCTTACTAGTGTTAGCCTTTTTTATGTCAATCGTCAGTTTTGTATTATGTTTAAATGAAAGAAGAGTGTGTCTCCATTCTTCTAATTGCTCTGCTTTTATAGGAAATCTATTATTAGCACCTCAAAGGGAAATGTTTCTAGTAACTGGTATGTTCTATCTCCTTTAGAGATTAACCATTCCAAGCAGTTGTCCCAGAAGTTTTGCAGAACTGATGCATCAGTGTTGGGAAGCTGACTCCAAGGTAATTTAATTTCTGTTGTATTTTATATCCTCTACCTTTTATTTCTCTGTGTATGCTAAACTGTCTTTGGAGGACAAGTCTGAGCAAACAAAAATATTTGCTTCACAAAAAAATTATCTGGGGATATCTTTTCAAAATGTATATATATTTACGTATTTATACTTAAATGTGTTTCTGTCCTTTTAATCAAGAGTTGTTACTCTAAATTGCCTCACTGCTGAAGACAGAGATTGTAGATAGAGTGAGATAACAAGAATGCTGCCATTTTTGATCAAGTGAAAAATCATTTTGTTTTTATTTCAGTAGTTAATCTTTCTTGAATGTTTGTGAATAATATGTTTCAAATAACTATTTCAAGGTCTAGTTTTGATTTCTTTCTTGTGCTAGAAATGTATAAAGAATAAATTAATCCTCAGAATATGGGTAGGAATGGCAGAAACGCATTCAAAATTAACATTTTAAAATGTCCTGGTCTTTTCCCTTAGGACTTTGAATTACGAACTTTATGACAACTATGCTGTAATAGTATAGTAATAGAAGTACTGTAGTATACTGCTTAACTTTCCTCTAGAAGAATAAATCAAAAGAGAAATGAAAGACTATGTTTGCTCAGTAAATACTTCTGTAGATCCTGGCAATTACCTTCCTTAAATTAGCTCTGATACCATCCTGTTGTATTTACATACTGGCTGGAAAGAACCTGTGGGCATACCAGTTCTGAAACCAAGTGTCAGGAGATATTTTGTTTTGCCTATGAGGGTACTTAGGAGAGGAAAGGACAGTTAAGGATAGGAAATTTTGCATTTTTTCTCAAGTAAACGCACCAGGAAGACCTCTTAGTTACTTTGAACTCTGAAGAAAGTTAACTGCTACTTCAGAGACTCCAAGATTAATCCCAAAATGAATTATAGCACTTAGGTGACCTAACGCCAGAATTATCACTGGAAAGTAGTCAAAGGAGAGCAGTGTGAGAAAGGAGATTTTTTTTCTTTTTCTGTTGTTGTTGTTGTTAAATTTTATTTTTGAAGCAAGGAGTTGCTTCCTACAGAATGGATCTGGAATCTTGAGACCATCAGTAACATGGTTTCTAAATGAATGCCCATTTAAATGCTACTCCCTTAATAACAGTCCTCTTTCTCCTCCCCATAGAGGCGAGGGGAGAAAAATGCTTTCGATCTTTGAATCTGTAATAGGGCTGTTTAAGTTCTAGGTCAGTAATTATTGAAGAGCCCTTCCCATTGGTAACTACGTGCCTTATTAATAACTACTCCTCAATTAGCATCCTACTAAAGGCCGCAGAAGAATTTTTGGAGCTTTTAGAGTGTGCACTGCTGCACATACTAGACCAACTTGCTCTTTAGATTGCTCCAGCCAGATGTATGAGAGTCTGAAAGTCTGTTGCTGTATTTGCAGGAAAGGGAGGGATCTGCACATTGGAAACAGGGATGCCTGAGCAATTGATCTGGGTTTGAACTGAGTTTCTGGGATTGTTGTTCCCAGATACATCTCTGATGTGTGTAAAGAGCAAATACAAGGTTGGCTGAATTTTTCTGACAGTCTGCTCTTTACTACTTTTTTTCATTCAGCTTCTCGTTTTTTAAACAGTTATAAATGCCTTGTTCACATGACTGAAATGGAGTAATCTCTGGTCACATTTTGGGCATGTGACTGACAAACTCGATCACGTGTTGGGAAAGGATCAGTTCCTACAGCTATCAGAATGCCTTGATAAAAAGCTGTGAGGCCTGCTTGAGCCAAAAGATGGAGCACATTCCTCTAAAATGCCGCATTGTGCAGCTTTCCCTTTGGCCAGGATTAGCTTAAGAAAATCAGTGGTAGATGTATGAACAACTTACTGAAGGTCAAGTGAGAGTGTCAGCTGCTCAAAAGCAATTGCTCATATGCGTAATTTCAGCTCACAGAAAGCCTGAGGTATCTTTGTGACTTAGCCCTGAGAAAAGAGGGATGTGCTTTTACTGTGGGGCTAAGGAGTACACTTAGCTGCTGCAAACAGCTGCAGTGTCAGACATTGCTCACACTGTAACCTCCTCATGGGAATGAACATGGTTATTAACTTGCTTTGAATTTCTAAAAATTTGTTTGTTCTTGGAGAAAAACGTCCATAGTGTGCTGCTCCAGGTGATGTATATTCAGTCTTCATGCAGTTTAAGCCGTGCAGGTGAAACAGTCCCTGGTGGGTTCAAAGTATTTTACTAAAATGCTAATTACTAATTACTTTAAATCAGTAATTATTTAATAATTTCTGTGGTAATTGAGTATCTTAAATAACTACTACCAAATGTAAAATCCCTATGAAATAAGCAACTTTTGCTTGGGTACTAGAAAAGTGTACAAATGTTGCTCATCACTAATGCTTTCATTTACTGGGGACACCTGCTTTGGAAACACAGGTGAGTTCATGTTTCTAATTTCCTCTATTCCTTCAGTTTATCCCCGCTTTAACATCAGAGATGATTACAAATCATTGAATGTTTTGATGGAACTCAGAAATTTGAGAACAGAGAAGCAGCAATAAAGGAAAGGCATATGGTTTAAATATCCTGGTTTTAGGCAGATGTGTCTAATGAGAAATACCAAGTGGAAGGAAATAGTGAAAGCGTTAGCCAGAACTATTTCTGGAGAAGTATATATATTTTAAAGATTTTTTGCATGATACATCACAGATATGAAGGGAAACAATTTTCAAAGGTGACTCATGCCTTGATATTTTGAGTCTCTTACAAGGAACCATTTATGATGCCTAGCTTCCTGGGAAGTACCAAGCAGCTGTCCACTGGAAATAAGACTTTTTTTTTTCTAAATAAAAATAAAGCTCCTCAGCTTGAGTTCCAGCTTCAGCAATCACCTCTTGCCAGTCTTATCCAGGTTATCAGTCTACACCTAGAGTGCACGTGTTAAACATGAAGTCTTCATTGCCTCTGGGGAAAGAAACTGACAAAAACGCATATCAGTGTAGCCTGTGTCTTGCTGTTAGCTGCACCTCCAGAAAAAGCTATTACCTGTATGTCTGGCGTCTGTAAAGCTGGCAGGATAGCTGACAGCTGTTCACAGAAACTGCACAGCCAGAGAAGCTTTGTCTGTACTGTGACTGTACGGTTGTTCTAGCTGCAGTCCTACAACACAACAGCTCGTTTTCAGCCTGTAAAGATTTGCTGCATACCAGCTTGGTCCTGTTCTGTGTAGGTCCAACAGTGTGTGTTGTTGCTGCTCCCAGTCAGTCTATTGGTGCTTCAGCCTTCCTTGCTAAAAGCCCTAATCTCTTGTCATTGCTATTCTTAAGTCCAATTTTTCTAGCCAGGCCTGATGGCAGTGCTGATTATGTTCATTTGGTGTCCTTGGGTCCAGAAGCATCATGCATGCATGGGGCTGCTGCCTTCCCTGCCCCTCTGTAATCCCATTTCTGTGGGCAAGGGTCCCCACTGGGCTTCTGCACTGGGAGCACAGTAACAAGTGCACACTGTGCTGCTGAAAGGCTTGTTGAGTGGTGGGCTGGAGGCCAGACTGTACAGGCATGAGTAATTGGGGCAGGTGCCACAAAGAAACCTGCATAGCTCACTCCACTGCCCATTTGCCCAAATTCATGGAAATGGACCAAAAAGCAACAGACAAAGCCTCCAGTCACTGCAGCATTACAATATAAGAGAGCTTGTCTTTTTTTTGTTATGCATTTGACACTTTTTCATGCTGTTTGACATTTAAAATAAAGAAATTGTCTTCTTTTATAATGTGGAAATCACTTGGATCTTCCCAGGAGAGACACCTCAGCATTGTTCCTAATTGTTTTTGTGCTCCCAAATTAAAATGCACGTTTTAATTGCGGCATCTGTAATTTTAGCAGGAATGGTATAATTAGAGGCGAGATACAGAGAGAATGCGCATCATTCCCTTATTATATATCTACATTTTGTTTCAACCTTTTGTCTCAACTTTGTCTGGAGTCTGTCAAACAGACTAACAGAGTCAGCATTCTTTCAAGAAACACGTTTTACTGTGGCTTTTTCAGTTACTCTCCCACTTCATAGCTTCTTTTTGGGACTATAGGGGAAGCATAAAACGCAGAGAAGCTGTGACTGCTCTCCCTAAGTGGCGAGGGTGGTTGTGCTTTATAGTTATTATTATTACTAATGTTGTTTAATGTTTTAATTGCTATCCAGGAAGTAGCAAATGGTTATTTAGGTAGATACAGGAGAATAAGCAAAGGCTGGAGTCTTACTGGCTTATGTGACTCTTTCCAAACTGAAAATTTCTTCAGTTGAACAAATAATTAAAAAGAAAAGCATACAAAAAAAAAAAAAAATTAAAACTTTACACTCCTGATGTAGATGCTCTGTCAGAAAGTAGTACCCCAATTTCAGTTGCTTGTAGTCCATCACTTTCAGTTGAACGAATGACATTGCATAGTAATAGTCATATATGAATGCAAATGCTGATTTTTATTTTTTATTTTTCTCCTCAGAAAAGGCCATCTTTCAAGCAGATAATTTCAATTCTGGAATCCATGTCAAACGACAGCAACCTTCCAGACCAGTGCAACTCATTCCTGCATAACAAGGCGGAGTGGAGGTAAGCTTCCTGCCTCCCAGGATGAAATGACATGGTTTTCCTTTTTAGTGGTGCAAGTCCACACTGTTTTCAGATGGACATCAGGCACTGATGAGGTATTGGCAGAAAAATTTCTATTTTTAGAACACGATTTACCTTGTTGTTTTTCAGGAATGCTCAGAATGTTGTGTAACTTGTATTAGGAGCCAATACACTTAGCTGTAAACTATGTTTATTACTGCATTGGTTTTGGTTATTTATGGTTTTGTGATTCACATCTTAAAACCAGCAACATGTTTTCAGTGAATAGTGAGGGCCAAACAACTCAGGTGTATGTACTGTTTGATGCAGGTTTGACAGGAAACGTATAGACAGTATGTGTTTATTTTAGAAAAAAAAAAGACATAAAGAAATAATCTTTCAAGTTAAGCCTTTATTTGTCTTCACTTGTGTTTTGTCACAGTTGTACCTCTGCATCCAGGCCAGCCCTGCTTTTGCAAAATGCATTTGCAGGAATGTGGAATTTTATCTATTGCCAATCATAATTTCTAGTCAAGCATGATTATAAATGGAGATGAGATTTGAGAAAATAGCAGTACAAGCCCCATTTTTACAGTAAAAGTGTCAGCCTGTTTTAGCGGTGTGCCTCAAAAAATGTCCCCAGAGCACATTTGTCAGTTGGAAAGCCTGCACCCTCACAGTACATCCTGTGTTTGGAAAAGCAAATTGAAAACAGATCCGCACAGGCAGAAGACTTTTACCAGACTGCACGCGGTCTATATTAAGCAGCTTGGCCCCCCTCCAGGTGAGCGGGGAGCAGAGCTATTAAAGGTGCCCCGCCTGCACCGTGCCGCGGCAGGAGCCCGCAGAGCACGGAGACGGGAGCGCGGAAACCTTGAAGCAAAACCCGAATCCCGTATCCCATTCGCGGACTTCCCAGTAAAATCGAGACTTGTGCTTTTAATTGGAAGGAGTGGAAAAAGTGACTGGGAGCCGGGACGCTTCCCCGGTCACATGGCAGCGGTATAAATAGCCGGGACGGCTCCCGCCCTGACTCAGCAGCGCGCTGCCGCGGCCCCCGCACCGCCAGCACCGGCGGCGGCAGCGCGACACCTGCTGGCGGCCCAGCGCCCTGTGCCCGCCGCCGGCCCGGCCCCGACCTGCCGGCCCGGCCCGCTGCCTCGGTGCTTGCTCGCACTTGCACTGGCCTCGCTGTAGTGCTGAATGGTTCCGGCCTTGCCACGGCTTTTGCAAAATGTCACTGTCTTCCCCCAGTTCTGTATTTCAAGGCTCGTTGTCTAAACTAAGGAAGCTGATGATCTCGCAGAAGCAGCCAGTAAAATGACATTTCCCAGAATGGGTTTGTGGAAACGAAACCTCATTTTAATCATGAGCGAGTACTCAAAATCCTTTAGCAAAAACAAGTATTTACTTAGTTCTTACCAAGACAGCAGAATAAAAGATGTTGTAGTTGTCAGCAAACTTTGTGTAGTTGATTCATTTTTTGGAGTGCGGCCAAATATTCAAGTTTTCACCAAAAAAGTTATTTTGTTGCACCTAAGCTGCTGCATTAGGAATTGACAAGGTCTTAAAGGAAAGCAATGTAGGAGCAAAAATCTTCTGTGAAGTCATGCCAACATTTCTTAACGATGGAGAGTTGTGTTAATCATAAACTTGGCAAATTTGGTTTCTGGAAGTACAAATAACATGGAGACAAGGAGATATGAGAGAGAAAAGATGAATTTGGGATTGGGCATGATTTGCCTGAAGGCAAAGATGACTTCTGAATTAAGCTAAAATGAAAACACAACTGCAAAAAGTGCACAAATTGCATGGGGACTCGTTCAGACACTGAGATAAGAGTGGTTCTTTTGTACGTGAATTCTAGTAATTGAGGTGGAAGTCATGTCTGCATGGAGAACACTGGAATGTTAAAACAAATTAATAGAAAGTATGAAAAAAAAAAAAAAAAGCAAGTTAAAACAGATTAAAGACTTGTATGCATACAGTGATCCCAAAGGTTAAACCAAAACAGACTAAGACC
This sequence comes from Phasianus colchicus, assembly GCF_987193195.1. NCBI lineage: Eukaryota > Metazoa > Chordata > Aves > Galliformes > Phasianidae > Phasianus > Phasianus colchicus. Next base: position 19,955,977 of record NC_143442.1, read on the forward strand.
ATTTCTGAGAAGAGCTGTGCAAAAATTTATCTTCTGCATTGAAAAATCTTACCTTTTACTCGTGGCTTTATTTATTCATTTATTTACTATCCCATCATCATTTGCAAAGAAATAACAATGGGATAAGAATTGGATATGTTACCAAGAAATAGGAATTTTTAATAAAGCCTGGCCATCAGAGCCCTGGAGAACGACGGAGCTGGGAAAAGTAAAGGTCATGCTTAACCTCCATATTAGTAACCCAGATACTGCACTTTCACGATGATGCTGCACTTACCAAAGTGAATCAAAGCTGGGACAAGTTGGGTTGCACTGTTTCCCAACTCCGTAATTTGTTCTTTGACCAGCTGGCAAGAAAGTAGAATGTGCTGAATCCATGCACAACTGGTGCAGGTGAAAGGTCAAAATGTAATTTATCATTTCTTTAATGTGGTCTTACTGGCAAAATGTAATGGTATTCACGTTTATATTAATAATGATTCAATCTCCCTGTTCAATAATGTCCTTATTTTATTTCCTAACTGTTCTACACCTCACATAAGGCACCACTGACACACTGTCCTATGACTAAGTTGCACAGATCTGCCCGATGTTTAAATTCATGTTCTGTCATATCTTTGGAGCTCTTTCCCAAGTCACTTTTATTATGGTAGGAAAAAATTGGTGTTGAAGTAATGGTGTTCCAATTCAGTGAGAGATCGCATCTGTCTGCATTTAGCCGTGTGTGGTAACTGCATTTCTTGAACTTGCATCCTCTCCCTACAAGCAACTGTTCAAATGATTTAAAGCAGTCTATTAGTGATACCTATATTAGTGTATCAGTAACAATTCAAGACATACAAACAAATACCACTCATTGTTTTTAATCTGTGGCTGTTTATCATTATAATTTCTAGTAACAGTGTACACATTCTTCAGTGTCACAGAATGAGATTATTCTAGAAAGCAAGCAAGCTGAAACTGTAGAAGCAAACAAATATACGCTCCCTGCAATGCATAATGTTTCAAGCTGCTTCATTTATGAAGGAAGACTCATTAACTGGGCAATGTACGGTAGCTTTCTCTTTTAATTACACAGTTTTATTATACAGTGGAATTATTTTCCAGAGTGCAACTGTTTTTGCAGACTGACCTTTTATTGTAAGAGAAGTTTCTAGTTAATGAAGAGAGGTAATTGCAGCACAAAATAGACTTTTGACATATAGAAAGCTATTGTTACCAAGACATTGCTAGTGTAGAATGTTATCTAAAAGAGAGCCTTAATTTACATATTTAAAAAATTACAGAGTTGCACGTATGTAGCAGTGATGTTGAGAAGACTACTAAAAAAAGTAGTGTGCAGCAATCCTGTAATGGCTCTGTAGTTGCTGCAGTAGATTGAGGCGTACGTGTTGCGCTGACCAGGAAGGGTTTGTGACAAGGAAAAGAATGGTAGGAAAAGAGTTGCTTTCTGACCCTCTGTGCAGCGCTTTTCAATTTCATTCCTTTAGAGAATCACAAGATTTAGTCAGAATTCTGACTAACGTATGCATCAGAAGATCTGCCTGGAGCATTGCTTTCAATATTTTCTAGGCATTTTAAAACAAACGTTGAATTTGCTGTTTATTAGGATATATGATGACTTTCCACCCATCACAGAGATCAGCCCTGACCTTTACATGCCTAAAAAAGAGAGAATTTTTCTTAAAATCTGAAGCATAATAATTGTGAGGGACGTTTGTTCTGACCACCACACTGAGCAGCTCACTCAGCATGGTTTAAGTGGGATAAATGCCCTTGCCCCAGGCGGCTGATTTTTGCAGTGGAATTAAGCGTGGTGGTAGAGTTTGCAGTAGTTTGCTACTTATTCACACTCTGTGTCTTTTCACTGGACTTCTGTGAGCACTGCTCTCTGACAGGGATTTCTTAATAAAGTAGAGCATATGCAGAATTTAGGATATTTAAATTCTCTCATTTACTTAAGTAGGCTCTTTTGGTACGTACTTTCCCACATTAAGAGCCTGAACTCCTTTAGTTTGATAGAGGAGAAGAGCTCTGTATTAAGACAGAGAAAAAAGCACTTTATTTTTTACCAAACAGAAATGACAGCTACCGTTGTGCTAGACCTTCTATTTTTTTTTATTGTAAATATCAGAAGGAACAGATTTTCTGCAGTGTGTTAACAGAAGAAAATATTATGAAAGTTTGAGCAGAAGTGTTTGGCATTGCCAAGTCTCCCTAGCTATCTTAAGAGCTCTCTTCAGGATCTGTCTCATTAGGAGTTGACTCTTTTTTAGGAGCAAAACCAGGACACTGTGATGGACTGTTGTCACAATTTGAATGGGAAGTAACTGAAGTAACTGTTTGCTAAATAACTTCAATACAAATGAAGCATCTGATGGAATTTTTTTCTTTGGTTATCTTACAAGCAAAAAAATGTAGCTGCATTTACTGATGAAATTATTTTTCCGTGTGTTCTAATACACACCCATGCCTTTGCAGTGCAGAGCTTGTTAAATTCTTTTCCAGAAGCAGTCCAGTTCATGAACACACTTAAAAGATACTATTAGAAAGCATGTCAAAGGAAACCACTTGTTTAAAGGATGAAGTACATGCAATGCAACCCAACAGAGACCGTATCTAAGCTCCTCAGAATACAGCCTTTGCTTCCTGTCTTTCTTGTTTTTCTCACCTTTGCTTGTGTGGTAAAAAAAAAGCAGAAAAAAATGTAAACCAAATCCTTTAATTAACTATTCCTAACTTGAGAAGCTGGTGACCATTTGGAGGGCTGGATCATATGCTTTATATTCTTGCTTGTATTTACATGCTCTTATCTTGATCTAGAGAAACAGGAAGGTTAGCAGCAAAAATACTGAAATCTTGAGTCAAGTAAAATTTATGGCCATTTTATAAAACTAGGTAAATGGGCTTCTCCAGACTACTCGCATTGTATTGCTAATGATTGTCCCATTATCTTTACTTAATATAGTTACTTTATGAATAATATATTTCCTGGAAAAATGGCATTTTAGTTTTTAGAATTTTATTATAACATGGCATTCCTACTCTTTTTAAAATTCTGTTTTTCTTCAGTTGGAGGTTTATAGTTATTCTGAAGTACAAACATTACCAGTTGTACTTAAAGCTCTGAAAGGCTTTGCATTTGGTAATTAAATGAACTGCTTGAGTTAGTATTGTACTTCTCAGCCTTTCACATTTAATTAACATTCAAGTGGGAATAATGAACAATTTATATCTGTCAAGAAAAGACAAGACGTAACAAATTGTCTCCGTGCAGATGTGAAATTGAGGCAACCTTAGAGAGACTAAAGAAACTGGAGCGTGATCTGAGCTTTAAAGAGCAGGAACTAAAGGAACGGGAGCGACGTCTGAAGATGTGGGAGCAGAAGTTAACTGAACAGTCCAATACTCCTGTAAGTAGACAATAATACATCCTTTCATTTTACTTCAGAAAGCATTTCGAGCTTTGCCTATGTAAATCTAGAGATACACCAAGGGACTAGTGCTCCAGTTTTCTTTGTGTTGTGTTGGGTCTATTTCGTAACATCACTTCAAATAACTATATTAGTTTAAAAAAATTCATGTAATACATTGGATATCAGATATTGCCTAGTTCATTTTGTGCCCTGGGCTTTTGAGTAGTTTCCCATTGATTTAATTACAGTTCTCAGCTTTAAAATTTGATTGCATTCAGTAAAGTCATTTTCAACTAGAAAGTTGTTGACTTTAAATGGACACAGCATTTGGTCTTAAAAGTAAGATTGTTTGTTGCAGAAGAAAGCTTGAGAGACCTATGTATTTTTTTTTAATATTCTTTTACTATGAGAAGAAGCAAATTTCCATGCCATGGAAGAAGGTCAAAATTAGAGCTGTTAATTTGGGACTTTGTACATAGTTAGAGTTAATGTGCTCATGCTGGCTGGTTGTTAGCTGTTGGGACCTCCGCATTCTTATTAATAAATTGAACAAAAAAAATCCTTTGTATCATCTTGAATTTCTTAATGAAGTATGATATCGTCAGTGACTGATTGGCAGAAGGACAACTACAGGGTTAGTGCCTGAATAAAAGCATACTATGACGGAATTGTTGTTAAGAAAAATACTGCTATCAACCCACTTGTTTTTAAAGTACTAGCCAAAAGAGGTATGAAATTGAGTTTGCAGTAGCATATTATATACTTACACACAATTTTATCTCACTTATATCATTGATTCTGATCAGAGCCATTTACATACAACTTGTGTTTAAGGCAGAGCTTACTCCTATTGTTTGAATGAAGTTGCATTCATGTTCCAGCTGTGACCATGTAAAGAAACAATGAAGAATGAATGTTTTCACATGCGCAGATAAACTGTGTGTTCTTAGTAGATATCCCTATGTCTGCTTTAATGCTTGCAAACTTCTAGTAATGGAGCTGTGGACTGTCGTCTGTCTTGCTCACAGCATGAGACACAGCTTTAATGAGCAAATCTTTTTGCAAGCAAGGCGGTAGGGTTTTTATGCTCTACCTGCTTATGACTTCTACTTTTTACTTGTAGCTGGCATTGCTGAAAGTATAAAGCATTGTGCTATGGCCTGTTGTGCTGAGCATGAACTACTATCTTTTCTGCATAATATTAACCCAACTCTTCTATTGCATTTAAGTGCAATTTCTTCTAACAGAAAAATAGATATTTTTTTTTTCCATAGATCTCTAGTGAACTGTTGCATGGAACAGCTTTAAAAACGAAAAAGAAAAAAAGTCCTTTTCTTGGAAAAAAAAAATTACATATTGACAAAAATTGACTTGTTCTGGCAGGATCGGTTTCTTCATAGCGAATGTATTTGTAACCAGTGCCATGTAGAATTTCAACTCTCTCTTAAATTCATAGCTATATATCATTTGGAAAACATCCCTGGGCATTCTCTCTGCAAGTTGTAATCCTTGGAGTCAGGTGTCTCCCTTCGTCCCTCAGTTCAGGGTATGTCTGCATAGCAATGCCAAACCATATGATTGCAGCAGAGAGGTGCACTGCTTGATTTTAAGCTACCTTGGCTGTAAGAACAGTTGTGAAGACATGCAACGTGGAGCTAATAACACAGCTTAGAGTGCCCACTAGGCTTGTGCTTGGTTTTTAGCCATCTCTAGGCCCTGTTGTGTCTCAAATGGTACTGTTGTCCCTGCTGTGCACTCTGCAGTCACTTCTTCATTTTGCTCTGCAGCAAAGACAGGAGGCCAGCAGACACTTTTAAAGTGGTGTGCGGGAGGAGAAACTCAAACCAAGTGAAAGGGAAACAGGGAAGCTGAGTCTGCCACAGAGTTGGTAGAAGCTTCATCCTGGAATCCCACATGGTAGGTAGCTCTGACTAGCAGAAGACTGTACCTATTCCAAAGAATAAAACATGTCTTTGTGCGCATCAGCATGAGAGAGAGATAAGGCGAAGCCTTACAAACACTTCAGTGTTTGTAAGACAGTAGGATTTCTCCCTGCTCTCATTTTGACTGTTTCTGCTGTGACTTATGTAACAGGCACCTCCAAGTCTTATCCCAGCAAATTTCCCTTGTGCAGAGTGTCTTGCACAAGGGAATATGGAGCCTTTTGCAGGAGTAAAATACGTCCACAGCTTACTTGTGAAAGATGACCTGGCTCAACAAGGGAGGTCAGTGTAGCTAAGCCGAATTTCATATAGAGGAGGACAGTAAGCAAGACATGAAGTCTGAAGATTCACCTGTGGTGCGGTGGTCATCATTTAAGAACCGTGACTTGTATGGAGATAGAGGATCCCAGCAATCTATAAAAGGCCTTGATGATGGTCACCATCATCATGTAATGTGACAACAAATGCAGGTGTTGTCACAAAGAACTCCTAAGCTTTCAAAATAACTAGAGGTGGTAAAATGGAGTAATTTAGGTTTTTATAACCCACAAAATATACCACAGCTGTGGCCTACTAGCAGCTTAACCTATTGCCAAACATTGCACAGTAACACAGAAATATGTTTTAGAGGAGAGTTCTTCTGCTTTGTTGATTATGAAAGAGTTTCTTCCCACGTTTCAGGGGATGCATTTCCATGGTTCTTAAGCGATTAAAACTCTGATAGCTGATTAAAGAACTACCTGGCACTAAATCAGTGTGCTGAGCATCTTGTTTCTGTGGTTATTTCTTGTTTTTTCTCTATATTAGTAGGAGCTAATTATTTTCTCCTTCTCTAGGAGCTATTGGTGTTCTTGGTTTAAGTAGTGTTCTGGTGATCATCTTTTCCTGTACAGCCAGATGTATGCAGGCTTAGCTGGGGATCGTGTAGACGGACATAGGACACAAGAAGAGTGTTAAGAACTCCCCATCTCTCCAACTTGTTAATTTTACTTTCATTTCTTAAACAACAAACACTGACTTTTGCCACCACAATGCAAATGGAAAGCCTATGTAAGTAGGAAAAACCTGAAAGAAACAAAAGAGATATTCTCCTTTTTAAATCATAGACAGTTAGTTAATGAAAGTGGTTTTGAAAAGAAATGGCCACTCTTTGAGCAGCCTGGCCATGAAGCCTCCTGTGTAGCAGGCCATGGCACCACTCATAACCTGTTGCGATCAACTGTTGTCAATGCTTCAGTCAGTTTTCTGATTGACTTAAGAAAGATGTAGAAAAAAAGACTTTGGGGCAGGTCATTTTTGGGGCAACTTTGAAAAGAAAGGCCATTTCAGCTGTTCGCATCCAGCCCCTTTGCTCTTGCTTTAGTTGGTAGCTTAATTTAGGTCCATACACCTGAGGTTTTGCTCCCTGTGAAAAATAGGCAGGTGTTTCACTGAAGTTACTTGCTGTGGCACTCTGAAGAGGCATTGTTATTTAGCTGGAAATGGTTTCAATTTCTAAAACTCTGTAATTGCAGACTGACACAAGAAAACACAATTTTATGTAGATGAAGATTTAATCAGTAGAGATTTAATATCACGTGCCACCAAATGAGAGATATCTAGAATTTTATACCACTGAAAAGATTTAGAGAAAAAAAAAAAAAGCCAACCAACCTGTAGAATCTGACCAAGCAGCCCCCTCTTCCCATGCCTGCTTCTCCCTGGAACAGCTTCCAGAAGCAGTGTGCTGGCAAAGGCTCAGGGTGGTTCCTGTCTCCTTGGAATTGGTGAGAGGCTTGTTTCTGACCGTAGCCGTAGCAGGGTGACCCTTTCTTCTTTTGAGTATATGCTCAAAAAGAGTCTTTGCACAAATAATACTGCTGCTGTTATTTCTAATATTTTTGAGGGCTGCTTCTTCTGCACCAAACTTCAGGAACTTATTTGGGTTCTCTAATCTTAATATGATTCATTCTTCAATCCTGAAAGGTTCAGTTAATCAACTAACTCAGACTTATGTTGTGACCCAGGATGAGTTGACCTGGCTAGAAAGCATCACAATCTGTTTTATGCTGTACAAAATGAAGGATTGAAGAGCCTGAACCTCCTTTGATCATGAAAGCTTTGCTACCTGTAATTCTTGCCATGTGATTCTGTGATGTTGCGCTTCCTTTTGAGAACAGTGAGCACAGAATTAAGCAGTTGTAATGAATTCTTGAACTCCATGTTTAGATTCACTAATCATTATGCTCTGTTTATTGCCAACTAATCTGGTGGTGTCTTTTTCCTTGATTTTTAAATTGGTTCTAACTTTCACTTTTGCTCTGTCCTTTCCTCCTTCAAATAGTTTCTCTTACCTCTTGCTGCAAGAATGTCTGAGGAGTCTTACTTTGAATCTAAAACAGAGGAGTCAAAGAGTGCAGAGATGTCATGTCAGATCACAGCAACAAGTAACGGGGAGGTAGCTGGCATGAACCAAAGTCTGAAGGCCTTGATGATGACGGGCTTTGGGGATGTCTTCTCTCTGAACCAAGCAGGATCTGTCCTGCGTTCTGGAATGCAGATAAACATGCAAGCCAAAAAGAATTCTTCTAAAACCACCTCTATGAGAAAAGGAAAGAAAATCAACATGGCTTTGGGTTTCAGTGAATTCGACTGGTCAGATGACGATGATGATGATGATGATTTTGATGACACAGATGATAGCAGCGAATGAAATCAGTTACAGAATTAAATCTGAAATCGGTTTTAGCAAAGCAAAACAATAAAGTTTAAGAACAAGAATCCTGTCAGTTTGGTCTGTTCAAATCCTGTAAAAGAAAAAAAGTGAGACACTTTCCAGGCCGAGCATGTTTGTGTGTAGGAAGACATTGTTCTTGTTTAGATTGTGTTGACTTATTTCTGTTTTGATGAAATTTGGTACTAAACTTCCAAAGTAATTGGGATTACTATTAAGAACTATGATTATGTCTGTAATTCTTGATGCCTGATTACAGAAACTATGGCTTGATAAACTAAAGAACTGAAAACACTGGGGGAAACTTCAATGCCTTTAATGCAATTAATGTACTGCAAATTTTTCTTTTTTTTTTTGTTTGTTTGTTTGTTTGTCACTATCTTTACCCCTTTAATTGTCAATCATATGAATATACTTGTGCTTTCAGATTTGCTGTTCTCTGCAATCCAATCTTTCTCACTGTTGCAGTGAAGGGGTTTGCTGTGTTTCTATTTTAAAGCTTTTTCAAGGTGAGGTTATGGGAAGTCACAAATACGTTTCTAGGAAAAGAGAAGCTTAGCTGAGAGAAATAAAAGGGTAAGCTAAATATACAGTTTAAAAACCAAATAGCAGCAGAATCCAGATAATCCCTATTAGTAGATGGTTTGTATAAATGCTTTTCCCCTTGCGTGTGTGTGCATGTGTATATAATTCACTCGAGCAAAGCGAATTGCAATCAGACTTCTGCATCCATTATCAGACATTGTGATCTAGAAGCTAATTTTCAGTTATGTTGATGTAAATCCAGGAAGCCTCATTAACTTTGATGTACTTACTCTGGTACCTGAGAGTAAAAATGGGTGTTAGCAAATTTTGATTCTGTTGCATCTCTGTTTTGTGCTATCCTTTTAGCACTGTTTTGTGCTATCCTTACAAAAGGACAAGGAAAAGTCATGGTGACATTTCAGCTTGGACCCTACTTCTGTGGCCTATGTGAAATTCTCAGTGGTGGCAGTTATATGAGGAATATTTACAGGTCCCTGAGTATCTGTTTTTTTTTTGCAGCTAAATCACTTTTAAAGCATTGCCACTACTGTTAGGACTTTCCATAAAACTCGGCATGTAACAATCTGCTGCAATAATTGCCTGCCAGGCACTTGTGTTGAGAACAGTGAGTATTTTTCTCCTGATGACCCCTTTAGCAGTAATGCAGGAGGAGGGAGGGAAACTGGCACAAACACAAATGCAGGTTAGGAAGGAAGCTGATGTAAAACACTTGCCCAAGGAAGAAGGACAGCATTTCAAAAGACAAATGTTACTGTCTAGTTCAGCTACAGTGGGAATAAGTTGTCAAAATTCCATTCTCTATTACTGGAGGGGTTTCTTTTATGAAAACTTCTGTTTTTGAGTGGCTTCTTTAATTATAGGCTTGTCTGTTACACAGCTCTAACCTATGTATTACATGAGTATTTTTGTAGATTGCTTAGAGAAAAATGGATACATTAGATAGCAGCAGGCCTGAAATCATTACATGTTCAAACAACAAAAGAGAAAGTTCTTTGAAGGAGTTTTCCCAGAGTATGAGTGGGGCACTTCTTTGCAATGTAATACAGAATTGTTTTATTCTGAAACCCCGGCACTGGTCTGGTAGCCTGCGAGGCAGTGAGTGCTTCGGCCAGAGCTGGCGTGCTCCACTCAGTTTTCACCAGTCTAGGCCCTCCAGAATGCTTCCTTTCAAGTAGGATATCATTCCTCATTCCCCTTCTTCCTAACAGTTGCAGGTTCATTGGCTTGAAGTGAACCCTCATGCATCAGGAGGCTTTTTCATGTCTGAATTGTAATATACGTGATGTGATAAGCTTACTCAGTATCCTGGAGGCGACATGCTCCTCAGTCACAGGTAGGGATGGCATTTTAGGTCCATCAAAGCAATGTGACTTTAGAGAGAAGAGATACTGAAAGAATAAACTGGAAATAAGAACAAATAGGCTATTTCCAGTGCAGATTTGCACTCTAAGTTTGTCTGCTAACACCCAGAGCAGTTATATTATTTTTTTTAACTTCCACATTGCACACAGGAAAATTTGATCTAGTATGTACACTTAGGATGTGTGTCGTTGCGCAGAGATTATTGTACCACATATGCAGTGTAGTGTTGTACAGCTTTAACTGAAAACAAATTTTTGTTCAGTATGATCAGCGTTCAGAAATTACTTGTCCCTAGCACTGATGTTTTGCACTTTTTTTAGGATCTGACACTCTCAGAGCACTTTATGCATATTTATATTTGTGTAAGTTTTAATTGAATTTTTACATTCACTCCTTAGTGTTTACAGAATTAAAAATAGTCCTTGAGTAGTACACTACAGGAATTCTTAGTTAAAAAATACCCAAATTTGGGTCTCTTTCCAAATTTTTATACTTATTACCCATGCGTGTATCTTATTTCAGCAGAATATTATCAGAATTTGGTAACATGCCCCTAGGAGTTTTGACTATTTATTTACTTCCAGTTCTTTTTATTGGGAAAAAAAAAAAAAAAAAAAAAAAAAGAAGAAAGAAAAAGTTTTATTCTTTACCTTCTCCACACTTTGCTTCTCAAAGCAAGTTTAGCTGTATTAAGAAAAAATTTAGATTCTCTTAAAACAACTTGCTTTGTGCTTGAAGTAGCAAAGATCTCTGAATTGTTAAGAAAGTTAAGATATGACAGATAACATATGATAGGCTCTGTTGGTGCAGTTCTATCATCACAGTGTTATACTTAGGATATTAGCTATGCTTATAAGAAAAAAACGATATTGATTGAATTTTTACTTTCTGTGATGGCTTTTATAACAGATGTCTGCAGTTTACAAGCCAAAAATTGTATGTGAGAATCAGCTGTGTTGTTTCTGCCTCTGACAAACTCCTAGCTAGATAAAGATTTTGGAAGCATCTCTGGTGGGCAGGTGTGTTGTTTGGAGGAGGTCATAATATTTTCATCTTCCAGACCTGATTTTGCTCTGCTGTGCAATCTGGCCTGTTTTTCTACCCATGTCAGCAGCACAGAAGCCCACAGCCACTTGCTGTGCCAGCTTAGGAAAGCATTAATCAAACCCCAGAGGTGTTGCTGTACTTGACAGAGGGGAAATGCAAGAACTGGGCCTCAGCTTCTCATTTTCACCAGGCTGTTGTTCTGCCAACATTTACTAGGGTGGCTCAAGAGAAGAATGGTGAGGATTGTCTGTTGGCTCGCTTAAAGATACAGAGTGAGCTGGGACCAAGACAGGATGTCCTAACTCCCAACTCTGTTTCTTTTCCTTCAGCGTTGGGGAAAAAAACAGGGGAGGAATTAATGGCATAAAACTCTTAATCTGGTCATTTTTGTGACTTAATTTGACCAGTTTTGTGACTCCCAGTAATTCCTTGGAGGTATGGGGTGTAGGTGGTGCATCCCCACTGGCTGGAGGCCTGGCCTGGAGTTTGTCCCATCTAGCTATGGAGGGCTTTGGGGAGGGGAGGTCTGGAGTAGCTCCTTGTCTCACAGTCGTGTTTGACTTGTCATTTCTTTATCGTTTGAGCAATTCTGTTAGATGTTGATTTCCTCTCCTTCTAGATGTTGAAACAGTTATTAAGAATTAAATATTTGTTGCAATAACAAGTCATTTTGCTCTCAGCAGTAGTAGTAAATCTGTAGTGTGCTTACTGCTACTGAGTATGTAGCAGTCACTGTGTCTTGAGTACTGTAGTGTCTTTTTCTGTAATCAGGCAGCTTTTACAGGTTTTCAATAGGACCTCTAACTTGACAGAGGTTTTGACTACAGTCCTATGTAGAACGTTCAGGTAAAAAGATAAGTTCATTTACTAATTTTCACAGCCCTTAATATGCACTAGTAGGAATCTGGAGGAGAATCCTTTCTCCTTTTCCCCAGACTTCGACTTGGTGTACACTGTAAAATCTGCACAGAGGTTTCTGATGTGTGAAGATTTAATTTTGAAAATGTAGAACCAACAATCTTCTTTAAACATTTTGTATCGTGTGCTAACTATCCATATGCCTTTGAAAGTCAGATATAGTCCACTGCATTTCTTGCTTTTGCACTACTGAAAAAGTTTTGTATTGAATTATAGAAATTGATGCCACTTACACTTCAGGTGTGAACAGATGAAATTTGAATAGAAAATATTTTCAAAATAATCATTCTCCCTTCTGAGAAAACGGTGAGCACAGTGCCTGTGCCAAAACTCTTGTGCTGTAAACTGAATATATAATTTGTGTGGAACATGCAATGTTACACTTCTGTGTGGTAAAACCTTGCAGCGTCAGTTACTCTCTTTATTGCACTTGACATATGATGTCTTGTTTTATTCACACTGTGGATTTGATTTTCCAGTGTAAAAACATAGCATACAACCAAAAAGAAACCATGCAATGTATTCAATTTCCTCAATTGGTGTCATGAACTTTCTATTGATGTGAACTTTTTCCTTTGCTTCTCTTTGTTCCAAACTCTATTTTGCAATAAACATTTTGACAGTAAATTTTATGCATCTGTGTCCCTGTGTAAAATGCTGGTGTTTGAAGAGGTTCCTTACTGTCTGGTGGTTCAAGTCATTTTTATGTTACTCACTGTGTAACACTTCTCCTTTACTCTGCCCACCTTTTCTTTCCATTTTTTTAAATTTTGAAAGAATATGGAATATACTCTTTGGTTATACTTGAATGTGGGAAAGCCTGAAAATTATACAATCAAAAATGGCAATATTGCACTTCTGCAGTGAGCGGTTTAATCATACCAATTATTCTACAAGCTCCTCACCCAGCACCAGCCCTTCTGACAATAAGTACCCACAAAAGGCACGACCTGCTGCCTTCACAAGGGTCTTTGTGGTGGCCATTTGCCCTTCCTTGCGCCCAGTTGTTGCCTCAGCACTACTCCCCGGGCAGCAGGTAACTGTTAGCACAAGATAAGACTGACTAGCAGCGGGTAGATTTAGAAGATTGTCTTTACAATATCATGTTTTCAGTCAAAAACTCAAGTCTTTTTCTAGCAAGCACGTTTTCCCATCTTACATTTCACTATGATGCCTTTGGCTCTGTCCATTTTGGGGTTGCAGTGGGCAGGAGGATAGGTGTAATGGCCCACCAGGTCCTTCTCTCAGAGGTGCTTTCAGATCTCACGGATGATTTGTGCACAGCAGACTGTGATGGTGATGGTAGGAGGAAGAGGATCTGAAGAGTCCTCAAGCTCCAAGCGGGGTTGGATATCAAAAGCTGCAGTTATGGAGGATGTGTCAAGGAGTGTTGGGCAATCAAAATCCTCCAGTGGGAGCTTCACGTGAATGTTGTGATGGGCAGAGCTGGAAGTTTTGGGTGGATTATACTAGAACCTGGTCTTGGTAGTGGAGATCCTGGGATGTGCTCAGGTTGGGCCAGAAGGGACAGCTCTGCTGTGGGCTTTAGCTGGGCACAGACAGGGTGAGGGTGGGGTGCTCACAGACCAGCAAAGCTCACTCACTGGAGGTAAGAAAGGCCTGGAGGCCAGTGGGTAACCGAGCTGTTACTCTCTTAGGTCAGTGTTACATACATCAAGTAAGCTTACAAGTGCATTATGGCATTGAGCCTTCAGGAGATTCTGACTGTCCAAATGTGTACATACAAATTAATATTAACTCTTTTTCTGGATAAGAATGCAAATAAGGTGAAGCCTGGGTAACATATGCTTGTGTGAGTAAAACAGCGATCAGTATTGCAGTGAGGTCTTCTACTGTGTCAGCTTTTTCAAATCATCCCAGAATTTCACATTTATCCTTCATGGTTTCAAGAGCCACGACAAAGCATGCCACACGTCGGCTGCAATGCCACAGGGGCTGGGAAGGTGCTGTGCTCACGGAGCCTCAGGCAAGCAGTTACGGAGCATTGGCAGAAACCAGAGGAGAATTGTCCCAACAGGTTCCCAACAGGAAGACTGCCCACAGCAGCCTGACTCCAAATCCTGTCTTCACTGCTGTCTAGTGGTGCTTTTACTTCCTTCTGCAGAAAATGCTCATCATTTTGGATGGTGTCATAATCACAGCATTGTTTTTCCTGCAGAAATCAGATGGTATCAAATCCATAACAAAAGCAAAAGCCTTTTTGTAGTATCAAACAAGAAGCGAGATAGTTGGAGTAAGCCCGCAATCGGTTTGAATCCAAAGGGTTGTTCTTTTGGTCTGGGAAGTACTCTCTGGTGCCCCAGGTTAAAGCCCTCCCCTTCACTGGAGGAAAAGAACCAAATAAAGCCACCAGAGTGAGTTTTGGGTGGAGGGGAGAGCAACAGTCAGATGGTTTTTTTTTTCAATTCGTATCTCTCATACAGTTGCTGCCCTCCTTTGATATTTGTGCATGGACTGAAGAGGATGTGGTGAGTATCTTGTGTTAACGTGGCCAGTGCTGTGCTGCTGGAGCTTTCTGCCAGTTGCGGTGGGTATGGAGGGAATATGACCTGGATCAGAATATCTAGGTGAGATTTGACTGCTATTTGCTTGGTGGAACTTGTGTCCCAGAAGGGCTTTTAAAATGACCATACATAAGTTAAGAATTTATGTGACCCTGATAAAACAGATACTTCTGTGATGTCCGGAAAATAATTTGTGCTGTGAGTTTTCAGCAGCCAAGACTGCATTCCTCAGCAATCATTTAGGAAATGTGGAAGTGCTACAAGAAGACCTGTCTAAGCAAGGCTTTTCCTGGAGAGTTTAAAATGGGTTTGAAGGTTTTATCTTGCTGTATGCTACTGGAATGGAAATTAACTGAAAGTTAAGGGTATATGTTAAGGGGTTGGGCTATCTCGTAGTAAAAAAAGGCACTGAGCCTTCTTTTTTGCGCTTTTATTCAATTAAAATGCTAAGCCAGTAATACCAATTATTCATCTTTAGCATGTCACTGTGTCGCAGTGATTTTCATGTCCCATTTAGCACTCTTGTGTATGGTGCAGCATGGGATTGTTTAGCTAAGGCTTATTGAAGGACTCCCTGTAAAGACAGTGCAAAAGCCAGGATAGCTCTTGCTGCTTCTAAGGGCTTAACTAAAGCCCTTTTATCATGTGGCAGGTTGCTATACTGTTTGCCTCAGTCATTTCTGTTCTTCATAATGATAAGCTAAGGAATGGACCTGCAAAGTAGAAAGCAGTTTTAAAAAGATAAATAACATTGGAGAATCTTGAGTCCTTTAATGAAAGCTTATAAATATTCTTAAAATTAATTTTCTAAAAGAGTGATTATATTTGTGAGCTTGAAGTAAGTGTAATATAAAAT
Source organism: Phasianus colchicus (assembly GCF_987193195.1). Classification (NCBI taxonomy): domain Eukaryota; kingdom Metazoa; phylum Chordata; class Aves; order Galliformes; family Phasianidae; genus Phasianus; species Phasianus colchicus. The sequence continues at coordinate 19,971,303 of NC_143442.1, forward strand.
TTTGCTAACACGAACTTCCAAGGCTGATTCCTTTTTTTTTTTTTTTTGCAGTTTTTCTGGATGCAACAACTTACTAGAAAAGGTAAAAGCTGTTCATATGTACCTTCACGTTCATATTAACGAATACAAATACATCTGTTTGTCTTTTTCTTCCCTCATCGAAAAGCCTTATGGATTTCTGAATAACCTCTCTTACCTTAAGGCGATGCTTCTGGTGAAATGAGTGCATATGCTAGCTTGTTCAAAGAACATCATATCACTGGAAAGCGATTGCTTCTTCTAGAAGAAGAAGATTTAAAGGACATGGGAATCATTTCCAGAGGACACATCATCCACCTAAAGGTATCTAATAGTATATGTTGAACATCAGAGTAGGTTGTAGCGTAGGTATTGAGAGAGATTTTACAGTTTTATAGTAGCATTAAGTATTTTTTTCTTTTAAGTTATAAAGGTAAATAGAGAGCTTGTTTGGTACAAAAAGAATCAGAGTTACAGGTTCATGGCTCTGAAACCCAAAGAGCCCTGAACGTTCTGTGAAGTGTGAAATGTGCCACAATCTTCATTCTCCTCCTCATCTATGAGTTTTGTTGCGGGTAGGACTGACAATACTGCTGGAGATTTGTCTAAGAGGGCAGAGCCATTTATCTAGCAAAAAGCTTTGGAATCTTCAGTGTGCTGTCCCATAACATTTCTCTTTAGCTAAGAGAGGATCAGGTATGGAAAAATTACTTGAACTGAAATTTCTAAACTTCCCAACTTAGACTACTTTTAAGCTGATTGATGGCCAGGTTGCTTTGCTTGTAATGCTTTGTTTTCTGGTCTTTTGAATATATAATGTTTGTTATGAATTCAGAAAATTATGGTCTGGAAAACGTGATCACAACAGCAGTAATGGTATTAATAATGTATCCACAGGAGATAGTTACATTTCCTGGCTGTCAGCTTTGGAAAATGATCTCTCTAAAAGCAGCATCTGGGATTCTGTTGGGTCTCAGTGACTTTATACCACAATTTACTAGTAAAGAGATACTTTTATCCTAATTGCTAGTCCTGCAAATTTAGCTTCATCTCTGTAAGTCACAGATTTATTCCCCTTTGCTCATCAGCCATTTTTCCATAGCACACACCATTGCTGATATCTTTAATTTACATTTCCTACAGGGAAAATTATTGAAACTTAATAAAGTCAATAATACCCAAAATGAAAGACTTTGGCTTCCTGGGTTGATTGAGCATAAATAAAAACAACCCAAACAACCCCCAAGCATTTCTTTTTTTCTGATTAAGCAGCTCAGATTCTGAATGCGAAATGTGGTCGATCTACCGAGACAGTTTCCAGAGCTGAGCTGTATTTTAAACTGCAGTCACATGCCCTGATGTAGCTGCAATGAAAGGCACAGCACATGCTGAACTGCTTTGCTTTTCACACTGGTATTTGTGGTATTTGATGCTGAATAACGCTCATTTGATTTTGTTGATTTTTTTTTTTTTTTTATAGACTGCTATTGAGAAGTTAACCCATGACTACCTAAATCTGTTTCATTTTCCACCATTAATTAAGGCAAGTCTCATTGTTTATATAAGTGCTTCTCATATTGGTATAAATACTTCACTGCTTTCATGTCTCAGCTTTATGCCATTGGCAGGAGAGTGAGGCAGCCGCTTACACAGCAGGTCTGCCACTGCTTTTGACAAATGTGGAGGGTCACCAGCAGCAACGGGTTGCATGAGAACAAGTGGTATGATAATAGATGTTGTTTTCAATGAGGATCCCAGATGTTGTCATGAAACCAGTGCTGGGTCCACTCTTCTTCAACATCTTCATCAATGACCTGCATGATGGGATAGAGTCCACCCTTGCCAAGTTTGCTGATTATACAAAGCTGGGAGGAGTGGCTGACGTGACAAGGCTGTTCTGCCATTCAGTGGGACCTGGAAAGACTGGATAGTTGAGAAAAAGGAAACTGATGAAGTTCAACAAAAACAAGTGTAGAGTGTAAAGAAATAACTGCACGCGTTAGTACAGGTTAGGGGCTGTCCTGCTGGAGAGCTCTGCAAAAAAGGACGTGGGTGTCCTGGTGAACAACAGATTGGCTGTGAGCCAGCAGTGTGCCCTTGTGGTCAAGAAGGCCAACAGTATCCTAGGATGTATTAAAATGAGCTTGGCCAGCAGGTTGAGGGAAGAGATCCTCCCCCTCTACTCTGTCCTGGTGAGGCCACATCTGGAATACAGTGTCCAGTTTGTCCAGTTCTAGGATCCAGTTCAAAAAAGACAGGGATCTCTTAGAAAGAGTGCAGTGGAGGGTGACAAAGATGATAAAGGATCTGGAGGAAATCCCAAAAGGGAAATGAAAACCTGAACACCACTGCCGTGCTGTGATTGCGGTGCTGGTGGCTGCTGCAGTGTCATGGAACTGTGGAGCAGGAGCCAGTATCTCCCAGCAGAACCATGGCCCTCTGCTGCGGGTGACAATGTGAGCAGCAGGCTTGTGACATAGGAAAGGCAAATCCTTGTTCCCAGAAAAGGCCTTGCTTCTGCCTCCTAGGGGGCTGAAGTAGCTACAAGCTCTCACCTTTTTTTTTTTTTCTTTTTTCTTTTTTCTTTTTTTTTGTTTTTTTTCAGGACTCTGCGGGTGAAGCTGGGGAAAACGTAGAGAAAGTAGTGAATCTTGAACTCGTTTTTGGCTATCACTTAAAGCTGGGAAATGGTCCAAAGGTAATCTGGGTGTGTTTATCAGCTTGGCTATCTTTTTAGTCGGTACCCAGAGTGTCTCGTGTCTTCTGGATGGAAAAAAATGAACCCTCTTGTTCTGGAAACTGCAGAGCTAATTAATGTCGGGGTAGCAGGTAGGGCTGAGCAGTGATAGGCAGCCACGCCTGAGAGTGAGCATGGGAGAGCACAGTGCTGCAGAAAGCTTTGAATGAAAGCTTTTGTTTCCTCACCAACAGTTTCTCTAACTGTCATTTCTGTAATTTGGGCTTTCGCTTTGTTCCCTTTATCCCAATGGGTGTGCAGTAACAAGCCGTTTATGCAGAAGAGCCTATTCAGACAGGAATAGGAGTTTGATGGTGAGAGACAGTTGGGCAGCAACATGTTCATGATATCTGTGGACATGGGTTGGTTCTGCCTCAGCAGAAAGGTGGTGTCTGGCTCTGCATCTGGGAAGAGATGGACAGCATGTGGCATGCATGGCTGGGGAGAATGGGACACGTCCCGGTGTGGCTGTATTCCCCCACAGTGCAGTGGGGAAGTGCAGCCCACTGCAGACAGCGAGACCTCTGTGCCAGGGTGGTAACAGGACTGCCAGAGGGCCGCATCCTGGCCAAACCTTGGCTCTGCGCTGGTTCAGGTACCTCTTGGCACACCCTGTATAGTGGGAGCATTGATGACCCCAGATGTTCCTGCAAAGCATTTCCACCACGTTGTCTGTTCTTGAGAGCAAGGATTATCCCATGCCTTTCATTTTCTTTATCCAGCCTGCCACGGACTTTGAGTTCAAGGGTTTTAGAATTAATTATCTATGTGAAAATGGTGTGCAAAGCATTTCTGAGTTGGAGTCAGGGGTTGCGACAGCAGGATTTGTTTCTTTTTGTATTTGGCAGATCTGCATTGTGTGTCCACCCCAAACTTGTGGGTGGCTGACTTTCATCTTGTGTTATCTGACTGCTTTGCTTTCAGGGCACATTGTTTGCAGAAGTCTCTTGATTTCAGTACTTAGTGGTGCTTGCAGAGAAAGCATTTAGGTTTGTACTTAGTAGGAACTTGGACTCGTACTGAAATCATTTCATCAATTTGAAAAAAGCATTTTACTTTTTGTCTGGCGATTTCCTTTTTTGTTTGTTTGTTTCTTTTATCTTGAGCACATTTTTCCTATGAAAATCTTCTTTATCACTGTGTGAATTACTTAGACTTTCTCAGTGTTCTTGAATGCTCTTACGAGCTGTAGAGCTGCTTTTCTGTAGGCATACATCTTTCCCTGCCATGTGCAACTCCACAAGGAACTAAAAGGCTATGCAATACCTCTTGTCTCACTTGTATTTCCTGTATGATCTATGAGCCATAGCGCAGGGAGGTGGGCAGCTGCAGGAAATTCAGTTTGCCAGCTGAGTTTGAAGATAAGTAGATATTTTAGCTGGACAGCTGCTGTGAGCAAGTAGTTTGAGTGAGTTGTGCATAAACATAACACCAGCAAAGCATGCTCTTGTACGTAAAGCACACAAAATTTGGTTAGCTTGCTTCTTTGAAAACCCCTGGATATAATCTTCTAGCTCCCCTAGAGGCTGCCTTACTGCAACTACTGCTGCCATCACCCACGTTTGTTGTGAAATGGAGACACTGGAGAAACAAGGATTGAAGGGTTTCAATTTCTTTTGTTTTTGTGTAAGAGTGGCACCTGTTCCTGTAAAACTGGGTCAACTGAAGCACTCAGAGCTTGCCTTCTGCCATCTTTATAGTGAAAAAGCTGGTCTACGTCAGTCTAAAATTCAATTTCTTAAAGGAACTTGGCCCATATAATCCCCAGTAACAGGTTGCCTACCTCATATCTACCTGACATCTCTCCTGTTTCAGCCATGAGGAAAAAGAGGCATTAAGCTCAAATCAAGGTTACCCGTGTGTTCCCTGGTGGACTGCTGGAGCTGTGTGCATCAGGGGAGAGTGCCAGGCTCCACAGGAGCTGGTGCAGCATAGCAGGAAGGGGCTGTGCCATGGAACTGCTAATACTAGGGGTTCAGCCCCAGCTGATTCTGCCCTGGTCTCCTGGGCTGCACACTCCTACCAGTGGTTGTAGCACATCTGCCAGGGTAGGGGTATTGGCACTTGGAAGCAAACCAGCCCTTGTGCCCAGAGGTGCTCTGCCAAAGCCTGGCATAGAGATACATGAGACAAGAGTGTGCTCCCCATCCCAGCTAAAGCACTGATGTGGCACAGCCACAATGATTTTTAACAAGGGTCCTGCAGAATATGCTTCAGGATGGTAGCTTTATCTATACACCAGATGTTCAGTCTTGTCTGTACACTAAATGAAATGTTGACTTCCCGGTACGCGACCTTACCATCCTCAGATTTGTTATCTAATTTAAACGCATCTTCTAGTGAGATTATGTTGCTTTCCACCAGCTGATAGACGCAGTCATTTTGTTACAGTTTCCTTCCCTTTTTAGCTGCATCTTTAGAGGTGATGAAAGCTCGGTGACCTTTGTGCTCTCCGAATGCATCAGGAGTGAGCACTGCAAAGCTAACCTGGTTTTTAGAGGTTTCTTCTCCAATTCTTTTAGTTCAAGTTATGCGGTTACTTCCATTTACTTCCTGTTAATGACCTTTCTGTACACAATTCCCACTGAGCTAAAAGGTGATAGCTTTAGACATTTTGTAAGAATTTTTATTCCACAAATTAAAAAAAGTGGGGGGACACCAATTAACTCCAGGATACCAAAGAGGGTAAAAAACAAACCCTGGCAATTGTGGCTTGATCTGATTCGCAGAACTGCACAGGGAATTTTCAATGGTTTTCTCATCCTAGGTGGCTCATTAAAATTTCCCAATCAGGGAAAGGTGTCTGAGCTGTGTTGGCTCCACACAGATGAATCATCCAACCCCTTAAGAAGGATGGTTCACAGTCTTTTTTGTCTCCTGTTGATGCATTCCTTAGTTTTGGTCATCAGAAAGGCAGATTTCACCATGCCTTTGAATGTTTTCATTTTTACCGTGTGGCACAGACTGACCTACATCCAAACACAAAGCCTTGAGGGTGGCTTACCATTTTTGCTGTCTTTTCCCCCTCTCTCTGTTTGACAAGGTAAGGAGCAGAGCCTTGTCAAAACCATCTGCTATCTGCGTGAACTATTTTCTAGCCTCAAATACCCAGAGTGGCATATATTTTAATGCTGTTATTTAAATGCGTAGTGTAAAATTGAATATAATATTAAGGCTACTTTGTAGAGAAATTGTGACCAGCTCTTCATGTGGAGAAACATTGGCTGGCAAAATGTGGAAATACCAGACAAAACAGTGCTATAACACTCATTGTAACTGAGCTGCCGTTTCATGAGGGCTTGAGACCATTTCTACTACTTCTTCCTCTCCAGCCTCCCAATATGTTGACTCTGACAAAACCTTTCTTTGCTTTATTAAAAATAATTCCCAGTTCAGACAGATATGGTGTAACATGTTTAGTTTACTAAGGTATTCAGCACATTACAAACATGGCAAAAATAAAGCAGTGGCCTAGGTCACAAATTAGAAATTCCAGTTTATATGTTTTTCAGTTGTATTACACTATCTTTATCCTATCATTCCTTTGCCAAGATACTTGCAAGTAGCTTGGCTTTCTAGTGTGGGGTTGTCTAGCCTTACCTCAAAACCTTATTCAATGCTTTCTCTTTACTTACAGCTCAAAGCATGATGCTCTCAATACTAAAGTCTGAGTTAATGTGTGTAGCAGAGTGGCATTCTCGTAGGTTTGGTTTGCTCAGACTTCAGTAAATAGTTGGTATAGGAGGAAATACATTGTGAAGGCAAAAAAAACCCAATACTTAAGATGTAAACTAACACCACGGCCATATTTAAATATAACCAGCAAGAGTAATTGCTGTCAGTGCAGTCCGCCAAGGTAGTGAAGTTGGTGGCAGTGCCAGACCTTCAGTGCAGATGTGTTCTTCCTAGGGGGTTTCATGGGCCATGCCCTGGCTCTGCAGAAGGACGTGCACAGAGACAGTCCCATGTCAGGGGGCCATGACGCCTGTGCTGCTCTGCTCCATTCTGTCATGTCTCACCAGCACTGGGTGGAAGTGCCCTCACAGCACAGCGCTCGCCGCAGCGCCCGTGCTTTCCTTGCATCCACTGGAGAAGTGCAGGGCCGTGCACCTGCCCAGGCTGGGTCCCAGTCAGCCACAGCCTGTGCTTAGCAGAGGAGCATGAGGGCTCTGGCTTTCTGGGAGACTGAGCCGGTAACACCAACACATCTCTTGCTTTGTTTTTTTGTGCTGTAAGGCCATCTCTCTCACAAGGCCTCCCCTCCACCCGTGTTTTTCTCTTCCCCCACGAGTGAAAGAAACTGGCAGCACAGCCACCTTGTCTTGCTGGGCCCGGCTGGCAACAGCCTGCCCTGACCTGAGACATGAGCCATTGTTAAGGGTATAACACATTTACATATTTTGCAATAAAACATCAGTTATTTGCATTACTGTGTCAAGTTTTATTTGATTCTTTCACCTAAAAATGACTCATTTTCCTTTCTTGTATTTTAAAAACCAACTACTCTAAGCTTGTTTGAGAATAATCAAAAATTGCCCATTTAGCTAGAAGTCATTTTCTTTTCAAAAGGCAAATGTTATTTAATCTTTCAGCTGTTCATTGTGCCATCATAAATACTTTCTTTTCAGCACAGTTGTGGGGACTGAAATGAGCCCACTAATTGCCTCCCATTTCGACTGACATGTGGTGGTTTAGTGGAAAGAGAACACAGCGGGGAGAAGGAAATAGGAGGCTGAGAAAATGAGAGCTAATTATTTTCACTGCCTCATGTCAGGCTCTGTGTCAGCCTTGTTTTTACAAACTGGAAGGTTTAGCACTAAATAAAACAAACTGGCGTCATGTTTTTATATACTGGCAGTGTCATGGAAGCAGCTGCACATCTCAAAGACAATATAATGCCTGCATTCGCATGGACACCATCTGACAGCCACTGTGAGCCACTGCTAATGAGGATATCACAGTGGTGCCAAGTGAAAGGTGCTGAATTATGTATGATTCTTCATCAGTGCAGCAATAGTCCTGTACATCATTATGAGACATTGTTTTGCTGAAGAGATTAAAACATTCTTAGTTCCAGACCCTGCAACCTATACACGCTACAAGAGGTTATTAATGGAATTTTTAGGGAGAGTTTCTTGTGGATTTCTTTTTGGTTAAAAATATCTCATGGGACAAAGCCGTGGTGGGTCATGACACTATATATATAAAGAAGAGAAGCAAATTAACCGTAATTGTGTTATCTTCCTTTAAATCCAGAATAATAAAATATAGTGTAGCAGGGTGATACATAATGATAAATAACCCAAGTGCTGTCACTAGATGTTCAACTCTAATGCCTTTAAAACAGCAGGTTTCAGCAGCTGAGATAGATAATAGCTAAGAATGTAAAGGAGCTTCTGGGGACCTAAATCACCAACATGCTACTACTTTTAGTACCAGCATGACCGACATTTTTTTCATATTTGTTTCATCTCACGTTACATCTTACTTTTCTTCTAATACCCAGTTGCCTGCTACAATGGCATGGGTTTTTTTTTTCTTGAATCATAAAAAAAAAAAAAGTTTATTGCAACTGCTGATCATGAAATGAATCCTGAACTTGGGCCTCCTCGGGAAAGGAGATGTCATCCCAGCGAGAGTTTGAAGCAGTTGTTGCAGGAGACATGTTTGTTGCTTAAAGCCCATACCTGAGCTTTTTCATTTCTGTTGTTTTTTTTTTTAAAGTACACACGGAGTTAAAGGAGCATTGTCACCACGCTAAGCAGGAGCTTTAATTTTCAAAGTGTTCTTATTTTCTGTTTCAAAGCTGGGAAGTGGTTCAAAATACATTTGTGATTTGCTTTTCTGCTTCTGCTATCAGTTGCAGAGGCTGCCAATTTAGTAGCTTTGTCAAAACATTATTCGGAAATGCTTTCCAACCAAAGTTGTACTGGTTGTGCCTTTGGTTACAAAACCAAATTTTTTTAACATAAAGCTGAAATTATTTATATCAAAATTGAACAGGTAAATATTGAGAGATAGTTTGATGTTTGAATTGCAAGATGTCTCGGGAAATCTCTTTGATGCACCTTGTGTAAATATATTTGTCTACAAGACATTTCAAATGAACCATTTCCAAATTATTTCCCTCAGTAAGGCTGTTACTAAGTGTAGCCTCGGTCCAAGAAATCTTCTGGCTCCAATTCATCAAAGATTTGAATTACATTTTCTTGGTTTTCTAGCCATATTTTTGGTTATGCAGTTGAACGTCTCTCTCTTATTACCCCTGTTATTCTTTTGAAAGTAAGAACCTAAAAATCAATTGGAAAACAGGGAAATATGTCCCTTTTTGTACTTACAAACCTAGCTTTATCTACTGTGTGTTAGAGCAGAATGGTTACAAGCTTATAAGAAAAGCAGCCAGCCACTCCTCTTAGAAATTTCCCAAGGACCTTGATTCTAAAGTCACTGAGCTGCGTGCTTTTTCCTTCCTTTTCTTCCTTTCCTCTCTTTCTTTTTCAGTCTGTTATATCTTTTCTGTTTTTTCTCTTTTTATCCCAGCCTCTCCTCACTCTGTTTCTCTGTCTTTCCCCCACTCTGCTGACTCCTTTACCGTAACACAAAATGAAAGTCTTTCCAAATAAGACACAGGCTTTTGAATGACCAGAGAGCGAACATTCAGTGCTGTTATTTTCTCTTTTGGTCTCTGCACAGTGTGCCTGGAAAGGACCCTGTGGAGGATGGAAGGTTTCGGGGCTGGATTTTAAGGATGGGCGAGCATGTTTCTGCCTGTAAAGCCGTGGCTCATAGCAGGGGAAGGTGGTGTTCATGCTGGGCTTGTACATCCACAGCTGTGTGAAGCAGCCTGATTTGTTCCTGCACAGAGCACTCCTGCGTGTGTGGCTGATCTGGCAACAGGCTGGGTGCTGGCAAGTGCCCACCGCATGCTGGACCCCATATTGACAGGGTCTGTCAGCCTTGTAGATATGGGAGTTCGATTTACAGGATTAATTGAGACAAACTCATGCTTTTCAGATGTGGTACGTGAGGAGCAGAAAACCCTGAAGGTGCAGGAGCCCTGGCATAGGGCAGCAGACAGCTTTGACACTTGGCTTGGCACCAGGCTCATGTCAGGCGATCCACTGAAATAGCTGTGTGCTATTGATTTTTGTCAACATGTTGGTCTTTACTTGGCTGAGGTGTTTTGTCCTTAAGCACTTTGTCTCTAACCTCAGCTTAGGTCTGCAACAGAGAACTCAGGTAGCACAAAATCAGGAAATCCTGTTAAAAAGTCAGGCAAAACAGTGCAGGCAGTAACAGGAGCACAGGTTGAGAGGTGAGGAGGAGTCAAAGCCGACTTCCTGCACTGTTGCAGCTCAGTCACACAGCATAAACCGTCCTTAGCCAACAGCCTGTGCCATGTCGTGCTGCACCCACCGGAGAAGAGGCAGCCCACAGCCCAAAGCAACAGGATAGAAAAAGGCCATGTGAAGTGATACAGTCTGTGATTAGGCGATGGAGGCACGGAGTGACTTTGTACCTTTTGTGGGTCATTCAGGAAAATGAAGCCAGGACTGGAAGCTGAGCTCAGTGCATGTGAGCCTTAGGCCAGTGCCCCGAGTGCCAGGCTATGGCAGTGCTAAAACCAACTCCCATGTCCACTCTCCTCATAAAACTCATGAGCTTTCAATGGGCACAGATGGACACACAGGGCCACGTGCTTTCGTAAGCGTCATTTGTTGCCGCGATTTGGAAATCATTATACTCAGGTTTTCTTTTATCTTGGAATTGCCAATTCAATGCCTGTTGGAAAGCTTTGAGACTTCTGAGGGCTGAGCTCCTGCATTACATTTATGAGAGATGCACGTGTGATCACTAGCAGATAATCGTATGTATGGATGGGTATTTCTTAGGCTGCTGTACATTTGTGTGCAAATAACTGCTTATGCCAGCACTTGGCCCTGAGCGGCCATCTGGGTCCCCATTGAAGGTTTTTGCATTTTTTGAGTAGCCTTGAGGAGATGACTGCCTCCTGCGAATGCCAAGATGGCGGCTGCATGGCCAGCAGCACATGGGGACGCTCCTGATCCTCAGGCACACCTGGAAGGGCTCCTCTGCCACGGGCAGTCCCTGTCTAGGCTGCACAGAGATAGAGATGCCCTGCTTGGTGCCACCTGACTTGTCCTTCAGGGAACAGACTTCTGGAGGAGCTGGACAGCATCAAATCCCAAAATCACCTGCTGTGGTCTGCAGCAAATCTGCTGTCTCCTGCAGGAGCCTCCCTGGCCATTGGCCAGTGCTCAGCCCACCCGATAGTCCTGCAGAGCCACCAGCCTCTTGCAGGCTTATGCCCACACGAAGTGCTGGATTTGGTGCTATGTTCAGCCCATGGGATTATTTAAAGATACCTTTCACTGCTTCAGTTGTTAGACTTGCTGTTTCAAAGCTGAGCTCCCGTAAAATTACCAGTGCTAGTGGAGGTGAGAGGAGCTGAGGATGGTCAATGCCTCACTGGGCACTCAGGATCTGAAGGAACTGAGCTGCACTAATCAGCTTATCCTCCTGCCCATTATTAGAGCGACTGTCCTAAAAGTGTTGCACGCACCCTCTGGTCCTTCATTCCCAGGTTCATCAGGAAGATGTCCCGAGGGCCAGCTCTGCCCGTGGCTCCAGACAATGGCTTCCATGGGCTGTGCCTCACCACCACTGCTCATATGGGCAGGCTGTGCTGCTGGGTGAGGTGCTGCTGGGTGAAGTGCTGCCATCCTGGGGCCCTGCAGGGGACCACTGAGGACAGTCAGACCTGTCAAGGTGTCTGATGTCTCTCAGAGGGACCTGAGCGAGAAGTGAGCCAGAGAACCTGAGGGTTTTCCATTAACAACACTCATTGCAAAATATGCATATACTAAAACATGTATATGCTCCTTGCCTTCGTCATTGTTGCTGGTTTTATTTTTTTCCACTTACAGTGAGAACTAGGCTGGGTTTGGTTAGTCTTTGTTTTTTTATATTTTGAATTTTATTTTTTGTATTCTAACAATCCAGCATTCTTTTTTTTATTATTATTCATAGGACTGTAAATGGAAAATGTACATGGAGATGGACGGGGATGAAATTGCAATAACCTACATAAAAGATGTGACATTCAACACTAACCTACCTGATGTAGAGATTTTAAAGATGACAAAGGTATTTACAGCCTTAAAGCTTTCACGAATTCACAGATCTCAAACAAAGACATTAAAATACCACAGCAGTCGACTTTTGTGCTTGCAGAAGCTCAGTCTCTTGACAGCTTTTAAATAAAATGCACATTTTAAACAGATGTGTATCATAATAAGAGTTAGCTATTTTGGTTCTCTTTTAAGCTGACAATAATGTTAACAATAGAAAAACAAGAGAAGGAACTAATTTATGTTTTCTTGTTTTAATTCCACGTCATAGCATCTGAATTTATTTCTCCTTTTAAAGATGAGAATGTTAAAAACTTATGTTCCTTTTCAGGAGGAGAAAATTGATTTAAATGTTCCAATTTGAAACTTCACGTGATTTGTCTGGGTTTTTTTCTCTCTCTCTCTCTTTTTTTTCTTTCTTCTTTTTTGCATAGTTTTAGAACTTTTACATGCTTTTAAAACTCCCTCTTTCATGCAACGATGGGTTCCAAAGACTGAAACCCGTTAACATGTTGATCATGGGCATACAGCCTTGCACATCTGCAGTTCAGTGCCACTGGGCATTTACCCTATTTGAGTAAACCTGCCTGTAAGTATTTACCAGCCGACATTTAGACCATAAGAAACAGAAGATTTGTTAAAGCACAGAATGCACTGAACATTCTGTTTGCTGTTATTTTAATTGATTGTTTTTATTAATAAGCTCTACTTAATAGTAGCTAACATCATAAATGAAAAAATATACATCTTCATTACCATTACATTCTCTAATGTGCACTGATTTAAATTTAAAAAAAAAAAAAGCCTCATGAATGCCTTTAACTGTATTTTTTTGCAAAATTATGGCTGTTTTTTTTTTGCTGAAGGATAAACTGAAAATCATACTTTCAACAGAATTTTAGAGAAAATATGTCTTTGACAGAAAGTATTCTTGTATTTAATGTCATCGTCACGCTAAGACTATTGTTATAGCTAGGGATTTCTTCACTGTTGTAATTTTATTTTTGTTATTATGTCATTGCAAAATAGCTTTCTGTTTCATTTCCAGAAATTCCATCTTGGACATTTCCATATTTTTCATTAAAAAAAAAAAAAAGAAAAAGAAAAAAAAGAAGAAAAGGCTTAAAGTTAAATGTAGTAGTCTTCAGATACAGTAGGATTAGCACATACTTTAGGATCTGTATTATCTATCAGGGACTGTCTCCAGGAATATTTATTGCATGTGTGTAAAACTGAAGGGCGATGCCCCCAGGAAAATATTCCATATACATTTGTCCCATAACATTTTTAGATGTTAGCAATATGGAAAAGGATGAGAAAAGGCAAAAGTTAAAAGTACTTTGAGGGTGTTTCAGAGACAAGTCAGGAGATGAAGAGCACCTTATAAACCACCACCATGTTCTTTTCAGCCACCATTTGTCATGGAGAAGTGGATCGTGGGGATCGAAGAACACCAGTCTGTAGAATGTATTGTTACATATGAGGTAAGTTCTAAGAAACAACAACATGTTTATCTAAGATAACCTGTATGGGAGATGTGGCAATAGCATCCCACAGCTCCGCTGTATCCTGTAATCAAGTCTCAGCACCCTGTAATTAATTGTAAAATCTAAAGTTTGGAGCAAAAGCTGAATGAGATCTACAAAGATTGTGTCCTCAGGCAGCTGCCTGGGACAGCTCTTTTTCTCAAGGATGAAAATTCTTTTTACTTGAAGTGTAATGGCCAGTGTGCTCATGTCATTTGGAGGCTGTGGTTTTTTCACCTTTTCAGTGAAGTGCTAATTAGGAGAGCTGAGGAGCAACAGGAGAAGAAAGAGAATGATAAGTCAAAAGTAAAAGAGGAAAACAAAATATCAAAGACAATTTAGCCATGTAAAATGACAGAAATTAGCCTTTGTAAAAAGAGCTTGCAGTTGCTTACAGAAGTGATTTTATGAAGACCAATGCTGTGCTTCACAGTGAGGCTAATAATTAAGATTCCAGCTCTGTCCTGAGCAAGGATTTGAGGACTGATGAAGTGATGAGGAAATCTTGCACCTTTTCTGTTTGTCTCAGAAGTGAAGAACAACAGTTTTCTGTTGCTCTAAGTTTCTTTCAGCCTTTCAGAATTGCAGGCAGCATGTCTCCTGTAACTGAAGAGCAAACAAGCAAATGTGGAGTGTTCCCCTGCAAAAATACCTACTTAGTCCTACCTCTTTTAGCAGAAGGTGCTGCCTATTTGGTGTTCACATTATATGACAAGTAAAATACTCTTTGTATTTGTAGAGGAAGGCTTTCAGATCTTTCCTCCACATGGTACATGAATTGGAACACTTACTCACTGCCACATTTTTAGCATAATCATAAAATACCATCCAAAATTATCTACTCTAAAAATACACGAGAACTGGCTAAGTGGTTTTGCAAAACAAACTCTATTCAGAGTGCTGCTGCCACCCAGGCACTAGTGGAAGTTCCCGGGCAGGAGAGCTTAGTGGGTTGTGTGTTGCTATGTCCTCACATGCCTTGTGTCCTTATGTGTGTTGTGTCCTTCCTGAGCAGAGCGACGTTCGAGCTCCCAAATCCACCAGGCACGTCCAAGCTATCTGCTGGAGCAAGGTGAAAGCACAGGATGAGGTCAAGGCGGTGCAGCTTATGATACAGACCTCACTCCCCAACTCAGAGGGGCATTCACGGAGCAGGTCTGACTCAAGTAAGTCGCTACGTGTGAACTGCCTACCTCTATTGCTGGCGTGGGCAAAGTGTTTATGTGGAGAACAGCAAAAAGACAGTGCTATTATTCTCGTCCAACAGCAGAGCACCGTCTTTCAGCTTCAGTTGGCACTGTGGTCCCTGTGACATCTTCATGGTCACATGCAGGAGCACCCTGGCATGTATGACCTAGCTTAACGGCTAAAAGTTAGGTAGTGACACATTTTATATCACAGTGTGATTTAAGGAAGAGTGATCTGTATGCTTCTATAGAAAGTATGCTGCAAACAGTCCATGGCAATTAGCTACAAATCTGTGGTATACTGTAAATCACTTGCAGTAGCTTATCAGTAGCTCAGATCCTTCTGCTCCAAACCCCCCAGTGCTTCACATCTTCCAGTACTGAGCAGAACCACAAAGCTGCACCAGCGCAGGGCTGACCCTGTGAGTCTGAGTCCACCAGCAAGGCGGGACTTGTCAGCAAGGATGTGGTCGTATGGCAGTGCATCTAATCAGCTTTGGGACTGGACTGAGAGCACAGGCGGGATACTGTAATTATCTGTGTAACATATCTGTGCCATAGAGGAAGATGTGTTTCTCAACCACGATTTCAGGAAGGCATCTGCTGAGAAAGAAGACAATCTCTCACATCTCTTCCCTCCATCTGTTGGGAAATACGGTTTTCTACAGTCTTTTTGGGAAGCCAGTGCTTTCAGTAGGTTTTTATGCTTTCTCTCCTTGCAATCCAAACTCACTAAAAGTGCTGTGGTCAGCTCTTTCCTCCTGCTGCTGGCTACCCAGCATGCATACAGCTTTGCACAAATGTCTCAGATACGAGCAGACCCAAAACGCGTTCTTGATGGCTGTAAAGAGGAGTGGAAATCTTCCCATTGAATTCTTCTTCCACAGCTCTGCCTGCCCATTCTGGTCTGCCCTGACTCCAGTTCTGGCTCCTCCTGGAACAGGGCTTTGGAAAAGGTTCTTTGCATCTTAAAGAAGTTACTCTTTTTGTACAGGTGTTTGTTAGCCAAAGTGGGATTTTTTTTGGTTTTTTTTCTGATTCAGTTCACAGTAGCGCTGTAGAAATACGTGGGTTGGAAAAAGATAACAGTCAGTGGAATTTCCTCAATTGTGTGGCACTACTGCTGCATCTGGAGCAGTGGCCTTGTGAATTGAGCACTGGTGGTTTAACAGACACGTTTAAAATGGGTGCTCATATTCCTAAGTAACCTATCAATTTGCAGAACAACTGTGTTTTATAATGCATGTGGGACGCAGCATGTCCTGAAAGACATGTATTCACTGCAGATCAGCTCTGGTGATCCAGGTCTTGGGCTGATGAGCCATACAGCCATACCCAAGTGTGGTGTTGTATCTTCACAGGTTGGCTCTGCTGCAGTAAGCCAAGCTGCTTTCATTTTTTTGTGGCAAGCGGTGGGAGAGCTTGTCTGTCCCTCTGGCACATGGAGGAGTTGCACGAAGCCACTAATGTATTGTCTGCACCCAAGTGAATAGGCACAGTTCAGAGGAAATGGGTTACCAGCCAGCGTGAAAGCTGCGCCTCAGCTCTAGCAAATCTCCCGGC
Organism: Phasianus colchicus; assembly: GCF_987193195.1. NCBI lineage: Eukaryota > Metazoa > Chordata > Aves > Galliformes > Phasianidae > Phasianus > Phasianus colchicus. The sequence goes on from NC_143442.1 coordinate 19,987,486, forward strand.
CTGTCTTCTTTACCAGATCACCTACCCCAGGTTTAAAACAACACCAAATCCAAGCACAAAGGTAAGGGTAATAATACCTGTGTAAGAGGCTAAAGTAACTGGCAGTGAAGGCGCTGCCCATGCAGGTTATTGCGTGGAGCATTTAATTCAGCATGCAGAACTGGTGGCTCAGAGACCTTATGAGGGAGAAGACCCCTGCCTACGAGAGGACTGGGCCTAGGGCCCGTCCCACAGGTGGTGCTGGGTGATCCTCATTGGGCAGCTGCTCTCTAGGCTGGGCACTGGAGTGAGCTGGTCCCACAGGGTGTGTGGTTGCCACCTGAGATCTGGTGGCACACAAGGACCCAAATTCAAGTCCTGAGCCAGCTGCTTCCAGATTTATGAAGTCTGTGTTTTACATCCAGAGTCTTTGTAGGAAGAAATGGGGAAATGGTAAAGGAGGCTGTCTAGAAAATACATTTGAATCAGCATGCACATTTCTTCTGAAACAATGAATTTCAAGGAGGTTAGGAAACAGAGAAGTTGATTCCCACCTTTTTGTGAAAGGAGGTTCATCTCAGTGCAGCCAGAGCTCTCTGCTGTGGCAGCATCAGACCTGCACTTTGACAGGAAAGACGATTTCCTTTTGACATATTTGACATTAAGTTGAAGTGATTGAAATCTCCTGGGACTCCAGCAAAGTCTGGGGGAAGGAGGAATGGAAGAGATCATCCATTATGTCCTAACAAGGAGCAATCCTAGCAAGGACAAAGCCACTACCAGCTCCCACAGAACTCTGCAGGCAGATGCAGCATTGCCATGGGAGAGAGGGGCTTGCAGCAGAGGATCTCTCCTCTGGAGACCTTCAAAAGGTGAGAGAGGAACTGGGGTTTTCTGCTGCAGATAATAAAATCTTGCTTGTGTTTATCCTGCTGCAAACTGCTAGGGCCACACTTTTCTGTTAGAGTGACATAACCATTTTTTAAGGAAAATCATTCAGATTTCTCTAGCGCAAAATTACATAAGCTACGTTTTATGCCTGAAGCTGGATGGAGGCTGTGGGGTGCAGCTGGGTCTTAGTATCATGACTGTGTGAAATGGACTGACTTCTGAATTTGTAGTGATAATAAGAAACAAAGTGGCTCTGACTGTTGTGGTGAGAAAACTGAAAGAGAGAGGGTGAGTCTGGCTGCTGCAGCAGGGTTTGCACCACCTCCACCACTGTGAAGGGCATGGCCAGTGCTGGCTGGGAGCAACACAGGGTGCAGCTGTGGTGCTGGCACCGGAAGGTGCCCATGTTGTGCCTGCTCTGGAGGTCTGCAGGCTCTTTCGTTGTGGAAGCTGAGGAGGAATCTGCTGAGACTCTGGGGAAAGTTGTTGCTGAGTTTACCATCTTTGGGAGAAGGGGCAGCAACTCAGAAAGAGTACAGGGATGTTGCTAGGGTATAATTTTAATCAGGGGAAACCTTATCACTCTCTATAATGACCTGAAAAGAGGTTGTAGCGGGGTGGGGGTTGGCCTCTTCTCCCAGCTAACAGTGAGAGGAGGAGAGGGAATGGCCTTAAGTTGTGCCAGGGGAGTTTCAGGTTTGAAACTAGGAAAAATTTCTTCTCATAAGGAGTGGTGAGGTATTGGAACAGGCTGTCCAGGCAAGCGGTGGATTCACCTTCTCTGGAGGTGTTCAAAAAGAGTAGATGGGGCACTTGGGAATGTGGTTGAGTGGGCATGGTGGTGATGGGTTGATGGTTGGACTAGATGACCTCAGTGGTCTTTTTCAACCGTTATGATTCTATGATTCTGCAATCTGTAGAGGCTTATCAGAGAGAGAAAACCTAACTCACCCCGTATCTGAACCAGAATGTATTTTCCCAGCAATTCACACAGCGCTCACCTTGTTTCATTTCCCTGCCAGGCATCGACAGCCAGTGGATGCAGACGCTGCGCATGCACCAGATAGCCAAAGCCATTTCCCTGCAGCACGGCCACCCGCACAGCCCCACCACCATCTCGCACTACCTGCCCTACCTGCAGAGCCAGGACTCCTACGCCGCTGCCGTGAGGCGGACGCGCGGGCCCGTCAGTTACCACTACACCTCCATCAGCCACTCCAGGAACTCTTCTCCGCTCTCGCACAGTTTGGTGAGAAACCTCTCGAACCTACACCTCAACTCAAAGGGCAGCAGCACTTCCAGCACGGCATCGGACACCGCTTCAGAGAGGGACAGGTCCACGGGCAAGGCCAGGAACGCCTCGCACAGCGGCAACTCCCGCAGCTCCTCTGATGGGCGGCGCAGCGGGACGAGCTCCCCGGTGCCCCCCAGGTCCTCGGGCAGGACGGGCAGGACTGCCTCCATGCCCCCGGCCCACGAGCAACGCAGGTACCCCCGCAACTCCCCCCAGCCCAAGGCCATCCCAGGCATGCCACCGCAGGGGGAGAGCGAGCCCAGAAGAAGCGAAGGGGAGGGCAGGGTGAGTGAGGGGGGCTGGATAAAGGTGCAGCACGTGAAGAAGCCCCACAGACAGAGCACCGGCAAGCAGGGTAAGGAAAGGCCCAAGGGCAGCTGGCGGGGCCGGAGGACGTTCTAACGGGGGAACAGCCGTGAGCTGCGATGGAGCCAGCTTTCCTCTTATTCCACTGAATATTCTACTGGGAGATGACACGTGCTTCTGCTCGACGTGCTCCAGCTCTCGGCGCACTGCACTGAAGCCATGACACTACCTCGCTGGGCTGGCTGCACCGCTCTGCATGCCGCTGGCTGGTGGGCAGCTGGAAGGAGCCTGCCCTCAGCAACGAGACCTCTTCCCTCCCAGTACTGATGGATTTAATATGGTTGCCTCCCCTCCCTTTGGCTGCTCGTGTTCTTAGCTGACTGGATGTGCACTAATTTGCTTAATATTTCAAAAATAAAATCAGTAATACACAGCTATGTGCTGTAACAAAAACCTCTCCGTTTCATCTACAGAGGAGTTGTGCTGCTAACTCTCCCGTCACGTCTGGCTCTGAGCACTGTTTCTATACACTTTATTCACTCTCCTGCCAAGGCTGTAGGAAAAGGTAATATTTTGGTCAGACCATCACAATCTCAAAAAGCAGGAGCACACACGGGTTTTTCTTCAGGCCCACTCTGGTAACTTCACTTCTCCACTTCCAGCCATCCATCCCCTATCAGGAATTTCTCACCTCTCTCTTTGTTAAAACCCAGACACCGGGTATCTGACACTGCAGAGCAGATGCTGCGACACATACAGTTGTCGTAATCAGAAGGATAAAAAAAAATAGGCTTTATGCTTTTAGAAAAAAAGAAAAAGAGAGGGAGAACAAGGCATTGCCTTTATAATGGATAGATCCATCCCCTCTGAGGTCTGTGATAATGTTTATCCCTGGGCAGCAGGCATTTTTTAATTGAATTTTTAAATGTGGCCAGGCTGTGCTGCCTTTGTCTTTCAGTCTTCAGGCAGTAAAGACAAGGTCAGCAAAGTTTGTGATTAATGTGGTCTATAGCTCCACTGAGAACAAAGGCACAGTCGTAGACTCACTTGTCTTCAGAAAGTTCCGTGTTGGCCTTTTCACTCCAAGTTGATTTCACACAATTAAACAGGGAAAAAAAGTTAGGATTTCCCAAGATGCAAGAGTGAAAAAAAGAATGAAACAGATAAAGGAAGCTGAACCCAATGCAACACATGGTACCCTCTGAAAGCCAAGAAACTGTAAATTAGAGATGCCTTTGAGTGAGGTACAAGATACCATCAGTGCCAAGCGATGCTCACTGGCATGCAACTGTGAGCAGTGCTGGAGGAGCTGCCAGCCCATCACCCCTGACGAGCCCCTGTCACCACTGCTCCTCACTGGATTGTCAAAAGGGCTCATGCTAGGGCTGCTCCGAAAGTAATGCCTCTTACTTTAGAATGTTGGCCCACAACAACAGGCAGTTGAGGTTGAACCTTCCTGCGCCTATTGTAATTTCCATGTAAATAAATCAGAGGCATTACTTTTGGAGTGACCTCCATACATCCCCTGCTCTCATAGATGCCACCAGGGGGTAAGTGCTGTTCACCATTCTCTGGTTCTCACCAGCCCCTTTTCACAACTGTGCCAGCACCAATCCTAGAAAGAAATTGTGAGAGTTCAGAAGGGTGCGTTCCCCTTGCAGGGTGATGAGGACAGCGGTGTAGTTGCACAACAGGGTCCTACCCAGCAGGCACCAAGGCGGTGGCAATTCAATATTTATTGTCTGCTTGTGGTTGATTGTCAAGATGTCCAGAAGGACTGCTCTGCTGTTTGTAAGCAATTTAATGCTGTGCCTAATTTTAATCTGCAGTGTACTGTCTGTCCACATCTGTTGTATTAAAGTGCTCATTAGCATTTAAAGGAGGAGCGGATGGTATTGATCACTCCTTTTAATATTAAACAATCATGCAATAGTGACTGATTAGGAATACTCTTGTTGTTTCAGAATTGGTGGTCAAAGCAAGAGTAACTGATCTTGTGGAGAAAAAAAAAAAATCTTATTATTCAGTGCATGCCCTAAACCATGGCACCAAAGCTCTTCTTGTATTAAAATAGCAATAAATACATAATTCAGTAGCAAACAATTTTTTAAATCCCTAAAAATCCTCATATTGGAATATATTTACATACAGTTCCTGCTTCAAGTGTGGAAACTTTCTTTAATTTTAATTGTAAAAAATACACTTCTTATCTTCCTCTGTATACAGTCTTCCCCTTAAACTTGCTCAAGTGAAAATTTCTCAGCAAGATCTCATTTTCCATCTCATTTTTATCACTCTCACCATATCTAGTCCCTAACTTGGTAATAATTCATTATAAGGCAAATGTGCCCACGTTTTCACCCCCAGTACTTTGTGAAACTGAGGAATTTATCTCCATGTTTTACCACCGCACAGCCACTGCTGGCTGAAAGGCCACACAGCAATATGGAAAATCAGAATATCTTGGGGATATATACCTCACCAAATCTCTGCCCTTTACAAAGGAGCCATACTGGGTTTTTTAATTTATTCATTTATTTATTTATGTATCAGAAATCCGTCAAAACCAAGCATATTTAAGTACTGGTAAGTCTAGAATCTCACACTAGGAATGGGACACCCTGCCCTGAGTTTACCAGCATGGCTGACCATACAAGTGGCACAACCTATTGCTGCTATAGACACAACCCTCCCGGCTCTCCTTCCCCTAGGTCTTCACATCTCTGTGTACAGATGCTGTTTTCCTAATCCCCAGGAGGTACCTGCATTTTCCCTTTCCAGAGTGTAAAATGCAGTGAGTTACAAGAAGCCAGCTCCGGGATGTCTTCTGGCTTGGATGATGAAAAGCAGAGAATTCATGAAGGCAAATGCAAAACTGGATGTCCAAAGTAAGTGAATATCTGTGTCCAATAGGGAGCATGTTTACTAAGTCAGATACAAATTTTCTTCTGTTTTTATTTCATGAATGTGTGAGGATGTGTCATGGGATCTGCTTCTTCACTTGGTAACATTTGACTCTGCCTTTCCTGGGAGCCACAAGAGTTGCCATCCTTGCACTCCGCAAGCCCCACGCACCCTATTTACATGAATCTCTGCTCCTCACTTGTTTGAGTAGTAATAACACACCAAGACTGTTTCTCTGGGTCCTGACAAATTTGGACAGGCCAATAGGATGCCTGCAGTCACAGCCGATGCCCTTTGAACCCAGCATCATCTGCTTTTTAAAGAAAATATTAGCTACTGTAATTTCACCTCTTCCTATCTTGCTCCCACTGAATGCTTTTTGTGCAGCTGGTGATGTCTGAGTGCAATGCCCCTCTCCCTGGGCACACACCACGGCCCCGTGCACTCGCCATGTGCTTGCTGAGCCCATTTAAGGAGCAAAGATTGCCCAAAGCCTCTTTGCCTCCTCCACTGCTCCCCAAACTATACTCCTCCCCAAGTGGACCCCATGTGAATGGGGACCAAATCCCAAGTATTTTAGGACTTAATGCAAACCTTCTGCCAAGAATACTGGGCCGTGTGTCAAAGATGAGCACTTGAATATTTTGACTGTGCTAGCAAATGCACTTTGACCTAAATATTATTCTCATTACTACTTTAGGCTGGGAAAGACAGGCAGTTGCTTTTGTAATTGTGGGGGGAAAAAAAAACAAACCGGAAGACCTCCTGACATCTTGCATCACTTAAAATGGAGCCAAATAGCTGCGCTACCTCTGCAAATTACATCTGACAGCATTATTTTCTGTATATGTTTCCACCATATAAGGGTTTTTTACATAATTTTCTTATCTAATGAAGTGCCAACACTTGGCAGTTCAAGCCAGTCTGCTGCGAAAAGTGAGAGGTTATGGAGGAGAAGTCTATTATGGCAATAACGCTAATAAGGGTCTGCCAAGATCCGGTTTTTACATAGGGCATTTGGGATGATCCTCTCTGAGGATGGCAGCAGCAGGGGGTGGCAGACAGCCCCAAGGGTCAGTGCCTCCTCTGAGAAACCCCATGGGATGGTCCTGTAGGTGACGCCGCACAACAGAGTGGCTTCACGCACCTGAGGCTCAACAAACAGATTTCTTGCCCTGCCTCAGCACGAAGGGTCAGCACTCCCGCAGCAGAGACAGGGCATTTTCCTTGTGCTGTGAGAAAGCAGATGAAGGACACGAAATCCTGGGGGGCTTCCTGCCTGCCCCCACCCCACCTGTCCCCGCTGCCCTCCTGGCGGCTGGCAAAGGCAACACAAATCAGCCCTCACAGCAAAATGTATATAAAAGGGCAGAAAAACAGAGTGCAGAGAGCAATTTTTATTACTTCCTGATAGCCTCCTGTTTCCCACCGTTATGCATTTGCAGAACATTTTGTAAGCAATTTCTTTATGATGTGACTTAATCTATTTTGTGTTTTCAAAGGGAAATATAAATCGAAGCCCAAGAGTGAAAGGGCTGGGATCTTGAGCTTTCAAAAGTGGCCTCTGCATATCAACAGCAGCCACTTTTTTTTTTTTATCAACCTTTTTTTTCAATGCATTTTGTAGAACAGCTACAGGATACTCAAACGAGTGTTGTAATTATGCTCCATAATGTGCATCACAATGCCCTGGGCTCCAAACGATCTGCTGCGATGTGTACTTGGAATAATCATTAAGATTTCTGTCAGGGCTGACCACATTTCAGCTGTTCTCTGAGGGCACTGATGAATGCAGGCTCCTAGAGGCATTTATCAACATGTACTTTTCCTCTCGCTGGGCTGTAGTTATTCCTTTGGCTTTCTTTTCTCTTATTCTTTCTATTTTTATGGCCTCAGCAGCCTGGGTCAAAGAAACACGCTGTCGAATAGGACCAGACGTGGCCACCTTCAATTCAGCAGGCAGGACGTGTCTGCACACAGCCTGTGCTACCAAAGAAATTGCAGCAAAGCACAAGGAGATATGAATTAAAAAGCAAAAAATATTTTTTCCTTGAAGAGAAAAAAAAAGGGGGAAAAGACACTAAATGCACTGTGGAGGTATTTTGTGGAGCAGTGGCCTTGGCTACGAACCAATTATCCATGCTAAATTCCAGTTCAGTGCACAATGCCAAAGCGAAAAAGCACTTCATAAAAATCTACGTCCAGCAAACATGAGGAGGTCCAATTACAATGAAGTCCACAGAAGCAGCCACCCTCCTTTCTCTGGGTGGCAGCCAATGGTAGGGGAGCTGGCGTTGCACCTCACGCATCCTCTACGGAGCAGTAGCCACTGCAGGGCGGCAGCTGAGCAAATGCACATGCCTGATCAGATCTTTTACAGAAACACACCTTTCACAAGAGAGGAAAACAATTAGTGCATGTTATAGGTTACCGATTTACAATTTACATCATAAATCGAGGCCTGATTATTTTAATGCAAGACGTTTTTAGCTTCATTTTGTGGCACTAACGGTTTTACTAACACACTATAATTTGCTCGGATGAAGAGGTGATTGGACAGCTCTTAGAGAAATTTTTAATTACTGTCATTAGTGGCTGCAATCTTATTCTTTTCTACAGAGCCAAGATACATGTTATTGCTTTGTGCCACAGGTACTCTGCGGTCATGAGAATCTCTACTCTCCGCTTCTGCTGAAGCAGTAGAACATGAGGACCGAGAAGCTAAGGGGACAGAGGTGTCCAGCAAGCACACAGAGGTCTTGGTGTAAATCTACAAAAGCAGCTATCCTCCTGCACCCACGTAACAGCAAGCGTCCTTTTGGGCAGGAGCTCAGCACGTCAATTTATTTCCCTGCCTCACCAAGCAGGGCTGCAGCTCCTCTGCCAAATGGCTTCCCCAGCTCCTAGCCCCACAAAGTCCCTGCTTGGGCCCATACATTTTAAAGCTGTCTGATTACATACGTGGAGAATGCTGCTTCCATGAATCATTAATTGGGGAATAAGCTGCACTCTGAAGCACACGCTACCCCATTACATTTTACATGTTATTGACAGTTCTTTTCTAGTAAAATCCTGACTCTCCCGGCTCAGAATGTTGATAAGAGCTGCTGCCACTGAGAAACCATATGGTATTTGTGATTTTTTTTTCTGCAAGGAGCAGAGCCCGTGGCTGCTCAGGACGTGCCTCGAGCTGCTTGGCTGCCGCCTGGGTGGCCACTGCGGGCAGTGCCCCCAGCTTTGTGCTCTGTGCAGGTAAGGCTGTAATTACAGGCTGACTGAAAGCGGAGCTGCTTTCACACGAGGAGACTCGCCCACAGAAAACACAGACCCTGAGCAGGTCTGGCGCCCATTGTGCCTCAGCTATTCACAGCCCGGGCCTGCGTGTGCGAGGCCGCTTCTCTCGTGCCTGACGTGGGCCGTGCCTGCTGCTGGGAGGCCCCGAGCAGGATAAAGGATAAAGGCAGGATTACAGCAAGCAGCGGGGCTGCAAATCACATACAGCTTTCAAGGCCTCATCCGATCCTGGCTGCCAAATCCCGGTTGCACAGCAATCATATTGTGGCGTGTAACGGCTGTGCTTGGTTTAACGTGAGACTGCAACGTTACTTAGAACAGTTTGCAGTCACTGCGGGTTTGTCTTCCTCTGGCCCAGCTTCAAGTAACTATTTGCAGTGTAATACAGCCAACTTCTTCCTGAAACCCCATTGCACTGCTGCACCCTCAGGGGCATGGAGGCCTCACCCCTAAGGCAACACGCCACCCATGGGCAGCAGGGCACGCAACCCCTGCGCGCTGCCGGCCGTCCCGCACAAAGCAGGCTGCGCTCCCCGCAGGAGCCCTCAGTCGTGGGGCAGCAGGGCCGCGGGCTCCACGCCCCCCTGCGCGGAGATACGGGGCACGTATGAGAATCCATTCGCCCTCTCTCCCCAGCCCTTGAACACCGGCAGTTGTGTGGTGGTCTTTTATTTTTTAATTATGTTTATCTTTTCCCAGAACGGCGGGGAAAGAAGCAGCAGTTATAAGTGGAAGCACAGCACAGCTGCAGACACGCGGACACCCCCGGCCCGGCCCGGCCCGGCCCCACCCCTCTGGCGCTCGCGTCCCGCCGCGTTCCGGCCGGGAGATTTTCGCGCCACACGACCAGGTCCTTGCAGCTCCACAAACCCCGCACCTCCAGGAGAAAAAAAAAAAAAAAGAGGCCCCCGCACCGCGCCCTCTGGGGCGCTCCGGAAGAGCCTCTCCATGCTCTCTGCTGGGGTGCGCGGGCGGGCGCGAGGAGGGGGCGCGAGGTGCTGGGATCCGTGGGTGTGGGACTCAGCTGCCAGGACGCGGGCGACAGCGCGGGAAAGGCGCCGCCGGGCCCCGCCCCTTTCTGCCCCCGCCGCTTTGGCGCGAACCTTCATTTCCCGCCGCCCGTCCCGCCGTCAGCATGGCTCCGCAGCGCCCGCAGGTGAGCGCCGTCCCGCGGGGGCCGGGTAGAGCGGGGGGAAGCGTTGTGCCGGGCGCTCGGCGGGAGGAGCGGCCTCGGGGCGGCGGCTACGGGTATCCCCAGCCGCGGGGCTGGGGCAGAGGACCGGCTTTCTCTCCGCTTCCCGTCCCGGAGGCCGTCGGGGCTGCTGCGGGGGAGGCAGCCCGCGGTGGCGGGGCGGGGTTCGCTGAGGGGCTCCGTTTCAGCGCGGCGGGCGGCCGGGGCGCGCTCCGTGCGCTAACGGGCCCGCGGCTCGTTGGCCCCGGCCGGGCCGTGCTCCGCGGTGTGCTGCGGCCATCCCGGCGGTGGGGCCCCGTGAGGAGGGCTGCGCCGGTCGCTGTTGGAGCGGTGTGTTTTCAGTGCTCCGTGTGCTTAATGCTTGCCTTGAGCCAGAAGTACCTCGTTAGGCAAAGCAGGTCTCGGCGCGATGCTCTCGTGCATGTTTCTAGTGCCATCTGTGAGGCGTGGGGGCACGTACGATGTTTGCGTATGTTCCTGCTTCGTTGCAGAGCTAAAAGAAGTATTCGTTAAAAGCAAGCTAAGCCCTCCTGTTAAATCGACCAGGCTAGAACCTGTTCCCACTTTAACTCTGGGGATGTTTTGTTTAATGGTTCTGCTGGGGGGAGGTGTGCTGTGTTCACACACGACGGCTATTCCGAAGTGGGTAAGCCTCACTGGCAGCAGCACAGGGACGTGCCCCAGCGCCGTGCCCTGCAGCTGCTGCCCATCCGTAACGGGGTCGGCACTGTTCTTTTGCAGCGCCGTTGCTCTGGTAGGAGAACCTTCACCACGTTCCGAAATACCAAGCTGATTCCCATGGAGACATCCTCGTCCTCTGATGACAGCTGCGACAGTTTTGGTTCTGACAACTTTGCTAACACGGTAAGTATGGGGCTGGAGCAAATAAACCTGAGGGAGCGGTGCTAGCAAAGACCTGTCTGTTGGCATGTGATAAATGCTGCTTCTGTTTTGTACAGCAGTTACAGATCTGTGCTACGTACTGTGGTTCCATGTCACTGCTTGCTTGTGCTCCCAGCTGGTAGGTGTTGGAAGCAAATGAGCAACATTTGAGATGTTGCCTAAACCAATGTGCTTAGTAGCTTGCAACTGCAGTTCTGAAACTGCCTGTAAATCCCTTAACTATTATTATTTTTTAATTAAAAAGAACCATTTGCTTGTATTTTGGTTGTAAATACAAGTTGTTTTTGCCCAATAAAAGTTAAAGGCTATTTTGTTCTTTGCAGAAACGCAAGTTGAGGTCAAATGTTAGAGAAGAACTGGCCAAAATCTTTCACGAATCCTCTGATGATGAATCCTTCTGTGGCTTTTCAGAAAAGAAAATTGAAAGTGCTTTGGTAAGATGGCTGAATCTCAGTTTGCGGCTTTAATCCTTGCACATTCTTTAGTGTAACTGAAAAATGTCAGCTTCAAATTCCAAGTCAAATGCTGTTGTCAGAAAGAAAGGTGACTTTATTTAATGTAGTAAATGTAACTAGATGTAGTTTGATTTTCTTTTTGTACTCCTAAAATTCCCCTAGGCTTTGTAAGATCTGAGTAAAGTCTTCGTATGGACTGGAAAATCTACTACTTGATAAAACTGCCATTGATGGTTGTTGCTCTTAGTTAGACTCTAACATTTCTGGTTTCTTTAGCACAAGATGTTAACCTGGCTCATGGACCCTAGCAAGCCCAAGGAAAATCTCTGCATACACTGATGTGCAGTTGGATGTGCACTCAGTGTAACAGAGAATGCTGTAGCACTTGAGCAGTGTAGAAGTAATGATAGATGGTGGAATCCTGCTTTTTGTAACTGCAGTGCAAGAGCAGGTTTGTTAAAAATACCAAGAATTAGTATTGAGTAGTGAAAAATGTAATGTCACCATGTTTGGTATCAGTAAGTTCCTGTCAAAACTTAAGAACCTGCTGAGGAATAACTAGGTTGGCATCTGACTGGGAGAAGATGCGTGTCTGAGTTATAAAAAGCAGTAAGGAGAACAAGTAGGAGTCAGACTATTTAATTGCAGAGCAACTCATTCTGTTTTATGTGTTTTTGTTGTGATTTGTTAACAGAAACTGGAATCTGATTCAGAGAACAACATCAATGCTGACAGAGAGGCACCTCTGAGACTGAGGAAATGCACTGTTCCTCTCAAAGTAGCCATTAAGTTTCCACCTCGAAGATCAGGAAGGAGGAAGGCTGAGGTGGAATCTCTTCCTGAAGATGTGATGCCTGCTCCAGATTCAGACTCTGATTCTGAGGAAAAAGGCTCCCTGTTTTTAGAAAAGAGAGCTTTAAACATCAAGGAAAACAAAGCGATGGCAAGTACTCAGCCTGTCCTCTGCTTTCCCTCTCTTCCCCTTGATTCTTGGTGGCTCTCTTTGATTATTCAAACTAACCTAAAGGGAGTTATGTGAATTCGTTAAGAGGAATTTATATTCCAAATACTTGAATCAGATGCTTTATGTTCACTGGTATTTGAAAATCTGAGAGAAGTCTTTCAGTAAAAATTTGTGTGTTTAAGGCCTATTCTTTGTTTAGGCTTGAAGTCTATTTAGTTTGAGTGTTTTCAAATTACCTGTAGTTACTAGAACATAAAAATGAGACATAAAAGTCAAAAGTTAAAGAATGGCTGCACTTGCTGTAAGTAATTGTAATTCTAGCCAATTGCCCTAATCTAATAGTCTGTAATAGCATGTAATAGCAAGAACTCCCTTTTAAGGCTCTGCTTTCTTTTGCTAGCTTGCAAAACTAATGGCTGAGTTGCAAAGTGTTTCTGGTATTTTCGATGGGAGGAGATCACTGCCAACTGCCAATAATGTAAGTACAAACTTAATGTATTTGCCTTACGGTTTCTGATTCTTTAATTATTGCACTACAATACAGGACTCTTTATTACAAAGCTTATTCAACCTCATAATTCAAAGTCCAGTTCAGAATTGTGTCATTTACTGAACTGGACATCCTCATTGTGTGATTTTCTTCTGATTTTCCACTGTATAAAATGGATCAGATTAATTCACAATGGCCTTAAGTGTCTCCACAGGCCAATAAAACTGAACGAGATGCTGTGTAAATACGGATTTATACAGTGGCTAGAGATAAGGGAAGGCAGCCAAAGCTTTGAAGCTCAAGTCTGAAACTTCTTTCAGTTCAGAGCCTTGAAAAGACTCTGACCTTAGAATTAGCTAGGTCCTTAAAGTAATAGGGTAGGGAATTAGCAGTGTGATGGATTTTGCTGCTGATTTACTTGTAAGCTGTGTGAGTAATGGTAAAAGCAGAAACTTGCCATAGATGTGGGTTCTGCTGCTCTGTGTGGGAATTCCTCTACTGTGAGGACAGAAGCTGTTGTGTTATTGGGTTCTCTTAAACTTTTCCAGACACCAAAACGACTTCCAAGGCGCTCGCTTCCCAGAAGTGCATTGAGGAGGAACCCAGACCGAAGTTCTCGGCCTCACACGAGATCCAGGTCCCTGATTGAAGGCCCTCCTACTCCTTTACCAGAGGAGGAAGATGATGACCGATACCTCCTAGTGAGAAGGAGGAAGATGTCTGATGAAGACATGGAGGTATGCTGAGATTCTGGTTCTTCAGTTGCTACTGAAGATGGTTTTCTATCCCTTCAAGAACATAAAAATTAATTCAGAGCACATTATCCTAGATGAATTCCTCTTGTACTCCAGTTGTAGGTGAGAAAAATCCAGTGGCGTTTCATTTGATCTGTCATCCTTCAGATGCTAAAGCAGCATACGCATTGTAGGTGTTTACAAAGATTTATCTCTTGTTTAAATACAGAATGGATGTTTGAGACTTCAGCATTGATTTGAAGAGTCTTGCCTTGTGTAGAATTCTTGCTGAATCCCATCCTAACAATGTTGTCTTCATTATCCAGCATGATGCCCAAACTCCCAGGAGAGGTCACCGTGGTGCCATGGCTCTTCCACACATCGTGCGACCGGTTGAGGAGATAACGGAGGAAGAGCTGAATAACATCTGTGGGTCTGCGAGAGAGAAAGTGTATAACAGAACCATGGTAAGTGTATTCCAACTTCCTGAAATGCATGCTCTGTGAAATTACTTGTTTGCTACTCTGTATTTGTGGTGTAGTGTGAAATAGAGCAGACTTGCTTGTCACTGAAAGGAGGGATGTGATTTCTGGGAGAAATACGGCTGAGGTTCTGGAACACCATCTGTGATCTTTCCCTGAGTTAACAGAGTGGCCTTTACCAAGCCAGCTAACTTGTTCTCTCCTTGGATCAACTGTAGTACCTCGGTGATAACAGTCTGTGAGAGTGGTTAACAGACATGGAAAATAGAGTCTTGATTCAAATGTGTGAGGTGGCTTTGTGTTTCAGGATGAGTGCTGTCAGCTGCCAGAGAGATTGCTTGTTAAATGCTGTATTCCCTCAGCTAAAGAGCTACTTCTAATGTTTTGTTTCTTGAATTGCTTTCCCTGTGTTATAGGGATCTACCTGTCATCAGTGTCGTCAAAAAACCATAGACACCAAGACCAACTGTCGTAACCCTGATTGCGTAGGAGTACGGGGACAGTTCTGTGGGCCGTGCCTCCGTAATAGGTATGGGGAAGATGTCAGAACAGCATTGCTGGACCCAGTAAGTCAACTTTTAATACTGACTAAATTGATTGAGTAGCAGATGTACCTCTCTGTTCATAGCTAAAGAGCCTTAGTAAGGGAACTGCTTGCAGTGTTGTAGTACATAAGGTGTACTTAAAATCATGAAGATTGGAGAAGACCACTGAGATCATCTAGTCTAACCATCAACACATCACCACCATGCCTACTAAACCATGTCTTAGTTTGAGTCGAACTGAATGATAGAATGTTGTTGTCTAGAACTCTTTGTAGTTAGTATTTCTGCAGTTTCATTTTCAGGAATAAACTAGGAGAGCAGAGCAGCTGACAGAATATTCTTGTATATTCAGAATAATGTTTACTATTTAGTTTTGCATTAGTGCTTAACGTACTCTGGAGGAAAATTGTATCATGGAGAAAACAGTCTTTCTGCTGTGCACTATGGAAATGGCTCAGGAGCTGAACAGAGTAGAATATTTCCTATGGTTACATGCCAAGAAGGCAAAGAAGAGTTTAATACCTTACAGACTGAGGAACTGGGACTTCTTTGTCCCAGCCAGACAACTTCTGCAGCACTGATGTTCACTAAGTGGAGAGTTGGATTATTTTCAGCTATGACTGTGAGTTGTGCCTCATGCTGCAGTTCAGTTAAAGGGGATGTTGTCTGTATTTTTTTCTTTTGTCTAGACCTGGAGGTGCCCCCCTTGCCGTGGAATATGCAACTGTAGCTTCTGCAGACAGAGAGATGGCAGATGTGCTACGGGTGTCCTGGTCTATCTGGCCAAGTACCACGGCTATGATAATGTCCATGCCTACTTGAAAGGGTAATTATGCCATTGTGTCAGTAATGTGGCTCTGCTCTGTGTGGGATAGCGGCTGAAGACTGGGAGAATAGTGCTCTCTGTTGTTGCTCAGATATCTCAAGATCAGTCCACATTGCCTTTTGAGTCTGTTATTTTTCCACAAGACTTTTGACTTGTTAGTTCTTAGCCAAAATAAGTGGTATTTTTGCTTTTCAACTTGACCTCTGTTGTCATTATTTCCACTAATTTGTCTAAAGGATTCTAGGACTGTTTTGCTATAAACTAACTCAAGTTTCTGCTTGTCTTTCAGTCTGAAACAAGAACTTGGAATGGAAGACTGAAGCTGCGACTGCCTTTTGACTTGCATACTCTTTCACCACTGCCATATTATTACCTACAATGAATTGTTTAATCAAATGAGACTACAAAGCCAGTGCCTTGGTTCCCTCCCCTTCTGGGTTTTTTAAAAAGAAAAGCATATTGCTGTGCAAATTATGCTTTGAGAAACTGTTTAATAGAGATCTTTGCCCATGGGCCATTGTTTTCTTTTTAAACAACTTTTGTAAAACAAAATATGAGATAGCGTCAGTCCCTGCTTTTATGCCGGCAACTTTTTTTATCCTGAAAGAAGATGGGGCTTTAAGCCATTGGAGTTCTGTTCATGCGTTCATCCGTACTGCAGGTTTATTTGTGCTTTGAAGTTGGTGACAAAGAGATAAGGATGTTCTGAACATTCAGGGCATTGTTCCCCACAGAACCAAGTGGGGAAAGGTGTGTTTAACTCCTGGCCAACTTCTGCTGCAATTGACTTTTACTGAACATAAATGATCAAACAGAAGCTAACAATCCTCCAAAACAGCAATTCATTCATAAGTTTAAAAAGGAAGGTCTAAAGGTTGCAGTTGAACCATGTCCAAGCATTAACATTTAGGTTTATAGAACGCTTGAAGTGCACATTGGATATTTTGAAGGAGATTCTCTATTGAGTGATTTAAATTGCAGCAGAAGTGTTTTGTGTTTCCTCAGACAAGAGGAGGCCACTGCTGGAAGCTCCTACTGCACCAGCACTGCTGTTACATAGTGGTGACTGGTCTTAGAATGCGGGTATGCCTCATGAAGTGACCTCTGTTAAATTTCTGTTGGCTTTTGGGTTCTCTTCTTAGTTGTCCTTTCCCTTCTCTTGCTGCCAACTGCAGTAATGCTTCTGTGCTGAATCAGCCTGGGGCTTAACCAAGTAGAGGAGTAGTTGATGTAGTCATTGGCCAGTGGCAAGTAGGTGAATGGTGGTGACTTGTTGAACGCTATCAGGAGAAGGGTTAGTGACAAATGGTCGTTCAATTTTCTTTTCCCTGTGAGCAAAAATAGAAAGAAAAAGCTTTCTAAGCTACAATCCAGCTTAAAATGAATTATTCCTTGGCTTGCATAGAGAAGCACAAACATGGATAATGTTCTCAGGTGATGTGCCCCGGCTGTGGTAACAGATGAGGAAGAACAATTGATTGAAAAGGCTTTTAAAAAATGAATAAAAAAGGAGATGTGGGAGATGTGTGCAGTTTGTGAGCACTTACAAATGTCACTGGCACTGTGGTCTCCTCTTTAACAATCCATCCATACTTCTATTCATTTGTGGCTCCGTGTGACTGTAGAAGGGTATTTTGTGTGATGTTATTAATGGAGCACGAGTACAGCAAGAACTGAGCTGAAGAATACCTGGTGTTGTGTGGATAGCATCTTCTAAATGCTGTAGAATAGAAGCTAACATGAAAATTAACTGGAGAGCTACAGTGAATACATGCGCTTAGTTTGGTCATGGAAGAATGCAATGTTATACATAATGTACAGTTGAGTAGTAGGAAGAGTCAGCTTGGATTTATTGAGCACTAGAACAAAACACAGCTTCTGCCCCTTCTGCTTGCACAGTATTTGTGCTCTGTATATAACAAACTTTTTTGTACCTTTTTATACCTTTCTGGGAATTAGAACAGTGTGGGAGAAGGAGGACCTTGCAAACAGAATATACTTGTCTCAGACTTGCAGATCTGGTGTTTAGATCACCTGTGCTGTTGAGAATCTCCCATCCCCTGCTTCCATAGTGTGACTAGATGTGCAATCTTGGGTGAAGTGTGCCCTGTTCTCCAGGTTCATCTCTTAAAGAAGGAATTCTAGAAGTACATGTTTTGACAGATAAGAGTAATTCTTTTTCTAATTGCTGTGCTTCCCTTCTGATTGCTGGAGTGTGGAAGAACTGTGCTGAAAGCTAATTCTTGCTCTGTATCCTGAAGACTGCTGTATTGAGATTTCTTCCCATTGACAAATTTCTGTATTAAGGTTTTTATTTTAAAAATAAAACTTTTTTTTCTCAGAATTCTTGCCTCTGAGCTGTTCTTAAACGTTGCTGCTTTTCAGATGAACTGTTGTATCTGCTGCTGAGAAGCAATGTTTGAGCTGCCCACAAAGAATTTGCTAAGTGCTCATTGCATTACTTTTGCTAATGGCTGTGGATGCTTGCCTTTCATCACCATGCTGGTAATGTGAGAGTAAACTTGTGTTTAGTTTGGGGAGTCTGTTACATTTAAGGTTTATATGATGATTTTGAGATACCTCAATGCATCTCTTAACTAATCCTCTGTATTAGTTACTTCAGTACTGTTGATATTAACCTGACGGAGAGCCTGTGGTTTATATCTGCAGCCCATGGGCAGCGATTAAGGTACTTCAGGCAGAGAAAAACCTAACTGATAGATTGTTTGGAAAACAAAGATGCCTGGAAATAGGAAATCAAGTAAAAGGAAGAACAGAACAAAGCACATTTGTGAGGTAGGATGACTTAACTCACACAGCATTTTTTAAGTGGTGAATTATTTCCTCACTATTCAGTTCTAGGGCCGGGTGATCTTCATCTAGGTCTTACATCACTTTCTTTTTTTTCCTCTAAAATCTGTTATAATATCTTATAATTGCTAGGAAGGACTAATATGTAAATTACTGTCTTGGATCTTTTTCCCTTTGGTGCTCTTGGGGATGGATGCAAGGGGCATTTGTACTTGTGTAACAATCTGAGAGAAGTGGTACTGGAAGAGTGATTGATAGCTTCTTTTTAATGTTAAATATGTAAATATAATCTGAAGATAGTTTATGAGTCAACTTATTATTACAGTGATAGTGTCTGCCAGTGAAACTGGCCAATTCTCTTCTTGCTTTCAGAAGATTCTCTTATATTAATATATATTTATTTGGTTCCTTGCAGTCTCTAGTTATGCAACTTATGATGAAATATTAGGTCTCCTCAAAAGCAGAGAGAAGGATTGTTTGAAAGAGGCGTTTTTATCTTCCTTACCTATAGAGCAAAATGTTTTCATGATGAGTAAGCTACAGAAATAGCGCTAAAGAGTTGCTTCACAGGCTGATAAATTAAGACTGTACATTCCTAAGCAGGTCTGTTGCTTAACCAGTTACATCCGTGTAGGGAAATGCAATGGAAGCTCTAAAAATAGGCATTAGCTTTGGGAGTGTTGCATCTGGTTGAAGAATGGCTGTTGCTGTTGTAGGATGAGGGAGTACAGCTAGCTTTGGAACCTTATCTGATGTGCAGTGTGAAGGTGTAGTTTTCTGCATGTGATGCATTTGGCAAGGGAGTCACCCACTGACCTCTGCTGGCATAAACCAGTTTGTTTCTCAGCTCTTTGCTAGTGCAGCCCTTGCATGGCTAATAGAAGCTACTATGGGGGTTTTAGGAAAAAAAAAAGCTTCTTGCCCTTTTTTAAGATTCTTGGCGTTGAAACTAAATCAATGTGAGTAAAAAGAGCTTCCTCTGTCAAGCTTAAGCTGGCTGGTCTTGTGGGATCCCAACTCCAACACCCATGCAGTGCTGAGCAATATCATAGAAATAACACAACACGAATAACTCAGATGCTACAAGAGAACATGAGTAGTTCTTGCTCCACTTAAGACTGGGACTCGTAGTTGGATGTCCAAAACAAGTGAACAGATGGAAAAACCCACCTGTGCTTTGTAGTGAGAGTTGGCAAATGAAAGGAAACTGAACCCAAAGGTGTAATGGTCAGTGGTAGTGGTAGGAGTCCTAGAATTGCAAGGTAAGGGCAGGATGGCAACGATGCTGTGGCTTGTAAGAAGCTGTGGATATTGAATTTGTATAAAAGCATGTCTGGAAGGTAAAGCTACGATCATGCTACACAAGATCTGCTTGGCATGGGCATTCTACTGACTGGAGTTTAATCTTCTCTAGTGGAAAGGGTGACAGATGGTTATGTTAAAAAAAAAAAAAAATCACACAATATGGTTGGAATGAGGTATGAAGGCACTGCATTGATGTGTGTTTTTTTTTTTTTTGTATTAGCACTACTTCAGAAGGCCTTTTTGGAGCAGAAAAGCTTCCCCATCAGTTGAACTGTAGATCCTGCTGGATTGAACTCTGCTCATCTTCCCCTTGGAGTATATCTTTAGGTAAAACTTGGAAACAAAACGTTGCTTAGATCATGGCTTTGCATTTGGGCTCATGGTTAGCTTTGTATCTATATGTTAATATCGTTGGAGGCAGAGAGAAGGAAGTTGTGTGCTAGGCTGTATGAAGAGGTTCAAGCAGCAGAATCCTGCAGTAAGCACCTTCATATTCTTGTAATTGCATACAGAGGTCCAAAGCTGTACTAGCAGCACTCCTGGTGGCCTTGCCTTGCTTCCTTTTAGTTTGAATTCCCTCATAGGTGCAATATGTTTGTGAGTGTTACATAAACTGGGTGTGCACAGCTGACTGCCACCAGGGGTGGGAACAAGAAGGCTCTGACAAATATGTAATTCAGATATTCTCTGTGAATATATAAGCATGAGCCTGTTTGGAAACAGTTACAATCAGAGTGTACTAAAAATTACCTCTAAACATCTTAGATTTCAGAGATACATTTTCAACTTAATCATATAGGTGAGATCAAACAAGTCCAACCAGTGCCAACCATTTGGTGCAGCTGCATGAAGACTCACCATCTTTAGACATGTTCTGAAGTTCCAGAACTAGAAGCTTAGTTATGTTACCACTCAAAGATGAATGAACATAAGAGAATCATGCAAGAGCTCTTCTCATATAGCTTATTAGCAGAACTTAGCAGTGGGAAAGATCCTATTTCATAGCACTTTTGTGGCACAGGTTTTTTTGTTGTTAGGTGTAGGGGGTGGGGTTGGTTTGGTTTTTGGGTATTTCTTTTTGAGCCTGGTTATAATGTGAACACAACTGATAACAGTGAATCATCAGGGGGAAAAAAAAAAGCCTTTGGAAATAAGCCAGAGTCAAATTCTTTTCTCGTGCGCCATTCAATCTGCTTCCTCTTTAAAAGAAAACTTTCACATTAGCAGAAAAATAAATGCTTAGCCAGAGTTCTTTTTGTGTCCCTTTCAGCAGGGAGAAGGGATGAGTGTGCTGCGCTCAATGCCCACGCTGGCTGCCTCCTGCTGCAGAGAGTTAGCACTCTAAAGGCTTTTTCTTCCCCCTTTATTTCTGGCTTCATTTAATTCTTATGGAAGAAGTTGTCATGTTATAATTTTGGCACTGGAAACAAGCACAGAGTTTTGTTGTGAGGCACTGGCCTGCTTTGGTATGATCCCAGTTTTCTGTAGAAGTAATTCCAACTTTTCAGATGGTTTTCATCAAGACATGCAGACTTCCCTACAGCAAGACTAATTCTCTTTTGCTTCTCGCTTACCTTCCGAGCACAGATTGAAGGCACCTTTCTTCTCACAAGCAGACTATTTCTTAGTCATGATAAGTATGAAGTATATTTTCATAGACTAGGTTCTGCATTATAGCTGGGAAGAAAAGACAGTTGAAAGTGTTGCAAGCCATCATGTGCCACTTTTTCTTACTGTTTTTTCAATTTCCCAGTTTCCAAAAGGTCCAAAATACAATGTCTAGCAACTGTTCCTTTTGTTCTGAGGAAAAGTGACAGATGAGACGAACAGTTCAATAGATATCAGGCTTAGCTAACTTACTAACTAAGCCTGCCTGAAGCTTAGCTTCTGGTTTTCTCTGTACAGAGGTCACACAATACTTTTAACATGCTGGATTCCTTGCCATCTAATGAAGCTGACAACCTTGCTGGAGTGTTCTTGTTTCCTGTCTGCCATGGCTCACTCTGTGATATGCAAGGAGTTGCAAGGGTTTTGTGAAAGGGATTCTCAGATTTATGAGTGACTCAACTATTCCCCATAGTTAGATATACCAATAACCTCTTTCTGTGTTTCAGAATCAGAGCAATGTTCTCCTTGCGTTTGCTTGCTACCTAAACCACATCATCCTTATCAGTGTGGGTACCAATGGGAGTTGAAGAGCAAATGCTAGCTGTCATGATGTACAGACACTGCAGTGAAGCAGCAACAAAGGTAACCTAACGTTAAGGTCCTGTGGAGAGTTAGTTCCCTGTGGGTTACTTGGAGGTGATGTGTAAGGGAGAGAAAGCTGCATGTTGGTGAAAGTCGGTGAGGCTGTTTTGGTGAGAAACCGTTATAAGTTCGTAACCGCACTGTATTTCCATATTTATTCCAGTTAAATTTGGTGGAAGGCAGATCAGAGCTTAACCACAGCAAGGTGATAGTGGGGATAAAATAGAGCTAACAGTCTCAGGGCTTCCCCAGCTTTTCTTAAACTAGACAACAAGCAGAGAAAATACAGCTAATTCGAAACTGTCTATTAAAAATAAAAGAACAGATCCTGTCACTCATACCAATTGCCTTCTGTGACCTTGGGTTTACTATACACCTTTTGCTCTTACCCTGAATGAAAGACTTGCTTAAAAACCGAAGCTGACTGCACAGTGCAGCACTGCTGTTTGGTAACGTAGAAAAATTTACTTGAAGGAAATGCTATTTAAGTAACCCAGGAGCTCTGGAATCAGAGCTATATAGAATGGTACCATATAGCTGGAGGTGCAGAAAATGCTCTCAGATGATGGATATTTCAAGGCTTTTGTCCCGATGCTGAGCTCCTCTGATGTGTATCTTAAGATACTGCCAGTGTGTGCCTTTTCTTACATTTGAAAGAGGTTTATATGTTAAAACCTGCAATTGCTGAAGCAGACATAATTGATGTTGAGAAGTAAAGATAATTTACAGGTTTCCTTTGTACTGTAGGTTCATATTCAGTATGTAGTGTATATTTCTCTTTAGCTCATTTCATATAATCAACTGCATCTAAAAGCAAATGAAACATAAGGCACTACTGTTTGTTCCCAAGTTAGTTCTCTGAGATAAAAATGCTTTGTTTTGTCCTACTAATACAGCCAAAACGTTCTTGTAGCACTGATTTGCAAATAAAGCAGAAGGACCATAGCCTAACCGAGGCTGTTTCCTTGAGGGCTGGGAAAGGGGGACACATCAGCCATTTCCAGACCTGTAGACAAACCCTTTATCTTCACTAATATGCATTCTTCTACTTTTTTGCAATAGATACCTCCAATTTTTGTTTAGCCGTCTGCTCTATGGCAATTGATGCTTCAGAGGGCTGGCTATTTATTACTCACTAGACATATATAGGAATGCAGTAAATTCTTTACAAAATAAAAATCAATACTTACTGACATACCACGTATTGAAGAAAATAATTGTTTATGGCACTCAGCTTAAGCTGTTCTGGTAATCACGTTGAAAAATACAATATTTATTCATTAGATCAAATTTAATGAGGCCTCCTGGCAGTAATTATAAAAATTACTGTAGCAGTAAATTACTAATGAGTTGTGATGTGCTTCCTACCTGTGAGGAAGGACTGGGGGGTTGAAAAACCTGATATCCAGACAACATGAGGGAGGGCGAGATCTGGAGGCTAGAAGTCATGCTCACAGCGGCGCGGAAGGTGTTCACTGCACCTGAATGGCAGGAAGGGGGGGAGAGAAGCTCATGATCAGGAGTTTCACTTTAAGTAGACACTAAACTCTAGGTTCATTTCCAAGCCTCCGTGCATAGGCAGGGGAACAATGTCATCAATGGGGGGAAGAGACTCCTTTGTCATATGTGCATCACCTCATCTACAAAAGCAGCTGGGGTGACCTAATTACTCAGGTAGATCTTAGGCTGGGAACATTTTCTTACTTTCTCGTTGTTACAGAATTTCATGGAAAACACAGCAAAGAGGTGATGTTTTCTTAGTGCCCTCAAATCTTCAGAACAGTCACCTAAGACGCAGAGCTAAGACAAAGGTTGAAATCCCCCACCAGCTTGCTTTGATCTGGGGAGTTTGACCCAGATTTCTTTCTTCTGAGACAAAGCTTTAAGGAATGCAAGGCTTTTGGTAGCAAATCGTCCACAGTCTGAATAGCACCAAGGCATAAAGGTGTAGAAATGGTGCTGCTTCTAGCAAGGCCTGGGTTTCTGCTGAGCACAGGGTGCTGCTGCACTAGGGGAGCACAGCTAGGAAAAGAGTTCTGCAGCAAAAATTAATGCACGAGTGGACTGGCATATAATTACGTTTCTATATGTAGCTTGCAAAGGTGCTGTAGAGGTGATGCGGCCTTCAGGATTGTAAAGCAGCAAATAGGCTGCTTTTGGCAAATGTCTGCTTCAAAAGATTGGTCTCTAGTTCAAACACCCATCCAAAATCAGGTAGAAAAAAAGTCTGAATTTTAATCTTTCATAGCACAGGAACTGTTATTTGTATATAATCTTGAGGCTTGAAGGGGTGGGTGGATAGTCAGCACAACTTCTCTTCCTTATGCTGGTCTGTTGCACAAAAAGGGATGACTGGACATATAGATTCTTTCAATTATGAAGCCAGAGGGGAGAGAAATGTCCCTCTGCCCTTTAGTCACTTCCCAGCCCCCTCAGAGAAGCTGAAATTTGGGTGCTCCATGCAGTGTGTTGCCAGGTTCTGTGCAGAGATTAAGCTTTTGTGAAGCTATGGGTTCCTCTGGCTAAGAGCTGGGCATTGCAGTGCCAGTTCTTGGGACCCTTTGTGGTAATAGCCTTGCATCTTGATAAACGAATGTGCTGGAAAATTCATACAGCTGAGTCTTAAAATTTCTCGGAAGAACTGCAGTGCTTTAGTTAGTTAACATCACCTAGCCTGTTATTAAAATAAGGCAAGGAGATCTTTGGCTTAAATGCAATTACGACAAGCCAGCATCTTGCTGCCAACCAGAAATTAACCTTGTCTAACTGCATCATCAGAAACCTGCAGAGCCTGCTCTGTCTGCACTGTTACATCAGCACGAAAGAGCAAATGCAGTCATGCTGCAGGGAAAAAAAACCTTCATTTTTGGCAGTGAAGGTGATATTGTGACTGCTGGGGTGCTGGGCTCTTTCCCTAGTGCTGTCACATGTCTTGGTCTCTATCTCCCTTTTTAAAGCATGGAAATCCTCCTCGGGCTTTCCCTTGCATTCTGGTCCTGTCTAGAGCAGAAAAAAGTGTGGTTTTTTTATTATTAGCTAAACTGAATTTGGCGATGGACAGATGTTCACTTTGCATACAGCTGTGCTGGCTGGAGATGCATATTCCTGTCTTTCTGGAGCTGTCGTGAGACTAGATTAGTGCTGGTACAAAATAACACTGGTGATCTCCAGATAGAAGACACTTTAGAAATAGAAGGTACTGTGGGCTGAATTTCTGAAAGTGCTGTCAGCCGCAGCCAAAATCAGTGGGAGCTGTGGGCTGAAAATCATGATGCAGCCCTGCTCTGCAATAGTTTACACGAACGTGGTAACTTCTCATGGGTGGCACAAGAATTCAGATCAATCTATTTTAAAAGCTCTCAGGTAAATGCAAAAGGTAGAGCGGTGGAATGATCCTATTTGTTTGTTTGGTGGGGGCTGTGCAATTCTGAGGACTTGGACCCGGAAAGCTACAGGCTTTCACAGGCTGGCTATTGTCTCATGATGCAAAATAGGTTTTTTAGTTGTTATTGTGAATTCTTAGAGAATCCTACAGTAGCAAAATGACAGCAATTTGCCTACACCAATGAAATCAATTTAATAAGTGTGTGGGGAGGAAATGCTGTAGAACTAAACCTAAAAACTAAGTAACAATGATGAAGCTTTTAATAGAGAACGTCTCACAATCTGACATAAGTAGTAAGATTGTTGCTGTGCACTATTACTATAATTAAATTACATTATGCTATTGCACTAAACTAATCCGTCAGTAATACTGTACTTAGCAGTAGGATTTTGTCACATAAACATTATGAGACTTTAAACTTCTGCATTTCATCTTGCAAAGTGCAGGGAAAATACAGAAATTGGAACAGCAGAATGTAACATGAAAAGCTATGGCAGTGGGAAGAGGCCAGCTGGTTCAACGTGCCCATCCTTTTAAAGCAGGTAAGCTAAGAGTGTTAGAATACATTTACTAAAAGAGTAGAAAATGAGATGTGCGTGAGAGGTGTCTGTTAATACTTAGAAAATATTAGGTGCCAATCTAAATGTTATTTGTCAGGTTTTTGTGATCTTCAGAACGTGTAAGGTTAAATACAGCTGCTGAAAGTACACTGTTAAGAAAAACATGCAAATAACTGACATGAAGCTGCAATCTTTTCTCTGAGCAGAGACAGAGAAAGGAGGCTGCAGATCACATAGGCTCTGATCAGTGAAACAGGGCGGCTGATCAGGGGATGCAGTCTTCAGAGCAACGTTAGCTCTGGCAGACCCAGGAGAACAGTATTTTTCAAACTGAAGACTTTACTCCCATCGTAACAGATCAAAGCATCATTCAGATGAGCAGATCCCATCCTCTCTCAGCCTGGTAAGCTGCCGAATGTTTATTTTGATGCTAGATCTCTTCCAAAAGGGTTGCTGCAGCATTCATCCACATCGTGTCATATGGCCCTTTCTCACTTTAGGAAGATAGAGACAGTCTTACCTGTTCCTTTTTATTAACAAGAACAAGCAATTACTGGATTTTAACAAAAATCATTGAGAGAAAAATGAGCAGACTTCTGCCCCTGTGCTTACATCTTTTATGCGCAGCAGAAAAACGCATACTATAAACATATGCCACTATACTATACCACCGAGACATTTGCTGTACTTTCTCTTTTTGCCACTGCCTCTAGGTATACGCTGTACCATCTTGGTGTGCAGTGCTTGCAGTCTAATTGTGCATGCAATATCCACGCTAAATGAACAGCGCGGCAGTGGAATGGCTATGCTATTCATTAAGGATTCAGAATTTGTGCAGAGGTCCATTCTAGCTCCTGGGGGTAGGAGAAGGATGAAAGCGTGATCCGTTATTAAGCCTTGTGAGAGTGTCACCCCTTGCCTCTGGCAGGCTCAGGAGTGGGACTTAGCATCTACGGGGCGGTTACCAGCCGTAATATATATTTACGCCGTGTCCATCGTGTATAAGAATGCTCTTAGTAAAACTTAGTCTAGGCTGTAATAATACTTTGCACTTCTTTGTTGCCTTTCATCCGAGGATTTCATTGTGCCTTTAAAAGCTTTCATTAACTAAAACTCACAACCCCATTGTGCGGTAACTGTGCATTAACACCTCCACTATATGTAAAATACAGTGCAGAAAGCGGGAACCGGTGTAAGTGATTTGAAAAGCTGGAAAGAATGGGGGGGGAAAACAGAATTGATTATTGCCACATCTATGTGCTAGCCCTGTGCTTTCCATCTAAAATGTCTCAGCCTTGGATTGATGCTGTAACTGTACTTTGCTGCATTTTTAAATGCTGATGAGTGCCAAATTTATCATTGTTTCAAAAATCTCAAGATATTCGTTTCCAGGTTCATTTATTATCCTTTGATAACAGGATGCAGACGCAGCAATGAGTGTGCTGTAATTGCCTGCAGAGCTAGGTGTGCGGTTTTGCTATTGTTAAGCTGCAGGGTCTTGTTTCCCCAGGATGCGTATGATTTCTGAATGCCAGTTACATACGTTCCCGAGAAGAGAATGTGCTCCTGAAGCTACAATGTCCTTCGTGCATAGCCTCCGATCCTCTACAAAGCTTACATTTCACAGGATTCAATGGTATTGGTTCTTTTGGGATCAATGAAAAACTCACCACCCATCTCCAGTATCTCTGAATTACAGAGCAGAACCAGATCAAACGCAGAAGAGTTCCCTCATTTATCCTTCCTCTGTCATACATCAGAGTGTGTGCTGCATTCATTTCGTGTAGGCGGGCTGGCGTCTAATGTACTCTGTGAACATATTTATAGAGGATTAACCTGTGTCAGGTATTCCTAAAAACTGATTTCGTTAAAGTACAAATTTTATTCTACTTGTCTCAAACACAGAAATCATCCTTGCCTGGCTTTGATATTGGTCATTTTTTTTTGCTGGGGTGTGACACACTGAGCGTTATCAGTAGCCCTGCTATGTGTGACAGCTTTTTTCCCCCCAGCCGACGCGTCCTGGCACATTGTATGATCTGTGCCTGAGGATGTCAGCCCACAGTGAACGCACTCTAATAGAATGTACCGTGTAGCGAATGCCGAAACACTGCGGCTCCGGCCTTCAAAGTGCTTAGCAGCAAACTGCAAGTAGAAGGTGGGGAATGGCAGCTGCCAGGGAGGACCTGGAGGCACAGTGTGCCTGGGGATGCTGTGTGTGTGCACACTGACCCAGCGCCTGCTGTTCCAGGACCCATCCAGCCATGGAAAGCTACAGGAACACAGACAACTGCAGCCCTCCTTTCTTCCCCAAGTCAATAATACATTTTAAAATATTTACTTTGGCACAGGCAACATCTAAACATTTATCTCATGTAGGTGAAGGATTAAAAGGAAATACAAAAGGATAGCTTAGCAGTGGAAAATTCTGACCCTCATCTGCAATTTGTGAGGAAAGCTCCAAAACGCTAATGGCAACTTGAGGAGTTGCCAGCTAGGAACTTGGGCTAGAACTGAGGAAGGGCAGACTTCTGATTAGGGGCAATTTACTGAAGATCAGAGCTGCAGAGAAAATGACCTGAGCAAGCAGTGGCAAACCTATTACTTGGATGTGTGACAGCAAGATTTAAGGTTTCTTCTCACCTGGATTTTTGGCCTGGCATTCTGGGTTTTGTTGTGTTTTTTATTTTGTTTAAATTTGTATCATCCCATACTGGGATAGAAATTGTATGACAAGGCTTATAGAGCTTTCTTTTCAGTAGCTAATGTCTTCTAGTTGAAATGAATGGTGGGAGTTGACTTAATCAGATAAGTGGCAAATATTGCCTTTGAATTCAAGGGGTTCAGCCTGTTCTGAATGCTGTTCTTGATATTTGATGGTTTGTTGTTGTTTTCTTCAATAACTTGTGTCAAATATTATTTGTTTTCCCATCAGTCCATCTTATCTGGATGTAAGAAAACACAAAAATCAGTTTGGGGGGGGGGGGAGAAGGATTATGCCCAGCAGCCCATCAAGCAGTTTATTTTTTGGTTCATTCTCTTCCCCTTTGTTCAAATACCAACTCTGAAGCTTGCAAATGTTTCTTCTTGCCAAGACAGTGGTACTTTTGCCCCAGCACACATTCATGTTTTTTTTTTCCCCCTTTTCGTGTGTTTTGAGTGCATCTGAACAACAAATTCCCCTATTTAATAAGCAACTTCCTCATGTTAAGTTTTTCCTTACCGAAGAGTCTTCTCTTGATTTTAGCAATGCTCTGCACTTGTATTTGTAGATTAAGCACTGACAAGTGTACAGCAGCAAATGCAGTAGTACTGCATGTTTGTGGGCCTTTCTCAGCCCCTCTGCAGCACGAGCCCATGCATCTCAAGGCGCCCTGGCAGCAGTTGCTCATCAAGAAGTATCCAGCAAGAGGGCAAGTGGGTATTCACAAGATGAGAGTGGCACTTTCCTGAGAAATCTGACCCCTTTTCTGCTGTCCAACAGACATTAGGCTTATGGTACTCTGAGAAAATATCATGTATGTTACATCCATTTCATACTTCTCCCTGAAACCTAGATCATTTCAAGTTATACAATAGCAAAATAATTTGCTACCCATTTTCTGACCAATTTAAGAAGCTTTCTTTAAAAGGAAACTGGCTTATCAGAGATGACTGGTGGATGTGGACAGGGGGATGTGTGTGTGCATCTTGAGCTCCTTTGTTCTCTTGGTTAGCTTTGGTTGTTAAGACAACTGTTTTGGTAATTTCTTGGCTGGCTTTGCAAGGAAAAAAATCTTGGTCTTTGCTGCTTGTGGAAGAGAGAATGTCATAATATTGCTCTCTCACTTGACTGACAGGCACCTCTGCCGAACACACAGCGTGTTTCATCTCGGAGCACTCGATGAATATCCTTCCTCCCCCCTCCCCAGACCAGCCCACCTCTACTCGCTATGCTCCTTGCTTTTTCTACCAGGATTGCAATCTCTGCCTTTTGTTCCTTCTTCTCGGCAGTTAATACCTCCCCACCTTACAAGTCAGTGGTGGATTCTGTCAGTTAAAAAACCCAAATAACAAACCCTCTTACCCTGAAGGCCTTCTCCTTTCATGTGTGCATTTTCCTAGCCTGCAAGGGAGTTGGTGCCATAACCCTGAGCTTTCATGGAATAGTTTCTAAGCCTGTATCTATGCATTATGAATATATTCCAGAGGGAGAATGAGCATCCCCTGTTCTGGCAGCTCATGCGTTGCATGACTTCCTGCCCTTCCCCTCTCCCCCACTGCTTACAACCTTGGCACTTCTTCCCCTCTGCATGTAATGTCTCTCTTCAAATCCTCCAGCACTGTGCCATCACCTCAGCCTGCTCCAGCCATTGCCTGGCAATGCAGCAACAGCACAAAACCTAACAGATCTGCCTCTGTTAAGATACCCCACTGTTGTGCTTTTGCAGGTTTCCAAAAGCTGGATGACCTGTGATACAGGATTCCCATCCTTCTCTTCCATCTGCGCTCTTCTTCTGTGTTCATTTCAGAAACCTGGAGAACGATCCTGAAGGCAAACTGAAGATCTGATGTTATGAGGTGATCTGACATTGCATCCTTCATTTAATCACTCACTTGTGCTATTTCTGACACATTTTTTGAGCCCACAGTGCTTGAACTGTGCATGCATTTAGATTTTTTTTCCCCTTCACCTCTTCACTCCTTTGCCTTACTTTGAAATGGCATCTGCTTAAAAATCCAAGGCTTGTCTCTGATGTCTCAGCCAGGGGTATGCCAAATAGGTATATAAGAGACAGGGAGGGAAGGCTGTTAAAAGTGGCTGAGGCCACCTCGTGCTTTGCAGTCTGTGTAGCAGGGTGGTATAGAGAGGACATCCTACACTGTGGGAAGCTCACGGCTCCTGTTACTGACAACTATTTCTTCTGTCATTTTAAGTGGACAGTAATCCAAATTTTGCTTTTTTTTTTTTCCTTTCATTCCCCAGGCCCACAGGATGGGTGGTCAAACAGAGCTGGCCTGTCCCCTGCCCGTGTCTGTGTGTGACCTGGTGCTGGCAGCAGACTTCCTGCCCGCCTGCTCCCTTGTCCCTCCCCATCTGCCTCCCATCCCAGTAAGGAGGCTGTCTCAGAGGCCAGCTGCAGAGCACAACATCTCCTGGCAATGTTTTTGCTCCCTAGTGACTCACTGCATTTTGTACATGATGGCACAGGATAATCTGTCACCTCAAATCCTACTAGTTCTGCAAGATGGCGTTTATGCAATCAGTGGGTACTTTCACCCTCTCTCTTCCAAACAGGGATATAAGGTCCAGCTTGACTCCCCCATACATTTTGTTTTTAGAGAAAGCAGCTGTGTTGTCCTTCATGAAAACAGCTCGTAATTTAGCATTACTGCATTATATTCCCTTGGCAACGCTTTCTGTCTTCAGGACATACATTTATCACAGACATCACAGGATCTCTATGGTGCTTTATTTTTCTATCAAGGGAAGCTAAAAGAGCATTTCGTTCCATAAAGCTTTGATTGATCCTTTCCGCAACATACCTCTGGTACTTCTCACAGTGTCTCTTCCTGCCAAATAGGATTTCTTCCTCCTTTCTTGATCTTGCACAAGTCTGAGCTGATCTCCACAGTATGAGCTTGCTCTGCCTTCTAGCAGTACCCATCTTTGTGCTAAGCAGAACAACTTCTTCAGTCAGCTCTTCAGCCCTGGTAAGCTCCAGCAGCCAGTGGCTCTTAGCCTTACCCAGAAGCTCCCAAGGTGAGCTGAATCAGTAATTTGCTGGTGATGGATGGCTTTTCAGTTTGTTCTTTAACTTTTGGTATTACAAGGCAGCTGCCAAGAGTAGACAGATGGGCACATAATAAATTAAGTTCCTGATGAACAGAATATGAATACCCTGTTACTTGCTGTAAAACTTCTCTTTGTTCCTACTGCAGGCTGCACTGTTGATGGTTCTTCTGCTGGTGCCCACTCCTGAGGTTCCAAGCTTAGCCTACTGAGTAGGAGATACAACATGCTGCCATGCTTGCCAAACCTATTTGATCAGCACGCACAGCTCGAGGAAAAAGCAAGCAAGGAAGAAGCAGGAATGCAAATTTTAGAGAATTCTTTCAAACTCTGCAATAATTGGTGAGGTAAATGCAAGGCTTTTTCTGCTTTTCAAAGCAATGGTATATATATCAGTTTATGATATTATATAAAGGTATGATATAAAGGTATAATATCAGTTTATGATATAAAGCTATTCTGGGTTAAGCAAGACAGTAAGGTATTTGCCAAAAAAAAAAAATCTTTAGTTTCTGTTCTATTTTTTATGATGGACAAGAAGTGCCATCCATACTGATTGACTGTTGGCATGCGACTTACCACTGAGCAACTGTATGTTGATGGATAAGCCAGTCTCATCCAAGTGTCAGGAAGATTATAAAAAAAAAAAAAGAGCTGTCTGTAGTTGCTCCATCTCTGAGGAGATTGCCAACTCACCCTAACAAAAGAAAACATTAGTGTGCTATTTGCGTCTCACAAAGAGACTGTGATAAGATGACATGATAAATGATAGAGGGCTTTTTTTTTCTCCAGTAAAAACACATAAGGTAGCTAAATTGTCAAGTGTAAAGTATATCTTGGCTCTTGCAACTGGCATGAGTCATTTATTTTTTAAAAGGGGGAAACGGTCAGAAAAGCAAGAGTGTGGCTCTGGGCTTTCTGTATTTCTTAATACCACTCTAATTGCATTAAGAAATTATATGATATAGTAATTGATATACACATGCACAGAAGAACCCACCTACGCATATGTTCAAGGAGAAAATGATCAAGGGCCAAATTACTGACTTGCTTTTAGATATCCCACAGAAAATTGTGCACGCAATCAAGTGACCATTCTGCTGCCTTGCCTGCACTAATGGCCATTTGAGTGCCTCTGTTTTATTACTCTGAATTAAAGATCCAAAGGAAGGTAATTTTAGGTGGCAAAAAAGGAGGTACCTCCAAAAAAAAAAAAAATAGCCCTTCAAAAAAATATCTTATTTTCTGTGCCTAGTCTGGAATCTCATGCGTTAACCACAGCTATGCGTGCATGTGGTGTGATTGTCTGTGCAAATCACCAGTGATGTGTAGGAAGCTGTTTGCCCAATTTCATGATTGGAATGTATGTTAAATTATAGTACAGCAGTTTGAGATTTGGCTGTTTGAGATTGCTAGATACTGTGGAAATTTGGCCCTGCATGAGTACAAACTCGTGCTGTACATGGCAGCAGAGAGCATCCCCATCTTACCTCCTGCTCTGCGTTGAAACACCAGAGCAACAGAATGACTGAGGGCCTTGTTTTTTGCTTCCAAAGTTCTAGAGAAAGAAAGTTTCAATCTCCTAAGCACTTTCACAGTAACTTTATTAATACAAATTAAACCATCTGACACACGGAGACAAGTTATATGTTTGGAGGAGGGAATTTATAAAAACACATCTTAATTCAATGAAATAAGAAATGCCATGAGACGAGTAAAGCAAAGCACACGCATCTTCAGACACAAATTAAATTCTTGAAGAAAATGCTTTACCTGATATATTAGCAGTTCCAGTCTTGTATTCTTGCAGACAGATTGGTTTATTTCAGGTAACATTCTGCTGCTGCCTCGGTAAAATATCTGTTGTTACTACCTCCTTAATGTTTTTTTTTCATTACATCAGTTAGGTCGCTCTCACCTTGAGGAAGGATCGATTGTGCACCCAGTTCTGTGCTGATGGGATGTTTAAACTTTGTGCATCTTCATGCAGCGTAAGTAGTTTCTACTGCCTTCATGTCACAGTGTGAGAGAGATGGAGGAGTGGGAGACCTCTGTGTGGGAGAAGCAAATACTGCATTGTAGTTTGCAAAAAGTGGCATTTTGCAACCTGACAAAGGACACTCGGTGGCTCAGCTCTGTTAATGCATTGTAACACGCCAGCAAGAGTTTTTCTGTGCAGTGTAAAATACCGTGTGTGTTTATGTCTCACGCATGCTAGAGATCATTTTCCCACATTATAAATTTTGAATTGAAATCACTGTAAAAAGAAAACAAAACTAAACAGGTATGAAAGTATCTAATTCAGTTGAAATCTGTGGCCACAGATGCAGACAGACAAACCCCATAAAACCAGAGATTTCGTACCATCTTGTGACAAGCGTGCCGCCTGCTCTGTGTTGTGACTGACCTTGTCTTCCTCAGCTTGGGAGACTCCTTCCCAGTGACCAAGTATCTGAATTGCAGTCTAATAGCGTATGGAGCAGGTTGTCTGCAGTTATTACTGCAGAAGCAATCTCCGCGTTGGGGTGTGGGCCGTAACGGCTGGGGCTTTGGGGAGGCAGCTTTTCATCCCTGTTCTTACGGCAACCTTTGCAATCCAGGTTTGAAAAGGCTGCAAACCCAGAAGCGAGCACTGACTTCCTATCAACCTGTCAAAGAAATAATAAAAACCCTATCACCGCGACACCAGTGGCAGTCCTCACCAGGCAGAATAGCAACCTGCTTAGGCATAAATCAGACTGTTCTGTTACGGAGTCGTTGCTGAGAACAAGACTTTTATATCACTCTGATATCCATAGAAATTAATCTAATTTGTTCCCCGTTTTAATTAACCTCTGTATGTCACACCCAAATTCCGATGCTTGCAAGAAAAAGAATTTCCTAATAATCAGATTATTCTTCAGTCAGAAAATAGCCGAGAGAGGATTTTAATTCAAAAATAAAGAGACAGAAATGTTTTAAAAGAAAAATGTTATTTCTTCCAAATTACCGAGTGCTGCTCTCTGGTGTAACATTATTATTCTGTGTAGCAATTTATTAAATGAAGCAATTTATGGTAGCATCTCTGCAAAATGCCGTCCTTTATTGAAATGAAAGCGAGTAATAGCATAAGGACCGTAGAATAAAAAGGCAGAATATCATCTTTTAGACTATTACAAAAATATACACATTGTCTATTTGATGATCAATATGCTACCGTAAAATAAAATGGAGCTGTGGTATCATCATCATAATTTCTATTTCAAATGGTTTGCCGAGAGCCAAACTGTGCCTTTTATGGAGAAGAATGACAAATGCTTTAATTCAATATCACACGCACGTGTATATGCGAGCTGAAATTCTGTTGCAGCTCAGAGCCGTGAGGCAAATATTTTAGGATCATTGTGAGTTTAAAAACAACAGACATGTGGGAGTGCTTCCATTTATTTACACTTGTACTGACTTAAGATTCAAAATGTTATTTGATGCTTTTAAAGCGCTGCTGTGGGATGTTAAATTACTGCTGTGTTCTTGCTGCTCTGAGATACCTTTCAACCTGCCAAATGCACGAGGATGATGATGATAATAATAATAACAGCGGCAGCACAGGGATCTTTAAAATCACGCGGGGCTCCTTCCTGTAAGATAAACACCATTTTCACAACCCCCCCATTTTATGATTCAGCATTTCTGATGCAACAAAGTGAAATAATGAAAGTAAAATAACAACAGGTTTGTGCGGGATGGGAAGGGGAAAAGGAGTGCGTGCATTGTTACAATTTTTGCAGAAACTGGGGGGGAAGGAAAAAAAAAAAAAGCTTTTATAAAAAGCACCCTCCCCCCCCAACACAGGGAAAATTCCTCCTCTTGTTTTTATTATTCACCACACTTCCTTCTTTTATGCTTCTTTCTGATCTCGCTCTTTTGTTCCTTTTCCCTCCTCAGATGCTTCTCCTCTGCTCAGCGGGGGCTCCGGCAGCTGGGGATGCAGGACGTGGGGCTGGCGGCAGGTGAGCTGTTGCAGGCACTGGCGGCTGAGGGCAGGCGGGTGGTTGCCCACCGGTGCAGCTGGTGGCCAAGCAGTGCAGGGCCTTCCTTCCCACCTGACTCCCTCAAGGACAGGGTGGGTACCAGGCGCCCGCGTGGTATTGCGGCGTTCTGCACCTGCCTTGCTCAGGGCTGGGGGAGAGAGGGAGGAGGGACAGATGGGAGAGGAGGAGGTGGGATGGCAGATGTGTCTTCTGGTGGGGATGGGGCTGTCAGGCACCCGCGGGCCGCACAGAAGGATGCGTGTGCTGGCTGCTGCTGACCCTGCCTCCCAGCCCCATCCAGTGTAATTCTGAATGCAGGCATGTGGCAGTGGTAGCCACGAATGGCCCCGCGGGGCTGGGAAGGAGAGGGCTGTTTTGCCTCGTTTTTCTTGTTTTTACCAAAGTAGTTTTATCGCTTGTGGGCACTCAGTCGGTGCCGCAGCCGTGCTGGCAGCATCACACAGTGTCTCAGTGCTTTGAGGGGAGATCAGAGGTCACTGCTGCAGTGCATTAGGGGCTGATTTAGTGAATAGCTAAATGCGTTTAAAATGTAATTTCCCAAAGAAGGTGGTGTAGCTGGGGCCACGCAAATGAGTAGGAGCACGGGCTGCTCGATGCCCCGCTGTGTTCTGCAGGCACACAGCCCGGCTCCAGGCACGGACACGGGCTGCTGCGGCCACCTCTGGCACCACGAATCTGTGGCTTCTCTGGGCTGGTTCCTGCCCGCGCCACACCTGTGTCTTTCGGACGAGAAGTGCCGGTTGGGAGAAAATGGCGTTTGCTGGCATTGCTCCAACAACGTGTCCCAGCACTGGGGGAACAACCAGGGATCCCACTGCTGCCAGACCAGGAGGGGCGAGCAAAAGCCCCGCTTGAAGGTTTCCCTGCGGCACTCGGGTAGTGGGCGGCGCTGGCCGGGACGAGCAGGGCTCCTGCGGAGCTCCCGGGGCTCCCCGCCGTGCTCCCCCGCGGGACAGCCCAGCCGCCCTCGGGCCGGCTCGCTGCCCAGGCCGGGCGGCGCCCGCCTCGGCCCGTGACGCCGGCAGGGGGCGCTCTGGCTCCGGGAACGCGCTGCCGCCGCCGCTCGGGCCGCGTCCGCCACGGGCCTGGGGCGGCCGTGCCCCCCTCCGGCGGACGGGGACGGGACGGGGCGGGAGGCGCGGCTGCCCCGGCGGTACGGTGGTGCGGAACTGGGCTGAGGGAGCGGCCGGCAGAAGTTGGTGACAAAGGTGCCGTGCCCGTGCTCGCAGCCGGCGGGTTTCTTTGTGCGCTTAGCAGCGCGTCCCGGCGCCGTCCTCGCTGAGCGCGATCGGCGGGCTGTTCTGTCCTGTGTGCGTCGCTTAGAGAATTTATTCTATTGAAGAGGAAAAGCCTTCCTAATTTTGGCAGAGCTTTTCCGAACGTGGTGTTGAAATGGCAAGCGAAAAACAATTTCTTTTTTGGTAATTGGTGAGTTTCTTAACATTCTGGTCGGTGCAGCACAGATATGTGCTCTAAAGAGCCCCTGTTCTTTCGTCTTCGCTGTGACCTCACCTGTCATCACCGCTTCCTCCACCCATGCGTATGTGTATCTTTAAGGCTCAGTAACAAAAATGGTTTTTATTAAAAGCCTTCCAAAACAAAGGTTAAAGAGGACAGAGGAAGATGTAAAAGCCCAGCAGGCAGTGCATTCCTCCCTCGGTGAGATGATCCAGATATATGGGACCAGCCCCTCGCACAGCGAATTGAGCACCGTGACCCCATGGTTCCCCCACTGGGTCCCTGCCAGGGCACCCTCAGACCGTGTGAGCATTCCAGGGGCACAGCAGCACAGTCTTGCATTGCAGGAAAGATCCAATTAAAACCAGGCTAACCCCAAATAAAGCCTTATTCTGTACTATAGTAATTATCTGTGATGACTGTAAATTCTTTGTTTCCTGTGCACAGAAACCTGCTTTTAACCAGAAGCTGTCTTTGGGCTTTAGAACTAAAAGAACTGTTTTCTCGGTGGTTTTTTTGATTGTTTGTTTTTTGTTGTTGTTGTTTGTTTTGTTGTGTTTTTTTTTTTCTTTCACTCTAGGACATGCAGACCTTTAGGAAATGGAATGCATTCTGCTTTGTCATCCTGCTGCTGGCTTCACTGTTTTGAGTGGCTTTGCGGTGAGAAGTTTTAATAATCACGTTTTTTTCAAGTTTTATTCCTCTGCTGTGTTACTGGCCAAAGATCCACTGCAGCACGGTGGTCAGGCAGCACTTCAGGCAGCAGCTTCTCAGCTAGGGCTGCAGAATGCCCTCCAGAGCGAGATGTTGTTCAGGAGAAGGGGCAGCTCCCTGCACTTGGACCGATCACACGGTGCCTTCTTTCAGTGGGCTCCTGCAGTAATTTCTGTAATGTGCCAAACCGCTTTGCTGCAAAATAAATATTCAGAGATAGGGAGGGAGGAAGGGGAGAAGGGAGGAAAAAATGGGCTTCCCAGTGAGCTATTGAT
This sequence comes from Phasianus colchicus, assembly GCF_987193195.1. Classification (NCBI taxonomy): domain Eukaryota; kingdom Metazoa; phylum Chordata; class Aves; order Galliformes; family Phasianidae; genus Phasianus; species Phasianus colchicus. Next base: position 20,025,307 of record NC_143442.1, read on the forward strand.
TTGAAATACGAAACATTTTATTGATACAAGAAAACCCAGCCATAAGGAAGCGGTTTGATATTGCACAAAATTTGAAAAAAATCATGTGCATCTGTTTAGCACAATATACTGCATAATGACAGCAATCTTCCCTGTTTGTATCTACTCATCTGATTATACAGCGTAACAATTCTTTTTGTTACACATTTATTTACTGAAGGATTTTTTTTAATGGGTAATAAATTAGTAAATCAAATATCATCTGCTTGGGAAAATACGTTAGCGGAGTCCCTGTGCAGAAGATAGCTGCAATTCATATTTTATGTGAGATGCGGTGCTCCTCACATAAACAGCCCTCACTATGAAGTTATGTGCTTCTCTTGTGGAGAAGACAAAAGAAGTTTTAAATCGCTATTTAGGACTCTTTCATCTAGGCACATATTATTTTGAAAAGCTTCGGTTTTTAACACTGCAATGCAGCACTGATGTAATGAAGAGCTTTGACTTACTTGAAGTATAACCCAGTGGCCTTCTTTTGATGCTTTTTCCATAGCTATTTCTGCTGCTGCTTCCTGTCCTTGACCCAATGATACATTGTGAACTTCTCCCCAGTCGATGGTAAATTCAAACTTGTTCCCTAAACAGAACAATATACTGTACTACTTCCAGCCAGATAATGAAGTGTTCCAACAAGCACGTATTCTACACGCCGTGTGTAAGTGGTATGCAGCACGTGAGACACTAAAGTTTAAAAAAAAAAAAAAAAAAACCTCAAAAACATAGTTTCAATAAACCAGCAGAGCTAGGACATTGAATCCCTTTCTGGCTGGGCGTTCTGTATCAGCAAAATGCTGCTGTATCTGAAGAGCAATCCAAAAGTGGAGCAATTGATTCTTGCTAACGTGTCCCTACCTATAGCCTAGATAAATATTTCAATGCATGCAGAAATGCATATGCTGTAAATGTACGGCTGATTAATCTGAAGAGAAAATGAGATCAGTGTCTCACTGAGGTTACAGAGCATACAGGGAGTAAACAAAGTCCTTAGGCTGACACAAAGAGGTGGTTTGCTACAAGGAGGTGTAGCAGGTTCTCAGCTTGTCTAGCAGTAGGGTCAAATCTGTTGCTCGAGCGCACTTATGCAAGGTGGATAGCTTGCTCTAGCAAAATGGAGAAGAGCAGACAGCTACCTCTTGTTTCAGAAAGCAGGCAGCATTCTCCCCAGCAGCTGTCGGAGTCAAGCACTGCAACTTTCATCAGATAGTGTGCGTTCCAGCTGTAACACCGTCTGTGCATTAACATGTGACAGCACTCAGTGGTAATGGAAAGGCCTCTCTCATTTCTCTGCTTGTGGTAGTTAGAATAAAGACCAGAAGTACTAAGCGCTACTATGTAATTTGGTAGAAATTTCTCTAATGGGCAAAGCTGTGTTTTCTTATGATTGTTAGGAATAGGGTCTGATATCATGGTTCATAGTCGACACGGGGACCAGATCAGGAGATGCATTGCCAGGGAGCATCACTGCCCTCTTGGAAAGTTTTTGCCGATGCTGCCTTATCTCTCTTTGTGCAATATGCTCCAAACTACATTTGGACAAAAACCTCATAAATTAAGAAATACAGTTGACAGAGCCTCAGGGAAAGCAACAGGTAAGGTGTAAGACCTACCTCTGGGGCATGATATTTTATCATGACTGACTAACACTTGGTGAGCTGGCAGCCCCAGCCGTGCCAGCCCTTCGGCTGTCTCATGTCATTGTCAGGTACAGGAATGAACTTTCTGCTTTTCATTCTTCCAGAAATTTCTCTTTTCAGGACATATTGTAACCACAGTGCTCCTGCTGCTTCTTTCTAGGAGCCTTCAGTATGTCTGTCCGAGTCACAACATTTATTCCTTGTTATCTGCAGTTGAAGAATTAATACATAGAGCCAGCACATTTCAGTATGAGCATATGGATTCTGAAAATGAGTATAAGCACAGGTCCTGATTTTTTTAAAAACGCTGTGTAGGATCTTCATTATAGTGATGGCTCAGTGGCTGAAGGCATGCTGCACGCTAATTTCTCTCCATGCAGAGTGAGAAAATCAGCTAGCTGATGAAATAGTGGTCAACGTCAATTTAGAGAGTTTATTAAACATTCACTTCTTTTTTTTTTCTAACTAAATGCATTAGGACAGAATAGCCATGAAATTAATGGAAATAAATTTAATACTTTACTTATCTGTGTTTATTTTTGCCAAAGCTTTGGATTTTAGTTGTAGCTGATGTCCTTTTTTAATTCCCAGATGATCAATGTGCAAAGACCAATTAATTGAACCTCCACCAACATAGGGAGAAATTCTGAATGTGAGGGTCTTCTTGAAATATCTATTTTCACAAATTAAGTGTAGATTTTTGTGTATAAGCTTTTACTATGCCAACGAGACAGGAACCAGTAAATTGTATTCGAAAAGGATATTAACGCAGTATTCCAAGGTTAACTGAACTCAAATTTCTCTAGATGCAGAGTAGTTCCTATTAAGAAATTTTCAGGTCAAAGATACGTGGTGAAAAACTTAAAAATTTAGAAGACTGTAACAGCCAGATGTAAATTTTCCATTGTTGTAGAAAACAAAAAGGGAGCTCTGCACCATTATTTGCTGTGTTGTAGAGGGTTGTACTGTTAGTTGATATTTAATCCAAAAGTGCATTCAGCTATATACTGGAAGCGACCACAGAGTTATAAGCCATCAGAGCAGCAAAAGATAGGAGAGAAATAAACTATTGACTGCAATTGCCCCTTTGAAAAAGAACAGGAATATTGAGAGGGGAGAAAAGGAGTTTCCTTGTCTCTGGTGATTTATTATTCTCTGGGAACAGGTAAACCAACCCTGGCTCATGAAGATACTTTAGAATAGGAAATGTTTTGCCTTTGAAATGCACGAGATTACATGTCATTTCAAATAGTGTTCATGGCGAAGATACCCCTGGGACCACCTTACAAGAGCTTGATTTCTTGCCTGCAAATTAGTCAGTTCAAAACATTTCTCCTCTCATCTCTGCCTTCAGCTCTTAATACCATGCACATACTCTTTGTAAAATGGAGGATAGGAATGAAAAGACCCTGAATACAAAAGTACAATTAAAAAAAAATAAAAATAGAAGACTATAAAGGCAAGAACACATCGCATTTCAGAGGACAAGGAAAAGAATAAAATTTTGTTGCATTTTTGGAGGCATTTCAATAACCCCTCCTTTTTCAGTTGCAGCAGGGTCTCATTGAAACAGCGATGTTTTCCAAGTGGCAGATAGACAATAGCATCTAAATTATTTTTAAGAAAGCACTCATAGCAGAAGAGCACACACTACTACTAAATCCATCTTAGAGGAGAAGGGTGGAGGAAAAGGAAAGGTCGACAAATGCTTCACGTTCTTTGTGTAATGCTTAACTGACATTTTCCAACTCCCTTAGCTGGCTTTTATTTTATTTTTTTTTAGGATTCCTGGTAAAATGCAGCAAAGGATTTAAGGTTATCATCTGTCTCTCCCTAACTTCTGACATATCTTTATAACAAGAAAGAGTCACAGCCAACTGTAACAGGAGGGCAACACAATGAATCCTGGTAAGATGGGGAAGGGGGGAGGTTCAACTTTGCTGCCCCTTTGCCCCTGTTCCTTCCTTACAGAAGTGCCATCTGTTCCAAGCCCTAGCACACATGTATCTTATTCTCATTCAGTAATAACTAACACAGGAAAAAGATTATCAAGTGATCTAAAGCACTAACAGCATGAGCAATTCTTCCCCATCCAGCATGTTTTATTTGCACCTCCAAGATCTGCAGATAAAATGGATATGAGCAAGTGCCTTAATTGCCTGGTATTATTCTGCTCCCTGATAGAGGAGCGTATGGACAAGGTGTGGAACATGACCAAAGGAAATTTAGGTGCTGGGTTCAGAAAGAAAATCTAATGAGAGGAAGGATGTTTAGATACTCCAAACTAAATTCAGTAAACCAGTCTCTATTACTTGGTGTTGTAATATATCATCAAAATAATGCAAAATCAAGTGTGCTGTGTAAGGCTAGATAGTCAGTATTAAAGTATAATGCATCTTGTGCTTCATAGTCAAATTTACTGTATTCTCCAACTTAAAGCCCAACATTAACCTCCTCCCCCAACACCTTCTAGTCCTGCAAATTCAGTTGGAGATCCAAAGAAACAGTGAAAACTTCTTTTCTTCCTAACTCCCTGCAGGTGCCAAAGAAGCTGTGGATCCCTCCGTTACGCTCAGTTATGCCTGGTTTATTACTGGTGAAGGTAACGGGGTGCAGTAGCAGACATCGGTGAAGGAAAAGCAGCTACAATGCAATGTTTGCAAAGCAAGGTAATGATTAACCACTATGTTCATTGTCTCAGCTCTTTCACCATTTCAGTGGTATTTTCTCTTGATTTCTATACTCCATCATTTTATGTTTCTCATTTTTTTTCATCTACTTATCTTCTTCTCCTTTCCTGGTGCTGCCTACCCACCATGTTACTTAAAGTGCTTTCATCACCAGAACTTGTTGTCAGATCCCAGCTTGCTCCCCAGGGACTAGGGGAGGACCTCAAGCATGGGAGAAGTATGGACTGTTACAGTGTAAATAAACGCAGAAAAATGGTTTAAGAGGACAGAGTCAAGAAAATGGCTAGCAAGTAGCTTGTGTTTCAGACTAGATTTTTTTGTGCTAGTCATGCATTCCTCAAGATGTATCTGAAGTCTGGAGCAGATCTGTCTGGCAAACCTACTGATGTCTACACTGTCAAAATACAAAAGACAACATTTCATTTCTCCAAATTTCCCTTCACTTCTTTGCCTTATTTTCTTTCTTTTCCTCCTACGCTGGGATGACATTTTTGAAGCATACTTTAAAGTACATAATTTGATCAAATAATCCAAGGGAACTCCCCATAGACATCCATGATTTAACACTAGATCTATTCTAAAGAATGGCACGTCTGACAATGGAAATTGGTTTAACCCCAGTTAATTTCTATATAAAAAATGTAATGTGTTTTTCCTAAGTTGGAAATGGCTGTCAGAAATACGCTAAATAAGACCAAGATGCAATCAGGTGTGGTGCTGATTACGCTGAGCATCCCGGTCTGAGCAGGAGCAGAAGGGCTCAGCACTTCCTGAGGCAGCCCTCATGCATGTCCTCCTGTGCACATTTGTAGGTGACTTGTAGGCGACTATAAGGAGAGTGGGCAGGCATTCACTGGTCAGCTGATTTATGGCTTGGAATAGCTGATACTTTGTGCTCTGAAAACAAAAAAGGGCAGCAGTTGAATCTGAATTTTTGTCCTCTATTTCTCTTCTCCATTTGGGTTTTCACTTTCCAGCTCTCAGCACATGCACTGGGCACCAAGGCAGCTTTTTTCATTGGCTTAATATTTTTCTCCTTGTCCTGACTCACATCCCTGCAGGCTTTGAGCTCCCCTGCTCTGTACCCGTTTGTCACTCCTTTCAAAAGGAAGATGGAAACTCTTGGTATGGATGCAAAACTCAGAGGTCTGTGCCAAATAAGAGCAAGAACACAGCTGCACAAGACTCAGCGCACTTCTCACAGACAAAATGCAATGAAGGAAAAGAAGGCACTTTAAGCTAAATCAGAGATCATTGTAGAATACTTTTCCCATTCAGCTTGCTCTAGAAGGAATATGTACATGCGGCGGCAGCACTTGGAGTATGAAGAGCTTCTTTGAAAGCAGAAGTAGTTGCCAGTGTTTGAGCTGTGGATGGTGAGAAAATCAGCTGTTCCTGCAGAGGTGCCCCCAGCAACAGCAGCTTCTGAGAAATCCTGCTTTTGTGTCCTCAGTGAGAACACAGCCTGGAATGACTGAGAGCAAGTTCTGTTTGCAGGAAGCATTTCAGACCAACATCCATTGCCTGAGGAGGTTTCCAGAGGCCAAGCAGAGGCAATCAGCTGTGTAAACATTTCAAGGTACAGCAAGGAGCCATAAATGGAGCCTGTGCAGATCCTTGCTGTACTGGTCTGTGAAGGCATGCTGTTATCTTTCAAACAGTGGTGCACAGTGGTGTTAGGTAGTGGTCAGGTCCTTCACCCTTGGTGTCTTACTGTGCTTGTTTTGCCTTCTAACTCCTCCTCTTAACACCTCGAGTCTATTTCAGATACTATACTCAATGCCTTCCTGTTGGCAAAGGGGAACATACTGTATATATGGACCTATTAATTTATTGTTAGTCTAAGGTTTTCAACAGTCCAATAGTAAAAATTACCAAATTCATACAGGAAGATGTCATGAAATAGAGTTGAAACTGTTAGACAAAATTTCCCTGTTCTCTTGTGTTGTGCTTACTCCTCCAGTGTGCCTTTGGGTCTTAAGATTGACATTTTAGTATTTCTCAAAAGGAATGGGGGAGTATGGTAAGTCATCACCAGGACTAGCATGATATTCAGGGGTTGGGGGGATGGCTTTTTTCCTCAGTCTGGTGTATTCTTGAATTTTATTTTATATGTTTTCTAACACTAGAAGCTCACCGTGACTGAATGACTATGATCTGCATCCTCTGTGTTTGCACTCTTGTTTCCATGACTTACTGTAGAGCCATAGGCAATTTAATCCACAAGGAAAAACCACTTGTTTGTATTATAAACTAAAGTTAAATTAAAACTAATTGAATTGCGTGTACCTCACAGCTACATGCAGCCAAAAGAATTTAAAATCTACTTAGGCCAAGACAGAATTGCCGAGGCCCTGTACCATCATGTCATCATAAAACAGGGTTGGCCCTGCTTTCCCACCAGGTACTCAATCTTTGGCTCAAGCCCTCACTTAGCATTTCTGCTACAGAGGATCATAGAATCGTAGATTGGCCTGGGTTGAAAAGGACCATAATGATCATCTATTTTCAACCTCCCTGCTATGTGCAAGGTCACCAACCACTAGACCAGGCTGCCCAGAGCCACATCCAGCCGGACTTGAATGCCTCCAGGGATAGGGAGAGACCATAGTGTAATCTGCGAGGGTATAGGATAATTAAAATCATACACTTCAATCTAAGATAGAAACCTCTCACACACACAGAGGAATGTTTGTGAGGTAGTCCACAATCTCTGGAATTGGGAATGCATACAAACACAGCTAGTTCCCACACATATGATTATAGACTGCTTAGAAACAGAAGAAGTGCCATGATCATATATAGTTAACTTCCGAGCTAAGCAATCACGTGAAGACTGGAAACTAATGTCTTCACATATATATTGCATATTTCAATATTTTTTTCTGGCATTCTTCTGAAAGTCTCACTGGAATATTCCATTTTCTGTGGTAGTCTGTGTTCATAAATGCACATTTTTATTACAAGAAACACTCATTGTATATATCTCCAAAATTATGTGATCACCTTCTTGGTAACAAAAAGAACTTTTCTAGCAACTTGGTATGTGATTATGCATCTTACATATATGTAGTGTTTCCAGCATGTGCTAAGTTCAGGATGTTTTAAAAGATATCCAATACAGTACCACACAAATTTATTTAAGAACTCTGATTTTTCCATCACAAAAATGTTTATACCTTGTTGAACCATCTTTGCTTTTATGTTCTTTAAATACATGCCCTTGTGCACCTCTGAGAAAAATTTGGCTCTGACTTCTCTATAGCTTCCCATGATGTATTTTTAGGCAGCAATAAATCCCTGCCATCCCCTCGGCCTTTTCAGGACTGAGGAATCGCAGCTCCCTCGGCCTCTCCTGGCGTGCTGCCTGCCACAGCCTGTGCTGCTCTAGCGCCGTATGGCAGTGTCTGTCTTCTACTGTAGGAGATACCATAATTAAATTCGTAATTTTCATTTATGGCTTCTACTTTTGCTCACATACTTCTTGACAGTGGAATGCTTTTAACTTGTTCTGCAGCTGTACCCTCTTCTCAAGTGTTATGCTGTGCCAGTTCGGTTCGATGTGCTCCTGTTTCAGCTTTAAGTTTCCCTTCTGCTGCGAAGTCCAAATTTCTGCTTGCACTGCCTTTTCTACATTTTCTTCTCTTGCTTCTAACCAGCACATTATAGTCTAGGCAAGAGAAGAATTTAGACTTTGTTTTCTTTTAATTTTAGAAAAGGTTGCTTTGCTGCCTGAATAGTTTTTAAAGAAGCTGGATCCCAAGGGTATGCTCATCACTGGCTTTAGACCAGGCAAGTTTAGAAAAGAGAACATTTCCAAAGCAGATTTGAAGATTAGAAGAGCAGCAGAGCTCATCTGAGTTTGCACAAGTCTGGCAGCATTTGGCTCTGCAGAGTGTGGACACGGAGGGCGCCTGAGTTTCCCCTGCAGTCAGTGAGAACAGAGGATAGTCATATTTGGCAGAAAGTATTCTCCCTTTTGCAGGATTTGACTCTTGAAGAACCCCACACTATAATGAAAAACTCTTCCTCACATCTCCCCCATTCCAATTCAGGAGCTTAAAATGCATTAGCATTAGAAACATTACAAAGAAATCAGTCTAAAAATCATTCTAGCAAAGGCAGTGGAGCTGCAATTGCAGGTGTCATGGAATTTAGTGTGAAAGATGGTGTTTCCAAATTTGTTTCTGAAATATTTGAAAAGACTGTGTAAAGAGGAGAAGCAAGCAAACTAGCAGGCACTGTTTTTTCCCTCTGTGGTTTTTGTGGACTAAGAATAGAGGGAACATGTAGCAAGCATCTTGCTATTAAATTTGCCCGTGACAAATAGTGCAGCTGCACACAGTGTGCAAGAACATCTGTAGACTCATGACACATGCAAAATCCCCCACACTAAGAACGTGACATTATACTGAAAACAATTCAGTTGTAAAAGCAATATAAATCCATTTTATGTAGACTTTCTCCACCTTCTCCTCCCCTTCTTTTTTCAGTTATGTTAACTGAAGAATTCTGTCACTCCTACATGACATTAGTAAAAATCACAATGTAAAAGTGACTAAACATTTCAAAATTGTCCCTTTTTTCATTAGCAGCTGGAATGCAGATATGCCTTTCCTGGGGGAAAAGAAAGTTTAAGAAAGAATAACCACCAGCAGAAATGCATTAGACACCAGATCTTACTCCAAGTGGATCTTGACAGGGTTTGGCAGCTGCAATTTATCTCTTCAGAAATCAAGGGGTGATTTCCTGTGTCTCTTGTGCAGTTGTTCAATTCAAAGTGAGCGGTGGGATTGCTACCAGCCTTTACTTCACTGATATTGATGCTTGCACAAAATGCAGCAATAGGGAACAATATGCCTAAAATGTGTAGGTTTCCAAGATAACGGGAAATTCCCGAGCTGGGATTTTTTGAGTTCCCATATCTTCTCCGACAAATAATGCAGTTATTGTGGAATTCTTTAGAAGTTCATCTAAGCTCCACATTGCCTTAATGAATCATAGTATGGCTTAGGTTGGAAGGGACCTTAAAGATCATCTAGTGCCAAGCCCCTCCTTCTCCAATACTTTCTTTGCAATCTTTAGACTTACTAAAGTAAAAAATCTTAAAATGGCAACACAAACACTAATTTTTGTTGCAAGTCTGAGGTTGTCTAAAGACTTTGTGATGGTAATGTCATGAGAAGACAGATCTATGCATGCTGTTAGTATCTGGATCATCTTAAACTTATTTCTTTGGAAACATCTCACTTATAGTCAGAGCAGTTCATAGTAACTACTTGAACCTCCAAGAACGTTTCCCCATTCTTCATGTAGAGTGCAGAATGAGACTGAAGCTGGAGGGGTCATACAGCTGGGTCATAATTTTCAGCTCTCTGCCCATTAAATTCCTGCAACCTAACTGCAAAACCATAACCTTTGAGAGAGCGATGTAATGATGTTATTGATAGCATACATTTTGAGCATACTGACTTTCTGTGTTCTTTGGTCAAGTCCTTGGAATTCAGTTTCCTTTCCTAGGTGAAGAAAGCCTTGTTTTTCTATTTCAAAGAGACATAGAGCACAAATGAGAATGTTTTTAAAGCACTCTGAAGATGGAAAAAGTGTGCAAGTACCACTGATGTCACCTGACAACATTTGTTTACTATTAAGGGTATATTTATCTCTTAATTAAATTAGATTTGATTCCTTATTCAATAATGCAATGATTTCTAACATTCACTTCCTGGTTTGCATGTTCAGCAACTGTTTACACAAGATACATGAGGATGTACATCACTATAGCAGGAAGGAACATCCTGCAAAGCAGGATTGGGAAATGCCCTTTTTTTTAACCTGTTTTATGTCCCCACCTTTCATGCAGAGAAGTACCTGTTCAGTGGTGAGTTGTGACAGCAGTCTGTTGTGGCCTCTCCATGCTGGCAATGACTGCCTGTTGTCCACACTGTCTACCTGAACGTCACTGCTGTAATCCTTCTTTTGTCACTGCCTGTGCATTAGTTGGTCTCTGAGGTACATGACACAGCAGTTGCAAACAGCTCAATACAGTAATGGGTTCTGGCAAATAATGAAAGTAGTGATAAGATTTTTAAAAAATTAGCGCTGTAAGGAGCTGTGGGAAAATGTAGTAAAGCTATTCTTATATGGTATGCAAAGCAGAGCATTTCAATTCCATTTTTGCATCTTTTACTTTAAGTAAATTGAAGAGTTTTATGATGATTTTAAAAGCATCATTTTATTTTTCTCAAGGTGGAATAACTGTGACTCTTAGTGAGTAGACACACTGTTTTCCCATAGACAAGCTATTTGAAAAATACAGGTAATAAAATAAACACCAGTCTAGAAAACAAACATATTTGTTTTAGACCAGAAGGAGACAAAATCAGCATTAAGATTATTATTATTGTAGCTGATTTAATTCTCATTTGTTTATCTTCATTTCTGTCTCTGCTGCTCTGAGTCTTGTTTATTAGCTGCTCAGCCAGGAGACCATCCCGTAGGAAATTACTGTCAGCAGCCAGAAAGAGTATCAGCAATTCATCCTCATGCACTGTCAACTTAATTCTAAAGTAATTTATCTGCTTTGTAAGTTCATGCGGAAGCAGTGAGTTTACAAATTGATAAATCAAACCATATTAATAAAGAAAACATATACCTCTTTTTCAAATATTCTGCTTTCCTAAAACTTTGTTGTAAGCACAGTTTTTTTAGTAATCACATGTTCAATTTCTAGAAAAAAAGAGAAAGAAGTCAAATTATGAAGTGTATTCTGTACAAGGTTTAAAGCAGAAAAGCTATCTAACTACTCCTTATTCAGCCCTAATAAATGCACATTGAACATCCAGAATGGTAGCATGGTATGGTACCTTTAAATGGAACCTGCTTTTACTGAGCTATTTGATTGGTTTATTAGTCCCCACCTGTGGCTGAAGGCAATGTCCTGCAGCAGCAGACCCTGAGTCCTGGAGTCCTGCTCATCCCACCAGCATGTGATGGAGGAGGCCTCAGGCCAGAAGTAGAAATTTGTTTGCACTGCTTCAGGTACCGCAGAATGCAATGGTTTCAGGCATGGGATTATGCTGGAATTGGTTGTAATTATAAAAATCATTTGTGAATTCAAAAGCTGAATGTAAGCTGATTTTGTGGTGTCCTCTCAACTCTGCACAAGTATTGGATACCTGCCATGGGCATGCTAACATCCACTGATCTGCTGTGTGTATCCACTGCTTACAGCCAGGTTTAATGGACTCAGAAGACTTGCTCACTGGTGTTATTGTGCAGGCTGACAAATGGCCTCTGGGAACACTGAGGCACTTGCATTCTAGCTCTGCTGTAAGTCTAGAGCGATCTCCTGGGTTGAAGTTTCCCTGAGTTGATTATGGCAGGAATGAGGGGGGGCTGTGTGTCTCTCTGAGCAGAGTGCTGCATGCCGGACGCAGCCTGCTGAGCGCAGACTGCACAGTGCAGCCAGGCCCTCACAGCGGAGCTGTGTCTGTGGCCTCTATCAGGTGCTCATCTAATGTCTTTGAGCTGGTATTTCCAAATGTTTCCAAACTGACCTGCCACATCCTGAGAAACAATGAAGCTGGTTCTTTCGGTCTAAAAGAAGTCCCAGTTAGACAACAAGTGGGAACCTTTCTGTGGTCTATCAGCAAAAGGTCTAGCAGTGCCCCAAGAGCACAACAGTCCATATGGGCACATCCTGTGCCTGTGGCTCAGCCCTCTGCCAACACACACGGAACACATCGCCCAGGGCACAGCATATTGCCACAGCAGCGCAAGGCCTCAGCATGCATTCAGATTCAGAGCTGCAACCAGCAGTTACTGAATAGCAGCCACTTACCAAGTCTAGGCACACTATGAAAATCCTTCTTGAATCAAATGTCCCCGAGGGAGTCAGAAATTAAAGATGCTCTTCCACTCCAGGCTGGGGCATCCACGAGATCAATACTCAGCATAAAGAGCTTTCTGCTTGTCAGTGCAGGGTGGGTCAGCGGTCGGGGGGGCACTCCTGGTAACAAGCAAACCAACAGGCAGCATACCGAGTAACAGGAGAAAATGAAGGTGGCAATAAAGACCAGAAGGAAGGTACGGCAGTGAGGGGCCCTGTGATGCCTGAATTGGAAAGCGTTTTGCCTCTCAGCTTGAACTATTTAATTAAGGAATTTCACAGTAATTTTGACTAAGTTTAAAGAGCAATCATTTCAGTGCTCCGGCTCACTAAATACTTCTTGCAGTCTAACTAAACAGCGAAGGTGGGAACTGAAGGAATTCAATGACACTGCATTAACGGTCCCTGCTCTCTGCCTGTGCCGTGGGTCAGCACTGCACTGCAGTTGCCCACATGGGGCTACGTGCTGGGGGAACAGGGGATGTTCCAGGACCCTGGGACACAGATACAGGCCTGGGGGGCACAGGCTGCAGGAGATGTTTTCTGTCATGTCCTAGAGGGGACAGGGAGGGTAGGGCTGCTGGTTGCTGTAGGAGGGGCAACAGGCACAGCTGAACTAGAAGGAGGGGAAAGGCTCAGAGATATAATGAGGAGGTGGGGGAAATGACATGGGAATGAAAGGGTGAGCGAGCATGTGAGATAGCCGCTCATCCTGGCCATAATCTGTTCAAAGCAGTCCCTTGAAGGGTGGGTACAAGACTTGAACAGTGGGGATGGATGTCAAAATGTTTCCATAAAGAATATAGTGTAATAAATCAGAGAAAAGAGCAGAAAGGAGGCAAGGAGCAAACGGTAGGAGAATTATTTTTATTCTGAGTGAATGATTATGTCTCCTGGGTGATTACACATCAGGAAGGTGGTGTGTTGGGGACTATTCAGCCAGAGAGAAGGGAGTGTTCAAATTGCAGTCATTGAACTATAGTGCATGCAAGGGTGCAAATAAGAAAGGATCAGATGAAGAATATCCAGCTGGATTCAGCAAATCTGGGGCACTGCAATCCTCAGGAGTTAAGCCAAATATCATACAGGTGAAAGAGAGCTTTCATGGGAACATAGTTTGATTTCCTGCAAGTCAGTGAGATAGCCCAAAGGTAAGCAGCAAAGCCTGTCAAAAATGAGTGTGAACATGTTAACTTGCAAGTACTGGGTCAAATATAGGACTGACAGTTTCTTCTGAGAAACCAAAACAGGGCAAGAAATATCTGCTGTAGTACGTGCTCCTCTATAAATCATAGCAGTGTACGGCTGGAGAAAGACAAGGGATAAAACACCAGCGCCCTGTATCCATTTTTTTTTACTTGATGAGCTTTAAGTAAGTTGTAGTAGAGCTGTTGTAGTTTCTGGAGCATTAAGGAAACACATTGTGCAACACCCAGAACTCAGAAAAAATAGTTGTCCTGTTTCCTTGGTAGCTTGACAGATGTTTTTACTAGCGCTTTTGGCTACCAACTAGACCTTTCCCCCTTTGGCTCAAAGAATAGCTGACTTTCAAATCTGAACTTTGATGCCCTGGAGCTGAGGTGTGGTCAGTATATGGCAGCAATGACAATATGTAAAGTCAGTGGTTATTTTGTGGTCTTAGACCAGCTAGGCACTGCCTTCAGTGTTCTGTTTAGCAAGCACTGTATCATCCATTGTAGGGGGAAAGGTTCTAGAGCTTCTGACACTGGATTGGGACCTGAAGAAATAAAAGGTGGGTTTTAAATTCCTAGTGATATGTCTCAGTTTTCAGGCACTTATTTTTGTAATAATGAGCAGCATCAGTGGAAAAGCACTGTTTTTCTCACTTCACTCAAAAATCAGGTAAAAAAACATGAGGATTCCTGCATGAAATCCAAAAGCTCTGGGTTATTTTATGTATCGGCTTAGCATGCAGAGAGGCGCAGATTATGGAGGCACATGCCAATTCCCCACCTCCCCAGCCTGGTTTTCTGGTTGAAGTTAATGATTCATAAGATTCTGCACTGATTTCACTGCGAGCCTTACATTTGCATAAGTAAAAGCTTATGCAGCTTCTATGGGGAGATTCTTAGTGGAATTGCAGTACAAAACATTGATATTATGTAATTATAGTAGTTCATAGCAACTTAAGTGAAATTGTTACTTTAAACTTGCTCTAAGTGGGTAGCAATGGAATTTTTGTACAACACACCTACAAAACAAATGAGTTAATCACAATATGTGTCATTTTTAATTTTTCTCTTTCATTTTTCTTTCAGTCATTCTCTTTGTAATTAGCATGAGGACTATCCTGCAGTCAAAGCTAGCCACCTGGAAAGTTTCATCTTGTAATGTGCAGCTTTTTTTGTGTATTATGAATGTGCAAAAAAGAGACCTTTCTCCCTACACCCCCTCCCTTGCACACTTCAAATATGAATGAATAAATTTTACTCCGTCTCTCTCTCTCAAAAAAAAAAAAAAAAAAAAAAAAAATTCAGCTGATAACAAGCATGAGAAATTTCAGATGAAAAGAAATTTTTTTTAAAGAATATTACGAGCATGGGAGAACAGCAGGTTAAGACGGAAGGCTCAGTGAAGCCTTAGCTATAACAATTGCCAGCAAGCAAATACTATATCCAAGCACTAAATCTTGCTTTGTGCTGCCCTGGTGCACAGTAGTGGGAACAGAATAGAATAATAAAAGCCGGTCCCCTTATGCAAACAGCAGGGCATAGCTCTCAACAGAATACAAGGAGAAGGTGAGCCTGCCTACTGTTCTGGCTCGCTAACCATATTCCTGAGGTCTGTGGGTTAGTTGTCACCTCTAGCTCCAGTCAGTTAGTAAATGTACTTCAAACAATAGCAAGGGGCACATTTTGGGTCTTTCCCGAAGAATACTGTACCAATTCATTGCCTCCAAATATACTGTTCTATTAAAGTATTTGAAGGAAGTTCATATAAGCAACATGGTGGTTTAACAGGTCAAAAAGGGAGTGGAAGAGCTGCAAGAAGTTTTCTGATTAACTGTGTGTTTAAAAAAATACAGGGCTGTGAGGAAGGTATTACACGCAAGCCATCCCTTATCGCCGTGCTTTTTGAGTGAAGCACCCACAGACTGCAGCTCATGCCAACACCGCTTCAAAAGTGAGTTCAAAAGAATTAAAAATTGCAATCAAATACATTCCTGCACTGTGTTTTCTCTTGCTTCTACTACTGCTTTGTTGATAAGCCTGTCTCATATTTTCTACCTAGAAAATAAGATTAAAGACACATTCACCTATTGTTAATACAAATTGACTACTATGGCTAAAGAATAATGAACTATTCAGCATTAGCTTATGGATCCACATCTATTATAACATCAACTGAAGGGATTTGCACGTGGCAAGCAGGACACCAAAAAAATTCTTCTATTCTGCCACGAGTTGCCTGTTGCAAGTTGAGTTTGGCAGCCAGGGACCAATATTGAGTTGTCAGCATCCTCTTGCATAGTGAAAAAAGTTGTTGCTTTCTTGTGCAGATGCAAGAGTTTCTGTGGGAAAACAGAACATAATCATGGTTCTGAATATCTCTGTGGATTGGCAATGTCTCTAATACATAGATCACTTGTGCAAATTCAGTCCCAGCTGGATGGGAAATTATTGAAAGTGGTTGTTGTTTGATTGATATAAAATGAGTTGTCAGATTGATTCAGTGCCTCCAGGGCAGATGTCCACAGTGTAATTGGCACCTGTCAGAAGCAAAGAGTTCCTTGGTACGAAGTAACAACTACTCCTGCGACCCCCAAAAACAGTGCCTGTGTGCCAGGGCTCAGCAAGAAGGCAGGCGAACAGAGTTTCTACTTTGGGGCAGGATCTTTTATGCCATAAAGGCAGCAAAAGATTTGGCATGACACTCGGTGCAAGGTTTTCCTGGGCTCTGGCTAGAGACTATCACTCAGTTCCTCTGCTGTTTGGGCAACGCTTTCCTTAAGAATTAGAGGAAAGCACATACATTTGGATATTTGTTAACGTTGTCATGGTACAAGTATATTCATAAAGAAATTCTGCATATTTACTTACTATAAGGAATGTTGTGAACAATTACATTTTCTTACATCTTCAGCAATTCTCATGACAATGACAGCCCCAAAACTAGGGAAATAGGAGAGTGTCTTCTCAGAAAAAAAATATGGCAAAGAAACCCACCGCTACTGGCGGTATTAACGTGTTTGCTAATGGTAAACAGCAACTTGTTGCTTACCGCAGACTGGAACAAAACAGATTTTCTCCATGAGTTCACTCTCCCATCGCCAGACTGCCGAGCTGGCCACCTCCATGGGGCTGCTGCTCTGGGAGGCACCAGCTGAAGGGCTGTCCATTAAAATTCATTTTACTGTCTTCATCTAGTGAATGGCTCATCTCTCCTTCTCTCCTTTCATCTCTGTTTCCTCCTTTAGATTATTTTTCATTATGCCTCCCCCCAACGTACACACACTTTCCCTTTCATCTCTATATGTATGCTATTCCAGCACTTGTCAGCCACAGCAGGAGGGACATGGTAGAACCAAACAATATGATCTGTTAGGTGGAAGAAAATATTATTATCAGCCGCCTTAGAACAATCATTTATCATCGCATTTTAAAGAGGTCTGCTATGTTATTTATTTTATTATTCTGTATTAGGTACATGATTTAATTTTACAGGCATTATTAATCACTAAAATACATTATACTTTCAGCCAGGATGTTAACATTTTAAATGCATTCATCTTGCTTCTTAAAACAGAAACAATGGGCCTTCTGCAGTGCCCTCCCTCCCCTTCAGTCAATAAATCCTTTCTATTGATTCAGGAAATAACTCTAAGCACTATTTTATATTTTAAGTTCTACTAGCCATGCTCAGCCATGTAATTTTGGTTAATAACAAATGGATCTTCTATTTTTGCTGGTTACAACATGTTTGTTTATCAAACTCAGCTTGGAAGGAGCCGGTAGCAGAGCACACCTACCGTGGCGGAGAGGCTCTGCAAGAGAGTTCCTAAATGAATGTTACAATAAAATAAAGTATCTTAAAAAAGTATGTGTGCATGTGTACAAAAAGCAGCCTCATCAGGAGACAAATGATAAATGAAAAATCCATCAGTGCTACAGATTCCCTTGAGCCAGCTTGGATCAACAGACAAAATGGATTTTTGATAAATCATGGCTTTGCCATTGTTTATTCTCTCCTGGAATACCCATTGCAAATCTCGGAGAGATAATTAGAGAATTATCATATTGCTTAACTAAGTAGTGCAAATTGTGTTATATTCTGTGTATCCCAACCCAGGGCAGTATCATTAGTGTTGTTTAATCATTGCAAATACAGTCATTCTATTTAATAAATTGTCTTCATTGTCAATATCTCTGATTGACTATTTCTCTTCTCATAATGTTGTTGGATAGGTTAGTTACCAGGTAATCTTACAGTTAATACATACCACAATGAGGCAAAATGTAAGAAAATGCAAAGGTCAAAAACATGTTTCTATTATGAAAAAAATGAATGATAATGACATAATTTTTTCAGCTCATCAGGTTCTTTGCTAAGTGCCTCTGTTATTGCCAGATCAGTAGTGTATAACAAAGAAGTGCTTTCTGTAGGCTGCTTCATTAGCCTGCCCTGTAGGACCTCACCTCAGACCTTTCACTAATCTGTTGGCCAGCTCAATAGCCTTGTTAGTTCTATTCACTTCTTCCTGGCAGCAGCTTTTCTCAGCTGTAGCTCTCAAAGGCAGTGGTTAAGGCAGCCAGAATTATGTCTAGTTCCTTCAAATGAAAACAGTGAGAAACAACTTGGGCATTGTAAGGACACACAAAAATATTTCTGCTGTCCCATTTTATATTTCTGGAAGTTAAATTATGCAGTGTAAGAAAGGTGTAAACATCAACCGCTCTTCGAGCTTTTGTCTAGGTCGTGTTCCAAAGGCAGATTTGGGAAAAGCTCTGGAAAATCATGGCCAGTCTTCTAATGTCCCTTGCTTGCTCACAGCAGCATTAAAAATGAAACTGCAAACTTGATCTTGTATCAATCAGTAAAAAAGAAATGCCACCTTCTCCCACAGAATTTTGAAATGTAGCAAGATATATTTCTTACTACAGCTATATTTGCTGTATATGGGTGATCAAAAGCTCTCTGCAAAGACGTCTGTTTGGAAACTGAAGAGAATAGAAATTTTAAAGATGATTGATAGATAAAACACTTGCAAACGCACAAGTCGGTGTCCTTTGCTGACTTTCAATTAGACTGGTTTCCAAGTGCAGTGAGCCTTACTAAAAGCAGCCTGAAATCCCCAGACCTAGGAGCAGGCAGCTCCGCACCCACTGCATTGTGGCATGAGGCATGCAGACAGTCCCACTGGGTTACAACCCACATTGTCCCCAGGGAGGAGCATGAGGGAGTGCAGCATGGTGGCTGGGCAGGAGCATACAGTGTGGGGCAGCTGCAAAGGCCCCCACACAGCAAATGTGTGGATTTTTGTGGACATGTGTAGAGAGAGCACGCAGCCAACAAAATGGATGGGAAACGGTGGCCTTCCTGAGCAGCAGGTGCCTGTGCCGCCTGACTGACCTCAGTGCTGACCTGGGGACTCCCTGTGCTTTTCCCCAGAGTAATGCTGAGTGACCTCATCAGAGTGCCCTGCCTTAGGGACAAGGAAGGAGCTAGGTGATGGGGCAGACAGTTGTTTTGTTGAGGTGGTTTGGAAGAACAGTGAATGACAGAACAACCATTTCTAAGCAGCCCCAAGACAGCCTTTGCAGAAGGCTCAACTTGCGCGGAGCAGGGAGGCAGGGCTGGGGCCCACCACAGGTGTGCTGCGTCATGTTTCAGCAGCAGCCTCAGGTGGCTGTGCAGGCCGCACCATGGTCCAGCCATTTACCTGAAACTATTAAAAATGTTAGCGTGTGATAATTACTCTGGCAAATACCTCTGCTTTGTACAATGAATCACATCAGAAAGACCTCAGACAGAGAAAGATATTATAAATAATTGAATTTTAAAGGTCTCAAAAATGACCAACGTCTTCCAGGTGTTAAAGTTCAGGTCCTTGGGCCCATCAGAATCCCAGTTTCACCTAAGATCTTGGTCTTCCACAGCAACACACTCCCACAAAACTTGCTGCTGTGTATTTACACTACCTGCACACAAATGATGACTGACAATGGACAACAAGAGAGATCAAGGGCCTGGCTCTAAACCCAAGGGAATGGAAAGAGAAAGAAGGGCAAAAAAAGTGACTTGCTGCACCAAGTGAGGCTGCTGCAGCTCCTGGGCAGGCAGCAAAACCTACCTGGTGCTGCTTCAGCAGGTCCCAAAAAACCAGAAATGATTTTTCACTGTTTTGGCTCTACTGAGCCAGGCTGAAACACAGCACAGTGCCCTGCTCTCCATTCACTGTTCAACAGCTTTTTGTCTTCTAAAAGGATAAAATAAACATTAGTTATCTGGGGTGAAATAAGTAGACAACCGAGACATAAAAACCCATATATATGCGGTTAAACAGAGAAAGAACAATTTCAGTTCATACTGGGCAAAACCATGACCTGTGGGAGCCAGTAGTGGCAGAGTGCAGCTGGACAGGAGCCATGTTGTGAGGCTGACACTGGTCCGCTCCTCCATAATTATTTTCAAGGCTTTATCATATGAAACAGTGCATGCCAGGAAACACACGCTGCTCACTGCTGGGTACCTCTCCTTCCCTCCATTTCCTTCTAGCTCATTTGCAATGTGAACACCTTGCCTCATTCCCCTCCTTTGGCATGGTGTTTGTGGTGGGCATGGGCCTGGGCAGGGGGGGTCTGGGCTCCCTGTCCAGGAGGGAGCCCAGAGCAATCGGGCCCAGAGTGGACTGCAACCTAATGGATGAGCCACGTTTGTGACTTTCCATAAATAATGTGCTAAATGGATAAAAAGATACCATTTTTCCTTCTTTCCCCTGAGTTACTGATAAAAAGACAAGTTCCTTCCCTTACAGTTTGTGCATATAAATGTGATTAATGTGAAAAAAAATAAAATTAAAGTGCCAAAATTTCTTTCTCTCTCTCTCTTTTTTTACAGCATTGCCCTTTTCAAAACAAGGGGAAATTCAGTATAGTTTCAGTGCCACAGTGATCAAACAGTGTCACATCACTATGGCAATTGCTGCCCAGGCCAGGAATACAGATCAGCTTTAATTGTGCAACGCCTTATTGCTGGTGCATGTCAATCAGAACCTATGAATTGAGAAAAATTTGCTCTGTTCATTCTGTTAAATGATGTATCCAATTAAACCTGTTAGAATTCATGATCTTCAGTCAAGGTTAAATGAAAGTAGTTACTCCTGTCAGCTAGGTGATTAAATGCTGCCTACATCAGGCACATTTATGTGCAAAATTAAAATTTTGGTATAAAGCATGAATCTTTATGCATGCCAGTTAATTATCTTGCGGTTCCTCCATTTATTAAATGCCCACTGCATTTCTTCTTAATCATCAGCTTCCTTTCAAAACTTATTTCATACTCTATACTATACCAAATTTCAATGTTTAAAATGAAAGCTGTTTCAATGAAAACTTCCTCTTTTCAAGGGTTTGGCTGTTGCTACAATACTGAAGATGGCCATTAACAGTTTTTGAGTTCTTATACAGAAGGCTGATGTGTGTTGTTTTGTTTAATCCATAGAGCACGCAACAGGAACTCCTGAGCTGCTGCAGCCGGCCATCCATTCTGTCCCAGAGCCACCAGGGTCTGGCTGCAGTCAGCCAACTTCAGGGCCCTGCAGGCAGTGAGGATCAGGACAGTGGCTGTGCTGCTGAGTACAGTGGCAGAAGCACCAGAAGACAGCAGGGCACAGGCACTAGGGCATGCCCACGGACACTGGAGCCACTGCAGCCCTGATGCCCATTCCCCTGCCAGCCCTCAGCCAGCACCTGTGTTCCTTTAGGTTTGGCATAGTGCTGCGTTCTGTTTGCCCTAGGCAGCTACCACATTGCAATATCACACTTTAATTAGAAGGAAAATAATATGTTGCATGCTTAAAATTAAATTCAGTTGCATATTTATATTTATAAGACACACTATGGGCAGGATTTAAATGCCATATGAATTGAGGAAGCAGAATATAGGTGTATTATAGTGATTTCTAGCTGAAACAGTTGCTGGAAATGCATACAAAGCAGAGCAGCACCAAATGCTAATTTAATACCCTAAGACAACGCTCCATGCTCATACAAGCACAATTTCAAATATTCTATGTGTGCATTTATCCCCTTTCATTATGAAAAGGTATTAAGAACCTTTGTGACAAACACGCAACATAAAAAATATGTCATACCACTTCATGACTACTAATGAATAATATCATTTAAAACAGACTGGGAAATAAACTAGTATAACACATTCTACTAAACTAGTACTATAAATATGCACAAGGTTGTTATTAAAGATAAATGCACACAGTAATTTTCTACTTGTAGGTTTTACAGGTATAATTTTGAATCATACAATATTTTTTAACACACATCAAGTGATGGGAGCCAACGGGAGCCTGACTGGCAGTGGCTCCCCAAGACCGATCTCTGATGTCTCCATCTCTCCTTGAGAACCCACATTAATTATCGTGGCCGCGTCAGGACGCGATGATGCTCAGGTCACAGCAGGCAGGCCCCGACCCTGCAGCAGTTCCACCTGTGGCATGGAGATCATGCTTGCAGAGCTCACCAGATGCCCCGACCAGCAGTGCATGACCCCCACCAACTCCTAGGAGGTGGCTCATTTTCTCTGGCACATGCACCTTCTGCTGCAGACAACAGAGAAAAACAGGTATTGCTTTCCTTTACTGTTCAGCAACTATCAGCTCAGTCTCTCTAGATACCTCAGAAAAAGAGGAGTAAAGGAAATCTTCACAGTCACAGATAACAATTCCTCCCGGATCTGGCAGGAGTGCTGCAGCAGGAAGGCAGCTAACAGCGAGCCGCCTCGCAAGCTTTGAGATGTCTGCTGCAGAACTGCTTCAGCCCACCGCTTGGAGCATCCAGAACTTAGTGCCTATTTTCCTTTCTCCATGTGTTCTTTCACTCTGGTTCTCCAGACCCAGGTGTAAGTTGTTAACCCCAGGCCCAATGTTCCTTAATGTCACCCCATGAAGTGATACTGTCAGGACAATTTGTTTTTGCTCAAAACAATTTACCTTTCTTAAAATTGTGACTGTTAGGTTAGCATCCCATTGAGATGAGAGGAGAAAAGAGCTGCAAGCTTCAGGTTGTGTCTAAAATTTTAAGGTAGGCAAGCTGCAATGATTTATCTTCAGCATGCTGTTTTATATCCGTAAGAGCAAAATATTTCTTTTTAGTGGCGATTAAATTGTGCAGAAACTGACTGACATTGATAAGGCAAACACTGCAGTCTGCTTAAACAGACTGAGAGCTGCAGACCAGATGCTGCTTGACCACAAGAATTTAAGTGTACACACATACACATGCATTTATTTGATTCCACAGGCAATTTTATCTCACAGCACATATAAAGCAATGTGTGAAGATAAAACAAAATTGGCATGGAATTACCTATTTTTAGTAGATATATTTACAAAGAATTTCTGGTTTGGATTATAGTCATTTTCAGGTAAAACTTACTTAGAAAGTAATTAAGCTTATTTTATCTATTAATTCATATTTTTTTGTTTTGCATTCTGCTGCTAAAACAAAACTATGGAAGGATGGATTTTTTTTTGCTGGATATGATAAATGAATAGAACAAGGGTTGTTAATGTTTGTCATTTTCCTTATCTGTACACATGAATATGTTATATGCTCATTTCCATTGCAAATGGAACATCAAAATGATCATTGCAAACTGAAACATACTGTACATTTCATTACTTCATTTCTTTGAAAATACTGACAAAAATAATCAATTGCTAGAATTCTTGTACTAAAGCTTTGCAACTCAGTGAAAATTGAATGAATAATGGTGTCCACCCAGAATAAAGCTGGCAGCATCCTCCAGAGGGTCATTGCTATCCCCTTCTGTAACGAAGTCGGCCCATGGAGCCCTGAATCACAACAGGACAACCGTGCCAGGCACTGCACAACACAACCGTGCACAGCTCTGCACAAACACATGGTCACTTTGCTTCTGGCACACCTTTCCTCCGCTCTCCTCACATTTAATGTAGCAAAATGAAGGCAGAGAGGAGATGTGACTTATTTTAATCACATCAGTGAGCAAATACTGAAGAGGAAAAAGAAGTGTTTGAGATAAAGAACAAACGTGTATAAAATGGCTGCAAACTGACAGTTAGGAGGTTTTTATCAATCTGAGCAGTGCAGTTTTGGAGCTGCATTCCTACAGCAGCTGTGGGAAGAAACCTCTGTAGAGGTAGGCAGAAACTCACAGCATTTGGGAAAGGGAGTTGAGGCTTTAGCTTTCAATTACTCTGTGTTTGTTGTTCAGAGTACAACAATGTCTCATTCTCAATCATCCCTAGAGAGTTCCAAAATGTAGTAATGAATTAAAAAATGCAGTGAGAGATAGTGGGGCTTTTGTCATAGGAAACAGAACCAGAGGAAGGAAAAGATATAAAAGCAGGGATTAGCTTGGAGCCCAGAATGACATTTGAAGACACAGTTTAAAAAAAAAAAAAAATTCTCAATATGGAAGGAGGACTGGGGCTCTTGACAAAATGATGAGACTCTGTCAGCCAGAAAACAAAAACAGTATGGAATAAATACACAGGAATAAAAACATAGGATATATAACAGGAAGGTAAACCACATCCTTCTGAGCTGAGAGGAACCCACAACCATGTACACCTGGTCTTACTGCTCATGGGACAACAGGTCGTACCCTGAAAACCCTTACTTATGCAAGTAATTCCACTAAAATCAATTGTAACCCATGACTGTAATGACTGCTTCCTTGTCTCTGTTAGGGATTGCAAGGTCAGGTCCATTTTCTGTGCAATATTGGATGAATGCTAGAAAATCAATAGCTCTATTGAGACTTCTTCTTTTGGAGTAAAAATAAACCTGGATCATTTTAAGTTCAAATGTTCGTTTTTCCTGCGTGTTTTTATAAATTCCTTCTGAAAGCAAAATGGCCAAATCAAAATTGAGTGAAATGCTCACCTTTTTGGTGTATTTTACAGCTTGTTTTTATAACTAGCTTTGTAATGCTGTAAAGGTTAAAGGCAATTTCATCATTTCTTTGTATTTGTTCTCCATCAGTTAAAATTGACATAAACTGAAGTTTGCTGTTTAATAATTTTGCTTAAGCAATTCCCTCTGTTTAAGTGACTTAGGGATGAGTAGAGGAAAGAGAATGGCAGAGTCTGTTAGTTCGGGAGTTTTGCTTTATTATGGAAAATTTGTTGGTCAAATTCAAAGGAAGGCGTTTCTTTGTTTAACGAAAAGATTTTAGAACAATTGTAGAAATAAAACTGATTGTCAAGTACTGCTTTGGTACCATGGAAAAATTTACTCAATTCTGTTCACATTACAAGTTATTTTTGTACTTTCCACAGTCATTGTGGAACACCTCCAACTATCATTTAGTTTAAAACACCTAAAGTTAACTTAGTATTTATATCCTTAGTTTGTTACTAATCTACAATTAAACTTACTGTGATTGTGTCCAAATCGACTTTTTATAATAAAATATGCTAAATCCCTGTTTTGTTTGCCTTACACTTCACTTATGGTGAGTGACAGGGAAATCATGATTAATTCAAGGCATACAAATAACCTATTTTTTCTAATATCTTCAAGGTTTTCTGCAGTAATGGTGAGCCCTTGTTGGCTTGAATGAAAGTTTAAGACCTACTTCGTTATCATAGAGATGTGAAGTATTGTAGAGATGTGTAGTGGTCAGTTTCATGTCTGGCATGAAGAACAGACTGTGCCAGAATTCAAACAGTGGTTACAAAAGAGGAAACTTCACAAAAAATAATGGCTAATTTCTCTAACCTTGGTTATTATCAAAAGAGCTTAGAAATGTAAAGTCTGCCAATTAAGAAAAGGAGCTAATGAATAGGAATAGGCGTACTTTCTGTCAGAGAGAGAGAGATTTAAAATTTTGGAGAAAAAGATCCCAAATTCATTCTTCATTCACAGAACACTAGACACGAAGCACTTGGTTGATCCAGTTCAAATATTTTTTTCCCAAAAGACACTTTCCCAAGTATTATTATGGAAAATCTGTTTCTATACAGGTTGAGGGGAACTTTGGATAAGCAAGAAACTAAACTGGTTTGGTGGCCAGGGTTGAGGTGAGGTGATCGTGTTGTTCCTGGAGCCCATACACAACTATGGGATTCCAGCACAGCTAAATTTACAGGTGTGCTGGTGAGCAAATCCAAGTATGTAGTCATTGCTCTTCCCCTTTTACTTAACTCTTCACAGAGTGTTTTCCACATCAGCCATTACTTCCACTCTCGCACTGCTGAACAAGTGGTTGTAGTTTGACTATGATTGCTAACAACATGATTCACAAAACAACATATAACAACAAGCTGTTGTAACACACATTTTGCTAGTACTGTACATGTTTCAGACACACCCTGCTTGCATTTCATAGCTGCATAGCTCACACAACTTTACTATTAGTATGTTTGAGAATTGCTAAGATATGGCCTGAACCTGTGATTGAGTACGAGGTGAGAAGGTGTGGCTAACCCAGGGAGCACAGGTGCAAGCAATAAACCTGAGTGACCAGAAGGGGGTGGACTTCTCACCCTCATTTATGAGATAGTAGCCAAGGCAGCATCATCTCTATTTGGAGTCAGCACCCTTCTTAAAACTTCACTAGCCTTTGGAAAGGTAAGCTGCTTTTTCTATTATTGCTTTCCAAACTAAATATTGATGAATACCTTTATAAGTGCACTCTCATCTTGGTAGGAGGTACTATCATTGCCTTCCATTACTCCACAAACAAAAAAACTGCAAATGTAGGAGAACAGCTATGACTATTAAACCTTGCATAGCACAGTACTACACAGTGATCTTCAGTACCCTCATTGTGTTCCTTGCTTTGCTTGGTTGCCTGATTGCTACATTATTAACACACATACAAAACAAAGCAGAAAAAGAACACCACCAAACCCAGAACCCAAAAGAGAGGCTAATGCTATACAGACTGCTTTTTGAAACATTGCATGGGTTAGGGTGCAAAAATAAAATTATTCAATTTCTCGTAACAGTATAAAAATTAGGCAACAAAACAGGTCAGATACTTACATATATCTTTCTGATGTGCTCATATGATAGAAGAGCAGATTGATAAAGGACAGAAGAAATGCTAAATATGCACCGTGACAAACAGTGAAAAATTAAGTATTGTAACTAACATTAATTACACTCTAGTAAGATGAATAGGCTCTTCATCATTAATGAGAATGTACACCTTTGTCTAAGTTTCACATCTACCTGTGATAAATGTGCTAATGGTGATAAAATACATCATAGTAACGTTTGAATTAACAGCATACTAATAGATTGACATACAAGTATGAATAAAGCATTTAATCATAAATATTGTACCACACCCAACAGCAAATTTTCTTTTATGCTTATATCAAGGAAAATGGATAAACATTACGATCTTATTTTAGTTTATACTGAGAGACTCTAACAGTATAAGCCAGTGATATCCCAATGTTTGTAGTCCATATTATTAGATACCTACACAGTGTTTTGGGAGATATTCAGCCAGTTTAAATAAACAATAAGGAGAATTTCTGAATAGAAAGGGTGGGGCTGGATCTCAGTGCACACTACCCACTGACTCTTGCCCATGTGGTAGGGATGGAACATTCAAGCAATCTTCATGATGGGCTGAGTCCAATGCCTATTACAAGACAGATTTTAATTCATTCTTAATGAAAACCAAAGCAAGCTCCCTAGTCTTCAATTCTTTTCTGTATCATTAGGAGGCCTTTCTCTCCCATGTTTCCAATTGCCCTTTTTCCCAACAGAAGGGCAATGGAGCCATTGAGCCAGGCATGGAGAGGGAATGGCCAGGGCTGCCTCCTGCATCTGTGAACACAGAGCTGATGGGGCTGCAGCCTCCCCACCAAGAGTAGCTGGAATGGGCAGATGAAGAGTCTTGCCCTGAGTATCCGTAGCAGCACTACCGGGCAAGTCCTGGGCTGGGAAGATCAGACCTCTCCTAAGAGATGTTTCCTTGCTCACCCACTGGCCCACTGAACACCCCCCAGGCCTGGAAGCTGCTTCTGTTGGACAGGGAGGTCACCTTGCAGCATAGCCACAGGATCTTACCTGGCACACAGATCTCTGGCAAGGCTTAAAATACTTTAATTTACTGCCAGTGCTCACTGAGGCTGCTGAGTAGATGATGCCCAGTCAGTGCAATAACTTAGAAAATCCTGAGACAGTATCCAAGCTAGATGCACAACTTAGGCACTGGCCTGGCTGGCAGAAAAGCTCTGCGGGTCAGCAGGCACATGGAGACAAGGCAAAAATTGTGCTTTCTGCAATTCTTGTATGCTAAGACAAGATGACCTAGGCTAGATTTGCACAGAGGAGGCTATAGCACTACCTTGAGGAAAAAGAGTCCCCCGTGCACAGAACTAGGCGCACATGGCCGGAATTCTCCAGGTTTCCTCTTCTGTCTAAACTTACAGATCTCTCCACAAAATCTGAAAGTCTAGAAAAGTGAATGTAGGGGTTTCAAACTGCTTGTAAGTTTTAAGCTATTTCACACCAGCACAGGCAAGTGTAATACAGTATGACTGCACTGGTAGCCACCCTACTCACACACATTTTATTCTTCATTACACTAAATGGTACATCACCATAGTAGTGTTTTCCTTCACATTCCAACTGGTAGCTCATTGATGAAGGGAACACTTCTCATAATCTTCCTTCCATATAGTAATCTTTATAATTTTGCATTTCTAAATGCTGAATGTTCACTAATGCAAGTGGGAAGATGAGTTTCCCGTATCCTGGAAGATATCTTAAGAAGAAGATGTTATTGATTCATATGCTCTGCTCTGGAATTGCTTTGCAAAGGCCCTAAGTATTATTATTTTCATTTTAGCAAGCAGGAAAACAGTACAGATATTGCCCAAGGTCACCCTGCAGACCAGTGAGGGAACCTGGATTAAATTCAGTCCCTCTGGATCCCTGAACTGAGACCATTCTGCTGAGCTATTTTTGGAAGGTGAGAACACTTCAGATGAAGCATAGACAGGATACACAACTCATTCTCACAGCATAAGAATAATTTATGACATTTATAACATTTTTCTCTGGTAACTTTTTCTGGTTACAAGCAATAAGTGAGTTCTATGCATTAACAAAAGAAGAGTTGAAAGAAGCAGAAATTTAAAACTTCAAGTCGAAGAAATGTATACAGCTCTTACCTGCTGGACTCTAATGATGTTAATAACCCAAACACTGTATCCAGCAACAGCTGAAATCTTGCTTGCACAAATTTTGAGCTGAACTCTGGGTCACTTTTACAGTTCTAACAATAGCTGCAGAAATATATTTCTTATCCAAATTAGTAGGATTTGGGGAAAATTCATATACCTTAAGAAAAAAATAAAAATGTATGAAAAATTACTAATAATGTAATAAAGTTTGAAGCTTGTGGACATCTAAATATATGCCACAACAAACAAACAAACAAAAGCTTGATAAGTTGTGGGTCAGTATGGAAAAGCATCTTCTCTGTATTCAATATTTGTAGAAGGCAGGATGACAGTATTTTATTCACATTACAGCTACAAAAACAAAGCAGATAGTGACAAACTTTAGAGAACTACTCAAAGGCACTTAGCAGAAATTCACAAAATGCTAGATGTGGCAGAAGATGGTTCAAATCCACTTTAATCAACCATTCAGAATGTTAACGTAAATATTTCTTCTGTCACTTAGCTGTTATTCTCTCTGAGCTTTCCTTTTACTGAAGTTCATTGAAAACACAGGTTTTGAGCAATAAGCTGCCTCTCCCTGCTTTCTTCTGTATCTCCTCTTATGACAACAAAATGCTGGGGTTTAACTGGTGAGATCAAAAAATGTATTATTATGGAGAACTGAAATAAAATAAAAGTTCTCCCGTACAGAGAAACCAAAATATAGTTGATATATATCCCAATTTTTTAATACCTGCTGGAAAAAAAAAAAAAAATTACAAATTCTAAAAGACAAACTGAGGGTATACTACAGCTTTACTTCAATAAACCTGTCAATATATATAATACTTAGTTCTGGCCTTTGCACGAGCAATGCCCACTGATGTCAGTGTGTTTAGATGGACATATAGCATACTATTTTCCCATGGCTCCTACTGCTATTTTTGGATGGATAACACTACTTTTTAAAGCCCATAGTGCTGAGTATCTTTAGTATTAGGCATGACCTTTTTATGCAGTTCTTTAGGCTTGTTCTCTGATCTCAATAAGTCTCCTGGGTAATCCAGCAATTTGCTAGCAACAGCCTCGTAAAGAAAAATAACACAAAGCTTTCATTGTACATGCAAACTATGCAAATATGGTACACCTCAATAATATATTTTGCAATCACAGTTTTAAACGTATGTGATTTGGGGGATATTCTAGCTTGTTCCAGGATATAGAAAATAATTTATCTCTGGAGATGAACATTATTTAATTTGACTAATGACTGATTTACTAACATAAACTCCACTTGAAACATGCAGTAATATTTCTCTTATTCACCAGGGACTGTTGTTTTTCTGAAACAGATCAGTAAGAAACCAAAGCAACAAAAATTTCAGATTCATTACTTTGCAGAAATGCAACTTTTACATGTTTACTCTAATGAGGCATTAACTTCAGTGGGTCATTCATAGCTGAATTTTAACAATTTGATTTTTCTTACTCTGTTCATTGATCAATGGATCAAACTGGGTCCTGCAAGTAATGGCATGAATAATTCTCATGATATAACCAACTAGAAAATTATTAATGATTAATAAGTCAGGATAAACTAAAACTCTGCATATGCAGTAATCAAGATACGATCTTCATACAAGATTTTCTGATGTTCTTTGGCTTCCCATGTGGGACTTCTGCGGAAGGATGTGTGTGCAGCCCTACAGAGACCTTGTCTTACAGCACTCTATAAGACAGAGAGCTAAAAAAAAAAGTCTCTCTTTACAGCTTTCTGCAGTTTTATAAAAGAAAAAAATAGTGAGATATGAGGACCAATTATTTTACATTTAATTTCAGCATGATGTAAATTTGTATATCCATCAACAAATTTCCAGTCACCATTTCCACTGGTAGAGTGGGTTTATATTCACCAAGATACAGAGAGTGACATGAATGACATCTGGAGAGACTGAAATCTGACAAGCTCCCCAAGGCAAAGAGAAGCGGAACTGGCATTTCCTAGCTCAGCACTAAATTCTGCAGCGTAATACAATAGGAAGTCTGTCTTTCCCCTGACAAGTGTTTTGAACTCATTTTATTTAGACTTTCCAGCTATTTACCCTTAGGTAACCTGGGCTAGGCAGTACATAACTGAAAAAGAGAGCAGAAACCAGAGGCTGGAAGGCAGCCCGGACACTGCAATGCTGTGATTGCAGCATTGCTGCTGGGGTCTGACACCACTCACAATAGCTGTTCGTTCACCCACCTGAACGCATCCAGTATGTCATCTATTCTTGCTCTCAGCCCAACCTGTCTGCAGGGGTTGTGCAATTACGCTGTTGTTGGCAATTAGAAAAGAATCCAACAGTATTTTTCCTCCCATGAAAACTTCCGAAAATGTTGGCCTTCAGGGATGTGCAGCATAAAGAAAATTCTTCTAGGATATCTTATACGTGTATTTAAAAGATCCAATTAGTGAAACACTACTTTTCTCTCCAGTGTTAACAGCTATTGACATATATTAAAACTGCAAGTCTTTGGGACCTTACTCTGATTTGTATCTCGTAGCTATTACAGACTGACTCAAGACTAGGGCCTTATATATTGAGTAGGATTTAATCTACTCATGGTATCCAATGAAGTAAGGCAATTTTAAAAACTTGCTGGTGCTTAATTGGGCCTCAGAGCTTGCAGGAGTTGCAAAGGCTGCAAGTCTGAAGTGAAACCTTCGGTGCCTGACGCTACCAGCTACACAAAATTCATCAGCATGATAAGTGTTTCCCTCACACAGTATCAATAGCTGTCTTTCTTATGGGCTATGAAATTAATCCTTCCCTTGAAGCAGCTTTCTCTCGGTCACTATATCTTATTTTTTGGTGACAAATGGACAGGATGTGCTATGGGGGAATCCAGCACAAAAGAGACAAGGCAATGTAAAGAGACACGCTGCAAACCTCCTGCTACCTACCTCTTTGGGATGTCAGCACTGCTGTCACCTGCTGCTCAGCAGAATGCTGAAAGTTAATATTTCCCAAGCCTCAAGCAGAGCAAACTGGAGCTTTTTTTCTCCTTTCACACATGGGCATTATTTGGGAATTGCAGTCTCCAAGGCACAGCAAGAACAGGGCGTGCTGCTGGGCAAGTGTTAGTACTTCATCTTCTGCCTGTCTGCCTGGGGCTGTCTGATGTCATCCAGTCCAAAGAAGTCTGATAATGACAGCCCTCAAGTGCTGTCACAGCATTGCTTTAATAGTACATATCAGACTGAAATTTCTGAGGCTTCTTGGGAGAAATATCTTCTGTGGCACTCATCTAGGGAATCTGGGTTTTTGACATACATCTTGGAGCCTTTATGTTTCCTAAAAACATACTGACATTTAAGAACCACACGCTTTGGCAGTGTTTAAATATGTCACATTTTGCTGTAATAAAATGGCAAAGGGGCGTGCAATTAACTTGGGAACACTTCTGGAATTTCACAAGCTCCTGCCATTTCTGTGATCTTTGATATTTTCCTGAAATATCACTAGAAAACCTATGCCTAGCAATAAAATCTCATTTAGCTGGATTGCTCAAATAAATCATATTTCTTAAATGTGTGCACACCACTAAATCAATTAGCTTTTTTTAGGTACATCTTTGTAGCTTTCCAGCCTCAGTCCTCTGGATTATTCCCCTGGGGAGACGGAAGGCCTTGTGGTGCTATGTTGCATTTGTTATAGCTTGAGCAGATTTAGGAAAGTTTTCAATTCTGTCAGGTTTACCTAAAACCACTAGAAGATTACAAAGTTCAGTTGTAAGAAGTACAGATCCAAAACTTACAGCCTGTGGGGAAAAAAAAAATGGAATTAAGAACAGAGTTGGCTTTGGCAAGGTCACCTGAAGATTCTTGCTGCTGTTCAGCAACTTCTGCTTGATGAGCAAAAACCCTGGAAAGTGTCACAGCTCCGTTTGTGCTCCCAGTGTAGTCATGCTGCATGGCAAACTATGACTGGGAGCAAATGTATATTTACAGCCCGATGAAACCAATCTACTTACAACCTAGTCCAGCTCAAGAAATCCCTCAACTTCAAATTCAATTGCACAGGTGCAAATGACAGCTTATTTAACACTTGATTAAAATTTCAAGGTTTTACAAATTAAATAAGCTTATTATATATTCCAGACTTCCAGCTCTGAAGGATACCATTCCTACAAGATTTCTGAGTAGTCTATGCAGTTAAATAAAAACATAATTTTGACATCCTGAAATTTAAGTGTTATCACACCAGAAAAAAATTGAGGCATATAAAGTGTCAGTCACAAATATGATGAATTTGTATATTTGCAAATGAACAGGCTATTTGTTAATTCAATCAGGCAAGTATGTGAAATCCGTAGCATATTGCATTCTTTAATATTTTGCATCTCTTATTTCCATTAACACTCAATGAATACTCAATCTCAAAGCAGAGAAGTGCTATGAGAACGGCTGTCACCAGCATCAGTAAGTAATTCTAACAAACGTCTGGCATTTCAATCAAAAGGGATGCATACACTGGATAGAATGAAGCAGAATTGGTTCCCAACCAGACACTGTGCCAAATCACTTGAATTTATGCCCAGTGGCAATTGTGCAATAGCTGGAAGTTTGGATGCATGTCCCTCATTGTGAGTATGGTCATACTAAAAAGGGTGAATTAAATCAATGCAAAGCTGCTTTCAGTCAGATGTGAAGGCTAACAGAAATGTGTTCAAAGTTCAAAGCAGAGGAACAGACAGTGACACTTGTTACTAAACACTAGTTGGCAAACATGACACAAAGACAAGACCTGAGACAGCAATCTCCACATTGATAGGATCTGTATCACTGATGAAAGAAGTCAATAAGCAATCATTTTCTAGATTCTTCATCTTGGTAGCTCAGGCAAAATTGGGGGAGAGGAGTGGAAGGGTGGCACTTCACTGCAGAGAAGCCATAAGATTTACTCTATGTTTTACCCTTAATGAAAGGGGAGAAGGCAATGCTGGAGTCTTTGGACAAATACATATAACAGTAATGGGTAGAGAATCTTTATTAAATTAGTCCAAAGAAATAGGCTTTCACCATGCAACGTTTGTTTTATTTACGTTGCTTACCTGGTGCTTTACTGGGGATGCAAAACCAAGGCCCTCCCCTGACCTCATGCCTCTGACGTAGAAGTAGAGTTGCCATTATATCTGTTTTTAGCAGCCGTGGAGAAGGAGATTATCTATTTTGGAAACTTAAAAATAAATGTGGATTCACAGGCATCCAAACAGTAGAAAAACATGAGATGTACCCACCTCAAACACTGTATAAACCCTGTAGCCACGGACAGCTTTGAAGTCAGAGCTGCTCACTTTTACAGCTGTGCTGAGCCATCTTCCCTTCACAGACAGAGAACAGCTGGGCAGCAGAAATTGAGAATAAAAGCATTCGTCCCTTGAGTACCATTCCAGGAGGATACAACTTGAACAATACCAGTATGAATGAATAAATTACCACAAATACATATGTATATACAAATATTATATTTAGGTGTACATGTATGCTGATAGATTGATATTACTGTTGCAAGAGACATCAGCTCAGTTTCACATTATGTGGATGTTAATAGATGTATGTATATTACCAAGTTTTTCTATGCATAGTCCTATTATGTCAGACTATGCCTTGGTGTCTTTGTTTTCTGATGAAGTTCTCTCTTTCAAACAGCAAACTTAGTCCTCAGATCTTCCACCTAAATTATTACAGAAGAGAATTGATAATTAAGTTTTAACAAGATTTAAATGATATTAAAAACAGACAGTTAAAAGGAGACACTGCCTTGGGCTTTGTTGTAAATTTGTATAATTATTTTTAGTCCTCTCGAGAATGCATAATTATGCTTCTGTATTTATAAAAATACTGCCCTTGAGGCACCAAAACAAATTTTATAGTCCACTGATTTGCATATTAATGTTACTCTTGTGGTGTCAAACGTACTCTTTAGCAAATAAATGTCCATGACAATTTTCAAAATGTCTGAAGTATATGTAGTGTTCTAAACTTAGATTATTTAATTTTTTAAAAAATATATGGTCAAATAACAAATGAAAAAGAATAGCACAGGAATGAACGTATGCTATAAGAATCACTGGGGAGAAATGAAGCAGGTGAACTAAACAAAACATAACAGATTTTTAACAGCTTTTACTTAAAATAGCTTTGGTAAGCTAGTAAGTGCTAAGACTTACAGTCTAATCCAAAGTCCTTAACAGACAATTTAGCTGAAGACTTGTAACAATTCAGTTCTATATGTTTGCCTCCCTACAAAATCATAATCGCTGTGGAAGATCCTTCTCTTGAACGAATGTGCTGAGATACTTTTCAGATTGAGAGTAAATCTCAGAGATAAATGATACAGCCCCAAATTATAATCAGAGGCTGAAACTTTAATGGCCAAAATTTGTATTACCAGTAGCAAAGACTCTGTTTTAATGGTGGAAGATGATGGACATAGAGCCCTCTCATGGATGTAGAGTCATCTCTTATGGGTTGCTACATACAAGAAATAGTAGTTAGGTAATGACTTCCTGCTCTCATTTATGAATCTACCCTATAAAATCCTAGTAGATACAGACTTGGTTTTATTACTTATATTTGTCTTGAAGTTTGTTATTTTTAAGAGGCATTTTCAAAGCAAGGAGTTCTACCTACAGTACTATGAATGCACTTTACTGTCTTTAGACAGCAGCAAAATAACAACAACATCAAACTAAGTTAGGATTCAGTCTGATTATATACATATATTACGCAGAGAAAAATCTTACTAGCAGACATTCAAAAGACAATGAAATCAATTGGAGATTTCTTTATGCATGACTGAAAAAATTAAAATCATCATTCCATAACAAATTCCATATTGTTATCAAGATGAATCCATTGGCCTTGCAGTTTATCTCCATATGGAGCTGATGTATTATCAGCTGAAATACTGTGTTATTATCAGTGCAATAATGATCACTGTAATAATACTAAGCAATTATTTGGATAAGAAACTTATTTTCCAAGTTTATAATGAGAGCTGAACACAAATTTTGTGATTTTCCATGCACAGAGCAGAGATGGAATGCTTGTTGTGTGCCAAAACTTAGAAGAGAAAGTCATATCTCAGTGTCTAATAGTAGGAGGAAAGCAGAATTTTACAAAAATGGTTGTGTGTCAGTTGGCTTTTGGCAACACTTATTAAGCCATAAATGAGCTGACTGCATGTTCAGAACTACCATTTCCATGAAGTCATTCAAGGAGATATTAACAATTATCATTTAATTGTGACAAAATGGTATCACAGAGGGAATGTACACCTGACATTCTTCTGGTCTCTCGCAAGCCTAACTCCCAACACCTTATCTTCTGCACTACGCATCGTGTAATAATAATTTCTTAAGAAAAAGCAAAAAATATCTTAAAAAATAATGTAAAATGAAAGATGAGCTGCCAAAACTGAGTAAAATGTTTCTGTGATATTTCAAGATTGATTGCCAATCAGGTATATAATCTTGGGGATGAAATGAGGTGGTCTGAGAAAGTAAGCACAGAAAATTCTTGTGTTTCTTTTATAATGCAGAAATCCTTGGTGGGTTGTTAAGATCATTTGCACTTGGAATTTTATACCCACAATCAACTGCAGGAAATAAATTACAGATGTGATTCACTGGAACTTGCTCTTGCAAAGTGCTAAGCACTGGCTTTAAGATAAAAGGCAGGGGTTGCTAATACCCAGTTCCTTGGAATACTGAAGATGAAGAGACAAATGATGGCATTGGCAATGGATGAGATCTGAGCACACAATCATGGTATTGCTGGCAAAGTCATAGTACTTGACACTATATTTATGCTAGGCTTATGGAATCTGTGGGAGGATAAACTGTGAAACTACCCAACCCAATATGAAGTCTGCCAGGAAAAGCTACTCTTCAAAAACCTTGTATTAAATTTGAGCCAGCAGCATGAGTAGTACTGGTACAGATCATTGTGCATACAACATTGGAATGTTTTTGAGTCAGAATCGTATGCCACAAAACCATGTTTAATGTCTTGTAGTACCATGATTTATACTGTCTGACTAGAGAAAGGAAGGCACACTTACTTACAGGGAAATACATTTCACTATTGTCTGCAGCAGAAACTTCCCATAGCTAAAGAATAAAGTTCGAGGGCAGGAACTGTTTAACTTTGGGGCTTTGCCAGTGATATAATGAGGTTTACATATGCAAATTTACAGAGTACTCTACAAAAAACAAACAAGCAAAAACCACAAACAGAAGTATATGGAAGAACAACCAGAAGAGATGTACTTAACAACTTTAATAAAATCATTCTTCAGCTTTCCTCTTTAGAATCTCTTATCTTCATCCCAAGCTGACTTTGACAGATTTTAATTTGTACCAGATAGCTCTTGGGTGTCATGTAACTATAGTGATTTCATTCTGCTAGTATGTGATGCTTACTTCATTAACAGTCATACATGCCAAGGCAGTGAAGTGGTTGATGGTCCTGAGGCTAAAAGCAAATTCACAGGAAATGTTACTTTTACTCATACACAAGCTTGCTTTATCAAGGAGATCGTTTGGCAGGCAAACATTTAAAATTGTTACTGTTCCAATAATTTTATTTTACATTCAGAACTGTGGACAATTCACTGTTTGCCTTGATTCTGTGCATAGCGGAGGAAGGAGGAACAGAGAGAGGATGAAGAGATGGCAAAAGGAGACTTCCTCTCTTTCAGTCAATCCACAAGAAAAGTCAATCACAATTGCAGTGCTCTCAGCCAGCCCATTTCGCACCCATGGGACACAATACTACCATCAAAGGCAAAGAGCATTGACAGAGATGGGCTCAGTTCACTGAAACAGCAGCATCCAAGTGGATCTAACAGTGCTCCAAACTGAGGAGGAATCCCAACTCTCTGAATCTCTTGAGACAATATTTGTGCCCTATCCCTTGTTCTGGGTTGCCTGCATTGTGTGAACTGTTTCGTTGTAAGAGAAGGTAAAACTGCTGCTAGGGTTATCTTTGATCTGCACAAAAACAGAATCACAAAGAGGCACTGGAAATCAGATTACACATAACAGTGTCTGTGGGTACCCATCTAAGCACACAGTTAATGTAATACTGCAGAAAGCTGATTTATTACCAACACCTTGTTCCAGGAGTTTGCAGCCCCGCGTAGTACTTTGAATGCCTCATTATACAGAATCCACACCTCTGGACTCTTTCTTTTCTGGGTAGTGTCATTTTGAAGTAATACATTATCAGTTTCCATAGTCCAGTGATGCATTACCAGAATACATCAAAAAACAGCTGGCTCAGTCTCTCAATCCTTGGCGTCCAGCAACAGCTGACTGTGATGATGTATTACATGAACTCTTCAGTCTATCATTGTAATAGATCAAAACAAGGTACTGGTCTGAAGGTGTATTACTCAAAGGAAGGCAAAACTGAGTGAACCTGTCCAGGAGTGGGATACTGGTTTAATTATGGAACAGAAGTTACAGTACACTGCTCAGAGAAGGTTTGTTAGCTTCAAAATTTTGGTGCGCTGGTAAAATACAA
Organism: Phasianus colchicus; assembly: GCF_987193195.1. Taxonomy (NCBI): domain Eukaryota; kingdom Metazoa; phylum Chordata; class Aves; order Galliformes; family Phasianidae; genus Phasianus; species Phasianus colchicus. The sequence continues at coordinate 20,063,519 of NC_143442.1, forward strand.
TTTACATTCATATAGATGATATTGCAGGAGAAGGTCATATGGTTACTCAGTTTGGAGACAAACACTTTAACAGCCACTTTTGACAAAATGCTGCAATATGTTGTGCAACAGAGACATTGTATGTGTTATGTTTGGTGTTATTTGAGTTCAAATGATAGACATATGCACCATATCTCTTGCTCCCCTCCCTCCTCCCCCATTTCTCTATGAAAAAAAAAAAGTCAGACAAGAACCTGAGTAGTAGTGTAGTAACCAAAAGAGCATGCTACTACTAGTGAGTTCTCACTGCTGCTGAGGAACTCTCCGCAGGCTGCAGGTGATGCTGTGACTCTGAAGAAAAGCATCAGTACAGAAGAGGACCTGAAGCACTGGTGGGGAAACAGCTGGAGCTGGAAAAAAGAATTAGAAATGGAGACAATCTTCAGCAAATAAATATAATATCTGGTGTAATTAAAGAATTCTTAAGAGCTAAATTTACTGCAGCTATTTACACTATATTTCATGCCACTGAATGACCAAAAGCTTCCCATTGACCAGGACTGCAGACTTGCCACAGGGAGCATCTTGGTCTGTTTAACTGATGTGAAGCTCTTTCCTCCTCAGATCATAAGGAGTGCAATACATAGAGTGCCTATTTTTAAACAGGCCTTCCATTCTGTTCAAAAGACAAGAAATACCCTCAGAACATTCTCTCTGGAGATAGCATGAAGTGCATTTTCTACCTGCAAACTCAGTGATGACAGGTAGAGTATGATACGAACTACGACTAGTTCAGACAGCAAAAAGCTCACTTGCCTCTAATGCCAGAAACCTTATTTTCCTGTACTGTTTCAAACACTTGACTGCCTTACCATTGTTTTGATCATCTCATATTCCAGCTTCTTTTTAATGGGGTTCAGGATAGCTCTTTCAGAGTACACTACCATCTTCACACTCTACTGTTTTCTCTACATCCTTGCAATATTAACCTCCACGATCCCTTCTTTCTCCCATCTGTCATGCTGCTATGCTTTTACACTTCCATCAATGTTCCTAGAATGAACAACTTCCTGATGATAATTATTCTAACTTTACTTCAGTTCCTCCCCATACTGTTGCCCTACCTACATGAAGTAAACTTTGTTCAGTGCAGACAAACATATGCAAAAACTGGGGCATAACACGATGTTACTTTAATCTGTGCATTTTCACCTTTCTCTGCAACAATTCACTGTACTCTAGGAGTTGCTGATTTTTTTTTTTTTTTTTTTTTTTGAGTTATAGTGCTTGAATTTACTTTATTTCTAGAAAAACATACACTAATTTTATGGTTGTATGGGAACTGTTGATCGTGGCCTGAACCTCTGATTGACCACCTGAGCCAAGCAATGAGTCAGCTGCGGGAGCACAGGTGAAGGCAATTCAGCTGTGCTACTGGAAGGGGTGGAGCCTGGCTGCACCTCTCCTAGATCCCATTTAAGTGCTGACTGCCACTGAGGAAGGATCTCTTTCTGGAGACCGCTCCTTGTGGAGTTTATTGTAAGGCTATAACATTGGTGAGTATTTTTCATTTATTATCTTCCCACCTCAATAGTCCTACTTAGCCTAACCTCTGTATACCTACTGATTGTACAATGGTGAATTGGGAAATGCATTTTTCTGCCATGCGTTTCTGTCCAATAAAAGCAGGTAGTGTCTGAGAAGATGAGCTGATCTGAAATGGGGATAATGGGCAGCAGTTGATTTAGGTAATATAGTACATTATAAGCACTGTGAATCAAAGCCATATCTGAGAACGGGCACTTTACCGGTGTGTAGCATTCATTAGAACAATTTTAGCTCTGTGTTATTTACAGGAAGATCTAAATAAAAGAGATGGTTTGCAATGATAAGCATGACAAGAGGTCCTGAATAAAACATGCAGAAAGAACAGAATGGGCTAATACAGGAATCTTACACTCACTTTTGTAAGCCTTGAAAATGGTTGTGTGTTACAGACTTAGTTGTGAATGCAGATGATGCCCTCCACTGCAATATCTTACCATATTGGTATTATAGAAGGGTACAAGTGAGGATTAAGGACAATAAAGATACAGGATGACACATGCAAACACTCATTACAAAACAGCAGGAGAAGAACTGATTGAAGGATGACATCCCACAAAGATGCCTCATTTGAGGGGTCTGCTGAGAAAGCTGTTGAGATAAGGAGTGTCTTGGTGAAAGGAGCTTCTTTCACCAGTTGCCTGTTCTTAGAATACCCAAGTCCTGCAGAACTCACTTTTTTTTTTTTTTTTAATACAAGGAGAAAGAGCAGATCCTTAGCAGCATAGCTGCCTGAGAGTGTGAGACCACTTTGTCCCGTGGGACATGGGAACAATGGTGACCTCCTCTCTTCCTCACACTGATACAGCAACTCTGTCTGTCCCAATGGAGAAGAACTTGGATTTTGCCACAGGAATGCAAGTATGCTGTAAGAGTCAAACATACTGTGCCATCAGCCACTTCCTTGTGTTACCCTCCTGGTAGTAAAAACAAAAGAAAACAGACAGTAAGAGTAGTGTACTGTTTAAACACATTGCTCAAGGAAAATAAGTAGATAAAGAACTTAAATTCTGGGTGCACTTGCAGTATGTATATGTTCTGTTTACGAAGAAGCAAAATTGTTTCTGACAGGTTTTCAGTGATACTAGAAGAAGTATTTGCAGATAGGCCTATAGTCATATACAGAAAAAAGAATTTAAATCACTGAACTGGTGAAAGGGATCTCTGGATACATAGCACACCTTCTCAGGCAGGAAACAGCCCAGGTCTAAGAGATGCCCTCCCTTCAGTGACTGACTCTACCCTGGGTCCACCCCTTCTGGTCACCTGGGGAGCACAGGTGGAAACAATTTGCCTGTGCTCCCTGGGTCAAGCACACCCCTTCATCTCTGCTCACTCACCAGTTCAAGCCATGGCCTAACAGTTCTCCTCCAGTATCTTCATTCAGTGGGAAAACAACTAAGACATAACTATTTGTAGCTGCTGACTGAAAGGGCCGGATATGTCTCTGATGTGCAACCCAGGACTGCCGTGATGTACCTACTTGTGTCAAGCAATGCCTAGTGGAAATCTCAAAGCACAGTGCAAAGCTGAATGCACCAGCCTTTGACCCTGCCCTTGCACTTCATATCAATTCTCAAGGGAATAACCTGGAAAAAAAACAAAAACAAAACACCAGCTGCTGAAAAGTCAATGGCTCTTCACAATCAAATAAGACAAAATATGTGTAATGTTGAGGCACTTATCCTTTCTTAGACAAGTCAGGACAGGGCAGATAGAAGACAATCCAATCTGAGCTTTAGGAAGAAAGAATTCATGACTCTACTTCTCTCTTTAGCAGATACTAGCAAGGCGTTGCCTGGAATAGGTGTTATTGGAATATATGGAAGAAACAAGATTTTGATAAATTCTTTTTTATACTCATCAGTATTTTTAACCTGAAAGAAGTGCACCAAACAGCTTGTAAACTCCACGGAGGACTTAACATATAACAGTTATATGAATTATATAAGTCCCCCTGTATTGTGACATTTTTGTTACACTCTTCTCCTCTTTCTTCTAATTGTTCTATGTGGCTTCAGGGTATAATGGTCCATTACCTGAACTGGTACATAATACTGCAATATTTGCAGAATATAGATTTTCTCCTTCTAAGGACTTCACTGCACCAACACAGCAATAACAACAGTAGGTACAGCGTGCACCCATTCACACATAAAGAAACCCACTCTAGTGAAATGAGTGAACTAGCCTAAGGCACACCCATACTGCAGGTCATCTTAAAGAAATCCACAGGATAAAACAGGGTATGAATTGAAAAATACTTATTCAACTGAATTTTGTCTAATTTACTAGCTTGCAAATTCCAGACAAAAATGAACAAAACAAGGCTGACTACCTTGTATATCTTCTTTCCTCTAGCAGCCCAGAGCAATAAACCCTTCAGAGAAGGTCACTTTTTTTTTAAATCTAACCCACAAATCAGTTAGTATGGCACTTGATTCTGATACTCCCTGGAATATCAGTGCTCCATTGTTATTTAGTATTTGAACAGCTGAGCTTTTATACTATTCTGTTTCTATAAAAACCATTTCTTGCATTGACTATACTGGTTTTTTCCTTCTCATTTCTAAATTATAAATCAACTTAAGCTCATCAGGGATATTATTAGTAGCTTATTGTTACCTTTCTCAGTGTACTTTTGAATACTAGCATTCCCCAGCCACAAGGGATAGCATATTAAGTGCTGTTCAGACATTTGAACATAATATACTCCCTTTCTAATGCTTCCGTTGTATTACTAGTATGATAATTATTACAGCAAATGATAAAATACTGCAAAATTGTTTTCGCCCCCCTTAATAACATAAATAAAAGGAGCAATTAATTTCCTACAATAAAAACAGGCAATACAATAACGTACAAATGTGGAGTTTCTTCATTATTGCATCAAATTGCAAAACGGAAACATATAATTTCAAAAGGCTCATAAGCAAAAATGGAAACACAGCTGATGTTGCGTCAGCATATAGTACAAAACTGTGAAGCTTGCACAGCTCACAGCTAGTCTCCTCTAAATGAAAATGCATAACGCAAAGATCTTTTTCCTTTTCTTAGACCTTAGCTCCAGAATTCTAGATATTTTTCCAGGTTGTTACTTCACTTTTATACATCCATCCAATACTATAAACCTATTGCATCACCACTTACTTTGAAGCCCTGCTATCATGCACAGAAAAGCTACAGCTTTATCAGTGCATCTGGTGACAGACGGCAACAGTGTTTCCAAATGGAATCAAAATACTTCTGCACTGATACACCTCCCAGTACACCCCACGTATTTGCCAGATGTGTTTTGAGCATTCTTTAGTTCACTGCTATTTTGGTTGGCTTGGTTTTACGTTGTTGAGAAAAGGCAACACATTTTCTTTGACATCTCATACAATTTTACATGTATTCAGGGCACATTCCCTGCTTTGCATGGAAAATGTATTTGCACAGTTGTCAGAATGATGGACAGGGGGAGAATGATAAGAAGGAGCACTGATCTTTGCTTGTTATTACATACAATAGCCCAGTAGGAATCATGATGTGTTGGTGAGACAAACTGTGTCCCATTCTGGAACATATTAAGTTTGTCTCCAGGACACACATGACTTCACTAGGGTGTCTAACCTCATTCATAATAGATGCTAATCTTTTCAGGGCTGACTGATGACAGCACTTCCTGCCCTTCACGGAATTAGAGCTGGGTTTTATCAAAGGACTCAAACTGCCTGCTAATTAGACTAATTCCCTTCATCATGAATTATTTATTTCCATTGGTAACCGATCACTGTGACATTAATGGGTTCTGCTCAACTTAGTTTCATACTAATATACACTATAAGTTAAATGTTTAAAAACTCCTGATACTTCACTTCAGGTCAAGTGTGTCTTCATATAACTCTTGGTGTTTTCAGCAAAGTTTTGACAATTAAAGACTGCTGGAATAAAGTGCTCACTGCTAAGGAAGAAAAAAAGAAAAAGAACAATTTTTAAATTCTAAAATCAAAATGCTTTACCCACCTTCCCCCCCAAATTAGGGCTAATATATAGAAATTAATTTCAGATTAATAAGAAGAACCTTCCACTGAACTGATGATGGAGCTTCACTGCAATTCAAAGAACCAAATATACCCTTAACCAGAGGGTTTTGCCTCACACTGTGCAAGAAGTTTGTAGAAGATTGTAGTATTAAGATTAAATCCTAAACGTAGGTAGCAAGTATCAAATATGCAAATAGAAAATAAAGAATACCTGGGCAGACAGCAGCACTGCATACTGGAATCAGATGGAGAATGACAAAGGTAGAGAAGGGACTGTAATGGGAAAAACAAAAGGCAATCATTGTGGAATGTCTTAGCAGCAGGATCTGAGCAGGACACCAGAGGTCATCCATGCAATACCTAGAAGCATGAAAACTGATGGCCGGTTTTTGGTATCATTCTTCAGAAGCTGTACTGACCACTGCTTTTTCAGTGAGAGTGCAACAAAAACTTAGAGAAATTTAGAAAACATGATCAATTGGGAAAAATTGAAAACACTGCTTAGAAAAGAGATGAGAGTATGATGAAATCTGCATTTACACAGAAAGGTGCTGTGGTTAGACTAGGGATCTGTTTTCTCCATGTCCATCACAAGCAGAACAAGAGATAATCATTTCAGACTGAAGTCAAGAAGATTTTGCTGAGAAATTGAGAAAAGTCTTCCTACCGGTGAGGACAAAGAATCACATGATCAACTTAAACAAGCAGATGGTCAAAGGGATTTTGGCCTAGAAAGGCAGGTCACTGTCAGGGAAGGTGTATGTGAAATCACCTCTGTCACAAAAAACATTTTAGAAGTCACAAAGAAACATCAGCTCAGTTACACCATCAATTTTTGTTGTTGTTGTTGTTGTTTGTTTCTAAAGAAAAAAACTCTAAGATGTAATCTTGTGAATATTTCTCAGTGCCTATTTCAGGAGCATTATATACAGGACAACAATCTTTATAACTTAACTGCTGGCCTTTTCCATTGTCATCACAGATGGTGAACCCACATTATGTCTTTGATGAAATTCATGCAGCTTTTCTGATACAAGCACAGGATAATACAGTTCAGCACGTACATTTTACAATGGCATTTACCATGCACCCAAACTTTTCCAAGATAAGCCTGAAAGAGACAAGATACTATTTGGTCACAGATTTCACCTTTGAATCTCCTCTATTTCAGCAAAACGTGAAGACTTTCTGCATGCCACAAGATTGGACTCAGACTTTCATGCATTCTCATGAATAAATGATGCATATTCTTACTCATTTCAGAAAATGAGTTTTATTCCAGCTTGATAATTCTGTCTGTGAAATACAAGAAAAATGCATACAACTCAGAAGGATCAATAAAAGGCTTGTTTGTGGTATTTTTTGTAGTGATAAAGTGAGCTTAAAATAATAAACAGTGAAAGACAGCTGGACGGAATAGTCTGTATCACTTAGCCTAATGAAGTCTTGGACTACAGTATATTTGACAAATTGTCTTTCATGTGATAGCTGTAAAAGAACGCATATCTTTCTAATCCACAGTGATAACCAAAGATGTTAGGTAAAAATGAACAGAGATGATATTCAATAAGCACATGTACATTTCTATCACAGTGTGAGATACTTTGGCTGTGAAAATAAAGGTGTTATTTTTCCACTGTTGAAATAATACAGAATCAATGAAAGGTAGCTGTGAGTCTCAATTGGAATCAAGGGGTTTCTGTTGACATTCACAAACCAAATGAGCAGAGCTCTGCTGGATTGAGATGTCATCTGAAACCCCAAGATGGCATTACAGCCTTGTTTTTCTAAGTTGTGTGGCTTTTTGCAATAAACATGTTCAACTTTTTATTGTAATTAAAAGGTCAGTTTATAATTTCTTGCCCTTTTACCTCCTTGTCTGTTTTTAGGTTATCTGCCCTGCTCCGCCTTCCTACCACTTTTTTGCTCCTTCTCCTCCCTCCTGCCCCAGCCACCTTCTTCTTGCCTTTCTTTTCTCATCTACTTTCTCTCTTTCCTGGTTCTCTGACTCCCCAAATCAAAACATTTCTGGAATGGGTCATTCTGCTCAGTGTGTTAGCAGCGCTCCCTAATGTCATTTCCACAGTACAAGCTGCTCCTCCAGCACTGTGGAGACCACCCTATTAAGACAAGAGCATGTCACTCATGTACCATTCTCTTATTTGTAGAGAATAAGAGACTTTAAGTAGCTCCTGATACAGCAATATAAAATAGCTTTTATTTCAGAGCTAATAATACCTGATACTTGAACAGAGTCTTCCATTTGATGTTCTCAAATCATTTCATAGGCATTAATGAATTATGTCTCACAAGTATGCTCCGACAAACAGGCTATTCCCATTTCACAGATGGAGATAACAGAGGAAAAAAGACGGGTAATTTGTTTTCACAAAGTCTTCCAGGGCCTATTCTTCACTGTTGCATTTAAAGTGTTTTTATCACTGGCTTCAAGACACTACTGAGTAAATAAAATCAAAGAACACTAAGATGTTTCAAGTCTTGGTCCTCTAATAAAGAGACATCCCTTCTCTTTACACGGCAGATTACGTTCTCCTTACAAGCTGGTGTACAGACACCTTTTGGGACATTTCATTCTGTAATTCTAATTCAGATTTAGAGTCAAATTGCTCTAGCATCATAAATCAAACTCATCTAATCCATCTTTTAAATTTTTATCAGCTTTTGGGGGGGGAGTGGTTCTTGAGGAGGAGCATTTTTAAGAATGTGACCTGAAAAGTATATTCTATTGTAAAAAAAATAGATCCTGTGATCAGAATCTTTCAGATCTTTCAGCATCCTGAACACTAGCTAAGATCACAAAATAAGAGGACGGTAGGCAGAAAGCTTACAATATATATATCAATGAATTTGCATTGATTGGTAACTAAAGTTCACGTGCATTAACAATTAAGCATATGCAATGTTACTCAAACTGCTCCTGAGTGGTGCTCATCAGAATTGGCTGGTATCATGAGATGTTATGAAAGGATGTCATTCGTCCTCTATAAAGGACAGTTTTTAATAGCTAATTTTAGAGGGTTCTACTTGCTTGACAAATTGATATAAGAAAAACATCATGAAAACTTATTTAGATGAATTTTTATACAGAGAATATAGATGCAAAATGGGACCAAAGAGTTACCATGAAAAGTCAAAGAAAAGCAAAATAATAGGTGAGGCCATCAAGGACCATGTTTTTAAAACAGAAGTTTTCATCCTGTTCATGTGAACAATTTAAGACAGCATAACCATTCGGGATTCTCTTAGGGAACAGGGAGCAGAAAGTGGGTCAGAAAAAATTGTGTTTGCTATTATAGAAAATGTATGTAATTAAACCCGATCTTGAGTAAAAATGAAAGCTCAGATAGTTACTCCAGCTTATGCAACTGAGCACAGTAGGAAAAAAAGAAGAATCTTGCACAGATTTTGTAAGATTTTTTGTTCTGTTTTCAAAATCCTGTCATTGAAGCGTCAAGTAAGCATAGGAATTTAGGTTTGCATAGAATGCTGAGGAAGTCATGGGGTATTGCTTGGGACTGAGAGAATAATTGTGTGGGATGCTAGGGCAGCGGAGCAGAACCAGACAGGATGTTCTGAGAGGCAAAGGCAGAAGGGGGAAGTTAGTATAGTGCGTCTGTGAAATCACAGATCCGAAGTCAGATGTGAGCAACAAAGAGGGACAAGAAAGCAGAAAAAAATAATCAGGTTGGGCAGCAACTCATCCTGATGTGCTACTGGACAGCAGAGGAGGATCACTGAAATGAGAACAAGGGAAGCTGCACTGGACTGGGCTCTCCTGACAGCTGAAGAGCATAACTTGTTCCTTGATTCTTCACAGTGTTGTCACACTTTCGACACATAAATCACCTCATTTAGGAAGTGATGATTTGTTCATGGACAACAGCTTGAAGGCAATTCTGACCAAAGCACTCATATTATGATAGTCTGCATCTTTCCCTAGCTGTATCTAGAATAAAGTTCCCTGCAGATAGAAGGTGGTATGCCACAATATATAAAAATCATCCATCAAAGTAAAACCATTTTCTCTATTACTGTTCCACAAGCAGATGTTCATATGAACTCGTGCCCAACACAAACACACCCATTTATAAATATAAATAATATACACATAAATAATATAAACAGAAACAGAAAAGCACAGGAAATCTTGTGTTATTTACAATGCTTTTGCATTTTTCATCTGTCTAGAGACACATTCCCACTGAAATTCCCAGCTAATGCAACCTTCCAGACCAGCTGGAGGGAAAGCAGGTATTTGATGGGAAGCATATTTGTTTTCCAACTTTTATTTTATTTTATGTTGGGAATCAATATTTGCATTTCCATTTCTTCTCACATTCACAGTTTTACCATCCAACAACCTTCTGTGTTCTTGCCACCTGCACTTTATAAAGATATCTTGGTGAAGTGGTCATTTCAGTAAAAGTATTTGTGGACCAGTCACCACATCCTCAGTGGATATAACATAATTTGTTTAGTTATTCCTGTTCCATCCTTTCATGAAGATCAAGCATAATACTGAGTTGTTCAGATCAGCATCCATGAAAAGACTATGACATTATTCTCTGATGTTATTCACGCTATCTAAATGTTAATAGAAAATATCAATAGAAAATGGAGCTATACTGACTTCCTGTATTTAAGATGTGTGTGAAAGTTAAGGATACCTAAAGTTCTATTTTCCCCCAAGTTTGGCAGCTAGTTTACTCATCCCTTCAGGAAAACTATTCTCCTTTTGGGAGCTGATAAGTTGGGATTTATAGACACCTGCCTAACTATAACATCCAGCTGCTGCTTTAGAAATAAAAGAACAGGTCTGTAATTTATTACAAGCCACCCACATGTGTAAAAGGCACCCCCGCAAATTCTGTCGGTGCTTGATTCTTTGCAAAGCCTTGCTTTGAAATCAGCCTCTCTGCTAAAATGAACAACGAGACAGTTCCCACAAAACAAGCATCATTTTAGTCCCATTACCCATTAGAACGGAGCCCACACTTCACTGTACTTTTGGACATCATCGAAACAAGCACATTGTGCAACAGGAACAACAAAAGAGGGCTGAGATAATTAATGATGTATTCTACTGTATAGAACACTGCTAGCCACAGCTATGGCTTGGAAGCAGCAACAAATTTCCAGAATTGTCTCCTTATGGGGTCATATGAGGAACAGAATCAGAAAACTTCACAGGGAATGGTGGATGGTTACAGAATCCATACATTAGCATTACACTTTAAGCACACCAGAAGTCCATTGAACATAACACTTACTACTTTAGCTTGATAACTTACACAGTGAATTTGAAAGTATGCACACATGGTTTTGGTGACAAGAGATCCTTTCTCCAGTAAAGTTATGTCTGTGACAGTCCCAAAGGTACGTGAAGAATAGGCACATCATGAATACTTTCACAAATGCCCACGGGTAAATCCAGAAAATGAAAATGAATATCTGCCTTACAGTTCCTAGAATTTTCCAATTCCAGGAAGCTAAAAGAGGAGATACCTGCTTTGTTTAATAATGTCCTTTTTTTATATACACCTACTACTACTTCTGGAGTTACTGGCCTGCAAGAATTATTCCTTCAGTATGAGGGAGCAAACAAAAAAACACCCAAACAGTAAAACTTTGATATTTATGCATGAGAAGACTTTTGAACCACTCAGTGAGTCATTTTATGGAGCAATTAACTTTCCTTTTTATGGAGGTATTTTTAATTCGTCTGCCACCTTTTTAATAGTCCTCTGCATAAATGGGTAAAATAATTTCTCATTCCCCCAGAAACAACAGCTGCATTGTGAACTCCTGAATTGGCATGTCTCTGGAATATATTATAATAATTCAGAAACTGCTGCCATTTCTGTCAAGCTTTCATTCATACGAAGGTTGCTTCAGACATCCCACCCTCCCTCCCCCTTTCATTGCTACTGCTGATCTCAGATTGTCCAGCCACTTCCCCTGCTCTCCCAACTCCCTCTCCCGCCTCCAGTCTCAGCCCCCTCTCTCTCAAGCCCTTGACACAAATCTCCTTCCCTTGCCCCTCCCTCAGTCTGGCTCTCTGTAGCCCTCTCAGTCGAATTAGACACAAATGACTTGTCTTGACTTTCAAAGCCCTTTGTGGCCTATCCGCTCACCACTGACCCTCTCATGTTCAATATCAAAAGGTCAGCTCTTGCTCCCAATTAGTCTATGAGCCAAGGTACCTTCCTCTGACTGCTATCCTTTCAAACAAGCCCAGTTACACTTTCCTCTGTTGCCCCTCACACTTGGGGAAGGAATTGTCTATTGGTATCTGCAAAGCTTTCACGTTCTTCTTTTTCAAATCCCCCCTCAGAACTTCCCTTTTCTTCAGAAGCCGCAGCAAGGGCCAGGCTATTTGCAGCACCTCAATGGGGGAGTTCTGACTTGTAACTGGAGCTTCTAGGCCCTGCAAAGATTAAAAAAAAAAAAAAAAAGAACAAGAAGCAATAATAAGGATCCTTGGTTTCTAGGGCCCAGACTTGGCCACAGCAATTCTCAGTTCAACTGAAAAATGGTACTGGATGCAAAACCCTGGTATGCAAACTACAACTTCAGGGCAGGCTTTTCAGGTTTTAGACAGAGCTGTGAAGACTGGCAAAACTATACACAGCTCATGTGGTTCTAACGTAGCTGAAGATGGGTAGAGTTTCACAGATTTGGCAAAAACATGTGTTTTGATCAGCCCTGCTTCAACTACTAGAAATTTTTTAAAGAGTATTACGTAAGCAGTCACAAGAGTACTTTAGCTTGAGCAAATTCACGCTCCTTGCCTCAGCATTTCTGTTGAAAATAGCTGAAATGTTTTGGTGGCAGTTTTCCCAAAATTTCAGGCTGAGTTAAAGATGTAGGGAAAATTCATTCGGATAAAGGTTATAAGTAAGTGAAATTCTATTAAGTATTTGAAATCCATTCATATTAATAACTGAAGACAGAGCCATTCAATGGGAAGTTTAAGGCAAACTGATAGATGATGCTCCAAGCTCCATTATTACAAATATAGTGGTTTATTATAAAGATAATTGTAGGTTGTTCAAGTGGAGGATGGAAATGTGTGTGGGAAGTAGTAGAATGGAGGTAGCCAAGTGAGTAGAGTGCAGGTGAATAGCTGAATGGCTTAACTGTTATTTTCTTTTTCATTTTTTCTTTCCTGTTTTTTTTTTTTTTCTTTCTTCTTTTTTTTCCCTTTCTTTCTCTCCAGTGATTAACATTAATATGCAGAAAAACACAGGGGCCTAATACTAAGAACTTTTTTGAGCAGGGACGTAATGGGTACATACCCACATGAAATACAGAAACACTATGTACTGGATTATGTAACTTACTTTAAAGTAATAGCTTGTTGACAGAAAGGTCCTGCTGGGTTTCATAACCTGAAAAAGTAGCTTTCACAAAGCAAATTATTCTTCGAAAAATTAGTAACAATGTCATTTGCTTCGTACCTCTGACACAATATTTAGTTCTGTCATTTAAATACAATTACTCTATTTTTACAGTGCTACTGCTATTGATAAATGCAGATTTCAAGGAAGAAGTAAATTCTCCTACAGTAATAAAATGATTATTTATAGAAAGAATTAAGAAAGCTGACACTTCTTCCACATTCTAGACGGCAAAAAAAGTTGTCATTATTATGGTAGCTTAGTTACAGAAATGATTCAAAGTTTTTGTGGTCTGGTATTTTTAATACTCCAGTGTAATCTACTCCAGTCATCCTTGACAGAGAATAAAAATGGGTTTTCAAGGATCACAGCTTTCAAGCTGTGTGGAAATGCACATTTCTTGTCTTGAGAGTAATCACACAGACTGAAAAAGACAATGATATTTTGAGTGATATTTATAAACTGAATCTAGGACAAAGTGCATGTTTCTGCCAAAAAACAGTTTTTCATGGTTAAATTCACTGCATATCCAGAAATCCCGTAGTGCTAGCAAAATTGCCATCTTTAGCAGGCATTTCATCCCTGTGTCAACAACTGCTTCCTTTTGCACTGAATGAAGCCATCACTTCAAAACAAGCCCTTTTCCTGTGAATATAAAATGTATATTTTTCTACAAAGTTGCAAAACACTTTCCCTGGAAAAAAAAAAAAAAACAAACACCAAAGAAAATCTAACCAAACAAAAAACCCTTAGCACCTGGTTCACAAACAATATGTCAATATAAGTATTTTTAAACAGTTTTAGGAAATGAAGGCTTTTGCTTCTGCAGTTTGTATATGTTCTTACCTGAAATGCTGGATTTCAGAGTTAGCCAGAATTCAATTTGGCACCATGGTCTTGACTTCTGAGTTCTAACAATCACTCCCAATAGACTAGAAGAAAGAATCTGAGTTTAGGACATCTTAGTAAACTACACGCTCTGGAATCAGTGGTTCATGGCACTCGTTTTGTTTTCTAAACACTATCAGAGAACAGAGGAATTTTTAAAAAGTAAGCCTTGAAAGAAAAGTGTCAGGAGATGTTGCTCTCCAAAGGGAATGTTAAGAAGCCATACTGACAACATCCTTTTAAGATCTAGATCACTTCAGCAGGTCTTACAGAATCTGACACCAATGTGCATTCTCAGCTCAATTATTTTAAAGCTAAATTCAGTCATATTTATAACATCTTAATAGTCTATTTTGTGTTCACTGTATGATGCTGGTGCAATTTTATCCATCTGAGTCATAAACACTTTATGACCCTGGTATATGGACCAATCCATGATGCATCCAAGCGTGTATGTACACAGCTGGGTATATGTATACACAGTGTGAAGCATACAGCAAAAGAGCAGAGATGGACAACTCTAAAAAATAATGTGAGTTAAATAGTTTTAAAATTGAAACAAAACAAAACAAAATCACCACATTTTAAAAGGCAGTCCAAAAAGATATTTTAGAGACTAATCCTGGAAGTGGTATGGTGGGTTGGTGTTTATTTAAAATTACATTTTTCAAGTTAGTCATTTTCATCCTATTCAGCAACCCCCTCCTAGTTACCAGTCAGTACATAGGCAATTCCAGCAGCCTCTCTGCTAGAAGCTGGATGCTGTTGCACTCAGATTTAGCATCATCTGATCAGTGCTCACTGACTTACAGAATGAAAATTGCTTGTTATTTCTCCTTCTTTACATTCAAAATGACACTGTATGTTGGCTATAACTTTAAACACAAGCACATATATGCTATCCTGCATTTTATTATGGATAACAGGACTCTGCCTATATGACAGGAAACAGATCTGCTTTTATTTTTTTTCTTCTTCAGAGTAAAAAGGGGAATCATGAGGCTTTCTATAGGATTATGAAAAATTCCCCTGAAGATCTCTCTCATCTCTGACCCTGCATGAGTCACTTTGGAGCACCAGAAAACAAGCTTCAGGACTAGACTTACATTCTTTGGGAGGTAAATACCTTATTTTCTCACTTAGGTATCTCCTTTAAGTACTTAAATGCTCAGTCACATGAAACTAACCTGTTGGAAAGAGCTGGATCATACTTAAAACTAGGTCAAGTACAGATTACAGAAAAGTAGAAGTGAATCAAACGACACCCAGCTGGTGAAGTATTGTGGAGCTCTACAAGAGGTCAGTACTCAAAATGTCTCTGTTTTTGTTTTTGCTATTTTAGAAAATCTAAATGAATAACCAAAGAACCTACCAGGGCTTTCTTTAACTATTTGGAAACAGACATGGTTCTTGAATGCTGTCAGAAGAACTCCATATGAAGCCCACTGCTTGGAGATTTTGATGGTAGACAGAACAGCAAGGAAGATTACAGAGTTATCCAAAGATATACATCACCTGAAATAAGAGAAAATAGCAGTTATTGATCTCTGTATAGTTCTCTGGAGAAAGGTTGAAAGAGAGTGGGAAGGTCAAAACAGATGTTTCACTGGATCGTGGAAAGGAATTAAGATCAAATGACAAAGGCAGTACAACAAAAGCTTAATATGCTAGACACAGAATCCATATTGTAGCAAGCTGAAGGGAAATTTCATAACGTGCACATACATGCTAATATGCCATGAAAATATATGTCAAAAAGAAGAGGCATAGGAATGATAAACTATGATTTGAAACAAGGGAAAATAGGGATAATGCAACACACATAGTGGTATACAAACCAGTTATATCTGGAACCTGTTTGTTGGAGATCTCTGATTTCTATCAGTTACTGAATAGAATACAAAATGACAGAGAAAAATATCTCTGACTGTAACACAATCTACTGTGTGGGTCCTACTGCTGTAAATGAGTATTATCCGAATCAAGTGGATAAAAAAGCACTATGATGTTACAACTCAGAGAAGTAATTTGAAGGAAGACATCTAATCATATAGCAGATTGATTAAAAAAAAGACTTGAAAAAATGGCTTAAACCTAGCTGGAAATCTTGAGGAAGTACTTTGGCAAAATTACAAAGTATTGCGTTATGCTTAAAACCACATTAAATAAGCTGTGCTTATGTTGTTCTTTAACTAAGCAGTATTTTAAAGAACATGTTACTCAAAAGTCCAAAAAATTTAATATGATGTTATTTTTAGAAAAATATAGGAAATTCAATGCTTGCAACATTAACTAATCTGAATTTTATTTCCTCCTATCATTAAAGGAAAATGAACCATGAAGAATCCCATTTACTTCTATAACTAATGACATTACAAACATCAAGTTTGGTCAAGTCATCTGTATCCTCACTTAAACCAACAACATAGGTGAAAAAGCCTTTAGCGGAGATTCTAGGTTACTCTATATGTGAAATTACTATTTTACAACTGACACCTACTGGGAGAATTGTAACAAATATGTCAAGCATTTTCCATTGAACACTCTCTTCAGCATCGTCTCATTGTGACTCTCACCATGATTCTAATTCACAAAATAAATCTGGTAGATGAAAATAGACCCAACTAAAACCTAAACATTCCTTTTGCTCAGTTTCCTCCTCCAGTCCAGGAAAAATAGTGCTGGGTATGTTTTCTCCATGCTGAAAGCCCAGGAAAAGACATGTGTCTGCACAGTCACCATGCCAAAAGAGTTTTGTCTGCTCTCACAGTAACAGAAGTAATGAGAGACTGCATACACCTTCTGGACTGTTCCCCCACTCCAAGCTTTTCATGTTCCTTCAAATCGCCTTTATGCTTGTGTAACTCACTCCACTTCAGTACATTTATACTAAAAAAGTTAGAGTGAATCCCGTCTCTTCTCACTTTCTCCTTTAAAGTGTTTCTATTTCTGCCATCACTACGGTCAGAGGTGGTTACATTCAACTCTACTTCACCCCAAATGTCAAATCTCTCATCTGACAAGTCTGCCAACTTATAACCTACAACTTTCAGAAATACACTAGGGAATGCATCAGCATGACTTACTCCAGCAACGATACTGGAGTTACATTGGAAATGGGAGATGAAGAGGAATATAATTCAACTAATATGCAGTATTTGGGAAATATCAATAAAAATATGGAAAACAACATTCAACTCAAAGTACATAATTCTGGCATAATTTATACAAACTTTAATTCACAGTGACAAGAAAAATCTAACCTCTTCTCTTGGCGTGCAGAAGGATACCTTGTTCAGGGCAGCAGAGATTTTTAGCATTTTTGAGCTTACTAGGTGAACTATTGCAGAAAGTCAGTGGGAGTTACAGTAAGATTTACAGTGGGAAGCAAGTGGCTAGATTTGCTCACAAGAACTAGTGGTCTCAGACACTCTTTTTAGCCCAACGTGAAGCTGCAGGAGCAACTCTTAAGAACCCTTCAAAATCAATAGGAACATGATTTTGCCATTTCAGCCATTCAAGCATTTTCTCCAGAAGCAAAAAAGAATGAGACTTAATGGTCTGAACTGGAGTTGCCTTAATTTAGTCTTTTCCTACAGGTAATATGAAGATTAAAAAGCTGATTTTATGAGGCATCCTATAACTGTAATCTGCACATAAAAAGAATTTATCAAAACATGGATTTTTCCTCACTAATGAAGATAATAGATGCCAAACACTGAGTTTGATAAAATTCATTTTGCTGTATTTCTGCCCAGTGAAGATATTTTCAGTTGTAAAAGGAAAATAAAATCATATTCCCAATCCCAGTTATTGACCTTCCTCATGCTTGGCTGTTGAAAAATTCTATTAATAAAAAAATTGCCAGCTGTTCTCTCTTGAATCTGTCTGGTCAAACCCATGTAACTCCAAGCATGAAATGTTGCTCTCCACATTTTGATAGCAAACAATGGGGAAATCAGGGTACGGGTTAAGTTAGATCTACTTGCAGGTGAAGCAGCTCCATGCCATTCCCTTGTGCCCTGTCACTGTCACCAGAAAGCAGAAATCAGTGCCTCCCCTCTGCTCCCATGAGGGGCTGTAGGCTGTCATGAGGCCTCACCTCAGCCTCCACTGCTCTGGGCTAAATAAACTCAGACACCTCAACCCCTCCTGACACATCTTGTCTTCTAGACACTTCTCCATCTGTGAAGCCCTCCCTTGGATGCTAATAGTTTTATGGTTTTTTATGTTGTGGCACCCTCACTGCTCTCACTGCTTCAGGTGAGGTCACACCAGGCAGAGCAGAGCAGGACGACCCCTCCCTCCCCGGTGCCAGTGCTGGCCCTGACGTAGCTCCAGGTGCGGCTGGCTCCTCTGGCTGCCAGGGCACACTGCTGACTCAGATGCAACTTGCTGCCAACCGGAACGCCCAGATCCCTTTCCACAGGCCTGCTGTCCAGCCCCTGCCCCCCCAGCCTGTACACAGAGCCCCAGGGCTGCCCCATCCCACAGGCAGAATCCGGCACTTGCTCTTCTTCACGCACGTGGTGAGCACCCTCTGATTCGTCTGGACCTTGGTGCAAGGCCTCTCTGCCCTCGAGCGAGTCAACACCCCTCCCAGTTAAGCATCACCCACAAATTCACTTAATGTGACTTCAAGATCTTTATTGGAGTCATCGACGAAAACATTAAAGAGACCTGGTCCAAACACGGGGCCCCGAGAAATCCCACCAGCGGCAACTAGGGCAGCTCTCAGGCCGCAGCCTCCCCTTGCCCAACACAGCCCAGTTGTGGCAGACATCTTGGGACATTCTGAGGGTCACACCTGGGGATGGTTGTCTGATGTCACCAGCCACCTCCCTGATGACCGCCATAAGTGCGGGGGCCCCGTCAACAGAACACCAGTCGCTGACTGACCTGCGCCTTGACAGCACAGAGCTACGCTGAGGAGCAGCTTACTTGGAGCCTTCCCACCCGCTGTTCCCAACCCCTGTGGAGGAGCATGGATCCTCCTCCACTGAAAAGGTGTCGGCTGATGGGGAGCAGCCACCAACCCGAGCCGATGGATGTCAGTGCACCTGCAGGCGACACCATTGAGCCCACAGAGGTGGACCCACCTCCAGAAGATGAGCCAATGGAGGTGGATCACCTAACTCAAGGAGGAGCAGGCACCACAACATCATGCATGCTTGGAGACGGTGCTACATCCACAGGTGTGCAAGGGGCTCTCGATTTCCATCTTGGTCTTGAAAGTGACCATGCCAGAGTGCCTCTGCGCCAGCAGCTGCTCCCCATCACTTTTCCTTCCCCGTTCCCTTTCCTCATCCTTTCCCAAGACCTCTCACCTCTTCTTTCCCAAGCTCTGAGGAAATGGGAAAGACTGAGCCTGGGTCCTCTGAGCTGCTGCACCACCACAACAAGAAAACAGTGGACAGCTGTGAGCTTCTGCAGCCTCCAGGTGAGCCCTGAGGAAGAGGGCAGCATTAGGATGGGATCCTCTGAGATGTTCCATGACAACCAGAATCCAGTGGACAGCCCCGAGCTCCAGGTGACCTCAAGATGAGCCCTGAGGAAGAGTGCAGGACTATGACTGCTGTTCTCTGAGCTGCTCCACTTGGGACAATGGGAGGAGTTGAGTGGATTGCTCCGAGCTCCCTGCGCTTCCACGTGGGTCCTGAGGGTGAGGGCAGGACTGGGACTGGTGTCCACTCACCTGTGCTGGGACAAGAGGAAGAGTCCAGTCAGTGGCCTCAGGCACCTCACAGCCCTGCAGACAAAGTCAGAGAAGCTTCAAATGCATCTGTTCCTCTGGTGCAGCAGAGGACCTTGGTTTGCATGGAAGAAGTTCTGACGGTCAGCGTGAAGGCTCATTCCAGTTGCTCCTTCAGGACTTTCTTGCACGATTGGACAATAAACCACCTTAAAATGACGATTCAAAATCATAATGATAATTAAAAAAACAAAACCAGTAACTGCCTCTCTGTTTTGATACATCAGCGCACGCTGGGGCTCAGCCTTTGCTCAGCATTGGGCACACAAGGCTGAGGTGGGCTGTAGGGCAGCAGAGGTGCCTGTTCCTAACACTGCAGGGGCCACCGAGACATGAAAGAGCAGTGTCCAAGTACTCCTTGAGTTCCAGCAGCAGCTCAGGGCTGTGCCCCCCTGCCCTGGGCAGCCTGTTCTGCACTATGGTGAGGAACATTTTCCTAATACCCACCCTGACACATTCCCATACTGTTCCCTCGCACCCTGTCACTGTCACCAGTGAGCTTCTTCCAGCTGACTGTCATGATACGGAATGTGTATAGACCCTTTTGAAATAGGACAGCTATTTATTTATTTATTTGTTTATTTGTTTATTTATTTATTTATTTATTTATTTATTCTTTAGTCAAACAGTCATTTTTCAGTTATACTGTATACTACCTGCCCCTATTATAACATTCTGTGATATACTTGAATTTCTAACCCTTCTTTGCATGTCATTGCCAACCCTCTCACGAGATTACATCCAGCATAATTGAAAGATGACTTTTTTTGGTAAGAAAGATCTTACCAAAACATCAAGAAAATGATGAAGGATTTTTCTTCACTTTTATATTTTTTATTTACTGTTATAATAGTATGTATATGTATAGTATAATGTTCACTAAAAGCTTTCCATTCCCTCATCCTCTTATCCTCCATTTTCCTCTTGAGGCTTGTTCTCACCTAGAACAGGCTCTTTCAATCTTCTTTCACTACTTCAATCAGACTGATGGTGGTACTGACTTGGAGTTACTCGCCTTGGCTTGCATAGCACTTAATTTCTTGCTTTTATCCAGAACATCACCACAGGTACCTCATTTGCTCAGTTCATCATCTGTGAACTTTTTTCCAGTGATCATCACTGGCACATTCCACCTCAAATGTGAAAGTAAACAATGACCCCTGAACTAGAGAGAGCACAAAAGGGGGTGAGCATTTACAATGGTGAAAAACATCAATTCTGTTTCTTTCACAATATCTTTAACACTTACAACTGAAATGTAAAAGGTCTTGTTATCACCCACGGGCCACAGCTGGAGGCAAAACATCTCCCTCTGCAATGATAGCCATGACTGACACTTGCCTTGGGGTCAGAAAGGGATCCAAAGATTGCTTTTGTTTTAAAATGTCCTTTCATCATTTCTTTTTTCACTCAGAAATACAAAAATACAAACTAAAAAACTTCTTTGTTTCCCCTTTTGTAGAAATGTCACTTAATTTTTTTTTCATGAGCAAAATGCCATTGTGTGTATTTTAATCTATGCTTTTATTCATTTGATGACTTTTTCTTTGCAGACGCAATTCTTTCCTCCCTCTCAATTGAAGTGCACTTGTGATATATTTAGGTTTTATTCATTTCTGGAAATTTTTAGATTGTCAAAATTGTGTTTGAGTTGCTCTTTCTAGTTTTTTTTTGTTTTTTTTTTTTTGAAGGTGGTGCAGATTTGGATTGTTAGAATGGGGGAAAAGAAGGAGTGAGGGAGTTGCAAATAAACAGAATGAAAAATGCCAGAAAAACAAACTAGAATTTTGAAATGTAGTTGCTTCCTGAAACAAAAATGGAAATCAAAATTTCTGTGTTTTTATGAGAAATAATTTATTAAAAATAATGAAGAAAAATTACAAATTTTCACAGGGATGGAAGTATTCATCTCAAAACACGTTTGAGAGCAGTGATAAGAAACACACAGCAAATCATTTTCAAATTGTCACTGTTTGTTTGTCAGTCTCTATTTCCAGTTTGCTCCTTTTCATCTTTTCCTGATTTCCTTTTGTGCACTTACTCCTTTTTTTTTTCCTCAGAAATAGCTTTAACATTATGCTTCTAAACTCTGAGCTTTTTAAAAACATCTCTCCGTAATACTCCATCATCCCTAATACTTCCTGTTTCTCTTCGTTTTATCCTTCCTTCTTTATCCTCATGCTAACTGCCTAATTCCCCAAACTCAACACCCAGACTTCACCCTAGTGTCCTCTATGTGCTCAGTAGCAAACACTGATATCCACTCCCTCAGGCTTTCTTCTCTGTCACCTTTAATCCAAATCCAAATCCAAATCCAAATATTTAAACCCTGGAGCTATAGAAGGAAAAAGAGAAAAGAAAGATTTCTCTTTGTGTTTACAAGTCACTGATCTACGTCTGCTCTTTTTCTAATTCAAATCTTCTCAGACATGCTGGAGAGCAAGCAAAAAAACAGAAATGTAACACTGTTGGCAGTTGGTGGTGTGACACTGTCTAGGCTACTCAGACATTGCATTCCCCTGCTCAGAAATCAGCACAAAGCCACCAACAACACAGAGCATAACCGAAATCATGTCAGAAGAGTTTGTTTCCCACTTTTGCTCCACTCTTGTCTAGGTGTTAAGATCCACCCTTACTACTTCCCAGCTAGAGTTCCTCAGCAGTAAGTCTGAGGTAATAATACCTGATTAGCTAAGAAGTTAATTTCCAAGACCAGGGACAGATTTGTCTGAATTACTAAAGGGAACAATATGAAGCCTTTCATTTCCATGGTCAGCATGTATGGGAAAGCAGAATGAATTAGGATGTGAGGATTTTCATTTTTCATGGTTTTCTTCCCTTCAGAGGATTTTCATTTTAACGTTTTAAGTGATAAGAGAGTCAATCTTGATGTCGATCTCAGAGTAGTAACATGGGATTCATCTCAGACAATGTCTCTAGGTACAGGACAAATAATAAGTAATGATCTTGGCAATACTCAAATTTCTAAGAGAGTTTTTGGAAATAGTATCACTAAGATTAAATGCTACTTCTAATTTTTTAATCAGTTTCTCACAGACAGCAATGCACAGGTGCCTTGACCTTAAACTTAGGTAATTATTATAATTAAGGAGCTAATACTCCATTCACAAATGTCTGCTGCACTCTCCCTATTGTCTAAAACCCATTATTCTACATGTAGCTCCTTTTCTGCTCCCTGTTTCTTTGGACCTCTTCCAAGATTTGCTTCGTTATTGTTTAAAGCCTTTCTCAGTATGTTCACATGTTGGTATTTTGTGCTCTGCATCCTATGACTTATGGATTATTCCAGTTTTGAAGAGGTACTTTCTATATCCATTCACAGACATTATTCATCCTGTATCCAGCAAATATAATATCCTTGTAATCAATCATTGCTGCTAACTCCCCAAATAAAATAATTCTTTCCTTATTGTGTTAAGCAAATTAGTCAAATCAATGTTTTGTAAAATTTGCTGCCTTTTTCAGTCAGTCTGGCTCCCTGCCTGCCTCTCTCCTCCTCTTCCTCCTCCCCTTCTTATTTTCGTTACTAGTGAGCCTTACTCATACACCTCTGCTATATTTCCAGGACTATTTTGTCTCATTAATTTTGTCACCTGAATTAAGTCTAAGCAAACAAAAGACTTTTATAGTGTGGCTGCCAAACTGTATCCTTTTCCAATGACAAATGTCTGTCCAAATTAATTTTAAATGGTTTTGGCTCAGGGGTGAGGTACAAATACCGAGGATAATTATTTAATTTCAATTTCAGACATTTTAAAGAAAAGTAATGTGTTGATGAAAAGAAAGCAGTCACTGTCTCCTGCCTTACCCAGCAGGTCATCTCAGACAGAAGAAAGATTGGTTCAACACTCTCTTCTGCCTGGGGGGTTTTGAACCACATATCCTGGAAGAATATTACTAACATATTACACAGTTTTTGTATTCTGGAATAAAGATTTTCTCAATTTCTCCTGCTGGTGCTATTCCACTTGGATTAATAATTAATATAGTTAAATTTTCTGAGAGAGTGCAAATGACCCAATAATCTTAGGCTTGGGGTGGTCACGTGGAAAATGGGACTTCAGGGTTCAAGTTCTTGCTTCACCTAAATATTCTTAAACAAAGCAGGATTTTAACAGGAATAAATGAAGGAAGATAAACCAAAATGTCACATAACAGTGTCCAAGGCATTTTTGTAGACAGTGATGATTACTGAGGAGGAGAGAAAGCCCAAGGCCTTCAACAGCTAAAGCACATCACAAATGATGGAGATTCGCCTATTTTGAGAAACTAGCATGGATAACTGTTTTTCTAATTTGAAAACTGTTCAGTTCTAAGACAGTGACACTGCATTTCTGTTTAAAAAAAAATGTAGAATGTTTGTCAAGCCCTAAAAAATGAAATAAATATATTTTCTTTTTTTGTAATCACAGCAGTAAAATATTGAAACTAGATCACCTTTAAGGTTCCTTTAAACCCAAACCATTCTATGATTCCATATGCCCTTAGAGAAAAAAAAAAAAAAACAAAAAAAACAGAAACAAAAACATTAAGGAAAGAAGAGAGATTATCGTTAGTGAACCATATCCTTGGAGGTTAGAGTTTAGTAGATTTCATTACCATAGAAAATAGCTACCAGCGTGGGATAGTAGGCAGGACAAGAAATAAACAAAGATGGAGTTATGTGAGTTATAAATATAGAACTCCATATATAAGATACATCATTCTTAAACAGTGAGTATTGCTGTTAAACATTTCTGTTGTTATTCTGTATAACAGGTAAAGGATGGATGCCCACTTAGGAGATACAAACTGTAGTTCCTGTGAAGTACAGAACCCTGGGAGAACAAATATTATTTGCATAACCCACATATATATAAAATTTGCAAAATGCCATTCTGTAGCCTTTCTGTGGAAAAACAAGAACTTGCAGAGATCTGCCTCATCTTCACGATGGCTTAAGGACTTACTGCCACAACACACTTAAAAATACACTACTAACTTAAAACACAAATGCAGTCCACAAAGACACAAGCTTGCTGAAGAATAAATGGTATGTATTACTCCATGGGAGAAACAGTGTAAATAGCATCAAAGCAATCTGTTAAAAATTTACTTCTCTCATGTTCTTGGATGTTCCTCCCTCAAAACATGGGTGCCTTTTTAAAAAAGAAATCCCATACATTTTAGGAAATTATGTTTTCTTTTATTGATAAAGTGTTCATTAATTAAAGCAAGCCAATATTGTCAGCAGAGATGCATCTGTTACTCATAGGAGTCTCCAGGATAAATCCTGTTTTGGTGACGTCTGTCTTACTATTGTCCTGATGGAGCAAATGGCTAACGATTGAGTTCTTTCTGATGTATATGCGTTGTATATGCAATTAAGTCTTG
This sequence comes from Phasianus colchicus, assembly GCF_987193195.1. Lineage (NCBI taxonomy): Eukaryota > Metazoa > Chordata > Aves > Galliformes > Phasianidae > Phasianus > Phasianus colchicus. The sequence goes on from NC_143442.1 coordinate 20,088,586, forward strand.
CTATAGTGAAGAATCACTGTCAGCAGAGATTATTTTAATGGATGTACAGTATTACTTTAAACTAAGTCTTCACCATCTGTTCATCTTAATTATAAATGCAAAACCAACATATCTTACATTAGCATCAGAAAATGGGGAAATATCAGTGACTGAAACGTCCATATATACTCTTTGTGCAATACCGCCTGCATCTGTGCCATTTTTCATCTCCCTTTCCAAGCAACGCAAATTGGAAAGGGGGGAGAAAAGTGCTTATTCCTCATAGATAATTTCCTGGCATGGTTCAATATTTTTTCTGGCAAACAAGAATTCATTATTCAAGATTTCATTACTATTATGCCTGAGAATGCTTTCCAAAAGTATGTATTCTACTTGCAGTTACACTTCATTCTAGCTTTTTCTAACTGCCATAGGAACAGGGAAAATGAAATAAAGAGCCAACGCACCCTAATGCCATCTAATAAATCACCAAAAAGAAGGTTAAAAAAAATATAGAAATGTTTTGAGCTTAATGGAAAGAAGACATAATGAGGAAGCAAAATTTAAAAATTACAGCTTTAAATTTCTGCTGTGGTATTGCTTTCTATGGTCCAGGCAGATTTCTGTTAGAGAAAACAAAAGAACAAGTGAGAGTACACTCTCAATGGTAGAAATCCACTTTTATAATCTGCTGTAATTTGGTAGCTTGCTTGCAAATATTTTGTTCTATTGGAAGAGTTAAGTTAGCTAATTTTGAGGTATTTTGCTACTCATTCCTCATTATCTGGAAATACCCCTAGCTTTGTGGGAGCCCCGGTCAAAGTCAGTAATTTGAATCTGAGGGTGCTTGCCAAACGGTCCTGACATGTATCACTGTTTGATGTATGGTTTGAGGCAAACTGATGAGCCATAGAAAAAAGTGTGCACTGGCACCAGTGTGAGTGAGTTGGTTCAACATAATTTACTGCAGTATATCATGAAGTTTGCATATAAATCCTTCTTCTGGATATAGCAGTTTTTTTTCAAATTTGATTTTGTAGGTAGTACAATAATAATACACATAGACCCATTCTGTACTGTAACAGAAGGTTTGATATACAACTATATCTGAGTTTAGTCAAAATAATCCCATTGAAACCATGAAACTAACTTTGGTGTTAAACTACTGATGGTTTCAATGGGATTATATATATATATATATATAAAATATATCAATGGGATATATATATATAATGGGATATATATAATATAATATATATATAATGGGATATATATATATATATCCCATTGATATGCTGGAATTTGACACTATAAATTAGCTTAGTTTTCTGTTAGAAGCCTAGTAATATAAACAAAATTAAGGCCAGAGCTAACGCATCAGGTAACACTCTCCCCTCTCAGTCTGTTTCCAGATACTTCAGTTTCTACCTCTTGCACCCACAGAACCAGATGGCATCCAGCCATTTTCACTGAAAAATTCTGGCCCAGTTCCATTTGTAAAATACTTTCCAGTCTTGTACTGAATCTAGGAGCTTGGTTTCCCAGGCCAACTAGACACTGCCTGGAGTGGTTGGACAAGAACACGTCTTCCCCTGATCATGGCTCAGAATAAAGGGAAAATTCAGGGAAAATTATCAACTAGGATCTTGAAAGATACTAATCTGTTCCAAAAATGATTCAAAAACCTGACAAAATTCAATTACTCCCTAATTTTCAAACTAGGTCTCATCAAATGTAAGAGTCAACACGTAACCCTTCTTGCAATCTGTAGATGGTCTGCATTATCAAATAAACTTGTGAGAAACAAAAATAGTGATGCAGATCTCCACTTGGTATATAAGAAAGTATGTATAGAACAGCATAACTCCAAAAAGAAGAGATGAAATGAGCAGGAAATCTCTTATTGCAGAGTCTTTGCACTAAGTGATAAACACTTCAAAGAGATGTCTGGTATTGTGTGGATAAGAGAAGGATAATCGAACTCTGAGAGGCTTATGAGGCAGGATGAGTTTGTATATAAACACTGTATCATTCTCAAGCATCTCCAACTGTAGTATAGAGGAACTTCTATGCAAGTCTTTAAGTTCATTAGTGAAAACAGGTTTGGAGAGTTATTTCCTAGCCTTTTTTTTTACTTTGAAAGTTGTTAGGAAAAGCACCACAAATCATTAAGACCAATAATTTGTACTGGTGAAATGAGTATGGCCTTATATTGCACCATCTTACACAACAATATGAGATATGAAAATCAAAATCATTTTAACAATAAACAGCTTTTTTACTGATTGCACATGATTACGTTAAGCAGCTTCTTCTAACAGTGTCACAGGGGTGATTTAATAGCTCCTATAACTAATCGTCCCAGATGACCTCTCCCCTCTGCTGATGAAGCATATTCAAAACCTCCTGCCCTCTGCTCATTTTGCCATCTTGTATTTTCAAACTTGATCATAAATACACTTGGCAGTATTCTTCTCTCCTCTGATCAGATGTTCTGTGGACAACTCATCTCACCTATGAATGAAGTAAAAGGAAACTTGCCTTTATCTCTTTTTCTATTTTTATTTTTTAGCTGAAACAGACACGTCATTAATAAGTATTAGAAATCACTCATCAGGTATTCAATCTCTGCATAAATTACTGCAGTTCCCCAAATTCTTTCTTTCACATGGAAGCAAAATTTGGCTCTGACAAGGAAATGCACACTGCTCATTTTTGTATCTGGAATATGAGCAAAAATTAGAAAGAAAACCAATCTCCTAAAAACATCACAAGGAAGAAGAATGTTCAAAAATGTTACCATCCTAGTCAAATAATGTAAAGAAAATACGACACATAAAACCTAGTAAGTGTGCACTCAAAATGCACAAAATGCACCAAACCACAGATATTAATAGTGAACTTAAGCCCAAACAACAAGAAAAATAAATTTGAAGGACTTAAAAAAGCAAGTAGTGTAATCACAGCTGGAAAAGAAAGAAATTCAAGGTCAAAAAAGGCAAAGAGAAGCAAAATACAAATTCCCTATGAGAAATCTAGACTGTTACAATAAACGGGTCCCGTAAGAGCTGCAAGCAGGTTGCCACAAGCAAAACACAAATCCCTAGGGGGCAGTACATAATTAACAATTTGCAGATGCAGCCATTGTCACGCAGACAGGGACTGCCACCCAAAAAACGTGAGCAAGCATTTTGTTTTCAGAGCAGCTTGCTGATTGCACTATAAACCCATATTGTTTGCCCTTATATAATAATGAACTACTCTCTACCACAAATATTTTCCTCTAGGATCATTAAGTTTTCTAGTAAAATGCAGGAATTGCAGAAAGTATGGACAATAATTACGTAGAATAAAAGAAAAGCAGTAAAACAATCTTGCTGGGGGGGGAGGGGAGAGGGGGGGAGAGTAGTAAGAAGAAACAAGCATCAAAATCAGCTTGATTAAAAAGCTGAATTAACATTTGAATTTCTGCATATGTCCTAAATTGTTTTATATTTAATTTGCGAAAGAAAACTACGAATTATTTTATACATCAAAATAAATCATTGATACAGTAAGATTTCTCTGATACAACTCTAAGGCTGAATGATTTTTTTTAATACAATAGGGAGCGGAATCTGTATTTTTGTTTTAGATAAAAATAATGCATTACGTGTAACATCTGTCTGTTGAAATTACCAAACAGAGAAGTACCTTTAATCTTTTAAACCGAGAGACAGTGATCAGAGGCTCAAAGAAGGCTGAGAGAATAGCTCTGTTGTTTGGGACAGTCAGCCAAGAAAGCCCTGATTTCATATTTTGAAACATGCCAGGGTACAGCCACTGTGTCAGCCAGCAACTTTAATGGGCACCTCAATGCTAAGTCTATATGCAAGTGCTGATCTTGTTTCTTTTTTCCTGGAGAATACAGTTATCAAAGGAATTCTGGATATCCCTATCATAGAACCCACAAGAGACAAAAATATAACCCTTCCTTTATGTTTTTCAGCTGCTCTACTTCCCAAGTTACAGACAAGAAATAATGTTAATGTCACTTTATATTCAATCTGTATTTTGGAGGCAAAAAGAAAGCAGCTGGACAAGATTTTCTCTCTTCTATGCCTTTCCTTTGTTGATACTGAGGACTAATGCCTTTCTCTAATAGTTTCAATCACAGCCTTCCAATTCTGTCCTCTAAGCACGGGGTTCTGCACTCAAGTGCTACCCTGCCACTAAGATTGCCATATTAAATGCTCTTCTGGAAACATCATGTAAATAATCAGCTTCGTGGGCATGTGAATCAAAATTTCTGAGACAAGAGGACAAATGTAAACTGTTCACAGGATAGAGATTCTTTTTTTTTTTTTTTTTTTTTTGAGGCAGTCCATTGCAGAACAACACATAAGGAACTTGCTTTTATTAAAATGATGTACAAACAATCCAGTCTTCTGATATCAAATCTTCTTCTGTCCCACTGTAGCTGCATATGGAAATCTGAGAATCTGGCAGTTCCGTACAAAGATGTAGTGTCTAGCATGCTCATAGATCTTCTGCAATGATACAAGGGATGCTCCAAAAGTAATACCTCCTGTTTCATTATGTCAGCCCACAATATCAGAGATTATGTGGGTTGTATGGCAGCAGAAGTCGAACCTTCCCAACAGTATTCCACTACATTTTGTTGCCTTGACAAATGGCAGCAGAAGGACAGTCTGACAGCATGGTGCCAGACATGGAAGTGCAGATGGAGCAAAAGTGAGAAACTGAAATTCTCCACACTGGAAAAATGGCACTCCTTGATATTTGTCGATGCTTGCTGAAACATTTATGGAGACCAAACACTGGATGTGAACACAGTGGTGCATTTCAGCAGTGGCAACAGTGATGGTGGGTCACCTCTGCTGGTGCAGATTTTGACAAGCATGCCATGTATGCTCTTATTCATCACTAACGAAAATGCATAATAGCATAGCTTATGATGGTGACTGTGTTGAAAAATAGTGTTTTGTAGCTGAGAATTTGCTCTACCAAATAGTGCTATTGTGCTCTTTGTATCTGTTGTAGTTTCTACGTAGGAGGCATTACTTTTGGGTTGACCCACTATTTCAATTTTTTTCAAATTTCTGCTGTTAAGATTTTGAAGGTTTTAAATAACCAATGATTAAAGCTCAAATGCAAGGCATGCAATTATGTCTTTGAATACATTTAGACTTAACCCTCATTGTCACTTGCCTGAAAAAATACAGACCTGAATTCCGTCAGTTAAGCTCACAAGGGCAGTAACTTACTTAGATCAAAGCAAGGTGGAAAATCAGGGCTGCATTTTTTTGAGAGATTCTATTCTTAGCAAAGAAAAGTTTTGCTTAAGAACAGAAATCAGACATTTTCAGTCTTCCAAGAAAAGAGAGATAGGAGGAGGAAGTTTTTCACACAGAGGGTGGTGATGCACTGGAGCAGGTTGCCCAAGGAGGTTGTGGATGCCCCATCCCTGGATGCATTCAAGGCCAGGCTGGATGTGGCTCTGGGCAGCCTGGTCTGGTGGTCGGTGACCGTGCATGTAGCAGATGGGTTGAAACTGAATGATTGTTGTAGTCCTTTTCAACCCAGGCCATTCTATGATTCTAAGAAGCAGGGGAGTTAGTTTTGAGAACCATAATATTTCAAAATTTTCAAAATGAAATCAAGGCAAGAAGCTGAGTGCTTACCAGTTCTAGAGCAGGCAGCCCAGAATCCATGGGAATCTTGGCTTGTTTTCCTTGAAATTTCTCAAAACTGACATGATAATTCAGTTGCTTTTAGTCTGTTTTATTCTGCATGAAAATTTACTTAATATAAGCAAAACTAAAAAAATAGGCAAATATGGTAAGAGAAAAGAAGAATCAGTCTTGTGTTCAGCATCAACCGTCAGCCTTACAGGAGTAAGGCTCTTGCTTATGCAAGTTTGCATAAGCTAAATAATTTCTCTGCAGTTTTCATTTCTGACTCCAGTACATAACATTCTTTCATCATGGACTACATTTTTTATGCACAGTAAATGTAAAATACTTTTATTACTTGCTGTAATTATAGGCCTTTTCTAGTAAAAGATCTGACTTTGGAGCCTTTCCACTCACGGAAAGACAAGCATTTAGAACTTTATTAATATCACTACAGTTCTACTGACCATATAATTTGAGAAAGTTGTAATTCTGTCAGTCAAAGTGGGGGTAAATTTCACATTATTTTCAATGAATTTTCAGACTAAAATGATTAAACAGTGTTAGCTACCTGCTACTACATCATGACTGAAGTTAAATTTCTCCTTAATGTAGATGCTATGGACTTTAAGATTTTGACTATGATGAACCTGCAGAGTTAATGAGAAGCAATGTTGTGTTGCTTCAGAACAAAAGCTAGTTACAAGTAACCTTGAAATATTATCTATTTCATGAAATGGTGTAAACAAGTTGCTCACAACTTTTAAAGGTCTATTGGCAAGATTATATGTTTCTTTCCTAAATTACAGATAAACTGTGATAGTAGAAACTCAGTAGGAGCCAGGAGACATCATCACTAAGCATTTAGGTTTCACCTGATCTGTTGGCTGGTGAACCTCTCTGTCAGACAGAAGTTTCCCAGCACATGCTGAGTTTCAGAAAGCCAAAAAACTGGGATGCGCTGCCTCTCATGGAGTGTCTTTCAGTACCACAGCCTTCATGTCCTGCCTGGGCTGCACGACATCTGATATGGACCCTGCTTTATACTGGGAAGTTGTGTTACAGGGCTCTGATGCCAGTCCAACGTTGGGGTAGGTGGCCAATTTTTAAAGTTCCAATATGAAGAAGAAAGTTAAGTGTACGTTCCTTGTAAAGATTCAATTGCATCCCTCCCTCCCTTCCTCCCTCCCTCCCTCCAAACAAACAAAAAAACCCCACAACCATCAGATGAGATGATATGCACACACTTGGATGAGATACTTTCTTTTGCTTTCTGATGTTTATTATCAATGGAAAACAATCAAAAGAACAATCTATGTGTGAAACCAGTCAATCCACAATCCAGGGTCAGAAATTATAACCTCTGTAATGTCAGGGAGAAGAAATTCTACAATCTGCTGTTGAATTTTAATTCCACCCCCCCCCCCCCCCCCCCAACTCATCAGGGTCATAGCTTGTGTCCCATTGCTGGCACTGGGTACTCAGCAATGCTATATGAAGTGTTGCAACATAAAAACAGAATACTACCACAAATAGAAATCCTTACCCTGAGCATGTCCTTAGGTCTGGTGACTTGATGATCTTCCAGCGAGTTGTAAAAGACTGCTAAATAACACAGACTCTGACTAACATTACTTTGAAGACCAGTTAAGAGAGTACTGCCATAAGGGGTATCACGAATGCAGCTCATAGGATATCTATAAAAATAAGAAAATTAGAGTATTTGTTTTTGCTTGAAGCAGGCATTCCTATGGTATTTGATCTATTAAAAGTGATGGGCTAGAAAATACTAGTAAAATCTTCATATGTTAATTCAAGCTGCCAAGTTCTAATCTGAATTTCTGCCTTTTCTAGTTGCCTGTCTGCATATTAGATGAAAGTTCTAACCAAGTCCTGCTTTACATTTAGCGTTAATTCAAATTTTCTAAATGTAGTTTCCTAAGGGAAATCATTTGCTTTATTCTCATTCAGTCACAGGTCATGTTTATTTCTTGATTTGAATGTGTAGCATTCACTGACCAGTTGCAATAACAATTGAAAGAGGGTGAAGAGGCCACAACCGAGTTTCAGAAAGTGAACCATAAGCAACCGGTAGGTATATTTAACAAGAAGATATTTATAATGCCCCTATACCAGAAAGGCTACTTTGTTAAATTACTATTCATTATATATGTTGGCATTCAGATGGGAGTGCAGCCCTGAGATGCAAATCCATGGAAAAATCCAGAAACCCAGTTCTGCCCTTAGAACTATTCCCCCTCACTTCAGTCGTTATCCGTAGCAAAAAATGCTTTGAAGAAAGAATGACTAGATTTAGACATGGAAATGTGAAATATCAGAACTGTGGAGTTGAAGGCTGCATCAAAAAGCCCTACTGCACAGCAAGATAGTTGTTAGCAATGTTGTGCCTATATATGAATCTAGTTAGTTCCTGCCTTTTTCTGTTGGCGAGCAATGAGACTGTTCTCCTTTCATCCTCAATAAACAGATATCAGACTACTTACACACACAGTCAGAAGATGACTTCTGGTTAGTACCAGTGTTGGCTGAATTTTAACAAGACATGCAATTCTACTACCCAGTTCCTTGTTCACACAACTTTCAAGATTAAAAAAAAAAAAAAGCTACAGGTTGCTTATATAAAATAAGCTTTTATTGCCTTGAAAGGATTTCTTATGAGATTTATTGAAATTCTTTTTCAAATAATATGACAAATTCTTCTAGCTATAGTTGAGGAGGTTCTCTTCTATTTGCAGAGAAACAGTACAACAAACATATGCTATCTCAGACTGCATGGCATCTGGCCCCAGGCTCAGTTCAGTTTCTACATGCACTGCTTCCTGTCAGTGTAATTAAGTGCATTTTTCCTGATTAACAAAAATCCAAACAAGATAAAGAGCTAATTTGCTTTCTGCTTTTGGTCCCAACGGATGAAGCCTATACTTGTTTCTTGGGAGTTCTTAACTCCCAAGCATTGAGATAAACCTAATTACTTTCCTGAGGATGCTACAAACTGTAAAAAGAAAATTTTTGGATTAAACAGGTTTTGTTGTAATAAGGGATATTTATTTAAATTGTTACTAAAGTCAGTTCAAACTGACTAAGGAGCCAATATGAAAAGAAATATTTTCTTATTTTGTCTTCCTGTGAAAAGAGAGAGGAGCAGATTTTGAGTTAACACTTGCCAGCTATTCAAAGTTACTATCAATTTAAACTTGCATGAGAAACATAGACAGGAACAGCGCATACAAAACAAATCTGATCAAGGCCATTTTACCATTCGAACTATGTGGAATGCTCTACATGAATATTCAGAAAAAGCAACGACCATTTTGTTTTGACAACTGAACTTCAAAATACTTATATGTGTGATCCTTAATTAATTAAGTCTATCCAATCTAGTAGAAGAAGAATAATTTAATAAGGAATTGAAATTATTGGAATAAAGAAAGTGATAATGGAATGACACTGAAGATAAACTTGGCACCCTGGTACAAAAATAAAGTCTACATAGAAATGGACAATGAGGCCACTTTATCAAGCACTCATTATACTTCAAAAAACAGAATACATTCCTCAACATGTAAGGTTTGGTTTTACAGTTGTATGGGAACTGCTGGATCACAGCCTGAGCCTCTGATTGACCACCTGAGGTGAGCAATGAGTCAGCCCTGGGAGCACAGGTGAAGGCAATTCTCCTGTACTATCGGAAGGGGTGGAGCCTGGCTGCACCTCTTCTAGACCCCATTTAAGTGCTGACTACCAGTGGGAAAGGATCTCTTGGAAATAGCTCCTCTTGGAGTCTTCTCAGCAAGCCCAGGACAAGGGTAAGTTTTCCATCTATTCTTCTTTAGCATGATAACCTGTTTAGCTTAACTTTCCTGTGTGTTTCTTAATTATAACATCTGTATATTCATTGATTACACACTTGTTGAGCCAGCAGGTCAAATATACTAAAATTTACATTGTGTCCTTTTTATGGAATTTCTATAAGGGTCAGGGGAGAGAATGTTACCCCCCTTACCCCCCTAGATAAAATGATCCCAGGACAGATTCTAGGATTTGTGGGATTGCCCTGTTATGAACTAGCGGTTATCATTGAAAAATGGGGTTCCTTATGTGTTATGGGAAATATCTCCCCATACTGCATGACAGACTACTTTCAGGGACTTAGCAAAGAGATATCATGGAAGAATGATAATTAGCTGTGGCATGGCCACTATTAAAAGCTTTAAATCAGGCCAAGATGAGGAATAATACTTTAGAAAATGAAAACCAACTTCTAAGAAACAACATTAAAAAGTTAGAACAAGAACTTGGCATATTAACAGGGAAGAAACCAAATCTGCATCTTTCAATAGGTCAAGTTCACAACACTTCAATAGACAATGGTCAGGCTTTTGAATCAATGGAGTTTGTTGAATAGGAAAAAAAAAAATCTAAATTAGATTGCAAAGCTTTGATTGTGACAGATCTGCTAGAGGCCTGTCCTGTTATTTCTCAGAAAACAAAGAAAGCACAGGATAGACCGGTAAGGGTGCCACCTGATCAGTGGCCCCCCACTCAGACTCACTTGCATGTAACAATCCAGCCATACACATCAATGGAACTGATGGATTTAGTACAGCAATTTCAGCAGAAGCCTAGGGAAAGTATGCCGGCTTGGTTATAAGACTGTGGGGCAGAAAGCGTTATGGTGAATGGTCTGGAAGTATCCAAGTTGGACACCATGACTGTCCATCCTACCCTCAGGCAGAAGTTATATGCAGGTGTTATATGCAGGTGTTCAATATCTTAAAGAAAACCATTCTATAATACAGTGGTTAATAGTGGCCTGCTGTATGGTATGGCCAAATAAGTCTGATATACCTCTACATACATGGATGTGGTCCTCCATGGAGAACCTTCAGAGTTGTCTGTGAACTAGGCATAAGGGAAGCAATTTATGAAGATAAATTTGATAGCCCTGATATGGTCAAATTCTCAGTGGGGGTGGGAGACTTGATTCTACAGCAAGCCCCTTCCCATCTGTATGGCACTTCGGTCTTTATATTAAATCCCCTGGTGGCCTCAGAAGCGGCAGTCCAGCAGGCTGCTCAGTTAGTGGCTGACCTAGGAGAAACAGAATGCCTGTGGACTAGGCACAACATTTGGACATTAGAAGAATCCGAGGTCCTGCCAGTGAGTAAAACCAAGAGGCCAGCTACTTGAGCTCCTCCATTGGGACACATAAGGGTTTCCCAAAAACAATTGTTTAATGATCTAATTTGCTAAGAATGACAACCAGCCCAATTATGTCCTCCTCCAGTTTTGGTAACAACTAAAGGACAATCAAAAATTTCAGAACTACCCCAAAAAACCTAGGGTAAGAGTTATAAATAGGCTAACCAACTACAGTGTGGAATTGAGAAGATTTTATAGTCCCCAATAGGAAGAAAGCCGTCTCAGGTCACAGTGCCTGAGCCACCGGAGGCAAAAGAATGTGCCATAGCACAATTCATGGTGTGACGAGGGATGTTAGTCCCCCTGGGGCCTCCAGATGGGACCAGAGGCCCTATGTAGTATTAACGATCTATTGGTCCCAAAAAAATACTCAGAGAATTATGGCGTTAGTGGACAATGGAGCAGAAACATCAATTATCTTCAGAGATCTGACTAAACTTGATGGAGAATGAGTGGTGATTGGTGGCTTTGGGGGACAGACTATTCCTGTCACCCAAACACGGTTGAAATTGGGGGTTGGGCTGTCCTACCCTGGGAGTATAAATGTCCAGTCCAGGAATACATCCTGGGCATAGATATTCTACGGGGTCTGGTTCTCCAGACAACTGTAGGAGAGTTCAGACTTTGATGGAGAGATATTAGTGTCCAGGCAGTGCAGGCAATATTAAGAGGCCATGCAAAACATCGGGCCTATTTGCCTGCTGAAACTGTGCTGGATTACTGATGTAAGACAGTATAGGCTCCTGGGTGGGCAAGATGAAATATCAAGAATGGTGCAGGAATTAGGAAAAAGTGGGCATTATAAGACCTGCCTGCAGCCCATATAATTCCCCCACATGGGCCAGTGCAGAAGTTGGATGGCACGAGGAGAATGACGGTGGATTACAGAGTTAAATAAGGTCATGTTGCCTATTCATGCAGCCGTAACCAGTATTTGCCTTCCTAATGGACACATTAAGTAGGGAGATAAAAACCTATCATTGTGTCCTAGATTTAGCAAATGTGTTCTTCAGTATCCCAATTGTTAAAGAATTGCAAGATCAGTTTATGTGGGGAGGCAGGTAGTGGACCTTCCAGGTCCTGCCACAGGGGTACATGCATTCGCCAACATATCGACATAATCTAGTGGCATGTGACCTGGCTAATTGGAAAAACCTGATGATGTCAATTTATATCATCATACTGATGACCTCCTGTTGACATTGCTGGAGGTGGGAGGACAGGTGGCAGATTCATAAACTGCCTATTTGCAACAGAGAGGATGGGCTATAAATCCTCAAAAGGTGCAAGGTCTGGGCCTGTCCCTAAAATTACTAGACGTGGTCTAGAAAGGGAAGACCAAAGTACTACTGAGTGCTGTATAGATAAGGTTCAGGCGTTCCCAGTCCCTACAATGCTGAAGCAGCTGCAAGAGTTTCTAGGTATACTGGGTTACTGGCATTCCTTTATACCTCACCTAGCGCAGCTGCTAAGGCCACCGTACAGACTCGCGAATAAGGGGCAGCTATGGGACTGGGGGAAAACAGAACAGGACTCTTTCCAACAGGCAAAACTGGCAGTTAAAGAAGCCCACGCATTGGGTATATTTGATTCTACCCTCTCAGCTGAGTTGGACATTCACGTCACTCAAGATGACTTCGGTGTTGCTACAGGCCCCAACTAGAGTTCTGTTCGAACCCCCATTGGTTTCTGGTCTCAGGTCTGGCATGGAGCAGAAGAAAGCATGACTGAAAAACAGTTATTGGCTGCCTACTCTGCATTACAGGCAGTAGAGCCGATAACTCAAATGGCTGAAGTCATAGTTAAGACCACTCTGCAAATTCAGGGGTGGGTAAGGGAAAGATCTGACCCACCTTCTTAAGACAGGGGTGGCCCAAGCACAAACAGTGGCACAATGGGTTGCCTACCCCAGCCAAAGCAGTAGTCTGTCTTCATCACCATTGAAAGAAGAACTTCAGAAGATCCTAGGCCCAGTGACGTGTCACAGTGATGCACCAAAAGAAATGTTGGTTGCTTCACCAAAGAGTCCTGTTCAGGAGGGAAAATATCCTATCCCTGAAGATGCCTGGTAAAGAGATAGGGCAACCCGAGCAAGTGGAGAGCAATAGCAAAGCATCCCTCCACTGAGGCAGTCTGGTCTGACAAGGAGAATGGTCAGAGCAGCCAACAGGCAGAACTGTGAGCCGTGTGGATGGTTACAACCGAGGAACCTGGTGATGATATCCTGAATAGCTGTACAGATAGCTGGGCTGTGTACCGGGGCTTACTCTGGATTGCACAGTGGGCTGCCCAAGAATGGACTATCCACACCCGACCAGTCTGGGGCAAAGACATGTGGTTAGACATATGGAATACAGTCAAACACAGGACTATATGTGTCCACCATGTTTCTGGTCGTCAGCCCCTACAGTCACTGGGAAATGATGAAGCTGACATGCTGGCCTGAGTTGGATGGATTGAGAATTCACCATCTGAGAACACAGCCTGTTGGTTACATAGAAACATGTCAGGTGGGACAAAAGACAATGTGGACAGCTGCTAAAGCATGAGGACTGCCCATACAGCTACATGATATCACCCAGGCATGCTGAGATTGCAACGCTTACTCTAAGATGAGACCAAGATCGTTGCCCAAAACAACAGCCCATCTTGCTAGAGGACACAGTCCTCTCTAGCGATGGCAGGTCAGTTACATTGAGCCCCTTCCTTGGTCTGAGGGGGCAAGATATGCCCTGATCTACGTCGACAGTGCAAGTGGGCTACTGCAGGCCTATCCAGTGCTGAAAGCAAATCGTGCATATACATCAAGGCACTCACTAAACTGATGTCTGCCTACAGGACACCTCAAGTCATCGAGAGTGACCAAGGGACTCATTTTACTGGTGCAACAATACAGTGCTGGGCACAAGACAATAACATCGTATGGCGATTCCACCTGCCGTATAATCCAATGGGGACATGCCTCATTGAATGTTATAATGGTATTCTTAAGGCTGCCCTGAAGACAGACTCCCAGTCCCTGCAGGGGTGAATGAAAACCTATGAAACCTTGTGGGACCAGAATGAAAGGCCCCAAGATGGCAGATGCAGTGCCCTGAAAATGTTACAGACAACATGGGCCTCCCTGCTTAGGATCCAAATTACGGGCACTGATCATCAGGTAAGACCCCAGATTGGTAATGTAAATAATCTTCTGCTCCCTGCCCCCTAAGAATTTAGATCCAGGTACTCATAGAATAAAATGGCCTTGGAAGGTGCAGGTAGGACCTAAGTGGCTTGGCCTACTTGCACCTTGGGGGAGATTATTGGAGGTGGGAGGCTCAGTAATAGGTATATGGCCTACTGATATTGTGGTCAACTCCAATCTTCTTTGCTAAAGGGACTCACCTCATCTCCCTATGGCAGATCAGGACACCTCCTTTGGGGCCTGATATAGTTATGCAGCCGCAGACATCCGGCCAGAAGGTGTGGTACAGGTGGCTGGGACATGCCCCAGTACAAGCGGAAGTGTTGACCCAGGATAGAAATGTGGCCTTTACCTTGCCCTGGAGGGCAGACCTTCCCCTCCTGGTACCCCTGAAACATTTGTATTACTCCCTGTGAGTCTTTAAGCCTTCAGGATCACTGAAAGAAATGAAATGCTATCAGAAGTGTTCCAGTGTCACTGTCAGATCATGTGCAACACCTGGTGATGGTCTACATGGGACTGATGGAGCATAGGATGGACCTGCACCTCGTGACCACATGCCTCCAGTAACATCATTGAGCACTGGCCCTTAAAAGAATATGGATGTTCACTGACATCACTCGTCTTGAATTGTATTAACATACATTGCGACAGAAATTGTGTAAGTGCTATGATGTATCGGATCTCTGTATTAGAGAAAACTTACCTTTTAGTCAACTTGATCATTGGCTCATGCTGTGGAGGGGTGGAGTGTATGGGAACTGCTGAATCATGGCCTGAACCTCTGACTGACCAACTGAGGAGAGCAATGAGTCAGCCCTGGGAGTGCAGGAGAAGGTAATTCTCCTGTACTATCTGAAGGAGTGGAGCCTGGCTGCACCTCTCCTAGACCCCATTTAAGAGCTGACTATCACTAGGGAAGGATCTCTTGGAGATAGCTCCTCTTGGAGTCTTCTCAGTGAGCCCAGGACAAGGGTAAGTTTTCCATCCATTCTTCTTTAGCATGATAACCTGCTTAGTCTTTCCTATATCTTTCTTAATTATAACATCCGTATATTCATTGAGTACACAATGGTTGTTTTTTTTTCCCTCCAATTATCCTTCATTTCCTATCCTGTAATGTAAAAACCACTGCAACACTGTAATGATGAGGTTTTTAAATACCCTGATGGGTCAAACCACAGTCTGCCTTGGTGTTCTATGGTGGATTTTACATGACTAGTAGCAAGTCCATGGGTCACACTGAGAGCCAACAATTCACAGTGGTGAAAAATGCCTGCAAGCATTAGTAGAAAAAATGGTTGCATTTCATATTAAAATTGCTGAGTGCCATGCATTTATCACATAGACATCTAAAACTGTGAAGTTGTTATTAATACTCTTGCTGGTCACCTTTAAATGAATTTGAACTTCAATGATTATCTTAGAGTACACATTATACCTACTGAAAGTTTAAAACAAACAAACAAAAAAACACCCCAAAACTTGTACTGTATAGCATCCTCAAAAAGAACAAGATTCATTGCATCCTGATGCTTGCTGTAGTGCTCTAATGGTTCTGTTAAAATTCTGGCTGGCTTCTCCCATTCAGATATTGGTAAGTAATGAAGTTCTCCAACACCATGGGCAAAGTGGCAGTAAATTAGTGGCTTATGGATAAATATATGCTCATCAACACCCCAGTGGTAACAACATAGAGACATAAACAAGTACTCACCTAGGATATGAACCCTTTATCACAATTTTATCTGTGTGCATGTGCCCTCTTATGAGAAACTGCTGGATTTTAGGAATGATTCTGTTAGGCACAGAACCAATATCAGATAGTGTTTAAAATTTTTCCATCAGAATTTGGCAGCATACCACTTCCAGGAGGCCAGCTACAAGACCTCTTGGATTGCATCTTCCCTCTGCAGACAGCTAGAAAGAGTGTAAAATGTAACTTGTGATAGCTTTTTATTTCATCTCACCACTTTTTCTGGAAGGGGTTCGACCACAAACTACAAGATTATTCTTCTCA
Source organism: Phasianus colchicus (assembly GCF_987193195.1). Lineage (NCBI taxonomy): Eukaryota > Metazoa > Chordata > Aves > Galliformes > Phasianidae > Phasianus > Phasianus colchicus. The sequence goes on from NC_143442.1 coordinate 20,104,670, forward strand.
GACACTGTTCCATTTTATGCTATCTATATGCAGTTGGCATAGTTTTACTTGCCTTTCATTAGACTACATTCTCCTTTTTTGTATTTCCTATTGATTCCTCATATTTCAGTGGTCTTCACCATAACATGCAACTGTGAGACTGTAGAATCTGAACAGAAGAAAAAGATATAGTATCATTACAAAAAATAAACTTCAGTAAGTATACTTTCCTCAAAAAGGAGAGAAGATAAAATACTCTTTACGACTGTGGTGGTTTTGTTTTGTCTTTTCTAACATATGTAAATAACATCCATTTGCACCAAGAAAGGAAATGCTCTGTTTTGGTTTTTTTTCCACAATAAATAACTCATCTGTAAAGAACACAGTTCCAGTGTCATGAAATCCTTTTTGTTTTCCAATGTGTAGAAAATAATACCAGATGAAACAGATCTAATACAGATTTTTCCAAGTTATCTCATGTTCCATGTTACCATGGATCAGAGATTGGTAAAAATTGTCAGTATGTTTTTTTTTCCTCCATATGTTCACCTGAGAAATGCAGGAAGATTCACAGTTGTAAGTGGACCAAGACAACAGGAACCTATATATCACTGGAGTAATGAAAGTGTTGCCTACAAATACATTTTCATTTGAACTCTTTTTTTCCCCCTCAAATATATGTCAGTCCCTGATTAGAAACTGGAATGTTACAGTCAGTGACAAGTGATGTGCAGTGATACAAATTCCTCGCTCATCAAAACATGAAAATGTACTCCCCAAAGCATAGGTGTTTAATTAGCAACTAACGATCAGTTGTAGAAGTAGTTATGAAGTTGCATATTTGCCTTAGGAATGGTGATGCCTTCCTCCTAGCCCTCTTTTGTATGACTTTCATCTTTGTTGTCATCCTGTTTTATTTCTCTCTTCTGCGTTCTTCCCACCTTCATTCCCGATACAAATTAACACTGAATATCAAAAGACAGCATTATAAGAAGCACATGAGACTTGAGACTAAAGATGATTTTTTCTTTTGTTTCCAATGTGTTGTTCAACTCGACCTTTTTGGGCACCCTTCATTACTCTGCTATTCCAATTCTACATTTTTTTCATTGATTTTTACCAGTCTGTAACAAATTCTTTCCTTGGTTAAAGGCAATGAAAATGTTCCTCCTGATTTCAGGATTTCATTCAGAGAGCCAGCTCTGACATGGTTTCTACAGCAATGGTCTGTTAATTTTTAGGAGTTGGCAGATTAAAGTCTCTGTCACAAAGTGCTAGCACAAGTGCACTTTTTGCGGTGACTTTTTGATCAAGTTGTATTGTAAGATTCTAAAAACTGACATCCTGCTCTCTTCTTTGCTTCTAAGTAGATGTTAAATAAGCAACTCTCAGGAACTACGGGTAAAATTCTGACCTCAATCCAAACGTGAACATTTCCAATTGCAGGGAAAAACTGAAATTGTCTTGAAAACCTAGAGATAACACACAAAAGATCAGATACTCTTGAAGTATAGAAAAATTATACTCTCAACAGAGCAGTTGTCCTGGCAATACGTGTTACAGCTGGAAAGATTTTTACTGTCCTCTTCAGAACATTGATTTCCCATTGCCAACCCCACATGCACTCTGTTTTAGTTTTCCTGAATTGCTGCTGTCCCTCGTGCCCCTGCTGCTAATGGTTTCACACTACTGCTCACTCCTTTCCAGCTTGGTCAGCAATACGAAAAATGTTCTCGTTCATCTAGAAAATGGCCACCAAATTTGTTAAAAGCTAACCCAGATGGGTAAGCTAACCAAAACGCAAACTAGCTTGGAAGAAAATTTATCAACAGGCCTGTCTGATTTCACAATCACAGAATCGCAGAATGGCCAGGGTTGGAAGGGACCTCAAGGATTGTGAATGTCCAACCCCTTTGCCACATACAGGGTCACCAACCTCCACATTTAATGCTAGACCAGGCTGCCCAGATCTGGCCTTGAACACCAATCTTTTGGTTCAGTTGTGTTTTGCTCTTATTTCTTACCTACATCCCCCTCACTTTCTCCCTCCAGTACAAAAAGAAAAGACCATGATTTGTACTAAATAGCATTTTTTTCCACAAAGATCCCTGCGAGTTTTGTGGGCACAAGGCAATAGAAAGAAATGTGCATTTGCAAGGGGCTGAGGAAGGAAGTATAGGACAGTTACCTCCAACGGGACTCACGAGGACTCTTCGGCACCCTGCCTGCTCCTCCTTCCCTGCAGCATGCTTTGCAATAAGCACAAGGTAACATTGGCCCTGAACCTGCAAGGATTTAAGCGCGTGGCTGCTGTGCCGTTATGAAAGTTGAAAGGAGGAGGAAACAGAAGTTATGCTTTCCCCCCCCCCCCCCCAAAAAAAAAAAAAGTGAAAGAAGAAGCTGGCAGCTTCAACACAGAGCCCAAATCTATCCTTTCCTATGTCAGTCTTCATCTGTTAGATGTCTCGTTTGTAGGCTAGCAGAGTGAAGAGACATAACTTCAGTTGTACATGAGCTACCTTCAATAGCAAAGCAACTTAGTTAAATGGAACCAGAGCTCTGTAGACATGTGTAGTTTACTTGGCTTCTTGGAGATGACCTGCATTTCTGCAGGGACCAAAGGGTCTGCACCATGTAAGTCATTTCTGAAAGCTGAGTCAACATATTCAAGTTTCACTCTACACAGCACAGAAACTTGCTGTTCAGACAGACACAGAATGAACAATTTTGGAAGTACTGCTATTTGAAGCAACTGTTCACATTCAATTTTAGAGCAGTCTGGAATATGAATCTGATTTCTTAATCATGTGGTAGCTAGCTTGTCATGGGTGCCAAGATTTGGAGTTTTAAAAAAATACTTATTGTAGGATGCCAATATTTTTTTTCTCTCCACATTGCTGCAATTCATCTATCATCTATGCTTCTGACTAGACTAGAAGCACAACTCCTCACTTCTAAAAAAATCCTCCTGTTCCTTCTACTCCCCTTTCCAAGGAAGAATACTTTAGGGAGGCACAAGAAACAAGACTCATGAGATCTACTAGTAGATATAATCAATGCACCTAGTAAATTTCTAAGTATAAGCTTCATATAATTAGAATAACTAAATAGTTAAATGAATAAAAAATCCAAAAAACACAGACTGAATCTGGCACCATACCTGTACTTGGCACTGGTGAGGTTGCACCTCAAGTATCCCAAAACGTATCCAGAGAAGGGCAATAGAGCTGTGATGGGTAAGGGAGGCAGCCAAGGGAGCTGGGATTGTTCAGTCTGGAGAAGATGAGTCTCAGGGGAGACCTTGTTGCTCTCTACAATGAAAGGAAGTTATGTTATGGTGCGGGCTGGTTTCTTCTCACAGCTAACAGCGATAGGATGAGAGGGAACAGCCTCAAGTTGAGCCAGGGGAGGTTCAGGTTGGATTTTAGAAAATATTTCTTCTCAGAGCGGTGAGGAACAGGTGGCCCAGACAGGCGGTAGAGTCACCATCTCACCATCTCTAGAATTTTTCAAGGAAAGGGTAGACGTGGCACTGAGTGACATTGTCTAGGGCGGTCACAGATACAGGTTGATGGTTAGGCTAGATGATCTTAGTGGTCTTTCCAACCTTAATGATTCAGTAATTTTATGAAAAGCATGTGAAAAATTGTCAAATTTGTTCCCCTGGTACCTTCTACCCTTTAGAGTTTGTATGACAGCTTCCAGGGAAGTTATATCTGAAGAATTTATAAGCACTTCATCCTGATGATTACAACGCTCAATGGCTGAGATACTCAGTTGGAAAATGTTGCATTCTTTCTGGCAGTGGGTAACATAAGAAAATGGTATCATAGAGTTTAGAAAAGTTTACTTTGAGCATTACACTTTGTATGTGTGTATTTGGGAAACTCTCCACAGAGTTCAACATGAGACACTAAAAAACAAGTGTTGCATAAATCAAACAAGAACCTACGGTGTTTAGCAGGGAGAAGGAGCGATTTATACATAGAAGAACTATATGGAAAGATCTGTATTACCTGGAATATACGCAGCGAATCTCTTAAATAGAAAACATTACTGAATCCAGTCACTGTGGGTAGAAAGTTCTGGGTCATTTTCTGATGCAAACAGATTGCAGTTTCTATGAGTGAGATGACAGATTCCATGACCCAGTGAGCGCAGCTTCTATGCTGGAAAAGGATATTTATGGTCCTGCTCTGTATGGTGGTTAGAACATCCATCTCTGGGAAGCAGATGGCAAACAGAGAGAAATGTCTCTGAAAAATTAAAAAAATAAATTGTGTTTGTGGGGAACAGGATCATTATTTCCTTTAAAATATATCCACATAAATAGTTTAATAACACCAAAAAATAGAAGTTGAAAGCACAAGTTGAAAAGGTTTTCACAGCCAAAGCACACAATGTTGAATATCTTATTCACTCCCTGTCTCACTCGATAGAGATCGTAATTATTATCAAGTTAGTATGAAACCTGCCAAATGAGCCTGACTTCAGGGCAGAGTGCTTCTTTGCAGCTGTTCTCCTTCCAGAACGCTTAATAAACATTGTATATTTAATCAAACTGGGATAGCTCAGAGTCTCAATGTTGCTTGAAAAAATAAAAAAGGTAGATAGTACCTTAACGGAGTACCAAGTATAGAGGAACTGTAATCAAGTTGTTAAATTTCTTAGGAAAAGTAGTATATTGATCTTCTCTCTTGGATCAATCCAATTACAAATCTATTATTAACACCTTCATGGGCTTTTTAACAATCATGTAAAAAAACAGAACTCAGAAAAATTACCTGAGGATGCTTTCCCTCCCTGCCAGACACACCATTAGAACTGCTCAAATGAGAGCAGTTCTCATCTGCAGAACACTTCTGTATGGAAGAAACAAAGAAACACCTTCCAATCAGGAAGGTAAAAATGTCACGAAGCTAAACAGAAGTTTATAAAACTCATAATTTTGCAAACATTTACAATTTTGTTAAGTCAGCAGTTTCAAGTGATATCCTGTCACAGAACATTTGTAATCAATCTACATGTGAAATATATTAATATATGCAGTTTCAGAATCTTTATCCTCTGCAGCAAATCCAAATCAAGTAGTATGAGAAGCCACTTGATATTGTGCTTCTGAAATACTACCCATTAACAAAAGAAATGTTGACAAGTTATAGGTAACAACTCAAAAGCTGGAAAGATGGCTTTAGAGAGACACACAAACACACTCTTAAAATCTATGTTCTTCCAGATGTGAAAAGATGCTACAACCATGCAGATGAAATTGCTGCTTAGAAAGAACAGGTAAAAGCTTGCTAAATATATTTCAGAGCAAAAGGTTCAAAGCTAAGACATATAAAAAGAATCTAACAGCACATGTTTTTTTGTTTGTTTGTTTGTTTTTTGCATGGAACTGCCTATTCTAACCCAAAGTTTCTCTTCAGCAGTAGATGCTGTTCCAGAGCTCATCAATTTCTCACCATATAAAATAGGTTTCTTTTTTCCCTCAATATACATGCAATTTACATTGATCTACACTCAATTTCATCTGAATAATTATATTACCAATCAATTCTGCAATTCTTCACAGCTGATCTTCATCACTGCTGCATGGAAGAACTTCACATTATCACCAAACATTGTCACCGCATTGTTCAGCCCCATTTCCATTTTCTTATGTATATTTTCAAATCACGTGGATAATCCTGTGGAACTCTCCTGGTGACCTCTGTTCTGTGTCAAAATCCGTCCATCATCCTCCGCTTCCCACTTTCTTGGCCAGTTATTAAGCCACACAGAAGCTATTCTGTGTTGTGGCAATTTAATTTTTTCATGGACAAGCACTGGTACAAAGAACATAACTTCTCTAGAAAGCCCTTATCCTCCTAGAAGCTATTTCACATGCTGACCATCAGCTGTTTCTGCTTTGAACCATTTCTTGAACACTTTTGACCAGCCTTAGAGTACTCTATTTAGTATTCCACAGTTTACAGTCCGTCCTACATTCCTCATTAGGACAAAACTTCATGATTCTGAATGATCCTTCCTAATTCTAGTAACTACCTTTCCTTTGCTGAGCAGACACGCTGGCGTCCTTTCGCCCTCTGCTGCTGTGTCCTTATCCCCCTGGGAGCACGTTCTTGCTCCCCGGAAGGATTCAGTTCTTTTAGAGGCCCACTTTACCTTCTATTTAGGAGGCTTCCTTGTGTTCTGAGTTGTTCTTTTTGAAGTTAAGCACGATCGTTGAGGATTTTTTGGCCTTTCTTGATCCTGTGGGGGAGCCGAATTGAAGTACATTACAGTCACTGTCACAGAGCAGTGATTCCATTGTGAGATTTTGAACCAGATCCTGCACATCACTCAGCGCACAAACAAGCTGTCACTCAGGGCTGGTTGTTCAGGGAACTGACCCCAGCCCCTTCTGCTGTGCTGCTCAGTTGTTCATTCTGCTCAGATGTAGAAGCGTGGCTCTGTGGGAGAATCTGTGCGTGGTTCTGTCAGAAACGGTACCAAGGGAACCAAAAGTTGTTTCCTTTAAGAGATTAGGCATTTAATAAATACGGTGGAGTAGCAAGGTTGCAAAAAAATCTAGTATTCATGGAAACGTTTGTTAAGTGAACATCTTAGCAGATACTTTTTGCTTTGGAATTCAAAGCCTGTCTGCACTACAAATGGGAACCCCCAAACTGAGCACAGGCATCAGCCAAGATTTGGCATGACAAGGGAAAACATTTCTTCAATGAAAGTGCAATAAGCACTTTTGATCTGGCAGAGGAAACACAGCCAACAGACCTTCCCTGAAACCCGGAAACAGATTAATCACAAATCAACTTTAACGTTAACCCTTAAACACAGAAGTCCCCTCAGGCAGAATTTTCCTCCCTTCCTTTAACCTTTCATGAAAGACAGAACTATGAAGTTTACTAGAGACTTCCAAATGTCTCTGCATTTTGCGTGGCAGGTTGTCAGGCCTGGCCAAGGAGAGCAACGCCATAAGTCCTTAAGACACCAAGGCACACAAACAGTCCTGCTGGTATGTGCAGGTTTGAAGATCTCCGCATGCTATTTCACTGTACTTCTTCGAGAGTCCAAGAACTTTTGAAGAGATTTATGCATGCTTCTTGTTTTACAATGCAGTTTTTGTTCACTTGTCTGCCCCTCACGATGCTTTGGGAAATGGCTGAACCGAGGGTTTCCCTGCAAACCTGTCTCCTTATCGCCTTTTATCTGGTACTTACAACTGTGCTGTTCCACGTCTTCCGCACCGTGTGAGACAGAGCACCATCTGTCTATTGCACAGGGCTACAACAAAACGTTGGGATGTTCATTCTCTTTAAATTAAGAGCTTGAGTGTTTCTATGGGCAAAAAGATTTTGTTAAAATACGGCATTTGGTGCAACTACCTGAAGATGCCGATTTACTGAAAAACTTCCTGCAGTGGGATTCACGCATGTGACACGCTGACAATTGTGAATTTCTTTTAAAATCAGTTTCTGTCTGTCATACCTATGTAGTTACAAAATAACAAAGGGATAATAAAGCTCAATTGTATATTCACAGTTTGAGATTTCTATTGACAGATCTTCACACTGAATGCTTCTGCAAGAAAGTGTGATTATGTAGCACTCTGTTAAAAGAACTGAAAACCTCTCCTTTGTTACAACTCTCTTACACACCATTTCTATCATTTGGAATCTTTTAAGGGATGTGTCAAAGTTGACAGGCCCAAATTTGGCCTCCGCTCACTAAATTATATTTGTAGATTTAGAATATCTTCCCTGCAGGAAAAAAATCCCAGCAGTTGGCCTCTCCAAAACAAGGCCTAACTTCTTTGGCTAACTCCAGGTCAGACAATACGCCAGCCAACAATCTACCCTCTTGTCCTACAAAATGCATGCTTCTGCTCACGTGCTCCACCATCCCTCGCCTTATAACCTACACTTTAAGTTGGTTTTGGGCTGGAAAATCGCTCTTCTTATTCATTTGCCTGTGGGTTAGATGATTTTATTAGTTCGGCTTGTTGCCTGTAGCCTTCCACTACGCTACGGGGAGCTCTATCGTATCACAGCCGTGAGAGTGCTCTACCAAAGCTTTATACAAAACTTCAGCGTTCTCTTCTGTCACACATCACGTTACATGGGATTAACAGTAGCAGCTGGTTTAATTTACTGGATTGTTCTCTAATCTGAAAATAGGGTTGATAACATTTCCCAGAAGAATAAGAACTTTTTGTGACCTGAAATTAATCTCTAAGGTACCTTTAAAAAAGCTGCATTGCTTACCTTATTCTTGTGCTCACAATACAACCCAGTCGAAATCCAGAAAGAACTCATTTGAATGCGTATGCCTAGAGTAGGCCATCAGCTAATAATCGCACTTTGTCTAGACAAAGTATATTTTTCCGTATATACAAAATATTAACATTTTGGTCCATGCATCCTAAGGTAGTCACTTTAAACTTCTAGTCAATCTTAACCACATTTCATTCAGAAACATAGGAGTGTTTCATAAGAAAGAACTCTAAGGGACAGACGAGGGACGTCTTCTCTGATCCATCTCCTTTTTCCCCAGTACTTCTGGAAACTTTAACAGGGTAAGAAATGGTCATTTGGAGGTCCTGGATACGTTAAGCTCCTAATCATTTCAAGCAAGTCCAGAGGTTAACGCTATTTGGCAGTCCATTGGGTTCTTGGGAAAGAAACGGCAACGTTCATCTCTTCCTCTTCCTTGCATTCATCTTACCCCAAATTATTTTACATGATCAAATTCTGGCAAAGCACTAACAACAAGAAAAATATATATATGGTATTGCAGTTAGCAAATAATGTACATAATCCTTCTACACTAAATCGGAAATATGCTGCCCTTTACTTGAGAGGGGGCAGGCTATACAAAGTCAGGAAAAAAAATGTCTAAGAATACATTTCCCTGCATCCACGGCTTGTTTTCTTCCCTCACCCAGTGCTAATGGTGCGTCTCGGCTGCACTAGTTATTGTTTTATTGTTACTGTTGTATCTTGAAACTTTTCAGCGCATTAGGGAGGCTTTCTAAAGCAAAATTGATAGAGCTTAAACATTAAAAAAACATTTTGCCTGAACTGCAAGAAAAAGCTGACATTAATAACTCTTTTTGTGCGTTGTTAGCATCCCAGTGTCTCCCTAAATTAAATTTACTTTAAGTATTCTTTTTTTTTTTTTTTTAATTCCCAAAACACTGTTTCCTAGCGCCAAAGTAAACTGCAAAATGACAAGGAACCCCTAGGAACCTACATTTCCCTTTGAGACCATATGTCTAAATCACAGTGCATTTTAAACTCCAGTCACGGAAGTTTTTTTCCTCAGCCACAATCTGGACACACAGCAATGCGTAATCGGCCATTCTCTCTCGGTGCCCAGGGAACTTATCTCTTGAAGATTTTGTTTGTTTTCTGTGGCAACACTTCCCTCACACCAGCACAGAGGTTCCCTTCTGCATGCAGATCTGGCCATACACTTACCTGATAAAGTTCAGTGTGGTCTTCTACTCATTTCCCACTGGTATCAGGAACTGCATATTCCAGGAGATACGTATTTCTTTCCTGTTTACACTCATCTTCCTCGGCCACTATTTTTCCATCTAGATTAGGTTAATGTTTTGCTTCAGCAACAGCAGCGTATCCTGCACAAGAAGAATCCCTGTAACGAAGTGCACCTGGCTCAGCCCTGGGACTGCAGAACTGTGGGGTGTACACAGATTATACTTATTACATTTAAATTTGTCTTTAGCATAAAAGCAGCAAAAATAAACCAAAAATTATCGTAGTATTCTGTTTGTGTCTAACGATTCAAATTGAATAACCAGTGTACTAAAATCCCCTAAATACTAAAATTGCAATTGTTTCTCCCTTCCTCTTGAAATAAACACTGCAGAATAAATAGTTTATATCAGGAAAATAGTCATCTAACTTTTCACATTTATGACAATGAATGATAGCTATACTCTATCAAATAACTGATTGTCTCTCCTAAATACATGCCTAGATTTGACCAAGAGTAGGTAAAGAAGATGTCAAAAACTCAAACAGAATTGACAGCATTTTTACTAAAGAGTTACCATCCACTGTTAATCAAGGTAATTGTGTTACTCAGAGGCTGTGCACGTGGTATAAAAACTTTTGTGCCAGAGGAAATACGTTGGTCATTTAATAGTGCTCAGCAATGTCACGAAACAACTTAGGGCAGGAAAGAAAAGAACACCGTATTAAATAAAAACTGCACAAAGCAAAATTTAGGAGGAAAAAATTCTGTAAGAGCCATCAGAATCAGAAAGAAAAGAGGCCTCGCTTTCAGTCTGTCTTCTGAAGGATGGCACCTCAAGCAGCAAAGCGCCCATTAGCACCACGCCAGGCTACTGATTCAGTACCACCTAAGAAGGAAGTTCTTCTTGAGCTAAAAATGAACTGCTTTCATTGTGAAATACGGAGTTCTCATAGCAGTGTTTCCCCAGGAATACATCATAGCCAAAATAATAGTTTGCACTTCACCTCCAAAGAATTTCACGCAGGTCATCCTCTAGAGCCAGATGAATGCATTATTTAGCAACTTCACCAACGTATTGCTGAATATTTCACTGGGTTTATTTTTACAACCATTTCTGTTCATGCTAAAAGGAAGCGTCAATAAATGCCATTTGTACTGCTGATGTGCTTTCACGGGTATCTGCAGCAAGAGAGAATATTTCAGAGGAGTAGCAGCATCACTACGCGGAGCTTGTATATATTTGCTCCGCAGTTAAGGCCGAGACTGACTTTCCATCATAAACCTAATAAACATAGACCCTTCAAGGGACAGGACTCAAAATCTAAAACCTATTTAAGTGTTAAATGCTCTCCCAGTGTTTTTTTCTTCACGACCTAATCTAAAACGCGGTTCTAAAATCTACTGTGAGGCTGAATTATAGGGGTTTAGTTTAGGGCGGCTCTGAATCGTGATGCCACCGAATGACTGTCCGTGAGAAGTCTGTGTTGTTAGCAGAGGGAAGCTGGTACGCTTGCTTTTCCTTTGAGGGATGCTAAGACTTAATGATTATAGCTGAAAATACACAGATTTTTTCAGACTTCTGTTTCGAAGGGCACAGGCAGCATCTTACAGGCTGGGCTACTAAGCATTGCCTCGGGAAAGGAGAGTCAGTGTTTCTGACTTTCCTGGGCCTTACTTTACACGCAGAAGTTTACGACGAGTCAAAATAACTTCAGAATATATTTAACAAATACAGCCAGCATGTGCCTGTAGCATCCGAGGAAAACAGTCTTCAATTAAAAGCAGGTTGTCGGTTGTTTTTAGGTTTGCACGGGTCCTGAATAAGCGGACGCCATTAGGAACTCCTTTTGGTATAGACAGCGCGGTATCGAGTGAGAGGTTTCGCTCTCTGCAAGGCAACAATTCCTGAACTCTTAGTAACTGCTGTTCAGGTCAATGCTAGGTACGTTTCTGAGTCCTTAACTCTCGTACCTCCACAAAAAGAAACGTAAGCTTTTTAAATCATTTTTTTTCTTTATGAATAAAAGATGACAGAAAGCCTTTCACTCAATCACATAGGAATTTCACTAATCCCAGCCTTCTTAGCGATCACACGATGAACCACAAAAAGATGCACTTAAAATTTCTCATTAGACAAACAGCATGCTGCATGTAGTCTTCATTAAGATTGCATATGTCACCGATTATGCAAGCGTCATTAAGCAATGAGTGAATACATCCACAGTCACAACTCTCCTTTGCCAATATCATGCAATTAAAGCGTGCGTATAGAAAGAAAAACAATGATCTGACGCTGTAGCACAGCATGTAGATGGAGATGTGCACGCGCAAGATGACCCCTTCTGCATGTTGTCACTGCATCGTCAGGGTGGACCGCTGACTGCCAAGGACAAAAAGTGAGGATTGCTTCGTAGCTCTGGTTCAGGATAAAGTAGCTGGCTCGTCAGCCAGTGGGAACCCACTTGTAATTGTTTAGAACAGCGGCCTATAATTGCCAACAAAACATACTGTTTGCAAAGTCTTTACAGAGTACTCGTGTCCTTAACTGGAGATACCGGAAATCTCACCGAAAGCGTTCCTACCCATTTGTGTGACACGTGAACGTAATCCCGAGCAACGCCGTACAGAGCCGTTCGTAAAACTCCCCTTCATATTTCACTAGCAGGCAATTTTCTCGTGTGCATCGTTAACCCATTTGGGCATTTGTCACATCGCTACTCCCATATTTCCACTGCTGCCTTAGGTCACGTTTTCTCCATCAGGTATAAAGTTTTTACATGTTTAGCAAACTTTTTTTCCTTTTTTTTTTTTTTGGACGAGGGGAGAGGGAAAGCGGAGCAGAGGCAGCACGCAGGGGACTGGACGCCACTGGAAACTGTTAAGGCTGGGGGCGTTCTTTGGAAGGGTGTCGTGTGAGATGCAAAGTGATCCGTTTGAATTAGGCACAATTATTTAACTTATTAGTGAATCCCACAGTGAGGTGAGGAGAAGCGCATAGCAAACTTTAACTGAAAGTGCAGTTTAAGTCCCTAATTCAGATCTAGAGCCCACGTGTCTAACTGTCAGTGTCACCGGCCGGCCCTAACGAGCCCCACCGGCGCTAACGAGGCAACGACTCCCAGGTGCCGCGGGGCCGCGGCCGCTCGGGCACAGCTGCGCCTCGTCCGCAGCGCGGGGCGGGTCCGCCCCAAAGCCTCTTAAGCTCCGTCGGAGGCCGTCGGGAGCCACGAAGGAGCTTCCCGGGTTCGTTGCTCGTGGGAGACGCGGCGGGCTCCGTCGCGTTGGCCGGTCCTTGCGCCGCTGGGACTGAAAAGCATTGCGATCGGCTGCTTTTAAAAGGAGGCCCTGGGATTCTGTGTAGCGTTAATTTGTGTTGTTTTGTTTCAGGCTGCGGTGGGATGTCTCTCGGTAAAGATCAGCGCGAACCGGTGAGTCGTTCTGGTGGCGATGGGACCGCGGAGGCGGCCAGCGCTCGGGAGCCGTTCGGCTCCGTCCGCTCTCCGCGGCAGGAGGTCGCCGGGATCTCTCCGTTCGGGGACCGGCGCGGGGCCACCGCCGAGCTCCTCCGGCTTGTCGGAGCCGGTGTAACATCGCAGCCCGGCTGCCGCTGGGTTCCCCGAGTTCTAGCGCGGTCCTAGGGTGCTCTCGGCCCCTCCGTGCGCTTCTAGTGGGGGCTTCGGTTCCTTCTGATTTCTTCGGTGGAAGCGAGCGGGATGGGGCCGTATTCCTCCAGCCTCGGTGCTGCTGGGAACGAGAAGCGACGCGAAGGTCTACTGAAACAAGTTTTTCTCCTTTCTCCTGTTGCAGGCTGAGCGAAAGCTGCGGCGGAGCCTGTCGTCATCCCGAAGCGGTGAGATGGTGGAAGCGGTGAGTGGTCTGGGAGTCGCTACGTAAGTTCTGTGTTGTTGGGGTTTCGTAGGGCCGCCGCTCGGCCGCTTCTGTTTCTTTGGGATCAGCACGGCACAGTCGACGTGCTCCACGTGGCCTTATTGGGAGGGCCGGCGCGGGGCGCCGCCGAAGGGTTTTGCGGGTGCTTCAGCCCCTTCTGCTTCCAGCGGTGGGAGCGGGCAGAATGGGACCGTATATTGTTCCCTGCCCCTTATTTGTAACTTCAGGAGTGTGATCTCATTCCCGTCACAGAGACGTGGTGGGACAGCTTGCACGACTGGAATGCTGTTGTGGATGGCTGTGCTCCTTATAAGTGAGACAGACGGGTGAAGCGGTGGAGTTGCTCTTCCAGCGAGGGAACTGGATCGCATTGAACCTCGCCTCCCTCCTCGGCAAGGTGATGGGACAGCTTGGTTTAGGTGACAGCTGAAAGTGATCTGATGAGAAAAAAATTGTGCGGAGTCGTCACGGTAGATTTGATGAGGGGGAAATGCAGCTGGACCAAGCTGCGGCCTTCTGTGTTGCTGTGACTGGTTAGATTGAGAGAAGGGCAGTGGATGTTGTGAGAATATCAGTGCTGACAGCGAATTGCTGAGGTGTAGGAGTCTAGTTAATGGGGATGGGCTTGTTCAGACACTGATGGGAGGCATGCAGTGATAGAATATTCACAGACTTGAACATCAGAAGTAAGAATGCTGTTGGTGTGAGAATGATAGAGTAGGCTGCCTGAAGAGGTTAAGGAGTCCCCTTCTCTGAGGATCAAGTTGCATCCAGATGCTTTCCTGAGTAACCTGCGGTAGGGAAGCAGCTTTAGAAAGGGAGCGGGACTGGATGTTGTTGCAGGGCGAATGCCGCAACAGAGCATTTAACAGTGAGGATCTACTTGAGTATGGGAGTGGTTTCATCTTCAGTGGGATGAAGGAGGTAAGTGTTTGGGGGGGAGTGGTGGGGGATGGCCACGGGTGTGAACCCTGTGACCTGAGGGCTGCCCACTCCCTGCACCTGCTCAGAAGCTGTTCGTGGAGCTCTGCCCGCAGGTTCAGGGCTGGAGGGGGGATCCTGCTGTGAGAGTCTATGGAGTGAGGTAAGCAGTGTCCTTCTGTACCTGACCTGTGTGTGCTGCCCCCAGGCTGGAGTTCTTGGCTGGGAGCAGATGCCAGAAGACACAAATTCTTCTTGTTTGAGGTGATGGTGTATCTTGATTTCTTGATTTCAGCTTTAAAGGTCTGTGGCAGGCCTGCTCCTGGAGGAGTGGAATTGCCTGAGTGAGAGGTGAGAAGAGCAGCCTGCAGGACTCCAGCAACTGTTATCTGGGAAAGCTTGGGGTCCTGGCGCTGTTTCTTGTAGCGGGGTGGTCTGTTGTCTTGGTTGGCAAGGTCCAGTGCTGCTGAGGTGTGTTTTTTTTTTTTTTTTTTTGTCTCTCAGGTCCTGGTACAGCCAGTGTCTTGAGAGGAAAGTCCTTATCCCTAGGCTGGGAGCTGTACTGCACATGTGGAAGAAACAGAGATCACCCAGGTGGGCACTGGGCGGTGGTCCTTGGGTAGATCACAGAATCACAGAATTGGAATTCCAGGGTTGGAAGGGACCTCAAGGATCGTGAATCTCCAACCCCCCCTGCCACATGCAGGGCCACCAACCTCCTCACTTAATGCTAGACCAGGGTCCCATCCACTCTGGCCTCGAGCACTTGCAGGGACGGGACATCCACAGCCTCTCTGGGCAGCCTGTGCCTGCACCTCACCACGCCCTCTGTAAAGAATTTCCCCCTGACGCCCAACCTAAATCTCCCCTCCCTCAACTTAAAACCATTTCCCCTCATCCTGCAGTTATCTACCCTTTTGAAGAGTTGATTCAGCTCCCCTCTATAGGCTCTGTTTAGGTATTGAAACGCTGCAGTGAGGTTGCCCTGCAGCCTTCTTTTCTCCAGGCTGAACAAGCCCAGCTCCATCAGCCTGTCACCAGTCCCATTGGTGGCTGTATGTTGCGTACTCCCTTGGCCCTGGAGCCCCTGTTTGAATCCCTTAGAGCGGGTGGCTTCTGATGCTGCAGGAGAGCAGTAGCATGTTCTGCAGTAGCATGACCATAGGCTGCTGAGAGAAATGGGGAACGAGAGTTCCAAGCTGGGACAGAGAGAGGGCTCCCCAGGGCAGTGCCTGCCGTAAGTCCTTTACAAAGTGCGATGGAAAAACTGGTGGAGAAATTCTAGAACTAAGGATAAGTATAAAGAGAAAATAATTAGATATTGTGGTGTTGTATGGCCTAAACAGGCAATTGCAGGGGAAGTAAGTACTTTCACCAAAATATGCGTCTGATGAGACCGCTGACAGTGAAGGGTACTGGCTTCACTGAAGTGAGCTCTGTGATTACTGCTGGTACTGAAAAAACAAAGTTCTGCCAGCTTAAGAAGGAACTGGAACAAGGCAAAAGGGATGTTAAAAATTCTCTTCTTTCTAACTCCATTAACCTCACTAACACTTCTGTGTATCCTCTTAGGGAAGTTCCAAATGTTATCAGGAGATACAGGATACGTAAGCTCTCCACTTAATAGTGGAGAGGTGAGAAAACGGTGTCTTGAGAGGAAGGTCCTCGGGCTGGGAGCTGTGCTGCGCATGTGGAAGAAGCAGGGGAGAGTTCCTCCCCCCCAGGTAGGTAGTATTTGTATTGGTTTTTTAAAAGGGAGATCATTAATGGAAGATCTAATTGGATTAGCAGAGCAGTTTGATTCTTGGTCATCTTTAGCTTATAAAATATTGGGATTTAGTTATACTGGGGACACCTAGAGAATAACAGGGGTATAGGGATCAGGAATGATAGTTTTACTTCTTGAGACTACTGGATTAAAATGGGAAGATAAAATAGTCACAGGGCAGTTGTTTTATGAGCCAGAAGCAGGGACCAGTTTACTGTGGAGAGATTTCTTAGTTAAATTAAGATTGCAGTTGAAAACTTTCAAAACAGGTGTCAATGAACTTAACAGCTGATGATGGAAAAAATCCTGCTGAAGCTATGGGCAGGGGAAGGAAACTGGGGTGGGCTGGATTACTCCCTTAAAAAATAACCCTCCAAGGAGAGAGTGAAGGTGTAAAACTGCACCAATATCCCATACCTTTAGAAAGGATAATGGGTTTAAAGCCTGTAATGCAAACATTAGTTAAGCACGGTCTTCCGAAACTCTGTGTGTCAGCTTATAGCACTGGAGCTTTGCCAGCATAAAAGGCAGGTGGTACCTATTGGCTGGTACAAGATGTGAGGGAAAAGTTAATGGAAAAATTCTTAAGCAGCGCCCCCTGGTTCCTAGCCCCTATACTTGAATGAGTCTGATCTCTCACAGATGGAGGAGTCTAAGTAAACTCCTCAGTTTCTTGGGGAGCAAGGGCTAAGGGTGTTTAAAAATAAACTGCAGTATGTGGAAAAAGAAGTCAGATACCTTGGGTATGTGACTTCTGAGGGAAAACAATTCTGGAAGGACTTGAATTGTGCAGCTTCCTCCCTCCTGGACAAAGAGGGAGTTGTGAGAGTTCCTGGGTTTAACTGAATACTTTAGATTACGAATAGAAAAACAGATACAAAAAAACCAAGGAGGTTGTCTATCAAACTATCTGAGGGAGAACCCAACTTCTTAAAATGGACAAAAGAGAGAAAAGAGGTAGTTGAAGGATTGAAATGGAACTTAATCACAGCTGGATTAAGTCCTGTGTTAGGACTGCCTGCCTTAAAGGAACCACTTCACCTTTTTGTAACAGTCAGTGTAGCTTTAGGAGTTCTAACACCAGAATGGGGAAACAAAATAACAAACATTGCATACTTGTCTGAGCTATTAGGCGCTGTATCTCGAGGATGACCCGAAGATATCCAGGCAGTACTATCAACTGCCTTACAGTTGGAGCGAGTACATGTGTACCCTCTGGGGGTGTGAGGAGCAAGTTGTTGAGTGGGGAGAAAAAAAAATGAATGGGGGAGGGAATCTGCTTCTCGACCTCTTAGAAACGCACGGTGCCAAACCCTCCCCTGTGGAGTTGGAGCGGGCACAGAGTAATTGGCCCAGCTTAGAGGGAGTTGCAGATCATAAAGTCTTTCCAAGTAAACTCGTGTGGGGGAGGAAAAGGGAAAAACAATCACTTGTGCAGTTCTCGGAGCTGCTCTTAGTGCTGTTGTAGAGAGATGTATTGAACAGCATGTGGCAGAAACCCAAATTTTTCTATCCTTGCAGGACCAAGTAGAAGATATTAAGGGACGGTCAGAAAAAGACGAACACTTAAAAGCCCTCCTTCAGCAAGCCCTCGAGGAGCAGTTAGTAAATGAGAGAGAGAGATTAATGCCAGTTTTCCAGGTAAAGACTTTCCTCCAGGAGAAAATTTGGAGGCGGCGAGAGCCTAGAAAGGCAAATTGGAAAACCTGGTGACCCTTCTCTGCCCTCCGATAGAAACTGGGCGTGCGTATGAAGAGAGTGAAGGTGGGTGCTCTGATGTTAGTATCGAGGAGGTCCCCTATTATGGAAGGATTTTGGTCACATCCCTAGGAAATCGGAGATGGAGTACGTGTGTAAAGCCCCACTAAAGGGGGGAGAACAGATCCTGTTCATCGAAAGGGAATCGGAAGGTTACTGGGGATCCGGAATACTTCTTATCAGTGGCAACTGCTGTGCCCTGTGGTCACTTACTTGAAGAGCTGCTTATTGGGATGATTACTTCCCAGGACAGCTGATATTGATCAACTTAGTGCCAGTTGGCCCTGTCCATTTAGCACTCAGTGAGCCTGTTAAGTGCATATGAAAGGCTCAAGTTGATCAGGGGAAAATGTATGAGATTAACCATCTGGATTTCACCCACTTCCAACTTTTTGGTTCATTGGGGACTGGGAAAGTGGGGTTTCTTTGTTTTCTCCAATTATGCTTTCTCTACCCTTGGTTCCTCTGGAACCGGGAAGTGTTCTCTCTTCTGTTTTGCAGGTGCTAACAAATGCCGATCCTGCTGCTGTGCCCTATGTGTTACCTTCATCATTCTTCATCATCCTTTCTCCGGGATCCCTGTAGTATCATTATTGTTGCTGTTTCAGACAGGTATCTTTTTTTTTTTTAATAATTGTTTATGCTGACCCTATTATATTTCACGGTTTGTTATGGTTCCATGCCCATATTGAGCATACTGGGCATATGGGACCAAAGACTAATTGTAATGAAGGCTTAACCCTTTCAACTGCAGTTAAGCCCAGTATTGAAATATGGAGGAAACGAATGGGGCCAGGATAGTGCTGGCTGACTCGTGCCACTCTGAGGAGATGCGGGACAAAGACTGAAAATGGGGTGTCAGATGCAACAAGTGAGTTATGTGCATTGCAGCACCCCTGCAGTCTTTGCTGTTAGCGCTGTGTCCCGATTGGTGTTTTTTTTCTAAAGTATTATGTCAATTATGAAGAATTAACATAAGAGACCACCAGTTATTGGTAGATGCACTTGCTATAATTCAAAATAATGTCTTTATTGTAGAATGTAAAGGAAACACTTATTTAAATTTTATAGGTGAGCTGGGACAATGTATAGGTGAGCTGGGACAATGCAATCAAATCTGTAAGATAATTTTAATCTCTGTGGCATATAGGTAATTTTACTTGTGTTCCTGTCAATAACTTTACTACAGCTTTTGTCCTAACAATATGCAATGCTTTGTCATATACTGTATACCTAATCATTGTGCAGGGACTGAATAACAATGGGGTTAAGCCCTACTCATTAGAACATCGAGTATGGGCCCAACAGAATGGCAAAAAATGGCAAACTGTTTCTGTTCATGTTTTGTATGGGAACAGCGGGGACTTACTTGTGAGAGTAATGTCATCGAGGCTCGAGGCATCTGTCTTGCCTCTGAGCAAAATATTTCTCATTTTGAGAGGCATTGCAGTGAGACCGTCTTACAATTTTATACTTAAAGGTAATATTGTAGATACAAGCGATCATTCAGATGTGTGTGTGAGCAACTTTGCTAACATTATGGGATGTGACTTGAAGGTTTTGGTTCTGGTTACATCCTAGCTGTTGTATGCTCCAATTATACGGTAATCCAAGACTTGCTGCCTACCCCAGTTGGAATGAATCTTGCATTGGTAAAGAAATTATCTGCAATGTGGCAATCTGCATCAACTGCTAGAATGCATCCAAGGTAAGAGATGATAAGAGTTCTGTTACTGTTAGCCATGATACAGAAGAGATACTGTGCCCTGAAAAGGGTGTAGAAGGATGGAGAATGCCATTGGTTGGTAATGCTCCTTAGATAGTCATGAAAAGCAAGATGTGTTTTTAATTCTGTGTTTCACCCAATTGTGATCTTATTTTTGCCTTGCAGAGATGTTTGCTTGTAATCATATAATATGTGAAAGTTGGCATGTGATGAGGTGACTGGCCCAGCTTAAACTACCCATGGATTTTGACAGTTGGCCTCGATATTAGATTACTTTTTGTAGTCTCTTGGTGACCTATAGGTAAGAGGAGTTTTGTTATGTGTATTTGCAGCACTCACACATTGTTCTTTTGCTTTATTGTGATTTTTAAATGTCTTTCCCTTCTCCCATTGTTCATCTTAATATGTCTTTTTCTTGAAGCCATTGTGGGACAGTGACAAGCTTAGCACTGCCAGGTGTTGTGAGAAGGAGGAATGGTGCCTGGCTCAAAGCCTTGTCAGTGGTGTGCATCTGAGGTGTGACTACAGATTATGGAAGAGTTTTGAGGAAGAATGGATACCCCATCTGCTGGAAAGTGACTAAGTGAAGGTGATGTTGCTGACCAACCTGCTGCCTCCCTGTGGACCAAGGAGACATCACTGGATTCCCTGGTGGTGAGTATTCCTGCTTTTGTAAAGTGTGTGTTAGAATTGTTCTTGAGTATTGCTCCTTTGCCATGTCCCCTAATAGCTTAGAACCTGTACTGGTGATTATGCTTTGATAGAGTTAGTATTTCATACTGGGATGAATCGCAAGGGTGGAGAAACTTTTCTTAGTGTGTGTATTTGAAAATTATTTTTCTATTGTTGGAAGTGTGAGTATTTGTGTATGTAGCATAGGATAAGTTGAGACTGGGGTGTTCTGATCTATGTGTAACTGTTACAGGTGTGAGTCTGGACAGAAGCAGTTGGAATTGTTCTTATGTTGTTGGAAAAAATTATGGAACAAGTTGTATGGAAGTGAAGTAAAGTAATGGTGTTTGAAAATGAGTTTGAGATGGTGTACCTGTGTTGTATAAAGGAATGGATTTCAGTGATTTTTTTTGTAGGTTCTCTCTGGCAATAATGAATGAACTGTTCTTTGTGGATGTTTGCCTGACTGGAGTTTTCAGTCTTGTTTGTCATGCAGTGAGGATCTGCCTGAGTGTCCTCTTGGAGCTCTTTCTGGTGAGGTAAGTGGTGCTATTTCTTAGTTTCAGCTCTGGGTGTCTGCAGTTGTGGTGGCTTTTGCTGGCTAAGGGGGGAAGCACAGCTCATGCTCTGCGTGAGCTGTGCTTCCCCCTGGGTTGGGGCTGTTTTCCAGGGTTTGCACTATCTCGAAGAGATTATTTTTTTTTGGGTGGGAGGGTGGGTGCAGGTCAGTAACGGAATTTTTTTCTTCTCTGGCTGGGCTGTGGCAGCCCCTGGGAAGGGCTGAGGAGGGAGCCCCTTGTGTCTACTGGGGTTCCCCCTGGGTGGGAGGGGGGTTTCCCTGGTGAGGGTGTCTCTTCCCTGGATCCTGGAGTGGCTCCTGTGTGGTGGTGCTCCTGGTCCTGAAGGTGGGAGATAGAGATGACAAACAGGGTTCTATGTCCTGCTGAAAGAACTCAGTTTATTTCAAGCCTCAGCTAAAACCTGTTTGAGGCTGTCTCTGTGATGGGAGAGGGTGGTTGCTCTGTTTATTAATTTCATGTGTCTGGGGGCTGTTGGGATTCCCCTCCTAAAGGGGTTGGGCTAAGTGGCTAGAGGCGAAATGCTACTGTGGTGTGTGTCTTGGTATGTGTCCTGTCTGTGCTAAGGATGGTTTACAGTACCAGCAAGCTAAATATAAATAGAGGTGGTAAGGAGGATAACTTTGCCATTTCCTCTTGGGAAAATAGTCTAATGGAAATGCAGAATGAATGCTTGCAAAAGTTCCTTTTTGCAATAGCTCTGAAGCTAACTCAACTAATTTTTTAAAGAAAGTAAGTAAGTTCAGAAAACTCTTGTGAGTAAGGTTTAACTCAGCATTTAAGAGTGTGCTTCCTGTAAAGTGTACCCAATTGAATTACCAGATGGGCAACTTAAAAACTGAAAACTATATTTTAAACAAGCAGTGAAAATCAAGGTCTGCCTCTTTGACAAGTCCACTCATTTCAGCAAGAAGATAGGAGATCACTAATTCTACTCTTCTCACTTCAGCATATGCCCCCAAGGTATGAGTAACTAAGCTTGCTTTTGAAAGGTAAGAAGTGGGTGATGTGTCCCTTTTTTAGAAAGAGTTATTGGCTTGAAGGCTTTTTGTTTCTACAGCAGGTGCAAATGCTCTGCAGTGTGCAGGAACTGGGATGACTATGATATCTGGGCTACAACGGTTAGGCTTAGCTCGCTCAAGGTTTTTGAGGTGAAGCGGGTACCTGTCTGTCTCTGACTTAAAACAACAATAAATCCTCGCTTACCGCCAAAAAAAAAAGATGTGCTGTCTTTCTGTGCTTGGGCCTGGGTCTCTTGATGCTCATGTTATTAATCTTGGAACATGAAAAGGGAGAGCAATGATTGCTTCAGCTACTGGCTATCTGGCGCTGCATGCTCTGCAAAAGAAAAAGAAAGACTTAAATCAGTAACATTTTTAGAAGTTATCTACTGCAAAAGTACAGTGTGTCAGGCTTGTTTTACTTGCTGAATGAAGTTGCCTGCTGTGGTGCCAGTGTTTGTATTGTTGCAGCTCTATGTTGGGATAGAAGTGTTTATTGAGCTCAGGAAGCTGCCCTGAATTCAAAGCTGAGCGTGCTGTTCTGAGAGTGGAGTGGCAGTGGCTGTCTTGCAAAAAGAACTCCTGCTTTCCTTACTTAAGATAATCTTACTTAAGTTCACAGAAAACTACAGTTTCTTGCTAGGTAACCTGAGGTAACCTGAGCTAGTGCTTCACAGAAAAACTGTTGAGTCTTGAAGTTAGTTCCTGTAGACTTTGTCCCAACCTGAGACTGAATTCTAATTACAAAAATACATTACAAAAATACTTTGTTCTGCATTGAGCTATTCAACAAAATAAATGGTATGGTGTTGAGGTTCTGCCTCTGTGTTAAATGTTTGTGTGTAGTATATTGTATCCTTTTGCAATTAATTGGCTTTGCATTCAGTTAATGATAAATAGCACCAGAAGTGCAACACGTAGATAATTCAGGATATAACATGCAGTTTGAGTTAGATGCAATACTGATTTCCTAATGACTTGACTTGACTTGCACAGAGTTTTATAAGTTATGTTGTTTTACTCACAAGTTCAAGGTGAGATGGTGGCGGGTTCTTGATGCGCTGTTCCTTGTGATAAACAGGATGGAGGCTTGTCTTCCCACAGGGATGCCTAAAATGTAGATTACTGAGATGAGAAATCTATGAAGAAGCAAGTACTAACTCAATTGAGTGTTTCTTCCTGTTTACAGAATGACAAAGCATCCACATTAGTCTGCATTAGACCATGCCTCCCAGCTCTGTGTGGTGCCTGCCTAAGCTTCAGCCGCGCTGAGTGGCAACCGAATGCTTTTGGTCGTTCTGGTGGCCCTAGGCAAGCCTGTTCCAATACCTCCTTCAGGCAAGTTTTTCCTTAGAGGAGGCTCAGATGAGAGCTAACTTAACATCAGGCTCTTCCCTCCCATCCTATTGGTAGCTATGGGGGAAAAGAAGCTGTAGCCTGCTGGAAGCAAGTTGGAAAGAGGGAGTTAGAGCCCTTCCTTGAATGCTTTTGAAGACCTTTGTTGCTTTTGTTTTATGCTGCGTTGCCTAGAACTGCAAGTAGCGCTTACAGCGAATCTGCAATGCTGCAGAGCAGGATGATCCTTTCCTTTGCTCAGCTGCTAGTGTGCGGTCAGCCCCCTGGACTTCCAGTTATGCTTCTGACTCAAGTTTAACTTGCTGCCGCCTGCAGCCCCTGGATTTGCCCCTGGATTCCTTTCTACAGGGCAGCGCTCTGGCCTCTTCCTCATCTGTATATGTAACTGGGGTGGCCTGGTCCCAGGTACTTGCTTTTGACAAGCTTCACGTGATGGGTGACAAACCAGCTTGCTGCTACAGACCCTTTCTCTACCGGAGCAGACTGCAGCTCCTTCTAATTAAGTGTAATCAGCAAGCATAATAAAAACACATTTGACTCCTGTGTCCTGACTGTAGAAGTACCAAAGAGAGCTGCCTCTGCCAAGAAGCTCTGGGCTCTGCCTGGTGCCTGTCTCCCAGCCTCTCGCTATCTCGCTTATTCCCAAAAATGCTTGGAGCCTGTATTGTATGGGGTTGAGTTAGCTGTTTGTTTGAGGGGGTACAAAGAGGAAAGGCTTTTTCCTGATGTGGGCTGTGGTTTCTACACCCCCTTACCTTACAAGTCTTTTCCTCACCTACTCAAAGATGTAATGCACACCTGGAACTCAACCACAGGTGAATACAGCTCCCTTCTGCAACACTAGCATTCTCACAAGCAGGGGGGTGGCTCTGATTGCTGATAAACTTTTAGGCATAGTTAAAACACATAAGGAACAGCAGTTACTGCATCGGGATCTATTTGACAGTGAAGATAATGGATGCATTCCCTCTAATAGAGGAATAAAATAAGATCTGTCTTAAATCAGTTATTAATTCGTAGCTACCATTAAGATTTTCTCCCTCCCAAAATAGGATATTTTTAACTGCTAACATGAGTCATTTTACAGTTCAAGTTATTAGCATGTATCCTATCATTAATATCCAGAATGGCTGAGCAAGACAAACAGCTTATAGCTAAAGCCTAAATCCACCAAAAAACTCTAACGGTCCAAAATGTTCAGAACAGAGCTTCCGGTACATAAACCAGTCTCTTCAATGTCTTTCCTTAAAAATGCAGCTTATAAATGCAAGTATAAACTCTCCTTGCCCTCGCTGTAGAGCTACAGGCCCACACTATGTGAGTATATTCCTCTATCAGTGAAGAAAAACAATATTTCTTTTTAACTTTTATGACAAATCAGAAACAAAATCCTCAATTCATGTAAGCTCATCAACAGCAAATGGCATTTCACCATGAACAGTTTCTGATACTTTGACATTTGTCCTGTCTACATAGAGCACCTATCCCTTGGCACGTGAGGAAGCTCTACTCGCGTCTAGCTTCTACACTTACACGTGGTAACATTTACAGTCATCTCCCTTCCGCATCAACGCAGTTACCAAGCTGAGAAAGTAAATTCCTCTCCCCAAAACTACACAGTGAATGTTAAACTAAGAGGATTTTTTACCTGAAATTAATAAAAATTAAATGTATGAGGACAACAGGAGTTCTCCTAAACTTCCTTACACAATTAAATCTTTCTCAGCAGCTCATAGGTTCATAAGTACCCGAGACAACAAGAAACAGGAGTAGAAGGAGGAAAAGTAAGGAAAGAGCAAAGTTTAAGATTTCATCTTTGTAACTGCACCCGGACCACCTCAAAGAGAAAATGTCACAAAAAGAACAATGCTCACCCATCTCTGAAGATCTAGGCTCGCTGAAGAACTCCACAAAGGAGGATCTCCTAGGAGAGATGCTTCCTCAGCAACAGTCGGCCCTTAAATGAGGTTTCAGAGGGGTGGAGACTGGCTCCGTTCCTTCCCTTTCCACAGGTAAATCGCCTTCACCTGCGCTCCCAAGCCTGACCCGGTCTTTTATTCCAGGTGCTCAATCAGCAGTTCGGGCCCTGACTTGAAAGTTCCCTTACAGACACGCAAGTCTTAGCGCTTACAATACAAGCTGTTCAGACTACAGAAACACACCGGCCTCATGAGGTCAGACAGAACCGCTTTCCAGAGGGAAGCGGAATTGCTTATCCTTCTCAGTACGTTTCCCCAGAGATGAGATCCCACTAACTTCGCTAGCCTAGCAAAAGTGCACGATAACGAGACAGATGAATTCCGAGGAAGAAAACTGACCACACCGGTCGGTACTGCTGGGGAAGACGACTGTGGAGACAAACGGGCCGACAGGCTTTTCCCTAGTTCTGTTTTTAACAGTAGTCTGATAAAGTAAGACCATCAAATGTAAGAGCACGAGCCTGAACTCGCGGTCTGACTCGCTGAACCCTCTTCCCAATTATTTACACTAACATGAAAGGCAAAATCTGAGGTCTCCCTTAAAAAGGCTGAAGGAAGAATTTGCTCGGTTCACAGACAGGACAATCATCTACCTCTTAAAATAAATTTACTCGCCATATCCTCAGAAACTAACTAGTTTCCGACAAATCTGATTCCCAGATGTAAATTTGCAATAGCAGTGCTCCAACTCAGAGTATTTTACTATTTTTTCCAACAAAAAAAAAAACCCAAAAACTAGGAAAATACCCTTTTACGTGGCCCCAGTTGTTAACACCGCAGTACATTCTGTGCTCAGAGATCTCTTATTCAGTTTACCACGCACGAGATTCACGCCGTCAAGAAGGCCCACCTGCAGAAACAGACAAGAATTTCACATGAAATACACAAACATAAGTATTTCATTTTCCTCTAATGTTAAATCATAAAAAACCATAAAAGGAACTCCTCAAGAATGCTTTCCTCCAGCCCCCCCAGCAGTAGAAACCGAGCTCAGAAGGCAGGAAACCAACACGCAACAGAGCAATGACCCGCCAAATAATAACTGGGAGAAAAGAAGGAGAAAGCGAGGGCAGGGGAAACGGGGACGCGTCGCCCGGGAAGAACGCAGAGATGCTTTTCAGGCACACGAAGACAATACAACCAACACGCAGATGAAATGGAACTCGGTAGGAGATAATAACAACTAACAAGAAAGGATTTTTTACTGGTACGCTGCTCAGAAGAGAAAGGCCAAGGTAAATGTACTCCGATAAGCGAGAAAGGAGAAAAGGAAACAACGGACATAGAGAAGGTTGAGGCGCTCAGCGAGTTTTTTGCCGCAATTCTTGCTGGCTATCTGGCTTTCCATATCTCTCACGTCCCTAAACTTCTGGGCGGGGGCTGTGGGAGCAAAATCCCTCCCGATGTAAGAGAAGAGCGAGTCTAAGACTACCCAATGAGAATAAAAGTGCTCGAGTCCGTGGGGCCTGATAACACGCATCCCAGAGTCCCAAAGAGACCACCCCGTGCGACGGCCACACTTGATAAGTCCGTCACATTTTATAAGTCACATTTGTCAGACAACTCCCCAGTGACTAGAAGAACATCACACGCCCATTTCTAATAAGCCCCAGCCGGACTCCTGTGCCCAGGCCCGGGGCCCACAGCACGAGAAATAATGCGGACCCGCTAGAGCGGGTCCAGAGGAAGGCCACAAAGACGAGCAAAGGGCTGCAGCATCTCTCCTATCAAGAAAAGTCGAGGAAATTGGGTTTGTTTACCTCAGAGAAAAAAAGGCCTCTTTGTGGGCTTCTAGCACTTTAAGGGAGATTATAAACAGGAGGAAGACCAGCCTCCTATGTGGCCTACAGTAATGCAATAACAATAGAAAGTATAGAAGGGTAGCAAAAGCCTAAGCTGCAGCAAAAAAGGACAAGCCAAAACACAGGAGCCGCCACACATGGGCGCGCAAACAAACAAAAGCTGCTTACCTCCAGGAAGCTTCCGGAAGGCCAGGGCCTCCAACAAGGTGCCCTCGCTTCCGCTGCCAACCCTTAAATGAGGTGTGGGAAGGGGTGGATCCTGGTTTCATCCCTTCCTGCCACTTAGCTGCATTACGTGCACCTGAGCTCCGTGGGCTGGCCCCGCCTTTCCTCCAGGTGCTCAATCACCAGTTCCAGCCCTGAGTTAGCATTTCCGCAACAGCCTGATAGCGACAGGATGAAACGGAATAACTTTAAACTACAAGAGGGGAGATTTAGGTTAGATATCAAGAGGCAGGAATTTTTTACTCGGGCTGTTGAGGCACTCATTGGCACGGGATGTCCGGAGAATGTACGACGGCCCCGTCTCCGGAGGCGCTCGAGGCCGGGTTGAATGGGGCTCTGGGCAGCCCGATGGAGTGGGTGGCAGCCCTGCCCGTGACAGGTTTTCGAATTAGATGATCTTTAAGGTCCTTTACCACCCGAGCCACCTTATGATAGAAATGGATCGACCGAGGCTGAGATTTTTTTTTTTCTTTTTTCCTCACAATGTATGATTGCATACAGCTACAACATCGTAAGATTTTCCTAAGTTAAGAGCGGAGCGCCGCTTTGGTTTTCGATCGGATTTGCTTTTCATAAAATTTCAGCTTTGGAAAAGTATTCCTCATACAAGCACTGCATCTGTATATCCGGCAATTTTCAAGTCCCCAGCGAAGCAAAGCGTTCAAGTTAGTCTGAACACATTGCATTTATTAACTTTTTCTAACCGCTGTTCTAACAAACAAGTAATAAAATACAGACCACAAACTCGCCTCGAAGCACGACGCCACAATTGGTAGGACTATAAAAGTATTCAAACACACAAAAATGCACAAAACAAATTTACAAAGTAAATCACCTTCTCTGTTATCAAGTGAAGCCTACACAGGGCACTTACTTAATATCACTTAGGTCACGTCACCGATGCACAAGGTTGTCAGTTATCGTGGAAGTCATATTCGCTGGCTTTGTTTTGAAATAATTTCTAGCTTAATTGCAAATGAATACATACTCACAGCTACTGAACTCTTACCGTCCTCTCAACGTATTCCCTTAAGAAAATTGATTCTCTCGCCAACGGGAAATAATAGTTTCTCATTTTTAGGCTGTAATTTCTGTACAACTTCAGTCGAACTCCAAATATTATTCTCAACAACTAGGTTAGAAGAATTAAGGGCTAGCCAATTTAACTGCTACCTATTTCTTACTCTAGTAGGGATGGACGACGAGAAGGGCGGTTCCGTTTTCTCAGGCGGAACCTAAAAGCGAACGGGCTTCCACCACGACTAGAGCGAAGCTCAAAGCTACGTTCGATTGCTCTATTTCTTTCCAGTGAAGCGGCTGAGCGTCTGTGCTGATGCCGTGGTGAGTTAACCGTGGCTAATAGATGCGCTCCCGCCGGGCCTGGCTCGACGCCCCTCTTCATTCGGAACCGAAGCTAGAAATCTCTGGGCAACAAAAGAACGAGGAGATCGCTTACCAGTTCTGTCGTGAGAAAAACAGACTTGGCTTGGGATAACTAACTGACTGTCAATTAAAAGAAATAATTACTGATTTGTGTAGTAGGGAATAATAATAATAACAATAAAATAACATGCTCTGGGAAAACACTTTTTTTCTCCTTCTTTCCCAGGATTCACTTCTCACTAAGGACCTCGCTATTATCGCTGCGGGTTATACTCAGATCCTTCTGTGATGGAGTAGACACTGAAGGATTACGTTGTGTTTTCTCTCCGCCCTTCCTTCCCTCTCTGTCTTTTCCTCTGTTGCAGTGTAGGCACCCGTAGGCTGCCGTCCTTACGAGGCGTATCTGCTTCAACGGGGGGTTCATCCACGTGGGCAGCGGTCCCGTTGGTGAAGTAACTCCTCTTCCGTCAGTTATGTGTGCGTCGGTTGCCTGCTCCGCCGCGGAACGCCTCCTTCTCCGACTGTCACGTTCCCCCCGCTCCTTTTCACTCGCTTTGTATCCCTGTCAAGTTCTTTCTATCCTTTCTTACATTCCTTTTCACCAGCGGCTCCGCTAACAAAATCATCTAGGTCCCAGGATAGGTCTGACGCAGAGCGGCCTGAAACCAATTGCCATCATCACAGGCATCCCCTAATATTTCACAGAGATCGCTCCCGCTGCTCCCCCTCCTTCCAAAATCTCGCCACGGGAACCCAATACAGATACCATTATCTATTACTAAGGGGGGGGGGAGGGAGGGGAAACAATAAAAAAAACATTCTTAGCAGGATTTTCTAACAAAAATGAAATAGTGTGGATTTGATGCGATACTAGAAAGATCGTAGGTTTAGATCCCCAAAACCTTGAAAAATGGTCACTAGCTGTGAGAATACTTTCCCTGGGTCACAGATTGAAAATCAGTGCTATTCCTAATTCACGAATGATGAATTCGTGGTTTATTTTTTCCGCTCAGTGCACAACATTCAGACTCTGATTGCGATTGGAGTCTGCCAGTAGCCAAAGGAAATCCCGATATTAAGATACAATGTGAATTCTGGTTCTGTTAAATTTTTACTTTTCCAGACTTACAGAATCACAGAATAACAGAATCACAGAATCGTAAGGTTGGAACGAACCTACAAGATCATCTGCAAGATCTACCACAAGCTACTACGCCGTATCTCGTAGCGCCTCATGCAGACGCCTGTTGAACACTGCCAGGGATGGCGACTCCTGGGCACCACCCCCCTGGGCAGGCTGTTCCAGTGCCTCACCACTCTCCGAGAGGTAAAGTTTCTCCTTACGTCTAATCTAAATCTCCTCTGGCACTGTGGCCGTTTCCTCAGGTCCCCTCTCCTTCACCACTTCCCTTCAGGAAGTTGCGGAGTGCGATGAGGTCTCCCCTGAGCCTCTTCTTCTCCGGACAGAACAATCCCAGCTCCCTCAGCCGCTCCTCCTAAGACTTGCGCTCCAGACCCCTCACCAGTTTCGATGCCCTTCTCTGGACACTTTCCAGGGCCTCGATGTCTTTTCTGTAGCGAGGGGCCCAAAACTGAACGCAATACTCGAGGTGCCTGCGTCTCCACAGATTCTTCTGGATCTTTTGTGATACAGTGCAAAACTTCAGGAAAGAATCGGGCCTCCTGAAACACAGGGAACGTAACAGGGGCACTGGAACATAACACGTATCATATAGTAACTGAAAGGGACGACGAGCCACGGCAGAATCTTCTATCGGTTTGCGAACTTTGTCAGAAGAAGGGCCTCTTTCCCACCTTCTGACTTCCTTATCCAAGGTAAGCAACTTCCCAACAAGAAAGTTAGAAAATATCAGAAAAAACTGTCTCGGCAATGTCGGGAAAGATTATTAGCGTGACGATATACAGAAATACTTTGATGTTAGTAAAAAGATTAAGTTAAACTGTTAGCAGAGTTTAAAAACCGATATAAATTGCTATAGACGTACGGATTTAATCCGCCGGGCTAATGTGACAGGAAACCGATTAATCGACAAGGTTAAGAAAGTGAAAATACAGAGCATTTAAGAATATGCGGACTTGGTGTCCATCTTTTTTTTTTACGGTAACATTGAAGGATTGCCAACGCTGCAAAACTAAAATGCAAGACATATTTCAGTAAGATTACACTGTATAGCATTTGTAACTCGCTGTAGTACAATACTGCATTTTCTTGTCACTGAAAAGATAGTGAAATGTAATAGTGCAATTATTACAATATCTATAGGCACATTTTCCAATATCAATGGTATGCCATAAACATAACTCATTCCGCTACTGTGTGATTATGTTGAAATAATATAACTCGGTCGTAAATGAAGAGAAATGATATTGAATCGCTTTACCAGGTCGCTATATCGAAATGCTAACCGGGAAGATCAGAATCAAACTAGGGACACTTAGTAAATACTGCAGCAATAGGTTTACTCTTTGAAAAGTGTCGATCGTATGTGAAAATGAAACTGCAGATACGCTGTAATATTTATCATGCAGGTACTTCGTTCACATTATAGAAAACAGCCGTATCGATGCCAGAAATGAGGTGTGAAGTTAGCTCGTGTAGTGGGAAAAATATAATCTGTTGAGATGTGGGGAAAGAAAAAAATTCGTCTCCAAACTAAAAACAAAATATTGGGCCTCAAAATGCCTTATCATTCAGATGAACCTACGATCTGGAGAAAGAGACTAAAAAATGAATATATTGAATATGTTAGGCGTATTTTTTTGTATTGAGAAACACCCCACATAATTCAGACGTGTTACACTTATCTGGCCGCTTACATAAAACATGTCGAGATAAGCTGCGAGTGAAAGAGCTGCGCGTGAGGAAGCGGAATCGTATCGCAGTTAAAAGAAGGGCTCTGAAAGATGGGGTCAATTCGTTCAATTCCTGCTCTCGCCAAGAGCAGTGAATTGTTGAGCAAGTCCTTTAACTCGGTTTTATTTCCTTCGTCTGCGTAACAGATACGCTGCCGTTAGGTCCCTCGCTAGGATGCTAGGGGGTTTAATAGTCTTCACATGGAGGTCCTTGTGCGTAGGGTTCTACATAAACACAGTGAATTTATTATGACAGATGGCATCGCCTTTGAGTTAAGACCGCAACTGGCTTCCACTTACAAATTACTTGCCTTTACAGCTTTGCGCCGTAAGTTGCCCGGCTTAAAATTTGCTATTATTTTTTCTTCCTAAATGCATGCGACATCGCATCTGCTTCTGTCGATAAAATTGACGAAGAAAGAAATGTAAGGAGGAAAACAAGATGCCGGAAAGAGGTTCAAACAACGTCATTGAGCGCGATGCGCAGACTGCAGAATTAATGCCTGCCAAGCCGACTACAGAACTAGGGGAAATCTGGCTAGTTAGCCAGACAGTGCTGCCCTGAAGATTCTCCAGTCGCTGTGAAAATTTAATATCTGCTCCTCCGGTACTATCTCAAGTACGGAGGTCAAAATGCTTAACGTGGCACGCACTTGTCTGGTGGAGATTATTTAGCAGCAAATCTTCACGCTACCAGGGCTACTTCGGCGGAGCGAAAGCAATTGGATGGAAAATTTTTCTACCAAAAGCTGCAAAATGCAGATGCTCACTTTCTAGATGAAACTACGTAGAAATACAGAAGTACAACTTGCCAGTGACTACGCTCAACCAGGACTTCCTTGTCCTTGTCCAAGGACAACGTCATCCCTCTCAGACGATAAGACAATCTCTCTTGGATATCACAAAACAGGAAATATCTGAAAGATGCTTAAAACTGTCATATCTTTAAATCAAATCAGCTAAAAGATTCTTTGACCAACTCTGTGCGATACTCAAACAGTTCGACAGCGATAGAAAAGGTATGAGTATGATCGACATTATGCAGCCCACATAGAATCATAACAGTATCGGAGTCGTAAGGAACCATTAAAGGCCATCCAGTAGCGCTCCCTTGCAACAATCAGGGACACCTACAGCTCAATCAGCTCGCTCAGAGTCCCGCCTGCAGACAGAAAATAGCCTTGGGCACGACACGAGGCGAACGCAGCAGATCAGTGGCAAAGGCTGCAACCGTGTCACACGTGGATAGCATCCCACAGCATTCGGGTTTGCTGTGAAAGTAATTCAGCTGCGTGACTCTTGCCCACCTCTAGGCTAAGTCTGGCAAGAGTAGCACATGTTTGGGGAAAAGACTGGGCAAGAAAAGCAGTGCAAAGCACGATGTGGGTACACTCACACTCTGCGTGAGGGGAGCGTGCACTATGCCCTCCCGCCTTGCATATGCTTCAAGAAATCAGTGTTTCCCATCTGCTTTTCCTTTCTACCGCGGGAGCAGAGGGGCGGGAAAAGGGGGCAGCCACCCTTCCAATGCTGATTCAGTCTGATCTTCATCACAGACGAGTATCCAAGTGGTGCCCGAGAGACAGAGACGCCCTGATGACAGTCTGGAAAGGGTCCAGCCTTGAAAGGACAGGGCAGATGGAGCGTGTCGGCCCTGTGCTCAACCAAAAGGACGCTGGGAAAAAGGGGGAGTGAGATTTATTGCTTAAAGGGATTCAGAGGAAAGATTTGGAGAGCGAAGAGAATTCCGTAAGCACAGACCTAAGCTGTATCGTGCCTAGGAGGCAGCGATTTCACCGGTGTGGGAATGACCCCTCCCATTCAGAAGCCAACTGTGCTGAGGCTGTTGAAGAGATTAACCCTGGGGCAGCTAACGGCCCTCTGCTACCCGGTAAAGGTCCTCCCTCTTGCAATCCCGGTGTTTGAAATGAGTCCTCCTGTCCCCGCAGAAGGATCTCACTGCATTTTTCACAGCCGTATCAACGTGAATTCACACGCAAACCTGAAGGTAGCTGACATCTAGCAAAATCCGAAACTCTGCGTCTCCATTCACGTGTGCTGCGGTTGGCAGAGCATTTGCCAAAATAGATCCTTCCAAAAACCCTCATGCTTGTAACAGTTCACGGGAGTCCTTAGGGACTACGCTGCTACGTCAGAGTAGACTGTTTCAGAGCTGGGGGAGTTAGACCTGACAAACTCCAGAGGATGCACAAAACTGCACTGAAACTCAAATGCTGAATAAAATTAATTCCCAATGAGAAGCACAAATTCCAAACAGGCATCTGTTTAGGAAACCATAAGCCACTACAGTCCGAGAAAAAGATATAGTAAAAAGGAGTAACGCGGAAAGTAATTACAGCAAAGGGCCCCACGTTGGAGGAAAGGAACAAGAGTGGTAGACTTCAGTGTACTCCTTATTTTGAAAATGTTGCCGTACAGACCATCACCGCTGAGAAGCTTCATCTCATTACCATTCTTCCCCAAACCAGGATGTCAGCTTGGATTTCATCTTCTGTTGGGGTGAATGTGGCAAAGCAGCACATGGTAGAAATTAGAAAGGAGCCACGAAAGAGAACAAGGCATCCCAGATGCAGCTTTTTTTCGAAGAGCAATTTCATATATAAATATCTCAGTTTACTACCAAAGCATACGGGAGGTTGCTTTTTTTTTTTTTTTTTTTTTTTTTTTTAAATAAAATTTATAACTGTGGCAGAAGCTTTGAAATAAAATAGTTGTGTTAGTCAAAAAGAACGTTTTTTTTTTCCCCACCAAAAATGATGTTACAAAACCCTGGCCCTAGCAGTTGATATATATTTGGATGAAAAAATGAATAGGGCTCCGAGGTTTGAGATTCTCGACATATGTTTAAGATTACACACTAGAACTTAGATGCTTCTTGAACTTTTTTCATCGTAGTCATTCAGTGATCACTTCGCTTTCTCATTTATAGAAACAACAGAGTAATTTTACTCAAATATTAACAGAGAACTGCCAGCAGCATCGAGCAGAACTTGAAAAGGTCTAAAAATCACCAACAAACTAGCAGAGTAAAGAGATACATCAGACTGAGCAGTAGAATTTCAAGTAAGATAGTGAAACTCGCTGTTCTTCTGTTCTAAACTGGAAGCACTAGAAAATGTACCTATCCCGCTGCAACGATGTCACGTTGATTAGAAAAACCTCTGTTCTAGTTAGCTTTTTTTTTTTACAGCACAGGGATTAGGCACATTACGCCACAGCAGCGCAGCCTAATATTTGAAAGCACCCTTCAGTCTCAGCCAGTCTGCAAAACCACATGAACTTGTGGCTTGTTAACGGTGCCGCAGGGGCTTATGCAGTGCGTGCCTCTGCCCTACCTGGCAGGGAGAAATGAAGCACTGCCAGCCCGCGTATTCTGTCTTTCTCTTGCAAAAATATCACAAATCAAATTATTTTCCTTTGCTGTGCAAATCCTTTCACCTCAGTTGAGTGAGCTAATATTTACTAATGTACAGTTCTTGGGACCGGTGCTCTTTAGCACCTTTTTCAATGACACCGACGACGGAATCGAGTGCACCCTCAGCAAGTTTGTTGATGGCAGCAAGTGAGTGGTGTGGTTGACGCGGTGGAAGGAAGGGATGCCATTCAGAGGGACCTCGACAGACTTGAAAGGTGGGCCCGGGTGAACCTGATGCGGTTCAACACTGCAAAGTGCAAGGCTTTGCACTTGGGCCGGAGGAATCCCAGGCATTCGTACAGACTGGAGGGAGCGGTCCTTGAGAGCAGCCTTGCGGAGAAGGACCTGGGGGTCCTGATGGATGAAAAACTTAACATGAGCCAGCAGTGTGCCCTTGTGACTCAGAAAGCAAATGGTATCCTGAGCTCCATCAGAAGAGGGGTGGCCAGCAGGGACAGGGAGATGATTATCCCCCTCTGCTCTGCTCTTGTGAGGCCCCATCCGGAGTACTGTGTCCAGGTCTGGAGCCCCCAGTGTAGGAAAGACAGAGAGCTTTTAGAGAGGGTCCGGAGGAGAGCCACAAAGATTATCGGGGGGTTGGAGCACCTCCCCTACGAAGACAGGCCGAGGGAGCTGGGCTCGTTCAGCCTGGAGAAAAGAAGGCTGTGGCGTGACCTCATTGCAGCCTTTCAGTGCCTATAGGGAGCCTACAAACAGGAAGGGAATCAATTCTTTGAAAGGGTAGATGACGGCAGGACAAGGGGAAATGGTTTTAAGTTGAAGGAGGGAAGATTTAGGTTGGATGTCAGGGGGAAGTTCTTTACAGAGAGAGTGGTGAGGTGCTGGAACAGGCTGCCCGGCGAGGTTGTTGATGCCTCGTCCCTGGAGGCGTTCAAGGCCAGGTTGCATGGGGCCCTGGGCAGCCCGGTCTAGCATTAAATGGGAAAGTTGGTTGCCCTGCCTGTGGTGGGAGAGGTTGGAGATTCCTGTTCCTTGAGGTCCCTTCCAACCAGGGCCATTCTGCGATTCTGTGATCTTCCACGTGCCCCTGTCCTTGCTGACTGCAAACTGGGTTTTGGCTTTCCAGCACTTCCAGAAAGATGGTAAGCTTATTTCAGTTGTAGAAAATGCAAATGTTCCGTTTGCCTCCTCCGCTTTGGATCTTAGAGACATGTAAATATTTCTGAGAATTTGGGTACGGGGCCAATTTTTCACTGCTTACTTTATGTTAGGAGTGCAAGTGGAACAGCCAAAATAATGAAAATCAATGATATTACTTTGTGAACTACAGTACTTAGAAGAAGAAAATGATAAAGTAAAATATAATAAAATAAGCAGTAGAAAAAAAACATAAACCGTGGAAAAATATTTTGGCCACTGTCCTCTAAATGGTAAAACACCAATTTCAGAGTGAAAATTTTCTTTGCTTAT
Source organism: Phasianus colchicus (assembly GCF_987193195.1). Lineage (NCBI taxonomy): Eukaryota > Metazoa > Chordata > Aves > Galliformes > Phasianidae > Phasianus > Phasianus colchicus. The sequence continues at coordinate 20,140,951 of NC_143442.1, forward strand.
CGCTTGACGTAGTTGAGAGATACAGTCCGGCCATTCTGAGGCTGATGTGGAGACTGAAGAGGGTGGATACACACTTGCCCTGAGAAATGTTGTCACAAGTTAGCCACACGACACAGGGTTCTTGTGCCAGGAAGATTTCTTTATTACTGTGATGATCATATCATGAAGCGTGTCTCTGTATCTGTATTCGTGCTTATTCTTCTAAGCAAGACTTTATATTCTAACACAGGTATTCGGTACATTTCCACTACCAATCCATTGGCTAGAAAGCAAGCAAATTCCACAAGAAGTCTTCATAAACAGCGGAGAGCTTATCTTATGCCTAGGTACACAACACACCTGTTTATTCAGACTTTCTGTCTCCTTTCCAGAGCCTCATTATCAGCGAGTCGACATCCGACGAGATCGAGCTGACCTCTCCGTCTTCTACAAAATGTCACTCGTGGACTCTGGGGACAGGGCTCAGATCGTTCCAAGAATTGTTCCCGTTCCTTCCATTGTCTTCCCTGGCCTGGAAAAAGCTCGTAAAGGTCCAGTCCAATTTCTGTTTTCAATGTGCAGTCGCCAACGTGACTTCAGAGAAGAACTGGTTACTCCGGAATTTTATAGTAAAATGAAACTATCTTAGAAAACAAAAATAACGACTTAAAATCATACCCCAATATCATTCTGAGGTGACTGTAGTAGGAATTTTTACTTTGGAACGTGGGAAGATTTCACCCATACCACTTAGGAATAACATAAAGACAGGCGAGCTTCACCTCACACGGTTGCCGATATGGTTTCCTAGAAGTATATGCCAGTCTATTGACATTAATCAATGAACACTGATTTAAGCGTCCCTAGGAAAAATATGGTCAGTCACCAACTGCATCGTGAAGAAGCAGGACAAAGTATTCCCTTGCACTGGCAACTTTCTACGTGCCTACAGCCTCCAATCCTCCTGCCTCCAAAATATCAATTTACTTTTTTTACTTCATTCTTTAGCTATACCTGCTAACTTTGGATCTTGCCTTATTAACACAGAAGGTAACGAGTACCTACTGTCTTCCCTGAAAACAGGTGCATAGTATCAAAGCTCAGCCCAATACACCATTCAGGTACGTGTGTATAGGCGTGCGTGTATGTAAAGACAAGTGCTCCACTCAAGCATTATTAGCCTAATTTACATGAAGAAATTTACTCCATAGAATCCTCCCCAGCTAATAGCATTAAAAAATCTACCAGAAAGCAACAAAGAAATGGCCAGAGTTCTACCAGAAATGTAATAATAATCAGACAGTTGCAAGGCTGCTACGAAACAACACAATTCAGAGTTCTCCAGAATGTTCAATATTGCAGTGAAAAGCACAAACTGTAGTTCAAATACGTCTTCACTATAAATGCATTGGGTCATTTACCTTAACAATGTGCACGTGCTCTCATTATTATGTTCAACTTGATTAGTGTGTAGTCTAACATTTAAAAGTGCACTTCAGATGGAAGAAGATACGAATGCATGATTGGTTCCTAATAAATTCAGCAATCCCCTAATGAACTGCAAGGAATCTAGAAGAAATTGGTAGACACTACGTATAGATACTCAGAACCACAGAAAAAAAAGTGATAACAGCATGAACGAGAGCAGAAATTCCTGAATTCATTTATACATTGTGCTGTAACACTCCTTGCAATCTGAAATAACAGGAAATAGGAGGGTGTACGGTTCTAGGATAAAGAAATTATCAGAAATTTGCTGGGGAATGGATTACTGTTATTGAAAGCCCACGTGTAAATCACCGCTCTGACTGATACAGTTTGAAGCCATGTCACACAGTTATATCTTGGAGCAGGAAAACAATGGAAACCATAGAAGGAGGCTTTCAAGATCGTAATGCTTTCTTTTTCTATGATATCATAACGGTTAGAAAAAAAAATACAAAAAAAAAAACAAACCCCAACACTCGCACACAAAAAAAACAGAAAACCTAAATCCACACACACAAAACACACTTCTACAATAATCTGCTCACCCGGGGAAGATGCGCCTCATCAGAAGTTAACAGCAGGATCATCTACTAGTAGCAGGATCTCTCACGAAAGCTGCAAAAATCAAACAGAAACAGCATAAACCTAACGACTATCTATTCTACAACCTCACTTGCCAAAGCTGTGCTCTTTCCCAGGAAACAAAGAAATAGACTCAATCAGTCCTCATCCGATTTGCAGCAGCAGCAGTGGAATAAACGGTACCCAATTCAGCATCAACACTGACAAGAATAGCGAGAGTAGGGTTAGCAGTGGTGCTCTTCAGAGTAGAGTCAACATCTCCGTTCAGATGTGAGAATAGATAGGCAGAGACATTATTTTCCCCACAGTAGAATGGCCAACAGGACAGAATGCAACACTGAGCTTAAGGAAATAAGGCCTGCAATGAGGCTCTACTTGTAGCTTTGCATTAATTACGCCACGCCTCAGTTTCTCTCTGTATCTTAAAATTGCTTGAGAACCTCAACTGAAAGCACTCAATATTGTGTAATGCTATTAAATGTTCACCACTGTCACTGTTACAAAGAAAGGAAAAACAGACAGCAGAGTATCTGCCACAAGACAGAATACTTGCAGAAAGTACCTGAACTATGAGAAAAAATACAGATTTGGAGAACAAACTACAGATTTAGCTAAAGAGTAAAGGTAAATAGAAGACATGAACAGTCTGCATGTCCACACGGCCTATCATGGACATGCAAAGAGAACAGGCTACCTTTGTGTGGTAGGGGATCATCAGTAGCAAACGTGCTGTCTTCACATTCCAAGCAGCCAGGTTTCTGAGGAGATGGAAACTTTTCTTTCACTCAGAAGAAGGCAGAAATAGATAATCTGCAATAGTTTCCTGTGAGAACAACCTCTTTTTGTCTGAAATGTGCTTTTGTTTAGTCTGCTTTGAAGCAGACTATGTTAGGCTGCAGAAAGCATTCATGTGGGGAAAAGAAAACAAAACAAAACCCTAAAAAAAGGAAAGAAAGAAAAAATTTAAAAAAAGAAAAAAAAAAGAGGGAAAAAAAGAGTCCACTGTGGAAAATGTGGGAAAGCTATTTCAATTCATACCCCCTCCTACTTCACAAAAGCTTCCTCTGCCAGGTGAGCCCTTCCTTCACTGCTGGTGTGACTGAGGATGTCCACACACTCCAAACTGCAGACTTCTGAAGAGGTTAGACTAAATACAATCAAAGGTGCCACAGCTCAACTCTCCCAGCCCCCTCGCATGGTTATATTCTGCTTCTCCAGTATTACCAAACTGCTTTCTATACCAAGCTAATGTGGGTAAAAACTGTGACATTCTCCTTCCACGTGCCACATTTGAAGAAACAGGGCTTCACTCCAGAGGAACAATCTTTCATCTGCCTTGTAAGAAATGTTTTCTATGCTGCCTGTGTTTGTGGCTGAATATGTCTATAAACTGAATAAATAACTGCAAATTTACCAACTTAACAGAATAAGTAAATAAATAATAAGCAGCTAAGCATATATATATATATATATATATATATATATAAAACCCAAAATCCTAGACAAAATCTTATCGTAGCCTCCTTTCTGACACTCCTTACATTTGTATGGTATGTCCTTCTCCGTTGGTAAGCGGAATACAAAAGTCCAAGGAATACAGTGCATGTCTAAAGAGGAGGAGGATGAACGTTGCAGCAAATCTGGTGTGTGACTTTGAGGAAATTGCTCAATGACTTGGTCTTCCTTTCTAGAAAACAAGACTGATGATTGATAATGATACAGTAGGATGACAAGCTCAGTCTCAGGGGTCAGTGCTACCACTATTACTACTTCTCAAAACAGTAAAATAGGTCAAGAAGGTCATCCGCTCCTTCAAACAATCTCTCACAAGCAGAGATGTGGGTATCCTGCCTGCCACTCAAGTGGAATTTTAGGTTTTGTCCACCTTCTATTTCGTTGGAGCCTTCACATCTCTTTGTGGCTTTACATTTTGCGATAGTTTCTGGGCTGAGGCAAATTGAGTGGATCGGGTAACGAATAAAGACATCCAATAACGACATCCACAACAATACTGGAGCCCTTGGTATCTGTCAGCTACTATGCCCTGGCTGTGGCAGCAGCTACGTAAGAAGAGAGCTATGTCTCTTCTTACCAAACCTAGTTCTTATGACTCGCAGGAACTCACTTAGGCGTGTGCGAATTGCTGGCTTTTCAATCGGCAGCGAGGGAGCAAAAAATCATCTACAAAAGAAAAGCTTATCTACTCACATTATAGTCTCATGCGTTTTACTACATGTTTACTGTCAGAACGTGTTGCGGTTAATATCTGAATCTCTGCCAGACTGTTGACAGACAGAATATGATCTATCTGAAGATTTTTTTCCTTGGAAGTGACAACTGCTGCTCTGTAAATACTGCTTGCAATAATAGAAACGCTAATTTGACATAGCTATATGCTTAAAAAAAAGTTTGAAGATTCCCTATGTTTTCCATTCCTTGCAATTCCAATCAGCAAACATGATCGTCGATGCCTGAAGTTGCTTCAGTATGTTTTAAGATACACAAATTTCAGGAAATATTTAGTTCGTTGCTGTTGTTATTACAATGGTGCCTTGTTGTCCAGTGCTTTTAGATCCGCCTATCTTTCCTCTTAAAAATCAAACACAAATATGAAAACTCCACACCCGTCATGACAAAGGATGCTGAAGACAATCAGGTTAAAGGAGCACTGTGGAAATCTGATAAACTTTTCCAGCTAATTACAAGGCTCTCAACCAGGTAAACAAAAGAATACGAGACAAACAAATGGGAGACCTCCAGATTCCAGTCACGCTAGAATTTTCCCTAGATTTCACAGTACAATTTCTTCACTCCCCAGGTTTTACACAGCATGTTTAAACCTAGACATCACTAACTTCAAAATGATCCATATACTACAGGGGACTTAACTGGCACGTATAAGGCATCCTAGGGATTCTCTGCAGTATTTCTTGTTTGCGTCTCCTGAAGCCCAATTCTTCAAATGGCTACATCAAAATCATTACATCCAACTGCTGTTGAAGTTTTCTCATATTTCCCTGTCATTTTAGAGCGTACTGTGAGATGGCAGTCGATTATGTAATGAGCATCCCCAAATAAAAAAAAAAAAGGTACTCAAAAAAGCCTATTTATTGTTTCTGCTAGCGTGCCGATCATACATCCATCCCATTTAAAAACAAGGAAAGAGTGAAAATTATTTATTGGTTTGGGGTTTTTTTAGTAGAACTGTGTATAGAAGGGTCATTTTATCCTTAATTCCTTTAAACTTGCATGTAGTAAAGGAGAATAAATGTACAATTGCAGGATGGCAAAACACAGCCACCAGAAATTCTTAGACTCCAGTCAGCCCTATTCAACTCTTTTTTTTTCCCCTTCACTGAGCTTTGCATAAAGCTAACCCAAACCCACATGGATTTCTATAATATCCAAAAAGAATGACAATGAGTGATGTGATGTAGGTGGAAACTGCCTGAAGAAACCTAAATTGTAACAGGAAAAAAAATTGACATTTTAGATTTTAAATGTTACACAGTTTTTATAAAGATTCAGTCAATTTATTTTATTTATTCTAATGAAGAGCATTACAACTGCTTTACTGCACTGAAGCAAGCATCGATCACACCATTAATCACACCTTGTGAATAGTCACAAATCAAGTTCTAACAGCAAGCACTGAATCAGGAGCAATGAAGCATAAACTCCTTCACAATTTATGATCTCTCCAATTGCATCTTTTCAACCATTAAATTGCAAGATACCATAAATTTTTATCTTCTTCACTTCAGTCACATTATTGATTCTGCCTTGTGAAATATAGAATAGCTGTAAATCTAGGCTATTGAATTAAATTTAAAGTCTTGACTTCAGAAAAGAAACCCAACACACTGCCATGGCTGTTAATTTACACTGAGGAACAAATGATAGAAACATTAAAATTTAAATGGACAACAGGGACTTCAAAGAGCCATAGTTCTGTCAATCCTAGTCCTTGTCAACCTTGAGGGTTTTTCTTTAAGCCAAATTTTAGAACGCAAAACATAATAAAATACAAACTCCAGGTGGATATTAAACAGATAATTATAGCAAACAAGTAAATGATGAAGAGGCTAAATCAAAGAGGTTAATCAAATGTTTAGGCTTAAACTTAGCCCTAACATAACTGCACTGAAATCAGCACAATGTACTTAACTATAAGGCTGAAGTGCTTTAATACAAATAAAACAGGTATGCTCGTGACAGCACATCCTTAGTCATCAAGTCCCCAGTGAAACGGGAGATGGCCTTAACATGCCTGCAAGACCCTCTCCGGATGCCTCGTCCAGTACAGGCAGATTCTTCAGGTAACCACGTGTACACTAGACTTCAAAAGAAAGATCAAGTGAGTTCGGAACCTCTCTGGATGAGTGGAAACATTAAAAATAGATAGAAATGGAAGCTGCCAAAGAGCTGGGAAAATGTTACAGTAGAGCGGGAAAGATCACGTGCTGGAAGAAACACAAGGCTTGAACAGATGTCTCTATGAAGGGCGTTACGTCATGCTGCTATGGGCTGTCCCTGTCAGAGGTGCCTGGCCAAGGCCAAAGGTCTGCTGCTGGCTGCTGCTCCTCCACAGTACCGGGCTACAGAGGTGCCTGGGCCGAGCTCACAGCCCTTTCCTGCACCTGAGAGGGGGGCATCTCAGGAGGGCTGGACTTTACTGTCAGAATCATCTGACAACCTGATACGTGAGATCATGCAAATGGCTGCTTTTTCCTCACTATTAATATGTGCAGTACTCAGCGGTATTTGTCTGAAGGGGTGAGAAGGAGGAAGACCGCCAACCAATGAAAAGGACCGATCCATTGAAGAAAAAGAAAAGTTCTTGACTCACATTGCTGGAGAGCAGCGGGTGCCCGGGATACTACAGGTTTTCCGGAAGAGGGCATAGGTCAGGCCTTCCAGAGACTACGATCAGCTTCAACAAACTGTGAAAAGGAGCGCACAGCTCTCTTCCGGGAAAACAGGACTCCCCAAGTTTTCTCTGGCCTTCGTAAGGACTCAGCCTTGCACAAAATCATTCTCAGACAGACGGCTGGGGCTGTTCTCCTCCTTTGCCATATGCAGTCCGACCAGATAGGAATAAGCAACAACAGTAAATACTGTTAGCTACTATTACTAAATAATTTTTACAAGATGCATAAAGAGGACGTTTCTAATGTGAACTGCAAATCGCTTTTTATGTCTGTGGCAGGGGGGTTTGGAACCCTAACTTTCTGTTAGCATGGCAGGACAGCCCTTCTCCATTTCTGACCTAGTAAAAGAGACCTAGTCCCAAGTACACAGCTCCATGCCCTGACATGTGCTCTCCCTGCACAGAGTGCTAAGCTGGCTTCACTACAAGCTCAAAAAGACATATCTGTTAAAAGGTTTATAAGACACAGGGGCTTAAATCAGATTTCTGGCACAGTACTTACATGAATTCTTCCCTTAGGAAAAGGCCATAGAAATATCTGCTGACACAAGGAAGAGGCAGAGCAGACAGCACTCCACCTTGTCGCACTGCCCAGCCACGCTCTGTGCAACTCAGCCCCCATCCAAAAGAAGAGAAGCAATGGACTACTCTCCCTCCTGGAAGCCGCGTGCTGACATCTGCGCGCTCTCACCTCGACTTTCTGGTTGGAGACAGACACCAACCACTACCAACCAGCCCTATTGGGCAAGTGAGTGAAGGGTGATGGATGGAAAGTTGAGGGCACGGTGTCAGTGAGACCTGGCAGAGTTGGAAGCCCTCTCGCCTTATCAGGTGCATGGGGTACAGAAGGGGGAATTTAATGGCCAGGAGCAGTTCCAGTAGGTTCTGTGCCAGGAAGAAGCTCCCAAGCGACTGCTGCAGGCTCTCTCGCCCACTCCTCGCTGCTGGGCTTGGAGGAGGTGAGAGTGGAGACAAGGGTGGAGCAGGTCAGATGAGACTGATCAAAGGGTTCAACCTCAGGCGACAGGAAAACCAAGGCCTGCTAGCTCAGGCTCTGCTGACGTGTTTGGAAGTTGCCTATGGGTATTCAGTTATCTCTTAAGCCCAGCCCTACCTACATTTAATCGCGTAAATCAAATAAGCTAAAGGGGTGATCTAAAGAGTCTGTAGGATCAGACACTGGAATTGAAGGGTGGGACCACTTCTTATTTGAGTGCCTGTTCAGCATTAAACTCCCTTTCATTTCTTCCCTTTTCCAATTTCTCATCTCCCATTTGTTATGTACATTAAAATTTTGCCATATGTAGATTTTGCAACAGTTGTTATGCTTTTACCTCAGCCTGCTGCTATCTTACCTGCATATGAATTTGAGATTCAAGAACAACACAGCCCTTAAAGAACCAAAAAGTAATAAACACAAAACTATTTCAAAGCTCACTCTGTTTCTTTTTGCACAACCAACTGGCGGTACTGCGTTATTTTATCAGTACAATATCATACAATAACAGGTCATACCATTTCAGGCAGAAATGTTTTTTTGGCACCGCATTTAGCAGAAGAAACCAGAATTTATGTGAGAAAGGTAAAAAATAAAAAATCCTACAAACTGCAGAAAGCAGTGTTGATGACTTAATGTTACACTTGTACGTACAATAAGCTAAATGCACTGGGATGCTGTTTCTCATGGGAGAAATAAGTTCTCACTGCTTGGGATTGATATTGCCATACCGAGAACTGAGTAACTGGATGCCATGTCACCATCTCCCTAGTGCCAACAACAAACATCTCCATCCAGCTTTTCGTCAGAATAGCTTCTGCTTTCTAGACCAAGGACAAAAGCATTTCAGTGCTGATTGAAGTAATGCCCTTCTTCTAAGCTAAGCCACTTACAAAGTACTCTAGAAATTTAAGTGAGATTATTTGCAATGACATTAACAACTAAACTACGCCAAAAAAATACACTGTTCTGTAGATTCTGTATCATGCCATTGTCTTTCTAGGGACTTCACAGTTCTACTACTCACTGAGCTGCTTTGCTGATTACTGTTGCTTGAACGCTGACACTTTGACTTCCAAAGCTCCCTGAATCAAGTAGTACCTATCCAAAACATGCTGCTGTTCCTATTACTGTATTAAACTGGAGAGGAATATCCACTCCCCTTTTAAAATCTGGATCTTTACCAGCCCATGGAATAAATCTGTACTGGGTCACAGAGTAAATGGAAAGTAAACTGTATGGTTCTTTCTTCCTTGCTCCAACAGTTATTAAATTCCATACGATAATCAATTAGATAGAAAATCCAGCAATTAGCAAAAGAAACATGCTACTTTCAACAAATATTTTTATGGAATGGCACAATAGAGCTGACTAACCTTGGAATGTTCATAGGCTCAGCTTCACATCCAAAAGTTTGAATCCTGTTGTATAATTTACTTCAAACCCTTTTGTCTTGTTTTGGTTTAAGATTTGGGTTATAAAACTGCAGGAGAGACACGTGTATTTGAAGCTCTTATGCATCCTGTTGTTGATAGAGGCAGAAATTTCCATGATCCCAGTTTCTTTCATTTAATTTCCTGTTGCAAGCCAAAAATAAAAAGCAGAATCAACCAAAATGCCAAACTCCAACTGTGAATAAGCACAATCCTTCAGGAATTGATACTGTTTGTCTGTAAGGCCTTTTCAGTTTTGATTGTGAATTCAAACTGAAACCAGGTCATTGGTTTTTCCCATATTACTATAGACCAACCTAGATCAAAAAGAAAGAAGTGCAATAGGAAGACTACTCGTCTCCAACTAAACTCTCTGAAACCTTTCACAGCTAAAATCTGGGAGACAAAAAAAAAAAAAAAAAAAAAGGAAAAAGACTAAAATGACTGACTGAATGAATGAATAAGTGAATACAAGAATAAATACATTTTAAAAGCTACGGAAGACCTGCCTACCTTCCTAGCAATAACACACCTGCTAGTTGTTCAAAACACCTGCCCAGGAATCTTGAATATCCCTGGAATTGTATGGCTAATGGAAATAAAAATTTTTAACAACAGAAAACAGTGAGGTAACCTCAGAATACAACAGAAAAACAACAGTAACATAGAAAGGTTACTAAAGTACTCACAAACATTTCATTAGCAATAATAAAGTGATAACGTAAAATAAAATTAATGAGAAGCATCCAGCACTCTAGCCACCAAAGGCAGAGCTGGGATTAAGCATCTGAGGACTGTGAGACATGGTATTTGAACTAGTTGTTTTTCCCAGTAAGACTACGTGCAAGTTTACTTGCAGTGAGTCAAAAAAAGTCCTCCTGTTGAACCATGTTGCTAAATCAGGTCCAGGTCCACAGACGTCCACCTTTTCTGGGTCTGAACATCATATCAGGATAACACGTGTCCACGCTCTCTTCCTCCACACCATGACAAGGACTTAATCCTTACTGGCCTTTGCTGTCTGAATCATCTGACAACCTGATACGTGAGATCGTGCAAATGGCTGCTTTTTCCTCACTATTAATATGTGCAGTACTCAGCGGTATTTGTCTGAAGGGGTGAGAAGGAGGAAGACCACCAACCAATGAAAAGGACCGATCCGTTGTGGAAAAAGAAAAGTTCTTGACTCACATTGCTGGAGAGCAGCGGGTGCCCGGGATACTACAGGTTTTCCGGAAGAGGGCATAGGTCAGGCCTTCCAGAGACTACGATCAGCTTCAACAAACTGTGAAAAGGAGCGCACAGCTCTCTTCCGGGAAAACAGGACTCCCCAAGTTTTCTCTGGCCTTCGTAAGGACTCAGCCTTGCACAAAATCATTCTCAGACAGACAGTTGGGGCTGTTCTCCTCCTTTGCCATACGCAGTCCGACCAGACAGGAATAAGCAACAACAGTAAATACTGTTAGGTATGTAATTGTTTTCTACATAATTTTTACAAGGTGCATAAAGAGGATGTTTCTAATCCGAACTGCAAATCGCTTTTTACGTCTGTGGCAGGGGGGTTTGGAACTTGATCCTCGAAGTCCCTTCCAACCCAAGTCACTCTATGATTCTAAGCAACAAATTAATCTACAAAAATCATTGGGGATTCTGAAAGTCTTGGCACAGCACTACTTTTTTTTCCAAATTTGAGGAGGATCTGTTGCATTCTGCAACCTAATCCTGACGAGTAAAAACATAAGTCCTATGAAACTGATGTCTGTACAGAGATACTGCATGGAGGTAAAGCAACCCTAAAAGCAAAGGAGAAAAAGGCATCAGATTGAAGACACAAACATCAATCCCTGGCCTGGAAGTTATACCAGATGACATAACAACCATTTCTTGCTCAGAAAGGAGTCTATTTTACTAGCTCTGTAGATTTTCCGAGATAGAACCGTGACTAATCTGAAAAATCAGGCAAAAACTTTTTTCACTTCCAGTGGAAGTATCTTGACCCCAAATAATTTATGGTGTAAGCATTGATTAGGGAACCGGTGTACAAATTAGGAGTAAGCATATAAAGGAATACAGGGGCCAACAGAAGTGAGAGGAGATCGATGCCTGTCTTTAAAAAGCCTTGTAGTTGAAAAATCATTTCTTCATATGTGACATTTTAGGGACTCCCGACAGTAGAACCTCTCGGCAGGTTGGTAATGGTGAAATGATGTCGACAGAATTGCAAAGTACAATATTAATTTCTCTGTGAGTACGCTGATGGGGTCTGATCTACTCTTTACTTTTCACTGTGTGCATTTTCATCTGGCTGATTGATATGAGAACACCAATGTAGTTCACCAAAAATTTCACTGATTTCAAAGTCAGACATCAAAAAGGTTCACCATGAAATGTTCAGCTTTGCTACACAATGCTCATCGTCTTTGTTCTGGATTGCTTTGAATACACATTTTGTCATTCAGTAAATGTTTTCTTTTGTGCTCAAAACAAACAGCCTTTCTTCATTACCACTGAGAACTGATAGCATTTAAAGGCAGAGTTAGTAATTAAGCAATCTTAGACTGAATGTATAATGAAAGGAACATTTTACTTCTCAGCAAAGGTATTTCAGAATGCTAAGAAAATTTTGTGAATTCTGCAATGGCTGAGCAATGATTAATATCTCAAAACATTTATTGGCCAATGGGTGCAAATATTGGAATTCTAAATGGTGTTAGAGCTGCAGCTTATACTCTGATCAGAATAAATGGGAAAGCATGACAAAAGCATATGGAAAATCCCTATAAGGATAGAATGTACAGTAAAATTGGAAAATGAGAGGGGGAGTTTCAACTGGCCATTCAACAAAGGAGGAAGAGACAGTCTCTTTTATTCTGTAGCATTTGGAATGTGAGACAGAGTGATGAATGCTTGTACTTTAGAAAGAAAGCAAATTAATAAATATGATCTATTTAAGATACAGAAACATGTTTTCCACTAGTATTTTCTGCACAGGTAACAAGAATTCTCTGATTATGAGACAACACTTAATTATTTTTCCCATTTCTCTACATTTGGTTGCTTTAACAGCTTGTTAACCCTTTAACAGCTAAGTGGAAATAAAGAACCTGTAGCCCAGGGTGGAATTGCCAATTAAAAAAAAGAAAAAAGAATTTTGTTATAGAACATGTGAAAAGGGTAAGAAACCACACCTGTCACTGAAGCCCTCAAATAAGAACTGTGTTAGTAAACTAACCTCCTCACCCCCCCCCTCCTCCCCTCACCCCCCCCTCCTCCCCCACACACACTACCAAGCCCCACGCTCTGCTCAGATTAAGCCAAGTGGCAGCGACCTTTCCCATATGCCAGAATTAGATTAGCAGTAACTGCAGAATAATATTCTCTGTCATCCTCTACCATTACTGTTGTGGATTTTAAACTGATTCAGAAATTCTATTGCAGAATATTCTAATATAAACTAAAATAAATAAACTAAAAATCAGATGTTAGCATCCTCAAATAAGCTTCTGAAGCTATGTTTCTCTGAAACAAGCTGCATTCATGTTGCGGTCTCCCAAGAAGGGAAATCACAGAATGGGGATGAATCTCATGTTTACCATACCGTGGCTTTTATGATTTCATACATGAAGTGTGCCTGACTGCTGAAGACTGTTTTCTTATTCAAGAGCATGACAGGCACATACCATGTCTTCAGTGGCACTGTACATTTAGTTTCTTGGGAGCAAACTTGCATCACTGTATAATTAGACGGTTATATTTAAGTGCACCTGCTGTGTCAATGACTCTTCTCCGTGCCTTGACATGTCAAACCTGAAATTAGCCTCTGCCTTCTAGAAATATCTGTAGTAAAGGATGAGGAGATGCTTTTCTCTAGGGTCAAATCCTGCAGGCATTGCACCTGAAGCAGTGATTTTGCATTTATACGCGCTGACCCGAAAATACATTGATGCAGTGCTTTACTTTCTTCAGCAGAGCATAGGTAGCACTCCTTTCTATACTAGCCCAACTTTAGAAGGACAAAATAGTGCCATGCTCTTACTGGCAAAGCAAATGATTGCAAAGGGTCCACAGGCAGGCGTGCTCTTTCTACGTTTCAGCTCTCTCCTATACAACAAACACTTTTGAACAGCAAGGAAAATTTGGAAATTCTGCTCTTGCTGTTACGTGTACAATATGTACAAATGTACAATATGTACTCATCAAGGAGGATGATAAGGTTTGTGAGAACCAATCCAGCCTTGCATAAACCCCCAAAAAAGCAGAACGTAAAAAATAACCGCTAACAGCATCTTTCAAATACCGATGAAAGAACGGAAGTAATGACAAACAGTGGGAGTTCATACCTATGCTATAACTCCTCTGTTGAATCAAATGATAGAATTTCACATAGCACATTTACTTCCGTTTTACTGTATTAAACTACAGATGGCATTCCTGAATTACAGCATACAAGTGCTACAAGTGCTGCGCGCCCCAATTCCCATTGACCTCCCAGTGGAAGGTACGGATGCCTAGAACTTTGCAGGGTGTGAGTGCAGCATGTTCCTTTGCCTGCTTCTGTTCCCAGTACTCCTGCGGCAGAATCTCCTAATGTATATTCCAGATGGCTTCTGTTTGAAGTGCCATGACCCCCAACCCCGGCTGCTAATAAACTCCCTACAGATTACAATCTGGTGGTTGGGAATTTCTGCTTTGGTCTACAGCGAGGAACTCTCTAGCTATTCTTAGTCTTTGTGTTGGTAGTTGCAGCGTTATTACACAGACCCACTGCATTAACTATTTCTGTGAGACATCAGTGAACTGCACTGTACTGAACAGTATCCTTAAAGATTAGAAAAGCCACTGCTTTGACTCTATGTATTTATTGCCAGTGAGATGAGTGAAATTCACAGGCAGCAACTAGTTCACCAGCAACAAAACAAACACACCAGAAAGGTGCAATACAATTTTTATCTCCTATCCGCTGCAAGAACTAGTCTCGCATTCAAGTACAAACGAAACCACCTGACTGTGTTGGCTCCCTTTCAACACGCCAGTCTCCCTGACTTTGCCAAAGAAATGTTCCGAGTCTCACACTGTGAATGACAGAATATATGACTCCAGTGGCCCATAAAAGGAAGCAGAGAAAATGTAAAGCTGGCAAACAATGTCATCTACTGGCAACAACTGTATGACTTGATAAATCTTTTCTGTTGTTTCTGCTCCAAAGGTACGGCTTAGAGACTAGAAATATTTGTAACTGCATCCATGCGCTACAACTAAAATATGCTCTCCTATTTCGTATTCGTAACGAAAAATTGGAGGGCTAATTTCACACCTGACATACAGGTAGGACTTGACAGAAGTCAATGGAGCTGCATCATTTGCTGCGAGAATAAATGTGACCTGAAGTTCTTGTTTCATTTTAAGTTGTCAAGAGACGCCCAGTGCTAAAATTAGCTTACAGTAGAAATCACATGGTGGTAAGAATAAATCTCTTCCTGCTAGTTCTGTGAAGACGCCTCTGGCTGTGAACCATTGCCATCTGTGGGCAATAATCCTGTCTATCTAATAAATATCAGTCAAAGTCATAAATTATGTGAGGCTACAGCGTATATTAGAATAAAGGAATAATGACAGATGGCAGAAAGCCCATGAAGTCACTGCAGGGGTGAATGTAAGAGTGCAAAATGGAGCTGTGGGGAAAGGTAGGTACACACAGCCTTCAGAATACTTTGCTAAGAGCAAACGAATGAATAAACTGAAACATGCAGGTAAATAACCATTCTACATGTGCTACCACCTCACAGAAAACAAAATGCATGCATACCTTTCTTTCTGGTTACAACCACTACGCCTTCGCACAGGGATTTGGGAGCCACGTAGTCCAAAAGTTTTGGAGAGAAATTGTTTTCAGGGACTATGTAATGCCCCTTGTACTTTTTTCTATCTGGAAAGTGAAAAAAAGCCCAAAATGAAGCAAGCAGGAGAAGAACGTGGATGGAAAATGTCTGCTACAAACAGCGGTAAAATTTGCCTGTCTTCTGCGGTGCTCCTCTGTGGTTCCTCTCAGGCACCGCAGCTATCGAACTGGAATACATGATACCAGATTCTGAAACAATTAGAAAGTCAGATTACAGCTCATTAATCTAGCAAACACCTTTAGATTCTGGAACCTGATCTTCCTACCTTAAATCTGTCTCTACTTTTAAAAATGAAAAATACTTTCCAGTTTAAATTTAAACTGTCTTCTCCTAGCAAACTACCTTGATGCTGTCATTCATCTGGTAATTTATTTAGGCTCCAGCCTAAATCAAATAAATTCACATAGACAATTTCACCTCTGGATGCTTTAGATAAAGATGTTGCTTAAAAATAATTTCAAGCCCTGGGAGTCACAATGACACACCTTTTTAACTTGGTGCTTGATAGAACCTTAACAGAAGAAGTGAAATCTCACTGCCACTGCTTCCTGCTTGTTTTTAAGTAGCTGCACCATTTGTGTGAGCAAGATTCATGAAGTACTCCAGTACAACTAGCTAATAGTTTTTTTTTTTTTTTTTTTTCCTGCAAACCACAGTGGTGGTTTGCCAGTTGAACCTGCCCTGCATATCTTGCACAATACGCACTGAAAGAAGAGAACATCCTGATTATTTCTCAGGTCTACTGCTTATCACAGATTTTTATCAGGTCGACATACATGATTTTCTGTGCCTCTAGAAATTTTCTTTTCTGCATCTAGATCAAAGCGTTCCCATACCCTACTTAAGAACATCCACATTAGTGGGACTTAAAACTCTTCTTCTGAATGTGAAATTGTATTTATTCAGTGTTAACTTTCAATCACTTGGTTAAAGAACACTGACAAATATGTCAAAGGGAATTCAACCTTAATGGAGCCTTTAGTTTTTGCTATGACTACCATAGTCACTACTGGCAAGTTTTGTACATCACTGACATCTCACACTTCTCGTGGTAGAACACAGCCCCATTTATATTACTCATTACGCTAATCTGAAGTCATTGGAGGCTTGCTTCATAGGCACTGAAATGCAAATCCCCAGCATACTTCAATGTTTGTGTGTTTATTACATGGCTTCATCAAGCTCCAACTCAATTTTTATAAATCTGACTCTATCACTTATGTGTAATCACATTAAGAACGAGATAAACTCTGCAAGACTAAGGTCTCATCTGCGCTAAGGACCCAAATTACACGTGAAAATCTAATGCCTGCTTTCCAGTAGCATTTACGGTAACCGAAATCTTTCAAAATCCTTTCAGAAGACTGAAATATCAACAGTTATCAACACTGATGAATGCACTATTATTATCGTCTAAAAAGGAAATAATACATGGGAGTTTTGTCAGCTTTCTTACAGTAAACAAAACGCGATGGAACGTTCAAGTAATTTTAGTGGTTGGAAGAGTAATCACTGTCCAGAAAATTAGGACAACGTTCCTGACTGAACCACAAATTAACTTTACTGCGTTCCAGAAATGAGCGATTATACTTCAAACCCTACTTAGCAAAATCTGAGACATTCGTTGCGGGACAGGTAATGGTTTTAGGCGGTCACAAATCTCCTCCTAGGGCACTGAGATCATGTGGTATGTTTAAGTCATCTGGAGACTAAAGGGAAAATTCATAGCCATCTGCCCCCTATTCACACCAGCCAGCAGGTGGAAGCCAGTCCAAAGTACACACAGATAGATATTAAAAGACGTGGTCATGGCTGCTGCTGTGTCCTCATACTTCTGAGGGAGAAAAGGAGGCAAAAATTTTCCAAGCAAAGCTTTGGAAACCTCCCAGAGTTGAGACTTTTACACTGAACAATGCATTAAGAATATCTGGGAGGGAAAATTCTGTGCTGGCAGATGGGAGGACTGGATGATCTACAATGGTCTTTGCCATTTTTAAATTCTATCATCAGATTTGTCCTCGAGCACAAACCCTCTAGGAGTTTCTTGGGGGCGGTGTATCCCTCCACAACCCCTACTGTGGGCGCTGGCTTAAAAGCCACAATAGAGTCCTTAGAATCTAACAACAAGAGCTATTCTAGGCGCTGGTTAGGAAAATGGGATTTAAAGGAAGTTTCTACTATTGTGCAAAATTAGGGCAAAAAATCTCCTTTCAGATAAGCAACAAAGTATATCAATTCCAACAGTTTGCTCTCCTGCTGTTGTATCCATCATAAAGAAAGACGGTCTTTCTATGGTGAATAAAGGTGATAGTCTAATCAATTAAGATTTCATAGAAAAAACGGAACAATTCAGCTGTCTGCCCCACCCTCTTCCCAGGTTGAAACAAGACCTTTCCACTTTACTCTGCATGTTACTTTTGTTAAAATGACAGGCTCCTCACAGAAAACACCAAACATACATGTAGAGAGAGAAGAATTCCCATTTTGAGATCCACCATGCAAGTGAAGGCTTTTGAGCTACGAATTTGATTGCTCTATGCAATGGACAATTGCCTACATAGCTGTTTCGCTTTTGTGCATGCAGTTATACCTTTACTACCTTCTGACTATGATTATATTTATTCTGATTATACTGAAAAAAAAGAAAAGGCATTTGTGAAATTGATGCAAAATGCGCATTGAATAGTAATACAATTCACTGATTTATCATCCTTGCCCACGTTCTGTTTCGGGTGACTCTGGGCAGTAGGTGAAACTGGGCCTTTCAGTTGAAGTCAGAAAGTTGATTTCCTTTAGTCATTATCATGCAGCATGTTGGTCGTTATTCATTGAGCTAATGAAGACATCTCTTAGAGATTTCCAACTCTTTTACTGAAGAAACCCAAAATGCTCACATGTGGCAGCCTTAAGGCTAACCTCACTCACATGAAGTTAACTTCACGTTGGTGTAAGTTTTACATGACATCTTTAGTATTTAATGACAAGAACGATGCCAGAGCATAGTTACTATTTCTTTTTATATGAGTTGGAAATAATGTTACGTTTACAACATATAAGTTTAAAAAGAGGCACAAAAAATTAGATTTAGGTTAGCACTGAACTCATAATACTTTAAAGATATTTAACATATTCTCTCTGTTGCTTGTATTTGTCTAGAAGGGTTTGCCTTAATAAACAGAAGAGAAAAAGAACGTCAATATATTGTGCCTTTTTGGTGCCTACATGAGATGCAGAGAAAATGCATGGACAAAAGCAAGGAAAAGATATCCCTCAAAAATAAACCATGAGACTTTACAATATAGGCACAATACACTTACACAGTCTATCAACAAAACAAAACAAAACAAAAAACAACAACATAGTACACCAATTTTATTCAACTTACCTCGAGTGTGAATTGCAATGTGATTCATACATCTGTTGTTTTGCTTTGAGCTTATGCTTTCTACATAATGAACATTCAACGTGCATTGTCTTACCATAATATTTTTTTTTTAAGAAAAAGCAACTAGCAAGCAAAACAGGTGTTTGTAGAGGATATTTGAAAATATAACTTACTTGCTCCATTCCAGCATTTTCAGCTCCCAAAGTAACTAAATTTTAAAGATTGCTGACAACCTGACACAGATGTATTCTACAGATACCCTTACGGTACTAAAAAAGAAGGCTGCGGGGTGACCTCATTGCAGCATTTCAATACCTAAAAGGAGCCTAGAGAGGGGAAGGGAATCAACTCTTTGAAAGGGTAGATAAACTGCAGGACCAGGGGAAATGGTTTTAAGTTGAGGAAGGGGAGATTTAGGTTGGACGTCAGGGGGAAATTCTTTACAGAGAGAATGGTGAGGTGCTGGAACAGGCTGCCCAGAGAGGCTGTGGATGCCCCGTCCCTGGAAGTGTTCAAGGCCAGGTTGCATGGGGCCCTCGGCAGCCTGGTCTAGCATTAAATGAGGAGGTTGGTGGCCCTGCATGTGGCAGGGAGGTTGGAGATTCATGATCCTTGAGGTCCTTTCCAACCCTGGCCATTCTGTGATTCTGTGATTCTCTTTTTTTAAAAACAACTTTTCACAGAATTATCATAGAGATTTTCTTCAAGGGGAGGAGAAGGAAGATGTACAAATAATGGTTGTCTCCCTTTTAGAGGTTTAAACTAAGCTATCTCAGATCTGACATATGTAGAAGTGGAAATTCTCAAATGCTTGCTTTATTTATTTAGATGAGGTTGGGCTGGTGCTCAATAGTTTCTGCTGTTTCCAACTTGGAGGATTATCATGAAAGGTGCAGATAGTCCCCTCACAGCAGCTACTGCACAACTCTGCTCTTTGCAGCAGTGCTCTTTTTTGTAGGTCAGTTGGGATTTATCTAAGAGGAGAGCTAAAAGGGATCTGGACATGTTCTAAACACACGGAAAGAAAGACAGAGCTTGAGTACCCTGATGCTTAAATCCTGTGACATAAGGCAGGCAGCAATACTGTAATTTCAATACAATGCTATGATCTTAAAATATAGTACAGTCATGCATATTAATAGGACTCAGTATAGAAAACCTATGCAGCAGACTCTGCAATCATATTGCAAGATTTGGCTTACCAGAACTGATGAATACTGTATGGAAGTTATATTGCCTCTGACCTGAAGTGAATCGCAGAGATCTCTGATCCGAGGCCAGAGGAAAATCCACAAAAACAATCATTAAATGCATCACCATTCGTCTCAGGAAATACCTGCAAAATAAAAAATTACTTAGGATTTCTGGAACTGGCAACAAATGAGCAAGCAAGGATTGCAGACAAAAGGGTGAGCTGCGTGCCACGTGGGGAGCAGGCACAACGCACCCTTCTAATGTTGGGAATCGTGGAACAGTAATACAAGATCAAAGAAGGAGGTAGAAGAAACAGTCAAGATGGCAAAGAGTATGGAAACCCTAGTAAGTGCCTAAATATGCTGCAAATTGTTATTTCTTCTCTCTCTCCATCTGTCAGTCTATTACTGGACTCATGAAATACCGGGACAATTAAAGCCTAGCATGACCTTGTTCTGGATTTAAGCTTGATTTTTAGGAACTGTATAGTAAACAGATGATCAGCTGGTCTAGCTACTCAAAATTCACATTCCTGCCTGTAGTTCTGGCTATCCCTTTTCCAGCACTTTTGACACTCTTCTTTTCTGTTTATTTTGCATCCCTTTGATAAGCTCAGGTAACTAGGTTTAATTTGCTAACTACAGATTGTCTGAGTCAGATATAAAGTCATTCCAAAAATCAGCAACTCAGTTAGCTACCTCTGTTTGATACCACCACTTGAGACTGCATAGCAATGCCTGGGGAAGGCAGAGAGGGTGACTAGCCAGTGCTGTAGGAAGATGTGGAACTGAGAGATGACTCACCGAGCCACAGATACACACTGATTTATAACAAATGTGACTTGTTGACCACAGCAACACACAGATGTCAAATGAAAGTCTGCTTAACATGCTGGAACTGGTGGAATAAATTTATTCTAATGACAAATAGGCATTTGATGTAACTATTAATATTTGCCTCCAAAGAAAATTAATGTGTCAAACTCAGTTTTGTGGTATTGCTACGAACTTTATTTCACCTGAAAGGAAGAAGAGTATCATTCCAATACAAAGCCATGAGGTATTGTCAATGTGATTTGCAAAACTATATCATGCCCAAAAAGAAATAAAAATCAGCAGCTAATCAGCGTCAAGGTAGTTACACTGATTCTGTTCTGATTAGCATTATTCTTTGAACTTCACGCCACTATCTACACCTTTCTATTCAATCTGATCATATAATTTGCTTGCATAGATCCTTAAAGCCTCTTCTGGTTGACATAAGATAGCATAACTTACAAACACAGTGTCAATTTGAAAAGAGTGAAGAAATACAGAAAGAAAGAGTTCCTAGATTTTTCAGGTTGTTTTCAAATGCTGTGTTTGGCAGTCCTTTTGTGTATCCTCAGATCTATATTAAGTAGATTACTCTAAAAGTAATGCTTCCTATTTATTTCCATGGAAACTGTAACACATACAAAGAGCACAATAACACTGTTTGATAGAGCACATTCTCAGCTACAAAACACTATTTTTCAACATCATTACTATATGATGATGCTACCATTACTATGCATTTTCACAATGCTTGTAAAAATCTACATGGGCATCCAGAACATGACTCTTTCATACTGCTGTCGCCACTGCTGAAACGTAGCACCCACCACCTCACTGTGCTCACATTCACTGTTTGATCTCCATGAATACTCAGCAAGAGTCAATGAATGTCAGCGGGTGCCATTTTTCCCACACAGAGGAATTCAGTGACACACATTTGCTTCATACACACTTCCTTGTCAGATGCCCTCTGCTGTCATATGTCTCACGGCAACAAAATGGAATATTGGTGGGAAGGTTCAAGCTCTACTACCATACCACCAACATCAACCTCTGACATTGTGGGCATAAATATAAAATAGGAGCCAGTACTTTCAAAGCAGCCCTCATATAAATAAAACACCATGGAAGCATGTAGGTTTCTGCTATGAGAAAATTCTGAAATTACAAAGCTTCATTAAAAAAATGAACGCTTTCAGGTCATGCTGCTTCAGAACTGAAATTTGGCATTAGTTAAAAATTAACTGCAAATTCACCATAAACAGCATATGATTCATTAACTTTTCTTCATGAAAGATCATACAGACTATAGTTAAGGCTACTTAATGTGTCAGATTCTGATATCTGTAATCAGAAGCTCAATGCTTTGACCACTCTTTGTATCACTAAGTTCTTTATGAACCTGTCCTGACAGCTTTTGCTGTCTAGACAAAGATGGAATAGCCTGGGAGAGCATCATGTCCTCAGGAACAAAAACCCTCAAGATTAAATAGTGACTAACTGACCAGAAATCTGAGCTTCTTATTACATGCTTGGGTCCTATTTCAGCATTATACTGTGATTATGGTTCTGTTCAAATTAAAGCATTACAGCACCTAAGTTAGGCATGTGTCCCCATGGTTTTTTGAATAAAGCTAGACAGTAAAAGGAAGCATGATGCTGTTGAAGATTTTAGCAATTTGTTTCAAGGATACTAGGTCATAGTGTGCTTCTGAATGTGTTCAAAAATGTCATCTGGATTTCTAAAAGAAAGCTTCCTAAGTTGTTCTCTTTATGTAGATTGAGGCGCAACCAGGCAAAAGAAACAAAAATAGTTAATTTGAATATTGACTATTCTGTATATATATATATACATACACACACATAATATATTTGGAAATCTACATAAAATTGAAAATGTTTTTCTATCATTTGTACAAACAACATTCCCTCAAGCCAATTAGAGTGCAGGGACAGAACAGGCTTGTGATTCTGGCGAGTTAGTGAATCATCTTCTGAAAAGTCATGTATGACAAAATTCGATGTAGTGTGATCCATGACATTTCAGGAAGTGGCTTCAGCCTCCCTTACAAAGAAGAGTTCTGTCAGTCTCACTAGTGCTTCTTTCTTAGACTCTGTGCGTGAAGAAAAAACATACATTTTTTAACTTACCTTGGGTCAATCGCTTGGGTCTGGCAGCAAGAGTGGACTGACTTTAAAAAATACCAGTTGTTAAAGTAGAAATCTAAATCAGTCAAAAAAAAAAAAAAAAAAAAGGCAATAATTTAATATTTCATTATTTCATGTAAGTCATGTGCAGATTGTATGTTAATATAGACATTATTTTATAAAGTATATATATGTTTTCATGTGCACACATTGAGCATATACATTTGTGTGTGGACGCATGAACATATGTACACATGCTATAGTCGATTTAAAGAAAAGGAGATGCTACAGTGTCTTAGTGTCACAGACAGTGAAGGTGTCAGTCAGATATTAAAACTCAAAAGCATCAAACAACAGTGATCATTACAGTCTTCAGTCAGCACATTTAGAATTTACAACAAGCTAAGCGGAAAACCATTATTTCTACCTTCAGTATAAAGTTTTCCACAGCCTGCAAACAGTTCTGTAAAGGACTGATACACCATCTGTTCTGACTTCAGAACCCTTTTTCACAAAACTTCCAGGAAGGGAAACTAGCCATTGATGAGACCCAGGAACATGAGGACACCATTAGTTAGTATCATAGTAAAATTAAAATCCCAGAGGGCTCTCATCAAAACCAAGACAGAAAAAACCAGAAAAGACATTATAATAACAAACCATAACACAAGGCATAAAATTAACAAACATTATGAATTAATCATACTTAGACAATTACAACCCATATGGCTAGTTAAATTCAATCTGCTACCTGTAGTGACATGTTCTGGATACTGTATATTCAGTGCCGGTGTATTTCTCCCAGGATGTAATTACTTAATTTTGTGAATGAGAAAATGATGTGTAAAAGCCAATGTTTCCATGGATTCAATGCCCCAAGTCAGATAAAATGCATGATTGCTTATCAAATCTCATGGCACTTTTTAACTCTATTTCATCACATTTACATTCCCCTTAGATGTGTATAGACATTAATTTCACATTCACACTCACTACATACATGTTAATAGACAAAATAAATTGGTTTCAAAGCTGAGTTTTCTACAAACAAGATCCTTAACATTGAGATGCCCATGAATGGCAGGTGATTGATGAAATCAGTAATTCTCCTGAAATTTTTACACCGCTTGAAGCATACACATTTGGACCTCGAGAATCGCCACCAGCAGCTTTCCATTTCACTTGCATCTCAATCTCTCAAAGAACCTGGCCTTGAGATTCTGGTTCAGTCCCCTCCTTTGTCATCACATGGCATGTCTTACCATGGAACATTATACATTCTAAAACTCTGCATGTTGAGATCTTCTCAAATAAAGACCAAGTCAGCATCGTAATATTTTAGTCCTACACAAACTCTAAGGAATTTCAAGATAATGCTTTGCCTTTTGAATTCCCAACTTCTCTCCTAGAACATCTGGAAGATTGTCCTTAAATGATTTATAGTCAACGTAAACAAATTAGTTGGATAGCAAAACAATATAATTCATTTCTTTGCCTTGAGCAGACTTAGACAAAAAAGTCAGGAACATTATAAATAATAATACAGATAGGTTGCACTGAAAGTAATGCCTCCTTTTTATTTCTATGGAAACCAATAGATACAAAGAGCACAGTAACACTACTTGATAGAGCAACTTGTCAGTTAAAAAAAAAAATTTCAATGTCATCACCATCAGTATCTACACATTTTCAGCAGAGATGAATAAGGTGTTTTTACATGAAAAACAAAAAATCCAGTAGGTATCTTAGAACTCTCTCTGAAGCTTTTTCCATCTAGTTATTCAGAGTGGGTCACCAGGATGAGGAAATACAATACTCACAAAGGTAATTTGCCCACTAGAGGTTTGGTTTTGAATAGGGGGGGGACATCATAATGACAGAACAAAGAAAAGAAACAATGATAGGCCACATTTCTGGTCATTTGCGGCTGCTTTAATACTGAACAATCAAGTGTTCATTTGGGGTTGCTTTTTTGGCACTCAACTAACATGTTAAATGATTATTAAAAATTAGGATTAGTTGTCCACAGTGACTAACTGACAATCAAAATGAAACATTTTGTAAACAGTGGATATTTAAGAGGGCATCAGCATCTCAGCCTTGAGATAGTGACATACTCATAGGTCAAGAAATTATCATCTGTTCTTTCCTATTTAAATATTCACAAAGTATTACCAAAACTCAGCACGTGTACATAAATTCCAGATTTATTTCAATCCTTTCATTTCAGGGACAGAATTGCAACTAAGACATTTAAATACTCTGAGACCCTGGACATAGCAATCCAAGTTACTTAGCACCTATAAACAAAAGCGCAAAAGAAATAAAGCAATTAAAGCAGATATTAATCATCCACAGCATTTTGTATGGTAAGACTGATGCAGTGAGATACAAAATAAGTTACACACAAAGCATTTCTATCTGTTTTTCCAGTGGACAGGTAGAAAGAAAGGGAACGTTTTCACTTTCTTGATCCTTGACTGGAGGACATTATTTAGAAAATATGTACTTTTCCTTGAGTCCATAATCTCATTTATCTTCATTATTTCTGACTTGTGACACCTTCTACATTCCAGAGAGGACAGTTAGTCTCCCTCATAGACAGCACGATGTGCCCTGAATATGCTTAAAATCTATCCTTTGCTGTCACGAGCACACTAATCCCTGAGACAAGACAGAAGGCTTTAGAGCACAGACAGAGCCTTCTCAGTGGCTAAGAGCATAGACTTGGCCCTGATGACTATGAGCAGTAAATGCCATCCTTACTTAATAATATATATTTCATTAAAGAAAGCAAAGGACAGTCAAGAATGATTACTAATGCACATTTTGAACAGTTGAAGCCGTCCAGTTTTCAGCCACGTCCCTTATAATACCTTGTGAGGAGTGCTATACTCACCATGGAATCCTGCGCTTGTCATGTCTTATAGCTTAATTAAAATAATGTAATCAAAAACCTCGTGGAACAAATGCTGACTGAAAAAAAAAATTATGCTAATCTTATATGTATCTACTATTCAAATATTACTTTGAGCAGAATAAGTTGACTAATGTGTTAATAAAATGAAACATATACAACTATCTTGTCAAATGCTATTTTTGTCTCAGCATTTACATACATTTGTCATGAAGGGGGAACATTCTGAGTAAAAGCGATAAACACTGTTATGATTAAACATGTCTGACATGATGTTCTCATCTGAGCATTAAGCAATGCCACATGCACAGGAAACTCACAGTCATGCAGTCATAAGGCCAGCGGCCTCATCAAATTCAGACTTACAGTGAGCAGGGCAGCCTGAATTAGTCAGGAGATGAATCAATTTTATTTGCTCAGAATTTGGCCCTGAACACCGAGGTGAAAATTGTGGCACAAAGCTTGAACCAAACACGGTCTCGCAGGATTGAACACTGCATTTCACAGAGATCGGAAGAAATTTGGCACGGAACAGAGAAAATGAGCAGAATCTTTTCACTCTTCACAGCTACTGTCAGGAAACAGGAGGGACCCAGTCCCCTTACACAAACAGATACGCTTGACTCTGTGCCAGAAATGATTTTGAAAGTATTGCACTTACAAAAATTGATAGTTAGGGAAAAAGGGAAGAACAGAAAAACTAGTAAGGAGGGGGACCAGAGAAGCGGTGCCATTTGTCCCTGTGGAAAAGGCCAGGTAAACCTATATAATTATGCACCCCAGCTTTCTTAGAAAGGACAGGTCTTTTAGCAGCCTTCTTTCCTCTACTCTCTGAGGCACTGGAAAGAGATAATCAAGACCTGAGCTCATGCAGGAGTGTACACTAATGACTTGTCTGCTTTCTCTCTTACTGCTGCTGGCATTCAAGTACAATGCCAAGAGTATTTCTCACATTCTTACTACTGAATATGCTGGGAATCTTCTATAGTCCATCTCTAATGGGTAGAGCCCTGCCCCCCAAATTCTTTAGTATGCTTGTTTAACAGCAGCATTGGCAGAGAGAGTGTAAATTTTTCCTCCAGCACCCATTTAGATATAGTACAATGTGCAGAGACATTAACTTTCTCATTTGTCTTCTTGAATTTGCAACTCTTCTGATGTCAACATTATTCCTCACAAGTCTGAAATCATCACTGTATAAGCTCTACAGGGTGGAACGGAAACCTGAATGTATGAGACAGAGCTGTACTGCTGCCATTCTGTTGTTGATTACAAGAATTCATGCCTGATCCATAAATCAATCAAAAGCATCAATGGCTCAATGACAACATCATATCAATTAACAAGATATCTATGAGCAATAGGGATGTTTTATAGTTATCTTTGTACTTCGACGTCCTCGGACTTAAAAATGTACAGGAAACAAATTATTAATACTAGCAATAAAAGAGAAAATTCAGGAAACCTCATTAGTAGTTCACAGATCAATAGACATTTTCTCGCCTTACATTAAAAGACCATAAATGTCTTAGAATTTGATAAGCACCAAAGACTGTTTTTAGACTAAGCCAGTTTTCAGAAAGGAACCTTATGTGTTTTTCTGGAATAATGATACAACAAAAAGAGAAAGGGACTAAATTCTGAAATTAGCACATATAAACAAGAACATTTGGGGTAAATCTGTCTCGGAAAAGAGGAAAAATCCTCTCTCTAATAAAATAGTAATGCTTTAATACTATATGCCATCTTTTAACTAATGCCATTTATTTATTATCCCATTGCCTTTCCTTCTATCACTTGGTACTACTGAGAAGACAGTTTTGAACCATCTATTTCAGAGAATCCAAATATTTGAGATAGAGAATAAATTTTCCAGATTACTTTTTTCAAATTAAAGAAAAATTTTGCCTCTCCCACACAGTATCACAAGCCTCAAATTCTTTTATGTTGTTACATACCTTACAGATGCAATATTTTTCACAATGGAACTTGCCATCAGACATTATCATCCTACTTAGCTCAAATCTTTCTTTCAAAATGCTCTCAAGTCAGTTTTTTCATCTTCAGGTCTAGCCTCTACTTTTTACTTTAGTTTGCTTCTATACCTAACTCGATAAGTCAGGAAGAAAAAGGGGGAGGGCATGGAAGTGTGCTGTTGTTATTATTCTTTCTTTAATACCCATCAAAAACAACAACAACAACAAAAAGAGCTTTGATATTTTCTCGAATATCTTTCCGCCCCCCTCTAAATTTACTGCTATGAAATTCTGCCATTTTCAATTCAATAATTACATCCAAAAAGTAAGAAGGTGGCTATTGTGCCACAGGATAACAGAAAAGCAAGCCTGAAAAATAACTATTTCTCATTTACCTTTGTTCCTTGACAAAATGCCATTCTAGATTGTCTTAAACTGCAGAAACAGAAAAGAATATCCACAGAAATGCAACTGAGTTCATAAAAGCATCCTTATACTCCAATTTGGCACAAACCTATATACATTCTTCAGACTAGTGATTAGAGAAAGGAAAAGGATCCCACTGCAGTGGGTGATAAGGTAAGCCTGTTGCAGAAAAACTCTTATAGCACATCTCATCTTTTCAGACAAAGAGAAATCTTACTTGACAAAGGTCACAAAGAGAATCTTACCTATTCACTGTGGCAAATGAACAGTGTACCATTTCCTAGAATACTCTGGGGCTTATGTATTTTCCTGGGGAAAAAAAAGTGTGTGGGAGATGACTTCATTGTGCCCTTAAAGGAAACATGCTCTTGTATAGAATGATTTGAGAGATTTGGAAGTAGTCTGCCTTTCGGAGATGGCTAGTCACCAGAAATCCAAACAAGCATATGTAACGCCCAGTGCATCATAAAGACTAAGGCACAACCTCATGTATCAGACATCGGGTAACTTCACACACCACCAACAGGAACATAGAATTACACAACAGCTGGGTCTGCACGGAACTCTGAAGATCATCTAGTTCAAACACCTTGCTTAAAATGGATCAACTAGAACAGTTTGTTCAGAACAAGGGCCAGTCAGGTTTGGAGCATCTCCAAAGATTGGGACTCCACAATCTTTCTGGTCAACTTGTTCCACTGTTTGACTTCTGTGTCTGTAAATAAATTGGTTCTTATCTTAATTTCTTGCGTTTAATTGGAGTTCCCTTTATTTCAATTTGCTCCCATTGCCTTTCCTTCTATCACTTGGTACTTCTGAGGAGAGTCTTGAACCATCTTCTTTACTTCCTTCCATCAAGTATTTATACACACTGAAAATACGTGCCTTGAGCCTTCTCTTCTCAAGGCCAGACAGTCCCAGCTCTCTCAGACTCTCATCACGTTAGATGCTCCAAGCCCCTAACTATCTGTGGCCCTTCAATGAGACTGCTCCAGTATGTCAATGTCTGTCATGTACTGGTGAGTTGAGAACCTTGTCTTACTGCCTTCATCTCACTTCATTAATTGCTGTCTTATACCTCCTGCATACTTCTAGTGTCATACACTTTACTTCACAATAAAATTATTCACTCTTTATATCTGACCACAGATATTTCTCTGCTTAAGCTACATCTGCATTATTATTAAATGATGGGAGACTTCATATATCACAAATTATGACAGCTATTTTTAATCTTCTGAGGGGGAAAAAAAAAAAAACAAAAACAACCACAAGATAGTCCAGGTTGTGCAATTTTGTTTGAAAATTTTAGAAATTAAAAACAGTAGAATGTTGTAAATCATCATCTGTCACAGTAGCTCTAATGTAGTAATGACTTATATCAAGCCCAGTGAAACAAGGACATTAATTATTACCTTGCCTTAGATACAGAAGTGATACAACTCCCTTCTTACAGTAATGTAACATACATTATCTCATCAGCAACAGCAGATATATAAATTAGAGTATACAATTAATCAATCAGACAATTCCTGAATTAATTATGTGAAGAAAAATCAGCAGAGGCAGGACTGTATATAACACCACACTTCCCTTTTTGTTAAGGATCTATTTCATGTGATTCTGTCCGATTTTAAATTCAAAACTAGGAATGTGATTGCTCTGGGACAGCTTCAGTGATGAATTTTATCAACATTCTGTTGTCTGAATTGTTTGTATTTATATGAGGCACTACTCCTGCACCCTTTAGTTTCATTTACTGTGGGTATCATGGCTTTCCTTTGATCTGTCCCACTTGCCCAGCATATTTCAATATATTGTATGTTACAGACATAGCTTCACTGCATCGCACTAAATACCTCTGAAGATCCTCAGGAGCCTATTTTGTGACTGCCCGCTACATTTGCAGCAGCTCTAAGTAAGTCATAAACTCATAAGGAATGTCAGTCCTCATGTTTCATGATATAGACTGTATGCCTTTGGGATGCTGCAAAGGAACTCCACAATTGCCATCAGTGCCCAATGACAAAATTTTCCCCAACTGGAGAAGTGCTATCCTGTATGTAAATTTTTAAACTTCTTCTAAGTGTTCATGTCCAGAACACTGAAGACAGAAGAGTGTCCTTTTCTTCTGACCAGGTTCTGTTCAAAATCAGCATTTCCTTTCTTTTCATATCAGTGCTTTGATAACTATTTCATGACTCTCCCCTGAGCTGCTGGTTCTAGGACAGTATCAGTGCCATATCTATCAGCATGATAATCAACAGAAATTTCAGTTGAACAGGCCTTCTGCATATGATATAAATTCTTGTTAATTAAGGAATCTGCAGCTGTTGCCACTGACATCCTGACAAAGAAATAAAATGCAGAAAAATGATATTTCGTATTTTTAATACCGGGAATCAGGCTATCAGCAGATAAAAGAGCCCACGTCAGCTGATGTCAGCACTGTGCTGACACACTCTCATGTTCAAACTTGCACATGGAGATGTGACAGACTTGCTTTTCAGGTTCACCTATTCTAAACTGATGTAAAGCTTCAGGTATGTAGGATATTATCCTACTGTTGACCTCAGCAGCACCTGTCTATCTCTACAGTAAGAACACAGCACTCCTCTTCTGCAAAACAATAATCAGCAGCATAAAGTCTGGGACACTGCCTGTATGCTAGCCAGATAAGCTTCAGCAGAAAAGGTTTCTCTCTGTGTTTCTTTGACCCATTAGATTCTGAATTCTAGGCTTACTGTTCAATTATTAACTAGTTACTGCTAAGGGAAACCTGGCTGTCAACGATATTTGATTTTTAAAACATTACACTTGAAAATTGCATGAAGATTTTGTAGTACTACATCTCTTCCAAAAGTACCAATATTTCAACGCTAGGCAGTCACAGGTTGCAGTACTGGCATTTTTCTTTTTTTTTTTTTTTGTAAATAATTCACTAGTTACTAGCAAGATTGTTGGATTTTTTATGGTCTTAGCCAAATACACTACTTAATAGCCTATCCTTTCAGAACGGCTGAAAGCATTGTTATCAGAGATTGCCCTCTATTCTTGGTAATTTCTGTTTTCACATTTCCATTCACATTAGTGACGAGACAACGTATGTGATTCATACTATGTGCAGAAACACATACTATCTTTTGCATATGCATTCCAAATGGCTGATTTTCACAATTTAAAAATACTGATAAGACAAGCGCTGCACTGAATTCACTGCAGCTATGGACCTGTTGGCTAGCATGGATCAAGACTGAAATCTTTAGAACAAAATGCAACCTACAAATATAGACTGAAGACTCTATACAAATCAAAAACAAATTCTCATACTCATTTGTACTGTAAAGCAGAATATATATAAAAAAAAATCTTTGCCCTCTTCTTTTTCTTAATAAAGTCGAACTCATTGTTCGTCGGATGAAATCACTGTAATTTTACATACATCGAGTAGTACAAAAAAGCAAAATCTCTGAAAACTACAGTGAAAGAGAAAGTGATCTTACGAAACAGCTGGACATAGCCACCTACACTGTTATCTCTCTTTGGTGTTTGCAATTGCCCTGATCTCAAGTCTGGCAATAACAGGGTCTTCGACCATAATCTAGTTGTAACATGATTGCTCACAGAGGCAGGAACTGTAACCACCAGTGGGAACATTCTGCTTCTAATGGTCTGGACTGGCTCTCGATCTGGTAGGTCTATCATAATGCCAGATTTTTTTCTACCAGTAGTAAAAAACCAAGCCTTAAATTATAGTAGCCTTACATTTCCACTCAGATGAACCAAGTACAAGTGTTAAGTAGCAGCCTGTCACCCATCTGCTGTTCTTTCCAGTGTCACTTACACCCCTAAGTGTAAGCATGGCCAGCCTGCACCAGGTGATTTATGAAAATTAAAATCATGAAATGAATCATGAAAATCAAAGGACACTAGCTAATGCCCAGCCTTTCAGACATTCATACCTGTATGTTATTCTACCCATACATTTTCTTCCTTGCCTCCTGCTGACCACAGGCTACAATAAAATACTGAAGTATTTTCAGGTTCAGTCTAGGAACTCTAGGAGGGTGAAAATGTAATTGACTTTTTCAGAGTTGTGTCTGCTACAGAAAGCACTGCGTTTGAATATAGAAAGTATCTGTCTATTATGGTCACCTTCAAAGAATTTTAGATCAGAAATAACTTGCAAGAGAAGAAGGCATCTTTAATGAGTGTGGAATAGCGCTCCATCTCAAAAGACAGGATTATACAGGACAGTGAACTAACACAGCCTGATTTTATGATTTCACTGTCAAAGGATATCAATCACATATTTCCTGCATGCCACACTCCTTGGATTCACATAGCTTTTCTTACATTGCATAAGGAAAATAAAGATAAATGAGAAAATTCTAACCTTTCCTACATATACAGCACATGGATTCTGTACACTCCTTTCTCACTCTGTTGGTTGCTTATCTAGAGAAATATGGCAAAAAAGAACAAAAACTATTGAGATTTCAGTGACTACGACACCAAACAAATCATCCAACTGCCACAGCCTATGCTTTTCTATGGTTTGTTACCTTCAATGGTAAATCTGGAATAACAACTACAATTGCAAATGTGACAGCAGTAAGCAGTAAAAGAACTGATACATAGTTCATTGTCTTTGAAATTACTCTGAAAATTATTCTTCACACAAGCAAAGTCAACATTTTAGAGTTTCTGCAGAACACTGCTTTTATCACCTAAAAAATATGACCTCTGCCAAAGAAACATACTATATACACTCTTAATTGAACTTACTGCTTCTCAAAGTTCCACCCGTAAAAAGAAAAACATTAAAACAGTAATAACTACTGAACGACAAAGCATCACGAGGACTGACATCTTTGATCTTCTGTCTCATCTGGCCCAGCACGAAACATGACAACTTCCTGAGGAAGTGTGCTACACGCCTGTAGTTTGAACGCAAACGAAAATAGATGGCTTTCTCAAAGAAATGATAAATTACTCTGGTTAAATTTGTATGGTTTTTATTTTCTTCCCTTAAGTTGCTGTTTCCCAGAGCTAGATGTATAAGACTGAGTATATCCTACTGCTTTTTGCCAGGTTGGAGTCAGAAGACTAAATATTTGCAACACAGCTCTTAGTCATGAACTGAAGAATGTGTTTGTTTCTGTTTTGATCTGCCATTTTCTTCAATATCAACTTTGAGGAAAAGAGAGGTTCATCACAGTGAGAGTTTTTTTTACTGATGAACTGGTGGGCATTGGCACGTATGCATACATTTCCCATTCTCACTACAGCAAAAAGCAGAGGGTGAATTTAAGCTATGTGCAGATAAACATGTGGAAAAAAAAAAAAGTACTAGAACTATTATCTAGCATTTTAAAGTTACATGCTTTTCACAGTTTTCTTTTATCTTTTTTTAGATGATCACAGATGAAGAAAAACATAGTTCTTTAAAAAGTAAGGAGTTGAGGTAAGAACCTAAGCATCCTTGGCTCAGCATGGTTCCTACTGACACTAACTTAACATCTGGCTGTATATTAAAATCTTGTTTCCATTTTTAAAATTCTCAACTCCCGAAGTGGGTGCAGAAACTATTTAAAGGTTTTCATTCGATCAGACATGAGTGAAAATAACTCTCCACAGCTTATCAACACAAGACAAGAGAATCTGAAACAGAAATAAAAGGAGACTTTGTCTGAGAAGGCACTCATTAACAGTACAGAATATCTAAGAAGAACATGCCTAGTCATGCAGTCTATCAAATCTCCAACAAGAGAAGACCAAAAACTAAACAACAACAAAGAAAAGAAAAACCAGAAATTTATGCCTTGATGGCTCTGCATCCACTCGGAGACCTGAGCTCCTTTAAAAACATCTTTTCCCCTCTCCCCTTGTTCCACTTCACTGGGAGGACATTGCTTCATATCACCTGATAAAGAAGAAGGCCAGCTATCAAAAGTCAGGCCTCCTCGTTTTGACCTGCTTTAAAGTCCTGATTTCCAGATAGATGAGAACACATTCTGTATCATGTTTCCTCCAGCAATTAAGGCTCATAGTGTTATTTAGTAAAGATGAGATGACCCAGATAAATCACCATGAAGATATTTTTGTTTGATTATACTGAGAGAGCATCTTAAGTCACAAGATGGAACCTATTATCATACTTCTGATTTTCTCATTGCAGCTAGTGCACAGGTAGCCCCACCTTTTTAAATAGCATGAGGAGGAACAGAGATCAAAGCTCTAGACAGATTGTATCTCATACTGGTAGTTCTCCTCTGTATTTTACAGTTGATCTGAGAATTACTTTTGAGATCCACAAAAGGTCAATCAGTATCACAAACAGAATTTTAAAAATATTTCATGTGTGAAATGAAGATATTTGAAATGTAATCTGGTCCTGCATTTAGTTGTCACCACTAAATATGAACCAAAGTTAGAGAAGGGAGGGCAGAAATAGGCTTGGCAAGGACAGTATCATTTTGTTTGCAATGTTACAGAAGATAATTCCCAACCCATGTACACATTCGATCCTTGGACGGAACTAGATATTTCCATAATTCCATCTGTAATCCTTTTTCTCCATTTTCCAACTGCAGAGTCATCTTAGCCAGGAAAAGCACGTGCCAGCATTTCCTCCGAATATAAGAAAACATGAACTTCTCTTTTCTTACCACATGTGAAAGCGTATGAAGAATTCTCACTGTTTTCCCTATTTTTAAAGCCATTATTTTGCCCTACCGAGCTTTTCCTGCCTCAGTCAAGGCCAACTTCTTCACTTTCTTCCTACTGATATTTTTCACCTACTTGAACAAATCCCTTCTGCAATTTATCAATCTGCGTTCTTTCATCTCACATTCTAGCAGACACCAGTGGTCTCCTTGCTAGCTCTAAATCTCCTAGGCTCATTAGTCCTCTTCTCCACCCTTGATCTTCATCTCCTTCACCTTTGTGATTGTCTTCCACACGCTTTCTGACATCTGTGACTTTCCAGAAACCTTTTCCCTTAGCACTGCAGTACTTCTGTTTTCTTCTGTGACCATCTCCAAATGATCCTCTAACCCTGCAGTATTTCTTGTTATTGCTGTAAACTGCTCACCTTGTAATTTGCTTGCAGGTCTGCCAAACCCTTGACTTCTGAGGGATCAGGCTATCTCCTTTGTTATTTCCTGACCAAGATGTTCCATCTTTCAGCTCTCCACTCCATGCATCACTCATCCTACTTTGTTCTCACACCTCTCCAACACAGAAATCCCAGAGCTTTACTAAGATATAATTGTTCATATCTTCCCCTTGCCATTTGGTGAAATCAAAGTGACCAAACTTCCACATATTTTCTCATCGGCTGTTTTTTATTGTGTGCAAGGAAGCTATTGTTTTATTTATTTCCAAATTATGAAACGATATTTAGAGAGCGATAGGCTGCATTAAGCTGCCTCCTCTATTAAGTAAGAAGACTCGTGTTTAAGAAATATTACCCACTACTGTTTCCTGTTCAAGCTCACCAGAAGTTTCTCGTAGGTAATGAAGAAAGAAACTTTTGTTTCTTCATGTTCATGTTTTTAATGTTGCAGCTGTTTGGAAGGTCATTCCTACTGCTATGGAGAACAGATCTCACTGTGAGCTTTCAACATGGACATTTTTTGCTATACACACAGTAGTAGTTCATT
This sequence comes from Phasianus colchicus, assembly GCF_987193195.1. NCBI lineage: Eukaryota > Metazoa > Chordata > Aves > Galliformes > Phasianidae > Phasianus > Phasianus colchicus. The sequence continues at coordinate 20,176,788 of NC_143442.1, forward strand.
TGGTGCAGCATTGCCCTTTCCATATTTCAAGCAACTTTGAATTCTGAACTCAGGGGTAAAAGAATGAATTAATGTCCATGTCTGCTCAATACCTTGACCTCTAGCAACAGCTTCTGACCAACAACCACCCGTCTGCACCCCCAGTTACTCAAATTGCTTTTTAACTCTGTAGGAGGACTACAGTAGTTTATAAAACAAACTCTTGAAGCTCATACTATTGATGCAATGAAAGCACTAACAAGACTCAGGAATTTCATGTTTCCAGATAAAACAACTTCTTCTTAGCCACACGAAGTCACAAACAATAATACAGATAACCATTCTCAGAAAACCTCTTCCACCATCTGCAGAAGTCAACTAGAGACCATTCATTGACTTGGAGTAGGTTGTAATTGGCTGGGAACGGCATGTGCTTGCTCCAGCACTCAGGGGATGAAATGGTTTGTTAGCAGAGCACATTGTTTTGATTAGCGGTCTAATGAACTAACGCCTCAAATTAACAGGAAATGCAGCATCTGGTCAGCATTTCATTACTTCCTTAGGCCCCAGTTGCACCTCAGTACCCCCTCCAACTCTTCTGTACCATGTCCCAGTACACAAGAACATTGAGGGAAGCAGTTACTATGAAGAAAAAAAATAGATTAATATTTTAATTACAAGTGGAAAGAAATAAGGGGTTGCTGAGTTCATTCACTATTCATTCATGAACCTATTTGTATCCAGCAGTCTTTTTTGTTGACATTTACATGCTAGAATATATAGAGATGGTTGTCTCTGAGCAAATAATTTCACTGGTTTCTAACAGTCCCCCTGCTCTGATCCCTACCCAAAATTATTCTAATTTATAGCAATTCCATATTTCCACACAGCTTGTCAGTTTGATTATTTAAGTACTTATTCAGTGTACTAAGGACCATAATCACCCCTTCAAAACATGAAGCTCTCTCTAAGGCCTCCAATGTCTGAAATACATAAGGATCATCACCATCATAATAGCATGGCAGCTGTGCTTCCTGTAAGCCAGAAAAGTTGGTCCTATATACAACAGACACACCTCAGCTACTGTGTGCCATCTGCCTAGTTAGCAGTTAGACAGTCACAGCAGATAGAAACAGCTGCTCCTGACAATGTGAAAAACATCAGTACTTCCTTAAGGGCTTTGGCAATGTGGATAAACAATTTCAGTGAAAAGAATATTTTAAATTGCTGCAAATTTTCGATGCAACTGCTATTATGCATCACACCACAACAAAGTGATTACGCTCAGTAGAATGGATTTTGTTCTGCAACTGTAAGAGATTGTTTCTGTTGTGTTTTTTTTAAAAACACATTTTTGCAGAATACCAATTAACGAGGCACAGAAACCATTGTCCTGGATAAGGAGGTTTCATGCCTTTTTTCCTCTTTTATTATTTAAAGTAAAACAATTTTTAGCTTTTTCACTTTTTTATTGTGGACTACATCCTGCACCCTTTATTTAGGTTATTTACATAAAGACTGGATTTCTGTCAACACCATTTGTCGTGGCCTACAGCAAAATTGTTATTTATAATAAAGCAAAGCATCCTTACACTGAACTCCTTACCATCATGGGGATGGGAGGGTGTTTGGAAAAGAGAGGGGGTAATCCTTGCTCTTAGCAGCCCTGTGCCATAGGGTGAATTTCACTTGAGTAAAAGTGTTAAAATGTAATAAACAGGACGACATGCAATAGAGGGTGGATATGTGATAAACAACCAATTCATATCAACATAGTTTTCTCCTTCTTCCTTGTTATTCCTCATGTAGAAATGGGAAAGCTAAGTGCCTTACTCTGGAATAAAGCTGCCCATTCACACTGCGGGCTCTATGCCCACTCTGGCTATCAGAGCTATCCCCTGCAGCTGGTTTCAGGCAGGAGGAGTGAAACATAACAGCTGTCTCTCACCTGTCTAACCATGCATAAGGGAGCAGGCATTGTATGGTGTCCCTCACCACCCCCTTCCTGAGTGGTCACAGTCTGAAGATGGAGGAGCAGATTACTGTGAATAGGCCCCAGCAGCATGGAAGGCAGGCACAGAAAAAGTTAGCAGGACGGACTTCACCTCAGAAATTAATAAGGAAATAAAACATGTGTTTAAAATTAAAAATTAGAATGCTGTCTGGAAACATAACACAATTGCTGTATTATATTTTGTATGTATTAAACTTTCAAGCTATCTGTAACGAACATGAGTTTTTATATTAATTGTGAACAGATCAGTAATTGGAGGCTAGTTAACAAGAAACCCGCTGTCACACTATAGCATACTTTTATAATGGATGTCTTTAAACATTTGGACAAAATATCTACATATTTTTAAATGGAAATTCTTTAACTGGTAAATGTAATTATCTGACTCTAAAGCAAAAAATATAAAAGGGAAAAAATGGATGGAATCAAAATACTCTGTCATTGCCAGACATAAGCTACCAGAATATCTTTTCAACAATTGAAATTATTCTTTATTTTATGCTTTTAAAAATGCATTAGTGTAATTGCTCTGCAACAAATTACCTTCTGTGCTCTAAGTGTGGCTACGGCGTCCCTTGCATGTACATCAATTGTGCATATTGTCATGATGTTCTGATGATCACCAGGGGTGAGTTCCCCTAACAGCATGTTTATAAGGGCATTCACTAGAGCAATCTGCAAAATAATTATATTTCAATGGAGATATTACACTGTGGGGAAAAAAAAACACTATTATATGTCAAGTGCTAAATGGAACAGTTATAGAACCAAGACATATTTATTGGTGCTTTTAATCAAAGCAAATAACTTATGCAAACTAATAATGGTGTTGTTTTCTTACGATTTTAATTTGACTTTTTAATAACAAAAATACTCTTTTCAGCTGGTGCCTGGGTCTAAATCTCAGAACTCATAAATACTTGTCTCAAATTGCACTTGTACTGCATCCTCACACATTTCAAGTAGCAGAAATACACTTACACGTACCCATTTCAAAATGTTCACAATGCAAGTCATGTTTACTACAGGAAATGCAGGGAAAAAAATATTCTGTTTGAGGCCTGACACAATGCCTGCTTTACGTGAGGGGAACGGGAAATGCTGAGGAAGGTTAACCAAACTATCCAGTGGATCCCTGAACAGTCTCCTTCACCAGATTTCTATGATATTCATCATCCTGATGGAAACAGCGGCACTGCAAAGGTGTCCCACAGTGCCTACTTTGACAGCCCAGGAAGCCATTTGGCAGTCACCATAGATTAGTTTTATTCCAAGGCATCTGGACATCTTACTATAAAACCATAGAGATGCAATTTAAGGGAAAATCATTACACAATATTATGAACTTCACAGACTTTGCCTTGTTGCTTCTGAAAATCAGTCTTGCCAAAAGTACTTCCAAAAAACCCAAGACACACAGACATAAAGCCGGTGCAGACTGGATGACTGCATTTCAGTGCCCTGGAGGCAGATCAACCTATATTTTATTTCTAGGCTCCACATCTGAGTTAGTTACAGTGGGAAAATCCCTGCCTTGTCAAACATACCCTGATCTGCTAGTGCTTATCTTCTTTCTTCATTACAAGTACAGAGTGGCCTGCAAACATCATAGAAATTTGCAGAGAGCAGGATGAGAATCGCTAGGCTTCGGTATACTTGTATCAAATCATTCCTCCCTCCCTGAAATCTGACAACAGCCAGATAATAGATTATTGTATGTAAAACGTAAATGTAAAATTCACTGAGATTGTAACTCAGGCCCTGAAAGGAGAAAATAGCTACAGAATCACAAAAGGGATAAAATCCCTAAATTTTGCTTTTTCTCAGTACACTCGCTACACAGGCAACATGGCTCACACCCTTTGCAATGTACAACAGTGTCTAGATTTATAGCCTGCATTCCCTACCAGTATGAAAAGAACGATTGTGGTTGCCTACATCCGAAGACACAGCAGTGGATCACTGTTCATATTACTCAGTGATTGCATATAATTTGGCATCAGTGAAACAATTGCAGCTCTGAAAAGGTTGAGCTCTGGGCTATTATGAAGTCTAAATTAACTCTCATCACTTGAGCGAATGATCCATTCACGCCAAGGTCAAAATCACTAGCTGAGCAGTATGGGAAAGATGACACTACAGCTGACTGACCTGCAGTTGTGTCTGGATAAGATTTTCATTATTTTCGCAGACAATTTGGATATTACTGAAAACATTCAATTACCTATTTACTGTGAAAAATAAAAATCTTTGTGGAAAAAGTATAAAATCCAATCTACCCATCTTTTTCCCCTTCCTTTGCTAATTGGGTTTGGAGAAAAGTCCGAGAGCTGCAGGTGAGTGAGTGACTGAAGTTACTGTGGCAGGAATCAAAGCCCAGGAGGAAAATGAGGAGAGACTTTTTTTTAGTTTCCTCTTGGAATGTCTTAAACTCAGCCCACAGATCAGACACCTCAACACACTGGTAAGAAAGGAAAATAGGGAAGAAAGGAGGCTAGTAGAAACTAGCCTTGAAAGAAACAGAGACTAAGGACTCCCAGAATGAAAAAAGGTCTTTTTCTGGAGAAGGAAATTTATTCATTCTTGTTTCCTCTTCTATCCCCACTTTCAGCTGATCAAATATGAATCCACATGCTGTAGGATAATCTGAAGCGTTTTTTGTTTTGTTTTGTTTTCCTCAGAACAGTGATTAATAGTTAAAATAGAAAAGCTCATGCACAACTCTTTTTTTTAACAGCCACCTGTAAAGGTCAAAACTTCAAATTATTAATCAGCATTAATCTCTGCATTCAGCCGCACTATCCTAAGTTCTGATCCTCCACGGCTCTAGGCAGCCAGTTTTTCAGACTGCACATCATTGCAACAGTGGAGCATCATTAATATTGGTGTCTGTGGCTGAACTGTAGGAGGACAACATGGCACATCACAGGCAATACAGACCTAGTGGCACAGGTCCCCTTGCGGAGGAGTGGGAAATAAAACACTACACTTACTTACATACACAGGTCCAGGGGTACTCACAAGGAAGAGACAAAGAAAGAATGCACGCAAGAACCACACTTTGTACAACCAGCGGACAGTCCTGAGATGGGCAACAAAGAGTCACATTTTCCCTCAAGCTCCCCCCAGTGCTGCCTATCTGGCTCCAAACACAGGATGGCTGGAACTTCTCCTACTGGAAGCAATAGATGGTGCGGTCCAAAGGAGAGTCTATGCGTGCTAAAATTATTTGCCTCGTATCTTTCTAATTCAATAGAACATTATGCAAGAAAACGCATCACTTGAGAATCGGACCTGTTCTTCACAAAGCATTGGTCTTTGAAAGCATATATACGTCAGATTCTTATTCTCATCAAATTAAAGATCAGTAACATTGTCAAGTAACTTCATCACTTTGCAAACTGTTGACAGACATTGAAGAAATCTAGAGTTAGAATAACTTGCATTTAGCTGAGCACAGCAATTACAGAACACAATCATCTAGGATGAAAAGTTTCCCTACTTTCCATGACTTCCCTTAGAAATGATTTTCAGAAAGGTTATCACAGAGAGAAAGCAGAACCACAGAACTCAGCTCCCAAATGGACGGCTGAGTCTTGCTGATAAAGCATGAGAAGGGAAAATTAGTGAAGCACTTTTTAGAAGTCCTTTTAGAAACATTAGAGTTTTTATGTTAGAAATATCCTTAGAAATATCATAGTTGCTAGAGAAGGAACTAAATCAGCCTCAGGTTAATGACAAAATGAAATCAAAACCAAACAGGTTCAAGTCATTATTCTTTCTATACTGCAAGCTTCCTGTAGAACCAATGTCTACACAGTCATCCAAAATCCAGGAAGAAAACTCTCCAACGTCAATGTTGTGCTAGAAAACAGCATTCCTTTACTCCTCCCAATACCAGGCAACTTGACAAATCAAGCACACTCTCTCAGAGTTCAGGTTCTACATTTAAACAGTTAATATATTCATATGCAGTACATCAGTATACATATTCATTCTTTTCCAAGAATTCGTTAATATATGCTAATGTCCCTCTGTGCACGCGCAGTTGCATCTAGGATGGTTTATATCATACATGAAGTGGTACATCATACTTTACCCCCATTTTTCCATCATTAGCTTCATCACAGAGACTTTTGGCTGACCTTCAGGTGTTTTTCCCCATTTTGGCAAACTTCCATTGCTTGTTAGGCTATAACGAGCAACTTTATATCTTAGTACACGCTAATCCAAAACAATATATGAGAAATCCAAGGAAGAAGTACTTGCACCTGGTGGATGCAAAGATAAAAGTAGTCTCTTTTGTGAAGCACAATCGTTGAGGCAAACAAGGCTGTTCACACAAAGTTGAAATAGAAAGTTTTAGAACTAGCACTCATGGATTCTTTTTGCTGAACTAACGCATTGGTCCTTAAACTAATATACTGATCTCCATGGCTAAACAAACCAGCCTATATCAAAACAAGGTGTTTGAGATCACCAGAGGAAAGACGCTGTAAAATTGGAAGTACTTCCATAACTTTAAGGACCCCTGCATTTTCAAAGCGTGTTTAAGTCTGAAGTACTAATATGCAAATCTAGAACAATTCCTATGTCACTGAAATAAGTAAAACTTGTTCAGCACATGCATTGCAAATCTTCAAAATACAAAGGAGTTGCTTCTGTCTTTCTGTTTTAAGTCTAAAGTAAGTCTATAAAAAAGCCATTCTGTTGGTGAAGGGCTCACCAATAAGGGCATATTTTCTCCAGATGGATTCATGTTATTTTAATTTACAGTATTCTCATCTGATTTCTATGAAACATTCTCGGTCTGTCCATTTTTAGCTAAGTTCCTTGAAAGTGACATTGTCTTTATAATGTTCTAAGATTATCAACAGCATTGGAAATTAACTCCCATTGGTGACGGGAGATTGGTAATTAGAAATGGAGTGCTTGTTTTCAATAGATTATAGTCCAAAGTAAAGAGCTCTGACCCAAAACTTACAAGTTTACTCTCTCACAAAATTTGAGTAGGTGACCTTTGCTGAATCACAGAACCTCCTTTTGGTTCTCCACTGGAGAGACAATAGCAATTTCCTGTCCACTGGGTAAATCACCAGACTGAAATCCTCGTACACTGAATTCAACACCAATTTTTCACTGGCCTTTTACAGTGGCTGAATTCAGTGGCACCAAAAGCCATAGACAGATTTTGCATTAGGAAGAGTAATCCTTTCATTTGTTTTGACTTTTAGTTTCTAGACCAATTTTCCACCTTAATTATGAGAATAAAGAAGGATGCCTGAAATAAAATAATAGTGATAAAAACCTAATTCCATTCACTTAATATAAGCAGTTGCTTTGAAATCATCTTCAAATTTCAAAGTTCTTTTTTGAGGAACATAATCATTCCAACTGTTGGAGAGGGAAATGTAACGCAGCAAGACATATCAGCAAGACAGCACTGCATCTAGGGAACAGAATTCACATTCACAATTCCAGTTCATTCTGTTCATTCTTCTGACAGCTCTCTGTGATGACATCCAAAGAGAAAAAATAGAGCATTTCGTAGCTGACCCAATGGTATTAAAAGTAAATGCAAACTAATATTAGCCTAATATGCATTACCCTTAAAAACATTATATTTTAGATCTACACATATAAATTGCAAATCTTTTTGTGCTTGAGGTAGTAGAGTTGACTACTATAGACAAGGCATTACAATGCTGAGTTTCTGAAATTGCTGAGACTAGCTGATGGTGTCATTCTGTTATTCCTTAGAGAAAAGAGGAAGGTATCATATAGATGTTCCATAATGATACTAAATTTAGAATTTGTTTAGAGTAGTGGACATGCACAAATATCCAGCATGATTTTAGGCTACTCAGAGAGAATAAAATAGAGATTAGTATGAAGCACATTACTCTCCAAAGTACTCTCAGCAATTACCTAAATACATATCTCAAAATAATGATGGAAGTTGGACTTTTTCTTTCAGTTGCATAGACTACAAAGCCAGAACACAAACACAACCATGTTCCTAGCTGCTGAGTTCCAAATTTTGAGGTTTAATTTCTCTAACTTCAACCACTTTTAGATTCCTAACCACTGATTGAAAAGCAACACACACATCCCAGACCCACAGTGCTTTGACAAGTCTTCATTTCTTATGCAGCAGACAGACAGTTGTAAACACTAAGGCAGGACGAGTGACAAATAGAATCAAGCAGGCTAGTGAATGCATCTTGGAGTTTGACTTCTGAATCTCACGTGAAAGCCAGCTGGGTAATTTCCTGATTACTGAAGAAAAAATGAATTCAGAAGGATATTTTCAGAAGTACTTTGTGATTTGGGAGTTCAATCCTGTAATACTTGTTTCCCCAATTTTTGAGCTACTTTGAGTTCAAAAGCCCTCTAATGAAGGGAATTTAACAAGCAACAGGCTCCTACATAATGCAGAGTACTCAGAACAGGAGAGATTATTTCAAGTAGGAAAACACCGTTCATTAGGGAAATGATCACATTTGCAAATGTTCTGAGCTCCATCTCCATGTGTTCAACATTTATTTGTTTCCATGGAGTTTTCATCCAATCTTTAATACTTGTCTACAAAATTAAAAAAATAAACAAACAATTTCTACAACATTCTAAGCAAAGCCTCATGGAAGTGAAAATTAAGGGAAGTTTTTGAACTCAACAGCAGGTGAATATTGATAAATACGTACAGTATACAAGTGCAACAATATCAGTTTTGAAATTTAAAACCCACTGATGCTGAAATTTAATTTAAGAGGATTTACATTCTTTGTTCTTAGTGCTAGAATGCTGCTTGTTACACGGAGGGAATCCCTGCTTAAATTTCATGGGTTTCATTTTTTTCCTTTAGTTCTCAAAGTTTGGAACACACTTCAGATGTACTGTTTCCAGGACTATGGACCAGTTCACTTTCTATAGGATGCCTTTTCAGTAGCATTAACTGACAAGTAAACTGAAAGCAACAAAATAAAAATAAAAAAAGAACCGCTCTTCTCAAGCTGGTAATGCAAGTATCTTTCTCTTACAGTTATAAAATGCATTCCTGCTTTCTTTGAGGATGGATTTGTCTCAAGAACTTCAAAGAGAATTCAATGAAGGTAAAAGTTTGAGACTCTGGGAAACAGAAAGTAAAAGTATACTGAAGCAGGGAAAACATATAAGGGATGATTCCAAATAAAACAAAACAGTATCTTTTAATATTTCCAAATGAGAAATCCCGTTAACATAAAAAATCTCTCACTTGAACATCTTTTCTGGAAAAATCACTTGAAATATGTGTTCAGTAAACAGCACTGCAGTATTGGTGCTTTGAATAACCTTACTGTATGGGTTGCACCTGCACAAAATATGAAGTGATTAATCCTGAGAAATTATTCATCTATGTAATCACTGTAGTGGACACTTGAACAAGATGTGTAACAAAAATTATAGATGACTTCCACACATAAATAGTGCATTAGTATGTGAAAGTCCATCTGACATTTAGAAACATGGGGCTTTGATTTGAGACTAAGGAGTAATCCAATTCAAAACTTGCAAATAAATCTTAAGTACCCCAAATTCCTAAACTAAGATGTGGGTTCTGCTGATAAAATGTTTTCAAGATTATATCAACTTCCACTTAAACAAACTGAACTACATTTGGTTCATTGGAAATAAAAATAAAAACTCGGGAAGATCTCTTGCTTCCTAATCTTGTCAGGCACTCTGTTTCATCTGAACAGAGGGAGCATTTCCTATTATTCCACAACAATACCTTCACCTCTCAGGTAACTCTGTGCACTCACGGACATTAAAATAAATTTTGTCCTCTCCTGGAGACTGAATGGCTTGCGTACAGCTGCAATTACCTCTGAGGAAAAGCTGGTGAAAAAGGAAACCCGTGATGATCACTGAAAGGAACTCCTGTCATTCCAAACAAATACAAGTGAAGCTGGAAGCCAGATTAGCAACTTAATCGTAAACTGTAAGTCAACAGACAGGATTCCATTATAATCCATCCAAGGACAGGTTTTCATCGTTCCTACGTTATAGAATAGGAGTGCTGCAAAGGTTATTCTTCTAGGGGATTATTAAACGGCCATTTTGAAACCTCCTTTCTTTAGACTCAAGGAAATACAGAGGAAATCAAGAGAGAGTTGTAAAATTTCCCGAAAGACACCATGAGAAACAGCCCCATCAGGAACCATGTTACCATTTGAATCTATAGTAGTGTGCGTTTAGGTTTGGAATATCCCCAACTTCAAACTGATATGCAAAATTTCATAAAAATTAATTATTAAAATAAAACAATAAAAAACACACATTGTTTCCTCCTTGATGACTTCTGAAACATTTCAGCCTTGAGCACTTTTTACAGCCATGCACAACAATTTTCAGGACAGAAAAAAAATGAGAGATCCCGAACACCAGCAGAGCCAGTAAATACCATTACAAAAACATTATCATTCACTGTCAGTCACTGTAAGGGTACAAAGTGAGGCAAGCAGTGTGAGCCTGTGTGCGCACATGATGCTGCACGAGACTTTTTCTTCTCACTACTCTTCATTGCTTATTTGTGCAGACACCACTAATGCATTTCCATCCAAAGAAAGATGAGCATAACAAACTACGAGCGCTTACATTGCAAGGCAAGTTAAACCAAATGTGAAGTCTAAGCTTTTAATACTGTACAGTTCACAGACAGAATAATCTGATTTTTTCTTAGTTCTCAACTAGCCTGAGTTCACAAGTTCAGAATACTTGAGCAAAAATTTCAAAGTTTGTTCTACAGCCATTCCCTCTGCATATGTGCTAAGCTAAAGGCGTGCTCAGAGTCTGTTCTGTGTTCAAGTCTATTTTATTTACGAGATATTCTCATACCTCCGTGGTGTTTCCTGATCCTGCCCATTCAAGAACCGAGCTGCAGACATGGGAATCAAGCCAGACTCTTTCTTGTGGCAACAGATGGTAGTAGCATGCCTAGAAAATGGAATGCTGTCAGTTACTCAAATCCTTGCTCCGTTACTGTACAATCCTCAGAAAGACTAGATTTTCTTTTCTTTTCTTTTGTATCACAGCCTATGTCTGTATTACTTTATTATTGACAAGCCATGTTTCTGTGACTAAGTGCTATAAAGCACCGAGGGCACTTAAAGCTCGCTCAGCTAGATTTGTACTGTCATACAGACATTGATTATATTTATTTCTTTGAAAAATGCTTCAAGATTTGTGGCTGAAAAGAAAGGATTAACTTGACTTCATCACTTTGTCCAATTAAACTGCCCTGAAAATTGAATTTGAAAGATTTGTCTCACCTACAAAATTTGTGCTTTTGAAGTTACTGTTGCTATAAAACAGCTGCAGTTTCAATAATACATTTAAGTACTTGTGGGAATCCTTTAACAGTCAACATCTCTTCAGGGCTCCACTTCTGCATCAGTGAACCTCTGGCTGTCCAGTACCCGCTGTAAAAGGGAGATGCATTCTACACCTGCTGCCCCAAGTCACCAGGAAATCACCCATAGCAATAAAATAAAAAAATTAAGAGATGAATATATATGCAGTTAGATAAGTGGAATGAAATTAAAAAGGAAGACGCTTATATCCATCATCTTTGCTATTTGTCCTATCACCCAGCTAAAAAACCTACACGATTTTACATACTCAAAGCATTTTACATGCTCAAACATTCCCTGGATGTCTGTTCAAATTCAAATATGTCTCCTCTCTGAGCAAATCCTATGGTTTCTATAGCCTTTGCTCAAATACTGAGAAAATATTGACCATCGCCTCCTTGTTTTCAGACCTTTGAACAAGGAGAAGCCTTTTCCTATTCAGTAGACAAACAGAAGTGTGTTAATAAGCTTTTTGCTTAATTTTCTTAATTGCTAATAATTTCCTTAATTATTCACAAATTATATACAACATAGGAAGTACACAATAATTCCAGCTGTTGGGAGGGGGCAAGAAGCAATTCAATTCTCACTATTTCATCAAATCTCCATACGCGGGTTTCACATACACAGACAAACCATACTTTGTACAAGGCAGTGAGCAAGAATAACACACATCACTCAATAATTTCTTGATCTGGACATAGCAGTACCCAAAAAACTTTGACATAAGCATGGATGCACTTGGATTTTGAAGTGTAGTGTGACATGGAGCAAATGGAACTTGATAGAGCCCCTTTACACTGACCTTTAGAGCAAAATAAGCAAGAAACAAATTATTAGGAGTACATAATTTTCCCAGGAAGAGCTACCAAGCCTTACATTTAAGAACAGTGTAAGAAAACATCTAAACACACATTACTGTCTGCAAAAGGAATAACTATACTGACCTTCAACTCTTTCCCTGCTGTGCCTTCCCCTAAAATGCCTGTGGAGGTCAGTAACGCATAAAGTTGATAGGGCGTTGTGAATACCAGGTCCATGGAATTTACTGGTGATCTTTCCTCTGCAAATAAACAAAGGTTCACTGTCAGTGCTTCACAGAAAACTGCTGGAGTAGTCAGCCATACCACTATTAATGTATAAGCATATATAAATTTTAGATATATACTGCTATTTTCACACACAATTTTAAGAACATAGAGACTATAAATGAACTTGAAGGCAAGACAAAGCAGATTACCTCTAACCCAGAGAGTCTGGTCAGAGTGCAATACTGAAATGGTACTGTTTAACAGTCCATCCTGTCAACGAAAGAAAAAAAAAAAATCTGACTTTTCTTTTCACTTTGCTACTTACTTTTACAGCAGTTGCTAAGTAAATCAGTCAAACAAGCTCTTTTTCAGATAGACAGGACAGCAAAACATTCTGCATATTTGGTACTGGAGCAGATATAAGGCAGAACCAAAACCTGAGAACTCCAGCAAAAATACAAATAAATGAGTATATCATGCAGTTTATTATAAATACAATATTAAGCAACACCTTGTCCTCAGTGTGTACATACATAATTTTATTTCCTGAGTCTGGCATACAACAGCACCTATATTAGGCTGTAAATTTGCCTACGCACAACTTGAACGAGCAACTTTTTTTCCCCAGCCACTTCTGGTCATGAATGGATGCCCATTAGTAACACAAATGCATAAGCTCTTTGTATATGGAAAGGGATAAACATCAGCTTACAGAAAGTAGATTCTGTTACATGGATGCTAAGAGATTTGGTTAAAATCTGTGCGTGGGTATTTACATTTAACATTATCAGGATAAGAATGCACTTGCTTATCTCGAGTTACTTAGGTAAGATGATACAAAAACCTAGTTAGAACAAACAAAACCAGTTCAACATAGGGTCACTGGAGACCTAGCTAAGAGTCAGCGGTCCATAACATCTAATTAAACCTATCCTAAAGGGGACATCAATGTAGGTTGTTCTGAAAGTAATGCCTCCTCTTTATTTCTACAGAAACAATGAAAGAGAGTACAATAACTCTATTTGAGAGTGCTCAGCTTCAAAACACTATTTTTCAACATAGTCATCACCATTAGCTATGCATTTTGGCCAGCGCTGAACAAGAACCTGTACGCCATCAGAATCTGCATGGCCATCTAGAAAGTGGCTCATCTTTCACGTCACCATCATCACTGCTGAAACATACCACCCACCATCTCACTGTGTTCACATCCCTAGGGTTTGGACTCCATAAACACTGATGAATGTCAATGGGTGCCATTTTCGCTACATGGACACATCTTTGCTTCATATGCACTTCCATGTCGGATGCTATTCTGTCAAACTGCCCCTCTGCTTCCATCTGTCTCACGGCAATAAAATGTAGCGGAACACCGCTGGGAAGTTTCAAGCTCATCTGTCTCTGATGTGATGGGCCAACATAATAAAATAGGAGCAGTCTTCATAAATTGCTCAGATGATTTGGACCCAGAAAGTCCTCATTTCTCTCCACTGACTGCAAAAACAGTCTGCAGTGACTACTTCATGTGTCAATATTGTCCTTAACCCAACCTTACGAACAGAACCTTGCTGCCACTTAATACTTGGATACTCTGTTTTATCAAGAGAAAACACATTAATTAAATCTTATACCTACTGAAAGATATGCTGATACATACAGGCCTGTTCCACCAAACTCCTTTGTTAGTGGGTTCACAGGAGGACAAAGGCTCTTCCAAAGTGGAACAACTAACAAAGCTCAAGCAAGTATACATCCTTTCCAAGATTCTTTCCTGGCTCTCATATTGGGAAATATACTATAACAGCAGCTCCAATCTAGTCATAATAAATAATGAGGTATCCCATCTGTGAAAAAATATTTGAAGCAACACCACCAAATAAGTCCTGATGTAACTCAATCCTTAGAAATTCTGCATTCATTTCAGTTTGCAACGGTTCTTTTCTGTCTGGACCAATCACCATACTACGTGGTGATCTGTGTTCTGTTCTTTATATCAGCTATGACCTTTCTTTCAGAGGGAACTAGTTGAGTATATCTTGTAGCTGAAGAATCAGAGTCCCAGATTACCAGCTACTGTGAAGGAATTTACTTTTTTGATTCAGTGCTTCTGTTTTCTATAGAAAAATGTAAATACATTGAGAAGAACTTCACTCTCTCATAGCAGTGCTTTGCCAGAACAAGTTATATTAATACTTTTTCAAGTAAGTAGAATTTGCAATTAATTTTTTGAAAAGCAGAAGAGCGATGCCACAAGTTGAGATCCCGTATACTTTACATTCTTACATCTGCTTTATTGTAGCTCTTGCAAGCCTAAGCAAAGTAAAACATGAGAGCTTCATTTTGAAATCAGATATCCTTTACTAAATCCTTCATCCTTTCATTTAACTATTACAAACAAATATTTATGTAATATATGTTAACACAAACAAGGAGGCAAGGCAGTAAGAGAAGGAAAGCAAAGCTTCTCTTCCAATTTCTTCATAGAACGTTCACTAATGAGTTTCAGAATTCCAGTTTTTCAAAAAGTTGAGATGGATAAAATACTTGAAAATGATAGAGTAAGAGTAAAGAAAGATCACCAAACAGCACATTTATGTTTGCTCACCATCTGTTTTCTCTTAATTCTATTTTGCCTGCTTTTCAATAATTTTTGCTTACGTGCGCATAAATAATTTAAAATTGTAATATTCAAATGAGAAAACAGGGGGCTTCCTTAATGTATGTAGTAACCACAAAAAATAGAAAAGAAATGAAAGGGAATAAGTTTCCAAGGCTCTTTTTCACTCCAACCATTTAAGGGGTCTCTAAATTCAGAAAAAATAAACAACAAACATCTGAAACTCTCTATGCTTTTCTCTTTGTGGATGTTCTGTCTCCTCTTTCCTTAAATGAAGGCAAATAATGGATTTTGAAAAGATATTTGAAAGGATACTGCATGACCACGGCTTTAACAAACGACACGTTTCAGTCATCTATATAATCTGTTCTGCTTGCTTTAGAAAGCTGTAGCTGGAAGCACTTTCAGCTCAACCTACAGCTTTGAAATATCTTTATGAGGTGGCACAAAAAGATTTTGTCTTCCAACATCTGCCAGTACCTTGATAAGCACCATGAGAACGTTTGTGCTTTGTCTAGAAATGTATCTTCTTCACTCCACTTTTTTCCATGCTTTTTTGTCAGAAATTGTTGTCCCAGAGGGACAGCTAGTAGGTAAGGTAGGTCATCATGTTTGAAAATTGTGAAAGATCATTGTGTGGTTCTAGAACAAAAGAAGGAGAACCCAGACTTCAGTATTTGGTCAGAGAAGCAAGCTGTTCTTCTCTCCTGCAAATAAACAATTGTCCTATCACCAAAAATAGTACAACTTTTGCTGAAGAGTCTTTCCAGTGCCTTTATCATAACTACTTCCCTGTCGCAGATGTGGAAATATGTGATCAGACTATACAGAAGTGTCAAATTTACTGTGCATATCTGACACAGACCTGACACGTAAGGCAAATCTGTTCAATTCCCTTCTGGTTGTTAACAGAATCCAAGAGAGAGAGGCTAAAAGGTTGGCTGCATGCTTGTCGAATTGCTCCTGTCAAGCGCATCCAGCTTGCAGGCTCACTAGCTGAGCACCTGAACACTAAAAGAATTGCATAGCTAGCCCTCCCGCTGAAGAAAAATGTGAAGGGATGCAGATGGTCCTCATCACCTTTTGTCTAGTAGTTACTCTTTGTATTTACAGAAGGTCTCAATGGTAATGTCAACAAGCAACAACAGAAAGAGCAGTATCCATAGCCTTCTGGTCACTAGCTTGTTCAGTCTTACATTCCCATGGTAGGGTGAAGTTAGTTATCACTAGTCAGTTCTAGAGGATGTGTTTATGGAGAAAAGTTTTTTTCCTCAAATGCAGAAAAAGCCTCTAAATGTTCCCTCTACCAAGCACAGCTGAGATAGATCCCTTCCCTATTCCAAATTAATGAGCTGATTTAAAAGTAGCACCTATATGTGTATTTAGTGCAATGAAGTCAGGTACAGGCCCCTAGCAGCTTGAATCAAGATCTAAACCACAGCCAAAAAATAAACTCCATCAAAACCCATGAAAATCCAAAACAAATTACAAAAGAAAAAAATATATATCCATACCAACACCCACATTGTCTCCCGTTCCCTTCTCTTAATCTAACAACCCTTCAGGGACAAGGTGAACGGCAAGAGGGAAGCACTTATAAGAATGGACTTTCAGTGTTGGTCTCAAGTCCACAGTTGGCCTGCAATTAGAATACACGTTAGAAAAATTTCATTATCTAGTATTTGGAAAAAAAGTAAGCGTATTCTTCGTTTAGTCCTTGATCGTGGCAGCAAATCTAATGCAATTTTTAGTAAATCCTTAGTTGCTGACTAAGTCTTACAAATCTGCCTCAAGGCAGGGGTAATGAAAAAGGATATTCAAAACTAAATGTACTCAGATGAGCCACTCTCTCTTTCGTATGTATATATCAACTAGGGAGAGACTTTATGTTATGCTTTTCATTCTCACATCGTGGAGTTCTCGGGAATATACAGTGATAATGTTTATGCAGTTTACATATAGTTATAAATATGTTTATATGTATTTATATTTATACATTATACATGTGATTGTATGTGTTTATGTAGTACATATATGCAGACTGTATACTGGGATCAGTACTCCATACTACTGATATTGATTTATAGTTCATAAACAATGGTTATTCTTACCTTACCCATATCCTGAAGAGGAACTTGAGGGTGAAACCTCAAGTTCTGAATCTGTTTCTAAAGCCATACTGTTTAACCTGAAAGATACAACATAATTATTACATTAGAGTTCCTTAGGGATTAAGCAGGTAATCCATGGAGATCATACTATAACTTTTCTGTAGCTGCCATTGATTAAATACGTTCCATCTCATGAACCATGAATCATTTCATTTTTAAGTACTCTTTTATTTCCTTGAAATTTATCTAAAAGTTTATTAGATTCAGTCTGTACAGCCCTGATAGACAGCCCGCATACATTTAAAGCATTCCCAGTGGAGAAGCATAAGACATTTAAAATCTATACTTGATCTGACAACAGCAGCACCATGTTTGAATTAGAAACAGATTAGACATAATCGAAGATAAAGAGGACACAAGCATCACTCCCATTTTGGTGGAGTGGGCTTTAAATTATCAGATTCATCCAGAATACACTACTGAGAAACATTGAATTGTTATCTTTAGACAGCCTTTTCTAAGAGTTTACAATTTCTCAGTTCAGTGAAGCTTGCCACCAGCTTGTTATCAGAACAAAAAATGAAAAATCATTTGGTTCAAAGCACAGAACTGATCTCACCTCCAAAAGTGCACATTTTCTTCTGATAACAGACACTTCACTGGACCGCAGAGGTACCACATCAAGCTTTACAGTAAAGGCAATCTTTCTAAGTTTCTTCCACTTTTCAGGCAATTCCTAACAACATTACAAGTAGATATTGTTTGTCACTTTGCAGAGCCAACAATCCTCCCAACACAGAACACACACAGACTTACACTTCCTGCGCTTCCTCTTTTTATTAAAATACTAGTTGATTTTATGGCCCTCCTTCTCCCTGTCCTTACGTAGTGACAAACATAGACTCATTACTCAGGATAATTTGCAAAATGTAATTAAAGATTAAAGTTTAAAATATCCTACCTTTCCTAGTTAGAACATATTTATGTATATTAAATTTGTAAATAAAACTCAGCAATAAAAAGAATACCCCGGTAATGCAACTCACTATAAAGCAGTTCTGATAAGCGCGTTGTTAATTTGAATTTCCCTCAAAAGAGAGCAAAAATGCATGCAGCAAAAACTGAACACACTGAACAACTCAGTGTTAAATGCTTTCAAAAACCTGCCTAACTCTTAGCAAGAATGCGTTTAGCCTCAGCCTGGTCTCAGGAAAGTTATATTCCTTACCCAGCTTTCAGACACCCCAAAGGAACATCTATTCTACAATAATACATGCTGCTGACAAAGCAGCAACAAATGCCATTAGGTACGGACAAGTACTTGTGCACATCTTGCATAATTATGCACTAGAGTTTAAAAGATCAGTATATGAAGGTAAACACTTTTGTTGTGATGGAAAACTCATATGGGCTTTTTGCAAATGTTTGAGTTTACTTTGAATCTCATTCTACATAATTTCATAACTCTGTGATACAGTTGAACTTCACTGATTCCTTGCAAATCATATTGGTCAGAAAGTTTTTCTATCATTATCTGAAACAAGTTTTGACATAGTTGGCAAGAAGGTTAATAAACACAAGCAATTCTTTGGTAACATGTTCATAAAGAAGAGCGCAGTGAAATTGCTGTGTGTAAGCACTACTTTAAAAAGGATATTTCCATGGTAATTTTTATTTTTCAGCTGTACTAAGAGGCAAGAAGTGTTGGAATGGAAAAGTACGGATATTAGTTGGAAAGGTTTTCCATTTTCATATGCAGTGCAAGTCTTTATATTTAATGCAAATCATGCTCGGGAAAAAGTAGCTACAAAAACTTTGGAAAATTCACTTTACTTTTGGAAAAAAACAGGTTGAAAGCAAAGCTGTGATTCATAGAGAATGTTTTACATACTAAAAACCTGAAATTGTTACAGAGGCATTTATTCTACTTTAATTTATAATTTTTCTGTTTTGAAACATGAACATTTCTGATTATATGATTGTTTTTTTTCCAACTGATTTTAGCTAAGAAACTTTTGCATGGCACATTTGGTTTTAGTTTTCTTAAATAAGAGCTACTAAAAGATCCCAATTCTGCCTCTGTCCCAGAAATGAATAGGGGTTTTTGTGCATAACCAGAGGCATGTTAAATCCTGTTTCTCAAAAAATCTACTAGTAGTCTAGCATTGCAGGATCAGGGCATTCTTTGTTTGCACAGGTAGGTCAGGTAATTAACAGCTTAATGACTTTGCTTGAGTGCAAACTATCAGAGTCCTGAGTGCATGCCCAGCCCCACCTGTGGACTCCACCCCATATCCAGGAGCTTCACTTAAGCTCAGCAGTGAGCCTTCACTTCATATCTGAACGATATGGTGTGCATGACCACTGCCAGCCCTGTTTCTGGCCCTGCCTCTTGTGCAGACCAACATTTTTGTGAGCTTGCATATCCAGGAGAAATTTAATCCCAAAGAAGTTATGCTTGTTGTCCCAAGAAGTCATTTGAGAGCAGAAAGACAGAAGACAGTGAAGACTGTCTGTTGGCTCAGAGCCAAAAGGATTGAAAGTACTTCAAGAGATCCTTTCGTCCACCTTTCTGAATTGAAATGTATATATGGACACTTCTGCTTTTTGATTCATATAAACTTGCCTAAGGGAATTACCTGAGCTGTTTTGCATAAAAATTCAGGTCTATTTAAATAAGTAATTAAATTCACCAATGGTATTTAAAAGTTCTATGGTCAACTTGGTTTGAAAAAACTACTGAAAAATCCTCTGATTCACCAACTTCTTTAGAACTTTGTTAATATTGGCCATAAAGAAAAAAACACTAGGTCTTAAACAAATCAACAAAATAATATCATTATTAACATTTCTTTAATAGGTGTGAGAAAGAGAAGAAACCCTGAAAAACTGAAATACCCCTTATTAAAGGGGTCCTGCATTAAATGTCCTGAATATTTTGGAAGCTCATTATTTTCAAAAACTTTTGTTTACAATAAAGATGTCCATTAAGGAGAAACTGCTTCATGCACCTAGTTTTATCGTCCTTCCTTAAGTACCAGTATTAGTTGAAGAGACTTTGATGCTCCAAAACAAAGAGTGATCAAGTTCCCTTTCTTCATAGCTACTTATTTGTTCCAGGGCACCTATCTGATCCATATCATTCTAAATGAACTCCTCAAATTGAAAAGCAGTAGAGAAAAAGATTACACTAAAGGAAAAAAACAGCTTAAAAACCAAGCCATATGCCAAGACCCAAGGTGTTGTACTGACTGCAGCCTCAAGTATAACTTGTCAGTAAGCAGTAAGTTGTCTGTCGGTTCCTAGAAATAATTTAATGGGAAATGACTGGAGTCATATTTCTCAAGTATTATAATTTCTATTTCATGCATCATACTAACATCAAAAATTTTTAAGTATCTATTGTCATCAACCAGACACAAAATGTTGTGTTTATCATTACTTACGTTCCAACGTGTTGATTTAACTCACATTTGCAAGTGAGATGTGTTGTGATTCAGATTCTTATGGCTGTCCCTGTCATTTTCTAGTCGATCTAAAAAATTGAAATCTTGATTCCAGGCATCTTCTCCAAGAGTTTCCTTTAAACCGTTAACAGAACTTTAATCTCACAGAGAGATGATGAAGATGCCTCAACAGACTACGCTGTTACGGCTAGTAGAGTTCAGTGGGGCTCACAAGCCCGACCTTTTCTAACAATGTGGCTGAATACATACATGGTTTTGCAGGCAAAGCAGTGGACTCACTAAAACCCAGAGTCAAATCTGCGTGCTCATCGTGCTGCAAAGGGTACGAGGGAAGCACAGTTTACAAAGTGTTGCCAGTTGCAAATACAGCAACAAAATACAGACTTGCAGAAAAATCTTGCACTAACATTAAATCTGTAGAAAAAGTAATTCATAAGCCACTTCTGTCAGCAGTCTGTTGACATATACATAATCAAAGTGGTACTTGAAGAACTGGATGCAAAAACAGTACCAAGTATCCTGAAGAGAAATGAGCCACCAAGAAAGCAAACATTCAACAAATAATTGTAAGGAAACAAACAGTTCTTGAGAAATTCACAACCTGGAATACATCTATAGAAGTCTTTTGACACAAACAGTAACACAAAGCGTAAAGTCACAGACTGCCTAAGGACAATACTGAAGCAAAACCAGAAGGGAAATCCATGAACACATCAGTCCATCCAGCTTCAGGCTTCAGTTTGCCTTGAAAAGACATGCTCAACTGGACAAGCCAACCGGAAAGATTTAAAAAGTTAACCAATACCATTCAAAGAATGTGTGCTGCTGGCTGAAAGAATCACTAAAACAAAAAGAGAAACAGAAGGTAAAGAGAGCAGAAAATGACAGCTCACAGTCAACAAAAGGGAAAAGCCTCACAGCTTCTCTTAAGGTATCAACATTCTTGCTTGTAAGACTGGAGAGAGGTGACTTGGGTGAGAGAACAGCTACATTCAAATGCCTAAGGAAAAGCCTCTTTAGAAAAAAAATTAACAGAAGTAACAATACCTGTAAATAATCTTTTCCAAGGTATCTGACAAATCCATTTACAGATAATGCAATATCACAGACGTTCTTGATTAGTCCCTTCGTAATATCACAGAAATTGCTATTGACATTAAGTCCAAAGACGGTTTAAAAGTCATTTCATTGCCATTAAAGCAAGCTGCACTTCAAATAAAGGAGCGGATTCAAACACGGCCTCAGTGTTTTCAGTCAGATACTGAAGAGAACACTTGATAGCTTTGAACAGCCCATCTACAATCATGTGGTCTATGTATTCAGTGTAGGGTTTCCATTCATCAGAAAGAGGATCTGCCTGGAGCAAATACTGATTGTCCTAGAAAGAGTAATTTAGAGAATCGCTAACAGGGGTTTAGAGTTGCTCTTCCCTGTGTGGATTTCTTATCCCAGCTAACTGATGAGTCCAGGAATAAAGGAACTCTCACTTTGATGAAGAAAAGCATTCCCACTATTTACAATGTAATTACCTTTTCATTGCAACTTTTACACGCACATCTGGAACTAATTACTGAAAACTCTTTCCCTCTGGAGTTGGATTTGCATCAGCGAAGTGCAAATACTTGAAAACACTTTTAGCTTTTACCCAATTCCATTTTTCGTAAGTATTCACATCTATTTATTGATAATAGCTATTTCTGGTACAAAACAGTTCATGTGACAGTAGGCCCAGTAAATATCTGGTGGATCTTTACTCTGCTTCTTAAATCATACCCCATTCTTTGATGATTTCCCTTCTGATCAGAAGAAATTATTTCTGTCATTTTTTTTCTGACAAAAAAAAAGTTGTTTATTTTTTTGTTGTGTGTTTGGGTGGTTGGTTTTTTGTTTGTTTGTTTGTTTGTTTTGTCAGCACAACAGCTATTTCACATTCTCCTTAACAATTCAGATGATCTCATCCACACTTGAAACAGAGTCACTCCATCTGCTCATTGCAACCCCAGAGATCGTTGCTCTGTCAAGTCAGAGGCAGGCGTCCATCCAAAACACAGTGACATATTTTTCAGAACTCTCCAGTTCATACAGTCTACTTGTCTTAGCAGCACGGTCTTCTGTAGCTTCTGTCACACTTTTACAACTATAGTTAAATATGAAGTACCAGGAGAGCAAGAAAAACTTACTTTTTCTAGGGTTATAAAAATATTTTTGAATATTTTTTGTTCACTCTACTAGTCAAGAACCTTGATAAAGGTTTTTTAAAAAAGGACAAATCAAACTTGGGAGTTTTAAAAACATTCAGTATCAGGTTTTCAGTCCATGAAATGAACCACATTCATATTAAATCAGTGGAATCTGCATCCTATTTATACAACAGTAGAGAATCTGGCTTTGAGTATGTACAAAGTGTGCCAGGATACCAAACATCTGGATAACCAAACGTTTCTGTCTGTAAAACGGATGAGTGTGCAAGAGCAGGACAAGTTTCTCTATATCTCAGTTCCTCCCCTGTCTTTCTGCCACAGCTTCTACATGAAAGCTCTCATTTTCTCATTCACAGGCAAGACAGCCAAACTGGCACAATTCTGAAAGCAGACACTGTTTTACAAGTGGATTATACCAGCTTGTATCTAACAACCTGTTTAGACCCAGGAAAATGTATTTTAGTGACTGTGCATAGGCAACTAGAACCATAACCATTTTACCTAAAATTCAATCCAGCATCATATCTTTGATTAAAAAGCTATGATGGTGTTGGAATTCGATGTTCTTGAAGGTCCCTTCCAACCAAAGTCATTCTATGATTCTATATTAACTTTCACAGAGAAATCCAACATGTGTCTGCAGGATTCTTGGGACACTGTTTCCATCAGCAAGAAGACATCCAACTAGGAAACTGTTTTCTACATTTCTGCAGCAGAGGCTGCAGCACTCCCAGTCAGTACTCATTCCAATAATGACAATAGTTTTGTCATCACACATCTCTGGGAGTTGGACTAAAATCACCAACTGATTTTATTCTGGTTCCTAAAAGTCATTCTGTTCAGCCCACTAAGATAAGTTTCATCATCTGTTCCCAGTGTTATAAGCCACCTGTAATAGATGATGAAACTTAGCATAGCATTACTGTTATTAGTGTTATAATCTACTTATGCTTGATTTCATAAATTTCCTGATGGGAGGAATTACTTCTGTCCATACATTTACAAAATAACCCATTATGAGTCACCTTTTTGTTTTCAAAGAAAAACATGCATACACTCAATAAGACTACAATGTACTACAATTAACTACAAACTACAGAGTAACAGCCATTCAGACAAGGTATTTAGAAAAATAGCTGAATACAGTTTGATATTGGTTGAGTGTAGCTGAAGATCTGAAGAGATTATTTATGGGTATGTCAATTTGCTAGCATGTCTTTATGTTCACACACAACTGTCAAAAAGAATCTCCCTTATTTACCTTCCTATTTACCTTATAAAGTCTTCTCAGAATACAAGAGCACTGAAATGGCTTTGTGTTAGAAGGATGTTTTAAAATCAAGATAATCCTTCTCTTGCAGACACAGCAGAGAACTGCAGAATTACAAACATTCTGTTATTCAGAAAAAAGCTATCAGACATTAAGAACCACGTCATGAGTAAATCTTGTGTGATTTACTGAAGCAGAATTTTCGTCAGCCTTCTGTCAGCAAGAGCATGAAGTTTTTGCCATCAGTATTCTTCTGTTCTAGTCACTTCCTGTAAGTCCCACATATAATACCTTTTATAAAATGAAATCAGAATAGCATTTATCTTCATTAGAATGGCCTGGGTTGAAAAGGACCGTGATAATCATCCAGTTTCAACCCCCCTGCTGTGTGCAGGGTCGCCAGCCACTAGGACCAGGCTGCCCAGAGCCACATCCAGCCTGGCCTTGAATGCCTCCAGGGATGGGGCATCCACAACCTCCCTGGGCAACCTGCTCCAGTGTATCACCACCCACTGAGTGAAAAAATCTTAATCTCTAATGTTTCTCAGGGGACAGGTACAGTACAAAGACACGATCCCATTACACTTTTTTATACTGAAGTCAAAATACAAAATCGGATACTTACCTCTACAGCAAATAAATAAATAAATAAATAAACGTGAAACAAGGTAATTGTTAAAGCAATTAAAAACAATCCCAAATATCACATATTGAGATTTACTGCTTTGGTACTTTCAGATTAAAGTTGTCTCACACAGTCCAAATTCCAGAGAATGACTACGCTGAGGTCCAGTGTACAGAGGTGTGGATACTGTGTAGGAATCCATCTGTTCCACTGCTCTCTCACATTTTGCAGAACAGAGCTTGCTTCCACTATCTGCAAGACCCTACTGAAACAAAAGAGATTTCACCTCAATGTCATTTTAAGTACGTAGCAGAGCTATAACTTCAGAAAGTGCCTGAAGTGTTTTAAGCCCCATTGTACAATGTTTTACAGCAATACTTATGGATGATTGATGTGCTTAAACTGCGTTCTGTGCCTGAGAAACCTCTCGTAACACCTGAGATTATTTTAAACTGCCTGAAGTCACTGGCATGATTTTATGAAGTGCATCCACCCCTTACCTTAAATAAACAGAACCACTGATGGTGCCAGTTTTTCCAGTGTGTAAGCTGCACAAAAAACCAAATCTGCCCTCACTGACCAAGGGGCAGCAGCTTCCCATCCAAAACTCTCTGAGCACCGGCGAAATTCCCAAGGGCTCCATAGGGTAAGTTACATTGGATGTTGGTGATTTCAGGTGCTCCAGGAGGATGCTTTCATTTCCCCTCACTCTGTGAAACATCAATTACTCCGGAAAGAATGAGGCCTTCTGCTGGATGCAGCCAAGCCCAGTTCCTGCATACAAATCCCAACGGTTTTTCTGGCAGGCCACAAAATGCAAGCCTGGAGACTTGCTGGGTGTTCCTTGGGCAGAACTCCAGCAATAAATGTATGGAAGACACTTCAGCAGAGTGGGCTACAGACACAAATAAAGGCACTGTTGCACAGTCACAAGACCTATGAAGAGGAGATATCTATGAGAGCTTATTTTTTTGTCACCACATGGGTCTGTGACGCTTATTTTAAGATCACCCAGGAATCTGGTTAACTGCCAAGACAGCCAATTACTCTTTCTTGAGATTTTTTGTGCAGAGAACACCTTCCTTCACGTTTTATGAAGAAGTCTCCCTCTCTTTGACAGTAACCCAACTGAAATCAGACAAACCAGGAAAAATAAAATCAGCAAGGAGGACAGTTATGAATATGAACATGGAACAGTTCATAAAGATCAAGGAGTCTCCTATGAGACTTTAGAAGCATGTGAATATGTGTAGATCTGAGGTTTTCGAGACAGGAAACAGAGCCAAACTATGCTAGTTTCCATCAGCTTTCCTGTACGTCTAGGCCATCTCTGCCGTAATTATTTTCCATTACGATTCTAAAGAACCAGATATGGCCAACTGAGTAGTTGAATAATTCCATTTTTTTCTTTAATAAGAACAGTTATCTCGAGATCTGTGGCTGTGACAAAGTGTTTTGCTCTAACAGAATTTCATCAGAAGGTAATTTAGTTGTGGAAGAAATTAAGAATTCTGAGCACCTGCACATTCATTTTAAAGTGGAGTTTCAACATAATTTGAATTTCAATGAAATAAAATGAAAGAGTTTGGATTTCAAGTACTTTTAAACTTCTCGTGAACATTTCAGCAGCCTCCAGGTCTTGAAGCTTGGTTCATCTGCCTTTAAAATCCCCCTATTTCCTGCTACTTTTGCTACCCCGTCGCATTCTTTTTTCTAGTATCCCCCTCCACCCCAGCGTGGAGAGAAATAATCTGCCTTACACTCAATTCCAACAGTCTTATTTCTCCTTAGGCAATAGGTACCATTAGAAGCTTGATCAGTAGAGTGAATTTCAGAATATTTAACTTCCAAAACCTGCTTATTGGCCAAAAGGATTGGCAAAACATCACAAATCCTCCACATGGTACAGGGACTCTTCTTCAAATAAGCTGAGAAGAGGAAATTCTCACTAAATCTGCTAGGAATCAAGTTAGGAAGACCACAAGAACCTGTCTCTTTCATGACCTCTCAAGACTTCTGAATTTGGTTTTACTTGAAGCAAGAAGCACCAAACCTGACAATGCACGAAAATGAGTCACACTACAAAAGCCAAGTCAGGATTTTGAAAAGATCAGCAAAAAATCCACTGCATGTTTATTTTGAATTCTGTTCAGCTTTTTCCTAGTCGTTTGGCTCATTTCAGTATGTGTGGGAATATACTGCCTGAATTTCTGATTACTTTAGGAAAAGCGTTGTTAGCCAGACAAAATTTTACCTCTTTTACCTTATTAATTGCTGGCTTGCAAATGAAGATGCTGTTCTTAGCATTTTCATCTTTCTTTCAAGAAGTTGTTTCTATCGACAGCTTGTAAAGATAAGCAGAAAAAACACTGCTTCTCTTGTTAGGAGCAAGCATATACCTGCAGAATAGTTGTATTACTAAAAACACTGCACAGCAGAAAACAAAAGAAGCCCTTGGAACAAGGCTCCTTTGAATATATGGCATTCAAGAGAGAAAATCAGTAGGTATAATTAAGAATACAAAGAAAATTACTGTGTTCTGAGATTGTATATAAAACTGTAAGGACCACCAGAAAAAATACAACAGGAAAATACCTAATTAATTAATTAAAACTTTTGCCAACATCACTGAAAATAAAGAATATCTCTCTGTGCAAAAAAAGTGACATTGAATTATGTCAATTAATAATAAAATTAAGAGGACTAAAATTAATAATAAAATTAAAATAAACTATTGATAAAAATAACTGAAATATTTTGAATTATTAATATTTTGAATTATGAATTATGAATAATTATGAAATTAATAAAAGAGAGGGAATTTCCCCCTCCTTTTTGTTTTTGATTATCAAAGATCTCTTTGTAGTAAGCAATTCAGTCATCAAGCACAGACAGAACAGCAAAACTGGGATAAAAGCTGGAAGTGATAGAAAGCCTTCCAGTAAATTAGCAAATATCTGCAAATCTGTAGAAAATTCATTGAAAAATAAATAAAAGAACTGCTATTTAATTCTAAGCTATATTACTCTAAACTATGCATTTTTCCCAGGGAAGATTGCTTTACAAATAATATTTTTTTTAAGTTATTTCTTACTATCTTACTTATTATTTTTTTCCCTTTTTGGCTGCAAAAGTAACATAGAAATTGCATTACGAATCTGCTTGGAATTCTATTTTGCATTCATCTTTCCATGTAAGTTTAATGGGTTGCATGAAACATTGTGGCTTGAAGGCTGGGGAGGAGATTACTATGAACTGAATGATGGCCACAACAATAAAGCTAATACAAAAACTAATAAAAATACAATATAGAAAAACAAAAATAATAGAAAAATCTAGCTAGTTGTAGTATTAGTGGGAGAAAAATGAACAAAGAAGAAAACAGAGCTGTTCATATATACATAAATATGCATATGAATTATTTATACAACTAATTATTAGAATCAGCTTTTTGTTTGCTTGATTTGTAGGAGTGTTTCTGTGGGACAGTTAAGAATGGCGGATGGAATAGCACTGTGATAAACCTGTATCTCACACCGCTGAGAAATCAGACTAGACAACATGCCTCCAAAAATCCCTGTGAAAAGGCATAAGGTTCTTGAGGGAAGGATGGAAAAACTCTCTTAAGTTGCACAAAACATTGTAGACTTACTCCAAACTGCATGACACTGGAATAGTCATCTGTACGTGAGAGGAAACACTGTGCTGTGGTCTCATGAGCAGCTGCGGCCAAGAATTAATGCTTTTTTAAATTCTGTCTTCGCTAGCTCTTTTGCTGCAAGAGTGGGTCAAAAAGCCAGTGGCACAGAGCCCTAAGGTTCGGCAGAAAAGAGGAGGATAGATGTACTAAAGCACTGCATACAGTTTCCCCACACATCCAAATTATTCCAGAGGTCTCGAGGAATTGGGACAGCAAGAATTATTCTCCCTCTAATCTGCTTGGCCTTGGTAAAACGTTCTTAGGAGGTATTCCTAGAAATTCCTAACTGTTGTGCACCTGCCTGCTCGTCGGTGACGATTCAGTTTGCTCATAATTGTGTGCATGTTGTTGTTGCTCTTGTGATTGTGGGAAATGGCACCTGAAGCTTCAAAAGTCAGTAAATCCATTCTGCAACAAATTGCAGATGCCTTGTGGACAAATTCAGGAAATGCAACCAAAAAGTTTATAGCGTGATTTTATATCATTTTTCCCAATAATATGTATGCTGTATTTGAATATGTATTACCAGCAGCAGCCTCCATTTCTGGCAGTTTGTGGTTAAATATCCCATAAACGCTAACACTTCTTCTATTCTGAACTCACTACAGTCATGCTGACAGACCAAATTACAGTATTTTATTATATTGCATCTTCACTGTGTATTTTATTTATCTCTGTTGTGCCTTCTAGTTTTTGGCTTCTATTCAAAACCTTTACCTGCATCCTCCTGCTGTTTGTCCTTCTGGCAAACTGTTCTGTTGTTTTTTTTTTCCTGCAGGTTTTTTGCTGTTATTGTTTTGTTTCCTTTTTTGCATTCAGACCAAAAGCTTTTCTTCTGTAAGCTACAAAGTTCATTTATTTCACAAGCTTAGGAAGACCCAATGACACCAAACTGTTTCCAAAACCCTAGACAGCTGCAAAGATAGTCCATGTATTAAATCACCAATTTTTACAGACTGTGAAACATTGCTTATAAATATGCTCTTTGTAGCATAAAGACAGCTTAATTCAGTAGTTAAATTTTGAAATTCATAATTTTAAATATGTATGTTGACTATAAGTAATACACAGTTCAACTGGTCTGTGTGCTGCCCATTTGCTATTTGTTGCAGCTTTGTGTCTTGGCTTTCTGTGGCTCATCACAGCTTCCAATAATATAGCATCCATAAAAGCTGGAACTTTTCATGGTACATCTAAGTTTCCTGCTTAATGTGACAGCTACATTGGCTTCCTTGTTTCTGAATTTCCTTGAAGGAGGACATTCTTCCTAGATTGAAAAGCTTTAACAATTAATGCCTTCATCTGGCAATACATTACACTGCATAGCTCCTAAAAGTAAGTACGTAGTCTTAAATTAATTTGGATTTTCCTTTACAGACTGAGACAGAGTCCAATCTCACCGCAGGAATGGAATAAACTTATTCCAGTTGTTGCATAGATACGAATGATCACTGAGCTTCGTTAGTTAATATTTAACTATCAATCTTCACAACCATTACAAAACCTGGTCTTACTTTACTGCTTCCAAATAGCTATTTAGCAACAACTTTTTCTTTATTTGCTTGCTTCTCTGGAAGATGATTTCCAGACTTCGGCTTTTTGAAAGAGATTTTACACATTTTGGTTTGGGCAAGGTTTAAGAATTGTAAGCACCTGAGTCAAGTAAGAAGAATATAGGTGGCAACAGCCCTCTGTTTCTGAAGCTTCCCACCACATGCTTGGAAACTTAAGTAACGGGAGTGAATTATACAGACTTTGAATCAACAACTCGTATCAGAGAAAGCCCTATGCTTTGCTGTAGTTGTTTTTATGGGACTACTGAGTTACTTCGCAGAACATACCTGGTTGATAAATTGCAGTGCTTGTGAAGAGCTAACTTCTCCCTGTGCCAGTAAAAGGTGATGACAAGCTGATAGTATGTTGATTATTTTCAACAGAAGCACTCTCATGCAGAGAGTGAGTGTACGGGGAGGCATGTAGGTTCCTGTCAGCCATATTCTGTCAATTGTCTCCTCTGCTCCTCAGCAGCAGCACAATATTCATTTTCACTCATGTTTTCCTGTTTTTCCCTCAGTTCTCTCTTTGTCCCATCTCTTCTACGTTACACAAGGCACAACTGAATGCATATACAAACACCTTCTACTATCTCTTGGTTTCATGATATATCTGCTTTTATGTTTGTTGTACTCTTTGGGGTGTACGGAGAACAGTGCTGATGGTAAACTTGTCCAGTCTCAGCAGGAAGCTGTTCCTTACAGCAATTATACCTGATGACTGCCTTTCCATTTTCCTTTAGCTTCTCATGAAATTGTATTCTCTGAAACCCTGTGAATTCTCTCTTAGAGTCCTACATAACTCAATGCATTCATCTCTTTTCCATCCATCATCTTTTTTCCATCATCTTTTTCATTTTGTTAGATATTTGGCTCATTTACTCATATATTACCTACTCCACTACTTTATATTTTTCCTCAGTATTTTGATTGTCATTTTCTTCAAAATTTCCAGGGTTTACATGAGATCAAGGTACACAACTTCCACTGATTTTAATAACTCCCATTAACTTTTATGTGAGTTTTCAGCTAACTCCCTGGCAACTCAGAAAATACAGGGTCTGGGTACCATTTATATTTTGTACTTTCTTTCAAGAGGAGTTTAGAATCACTTCTTAAAAAGAACAATCTTTTTAAAGCTTTTTCTGTTTTTGTGATCTGACATTACTCTGACTTTCAATAGCTGAGGGACCAAAGACATTTTCTTAGAGAAATTGAGTTCTGCAAATCCAGATTCAGAACAAATTAAGAAAGATGAGTCATTTGCCCTTGAGTCACAGCCAAATTTTGCCCTTGCTTTTTATCATTGCAGTGTATGGTGGTCTTCTTTCTTCTACTGCAGATGAGCACATCTTGAATAATGAATGACTCTGCCATCAGAAATATGCAAATCTTGCTCTTCATTTAAATATTTGGACATATCTATTTCAATTTCCTAAATCCTCTCTTCTAACTTGAGCTATAAATGATGCTAAGACAATTATCTAACTCTACCAGACTGCCTATTGTTCATTCAATAGAAACTCTTATTTTTATTGGAATGTCAAACTATTCCTGTGATTTTCACCTATCATTTCCTTAATCTTCCAGTGTTTCTGTATCTTAGTAATAAGCAAGGTGCCTACAGTTATAGAAGAAGGATGCTTTGTCTTAAAAAGTAATCTATTCTAAACAGATCATGTGATATAAACAAGAACAACAGGTGAGCTGTTAGGCTCATAGTCAAGGGAGTCAATCTATACCTTAATTGTTGTGTTCCTTCCAGCAAGACCCCAATCTACTGGCAGGTGGTTTTTTTTGCACCTTAATCATGCATCTCCTAAAGCATTTTCTCCAACTCTGGCTATATTTGTACACATTTCATTCCAAACATCAAGCTGTCTCTCACACAGCTACAAGGACTGATGCAATTGCAGACAGTCAGCTTATCCTCACCCAGCAGTTTACAAAATATGAACACTAGAAATACCTAGTACAAATGAGAACCTGAAGTCTCTATGCAAGGCCAGACTGTGATTATCCTTTTTGTAATTTCAAGGGGAAAAAAAACCACGAAGGATTTAAAATCATAATAAACTGGCAGCCAAAATGTCTGCTGTGATCCTGAATACTCCCCATGGAGCATGCTGGCAGAGCCCTGAGTCACCTTCCTGAGACTAGTGATGAAGCTGGCCATGAAGGAAAGATTTCAGACTCAAAAAAAGCCCAGATATTTGGATGAAAAAAACAGTTTTGCATCCCTATTTCATAGACATAATCTATGTAGTTTCACTTACTGTGAGCAAACAGGATTACATCCACTGTCTACTACTGCTTCTTAGTCAAATAAGCTGTGAAACTGGAGTTTCCCTGAATATAAAGTGACTAACGACCACAGTGACAGGTACAAGACACATCTTGTCTTCAAACTGCAAGGCTACACTGTAAACAGATTTTCAGCTATTAGCATTGATTGTCATTGGAGCTGAGGATATATGTCTCACTTATCCATATTTTTCAGTTTTTTCTCACCATTTTACAACTTTCTTTCCCTTTCTTTCTCTCTGAGACATTTAATCCACGTGAAAGAAAACTTTATTATAAAATTTGAGAGCACTGAAGAACGAATGTTTGCCAAAGTTATGCAGTTCCCAACATTTTCTATTCAACTACAGGAACTCTAAAAGCAGCACAATCAAACAAACACATAGCTAGATAAAGAAAACAAACATTGTAGGTGTGCAAAACAGATTGGCTGCAGCATAATTTATTTTCATTCTATAGCTCTTATTCGTATTATGTTAAAATTTAGCCTCCAGTCCTGAAAATTAGGCCAGACAGCTAAGTTTTTATTGGAGGTTTGCCTGGAGCAGCTTTTCAGGATCAGGGCCTGCCTCATCAGGTGGTCCCACCAACGTGAATTACACTAGATCAAAGCATATCTCTAATACAAATTTATCACAGCATGCACTCAAATATTTATCAAATGTTTCTTAGCATGGTAATTAGGTTAGCAATTCTCAGACTACACAATTTTAAGATATAATAGATTAAATGTTTTACCTGAGAAGCAGATTGCAGTCCTAGCAACTCTTAAAATACAGGATTTAATATGGTTCCAAAGTAGTAATCATTCATCTGCCAAGCGAATCCCACTTACTGACAGAGATTCCTACGCTACAAATGTATGGAAAATCCCCAGAATTCAATTACAAATATCAATACTTGCTATTCAGAGCAACAGCTCCAAAATAAAGCTCTTTAATTTCAGATTATAATTGAAAGTGTAACCAAATTATTGCACTCTGTCACTTCTGGCACCGCTGACAAACACAGGAACTAATCCTGTACCTGTTACTCGCATTAACATAAATGCAAGTAATCCCTTTCAAATTAAGAACGTGTAAATAAAGATTACCAGTGTAAGTAAAAATGACAAGATAGGGTGGATAAATCCCCTGAAATTGAATGATACAGTCCATTTAGTTTCTTTCTCTAAGGCATGTGGTTTCACATGCCTGGCTGAAACTAAAAATATGTGAGAACATAAAACCCTAAACAACAGACACTGCGTAAGGTGCAGTCAGCAGCCCTGATACTGGATGTTTGGTTTATGAAAAAAGCAGTCCCCGAGATCTCTCCGCATCCCTCACAGTTCACGTTCTCCCTGATAGAAGGCTCCTGACTGAAACACAGGGCTCAAGCTTATTAACGATTACTTAAGTAGATATTATCCTACTGCATGAGCAGTTCCTTTAGAGATGGAAACAAACATTTACAAGATCACACCTCTAATTCTCTCCTGTTTTTCTGCTTCTGTTTTACATCTTCACCCACAGTGACTAAGTCACAGCACAGATGACTTAACAAGAAAAGGCATTATATAACCAACAGGCTAACATACTACTGTTCCTCTTACAAAGGGCTCAATAAAAATGCTACAGATAAAAACTAGCTAGATTCAGGCTACATTTTTTTCCCAGCACACTTTCCATGATTTCCAGTCACCCTGAGCCATAAAGCATGCCTTGATCTGCCTCTGTGGCAGCTGGACTCCTTGTCAGTTCCCTTCACAGCCCAGTGCTGCAAAACACAGTCAGTTCTTCGCACGGCAAAACAAAGGAAATTCACGAGGTTAAAGGAAAAGTTTTGACTCCCTAATCCATAACATCACTCTCCAAAGAATATGCATTTTCATACAATTTGTTTAAAAAAATAAGCAAGCCATAACTAGATTGATAACGTGCTTTCTGTATGAGAGTAATAACTACATTTCACCAAAAATTGAATAAGTCTATCGTGTAAATGAAAGACTCCCTAAGCACACATTAGCAAGAGAGACTGTAGTAATCTATCATTTCAACAATCCCTGAACAACAGGATCTGCAAGTAACTTTGATAGAATAGACTATGACAGCTTCATAGGAATTATTACAAGTTGCATAGGCAAAAAGCTACAGGAATCAAAATAGGCTGCAAGCTGTTGTGTCAGTTCATGTATGATCAAGCATTGAAACTAGCCTAGCTAAAATCAGTGAGAGGATTCACTAGAACAAAAAGATAAAGTGGCAGTACAGGGATGAATGAATTGACCCTTATGAGATAACCATACTGAGAAAAACAAAGATTTTGTTACGTGAAAATATAACTAAAAGTCTTCACCCTCCAGAAAAAAAAGCAAAGCTGAGCACTGTACTCCTCATTACACAGCTACTGTTAAACACAGGACACACATACGTTCATGAACTTGAATAGGCCCTGTCAGCCTATTGGTCCTGTGAGCTAACCCTGAAAGAATAGAGAAGTCTGGATCTGTTTTTACAAGAATAAAGGCCCAAGTTATTAATGCATGGCATAGTCAGGTACAGAAGGAAATAGGTGTGTTAGCATTATTTGGAGCATAAATCTTTTACCCCTTATCTCTTGCATTTGTCCTTGTATATCATCTTATGCTGAAATAATCAGAAGAAATATACCAGGCAAGACAATGTTTGAAAACTGCACTAGTCTTCTCCTTGAGGAGGGATTCTGGTTTTAAGAAAATAATACTCAATTTCACAGAACTCTCAATAATTCACTTGCAGTGAAATACTTCAAAGATAGTGACAGCAGACAGTAAAAGTTGTCATTCTCCCTTGACTTCTCAGCAGAAGGGCTAAAAAGTCACCGTCTGTGAAAGTGAATTAGTAGAATTTATCTGCCAGCCCCTACTTGTGAATAGTCAGAGAGGAAATAATTTAGGAGAGTTTAGATATTCTTGTCTACAATAAAAAAAAATTGGCCTTTCATGTCAGTACTTAAGTTACTGTTAGCACTGGTGTATCCTACAATTAGAAAGCTGTTTACGTATTTGCAATTTTGCGTGAGTGAAAAACAAAACCAGAAAGTTAAAAAGGAAGAGTCGAAAGGAAGAACAGTATGCCACTGCAAAAGGCCAGTTTTGTATTTGCAGTATGCTGTCTAAATGTTGGCATCTTCACCTTAAATAAACAGTCCACTTATGCTTCCCTCTCCTCTGCTTATAGATCATTCCACATGTTACAAACAGCAGCAATTCAGAATGACACAGATCATTTCATCAGAACCTCACTGTGCTTGACAAGAGCTATTAAACAAGCCTTCCTCTTCCTCCTCCTAAGTTCAGCAAGAGCTTTGCTACAAAGTCCATGGGAATTAAAGGTGTCCCAATTTCCAGCACTGCCATAAGGTATAGGTATGGTTTACAACTCCAATGTATTATTGGAGATCCAGGCCACAAGCTGTTAATCTGAATGTAAACTGAAACCCAAAGCACCTTGATAATAATGGATTTACGTAAGCCATGCCAACTCTTTTCTACCTTTGTTTGAAATTTTGATCTTCCTTACTGCTATTTGTTAACGATGTCAGACAACTTACATATGTAAAGCAAACTGAAAATGAAGAAAGGCATGTGCCTGTGTAAAATATGATGTACTGGATGAACAGATCCTCTGCAGAAAGAGCTCTATGAAAATGTTAAAATGTTTGTATTTGCCAACCTGTTCTAATCCAGGATGCTGTGCTTTCCTGAGTTTCTGTTCCCACTCCCATGAAACTCATCATACACATTGATCTTCTAAAATGAGCATCCCCCTGTCTTACTCCCAGACTATTTTCTCCAACTGAGGTCAGTATCCGGTATGAAAAGCTTTAAACAGCAGCAGAGAGTTTGAGGCAATGCTACATTATCCTTTTTCACCTATGAAACGTTCTATTTTGCTGACTTCAATCCCTTTCATTGGCTTTGGCCTACACAGACGAAATGGTTTTCCATTCATGTGCCACTAAATCCACAAAGTTCCTCCCTCCCCCCTAAAGGAATAGGTATATTTGCTTAAAAAAAAAATGCAGAATGAGACAAATGCTGACTTAATATGGGCTAGCTACACAATTTTGGCTTTGGTGTTATTTGTAAAATAGTATTAGTGTTGGCAAGCCTGCTCCTTGTACCTTCTACCATATAGAAACTAGGGCACTCAGTCAGGAATTTATAGGCATTTGAAGTCACGTGTTTGACCCACACCTGCCCCTTCAGAGAACACTCTCTCTGAGAATCTTTCCCATAATCTATAGTGGGGATCTCAGGGAGACAGATATACTCCTGCAACTTTTCCTCCATTCAGCTCTCAGACCTCTAAATCAGCACTTCAGGTCTCACCTTCATTTCCCTAGTTTATGTGGTCCCCAATACATTTATAAAACAAATTGCAATTTACAATTAAAAAAAAAAAAAAAAAAATTAGAAGCTGAATACTGTTGAATGAGAATCTGTAATGCAGTGACTTAATCTCTCCAGAGAGTGAATTACTGGCACCAGGTCACAAGCTCAGTGTAGCCACTGAAGTGAGACCACAGCAGCAGGGTCAGACTCAAGAACTTGAGTCTTCATTCAAACACCTCCTATGAAAATCCAACTGTTTTGATTGAGTTTTTCTGCTGGCTGCTTCAGGGCAGTCACGTACAAGGTAGCTTTGGTCCAAAAACCCCATATTGTCACAGTATATATTAGCTCTGGAAAAAAGAAGCACTTAAACAGTCAGAGAGCTTTTAGACTGAAGTTGCTTTCTACCCAGAGCTCAGAGCAGAGCACAGAAGTTATGTCCGTTAAAATCAGCCTGCTCAGGCAGAGACAGCCTCTGTCACAGACTTATAGTTGCATGTTCATCTCTCCTGATAAATTTCAAATCAATTTCAGTGCACTAGATCTAATTTTGCAACAACAAAATGATTATAGGCAACTCAGTTAACCAAATTCCAACTGTTGGAAACAAGCCCTTTTCAAAAGTCCAACTCTCCAACTACTGCTTATTACAGCCAGAAGATCCTTGCTTTCCTTGTCTCACACTAGCTTTCTGACAATTCATGCATCATAGACTCCACTATGATCCTAAAGCACTAGTTTTTTAAAATTTTTTTGAGCTTTGTATACAATTTATACATCAGAATGATGACACTACTTCATGCGGAGCAATGAAAATTAAAAAAATCATTAAATTGTGAGAAAATGCTAGGAAACATCACAAAACTGCCCTGAGATGTATGTGCAGTACTGTGACAGCCAGGGCACATACTCGGTGTTGTCAAGAAGATGTGTGGTAAAATAGACACACGCACACACACACAAATTTGAAGCAGGAAGGGAAGCAGAAGCAGAAGCATTTGGGGCTCTGAGGAGGGTCTCTCGAATTAAAAAAATATGGGTTAGCATCAACCCTAAAGTATTTTGTTTCATTCTGAAGATTCTTTATCCTTCTTTTTTTTCCCCAAATAAATGAAAAACGTCATACCAAAAACCCCAAACCTCAGAAATCTTTGTTTGCTCAAATTCTCAAAGACCGTTTTTTTCTTTTCCAAAAAAGAAATGCTGCTAAATACTCAGTATCAGATGTTCCACTTCATTTTTCAACTTGCCTTCATTTTTTTCTGAGAAAACCATTTGCCAGCTTTGAGTCAAAGTTCGAAATGGTGTCAGTTGTTCAAAGATCCTTTTCCTGACGAGTACACTCTGAACAGTAAAAAGCACTGTCCAGGTCAATGTAGCAAGTATTTACATCCTCATACTTTACTCCCTTGCTTAATGATATGCTGCCATACTTGCACTGTCTTCATCTAAAGCCTCATTAACTCATTAGTGATTCTAAGGCACACAGAGAAGCTCACTTCGAAGCATATCAGAAACAGCTTTTCCAAAGAGCATCAGAAACATTTTTAGAATCAAATCAAACGTTTCCAGAAGGTACGATTAAATTCACCCGCGTTTCTTCTTAAACATTAGAAATAACAATACTGAAAGTTTTTGAGTCAACAATAATGCACTGTTATCTATACTTGAGTACAGCAAAGAGCATTTAGTAATGATTCTATTTTTAACATCTTGTATAAGTAATCTAGAAGCCACACACCAGGACTGAATGAATCCAATCCTTACAATACACCAGACAACTGAGGGTTAATATCTGCATCCCTGCTTCGCTCCTGCTCTCCTGTGCCAAGGTGCAACAAAGAGGCCTAGCTCCAGGTGATTCTCTGTGCCATATGTGCTGCATTTCCTGCACATGCTAGGAGCTGAGAACAGCATTACCAGGTTTACAGCTAGTTTGACTGTCGCACTTTTTATCAGTTTAAGCCTGCCCCCTCCTGTTGTTCAGACATTTTATTTAGTTTGCGTCTTCCGATGTCTCCACACCAAGAGCCATTAACAACATGCCCCCAGAAAAGCACAGGAGGAATGGAAGTATTCTGTGAGAGACTTACAGCCAAATTCAGCCCTTTGGAGAATCTGCTCACGGAAGCATGAAATTTTCACAGATGTCTGCATAGTGCAAGGGTAGCACGGCCGACTTGTTCTGCTGCCCTTGGTATTCAAGATACATTTTTCTGCATGGATCTGGGTTGGAGTGCAGGGGAGAGCTTCTCTTTCAGGGCATTTCAAAACATGAGTCAGCACGGTCATTTTAAATGGAGAAAACGCTTACCATACTGACCACATATGTTGAGCCTCGGCTTCTCCCAGTGGTCCAGCTGATCCTGAAGTCCCTTCTTCATTCGTATGTGAAAGGTACAGCATTTGATATGGCCTCAATTTTATGGCTTGATTTTAAGAGGCACAGCCGAGCTTCTCTGAAGCCACTCAGACTGATGAACCCATACTGAGCTCAGCTGTGGAAAGGCAACAATGAACACAGGAGGAAGAGGGGCTGTGGGCCACACTGCAGCCATGTTCCACAGAGCTTCAGCAGCACTGATGCTTGCATGGGAAACAAAAGGACAGGGCAGCAAGATTAGGCTAAACTTCCATCAGGGATTCATTCCTAGATGACAATTATTATTATAGCTACTGTGTACTATATCTTCTAGTGCAAGAACAGCCTGCATACAAAGGGCAGTTCCTCACAGAGCAGTCAGACTCATGGAACAAGCAATATTTACCAAGGTTTGCAGAGGCAAAGATACGGCTCGCTGGCAGCCAACAGTCCTCCAGCCACAACTTCCCCTTGGGATTTGGCATGGTGATGGTCTAAGCAGTGCCATAAACAAAAGAACAGTAAGATAAGATAAAGCCAGTGTTGCAGGCTAATCTGTTCTCAGATTAATTTGGAAACTAATTAAGACTAAGAGTTCACAGAAGCAACCAGCATCAGTAAATATTTTGTATATTACTAGCATCGTGAACCACATTTCTGCCTCTCCAAAGATCTTTATCCAAATCTCCCAAATACACTTTTAACTAAATCCAATGCATAAGCCTATTTTTAGGAATCAATTTATACGTCTTCAAAAATGTGGCTCAATGTCAACAGTGCTAACCCAAAAACTACAGCTTCTCGCAAAACAACATGCTTAACATCACAGAGCTGTTCTATTTCATTTCCACATTCTGGTCAGTAAGACTATTTTCTGACCCCTTTTATGTTATTAAATAATACTGAAACTCTTTTAAAGCCTAATTCTCATTTCATAAGAATTGACTGCAAAGTTGTCAGCTGAAGTTTGGAACCTATCACACTCTATTTATATCTAACATGCTGTAACACACGAAGACTTTTTATTTATTTTACCACCGGAAAAAGATCTGGCAATGTACATCTGTTTCACAGTAAAAACAAGATATTAATACTACACAGTAATTCAGCTGCTTCCCAGCCTTTGGGCAAACTTTGGTGTAATGAGCAGACTCCATTTTCATACTTGTAAATTCCTTAAGAGGAAGCTGGTAGAATTAACATGAGAATGTGTTCATTTTCATATAAGTTAGGCTGTGTAGATTTTTTTCCAAACAGATTTCCAGAGTAATAAATATAATCTTGTTGTAAAACTATACCCCACACTATGAGTTAAGTGTTGAGTGTGTGTTCATTAAAGATAATGCAGTAACTGAATATTATAATGGCACAAAATGGAATCCAGATACAATTCCAGCAGGTTACACAGGATGCTGATCACTGGGGAAAAAATTGTTTCAGAGAGCATATTAGTAACTCACAGCAGCACTGGGAAAATTAATAAACTATAAATTGTTTTTTGTACTGAACATATTGATATCCAAAAGAAGAGGAAGAAATTCCTTGCTACAGAAATTTACTCTGCTACACAGGAAATTTACCTTCTGTTGAATTTTCTGTTTCTCTTGGGAAAGCTCTTTAAATTATCAAGGTAGAGACTCAGTAGAAAGCTATTTAACATATAAGTTTTATTGATCATTTCTGCTTTCGGAGTGAAATTGTCCTCAGGTGCCTTGATTTCAGCTACTCGTGGCTCACCTTTAACTACTCCCCAGCTGTTCTTCCAGATCTCAGCACGGGTCAGATGAATGCAGGCTACAGGCACTGTTTCTGCAATTTGGAATGGGCTAAACAAATGTAACACCTCTGAACTTCCAGGACACTGGGAAAGGGCTTTGTGAAATGTAGGTCTTGAAATTATAGCCTAGGGAAGACTTAGCACGGACACTTTTGATGTACCCTCCATGGGTATCCTCAAACTACGGCTGACCTCCAAACACGCTGCCCACCGTGCACAGGACTGAGCTGACCCTGCCTGAGAAGACAGTTGTTTCAGGCTCCCAGTCAAGAATTTGGAAGCAACTGGCACAGCAACAGATCCTGGGAGCCAAAAATTCATTTGTTCAGTTGAGTGGATGAAAACCACTCCTTGTACCTAGGACCATGTGTAACATAACACGTTAATTGTTCTCCAGTTCCCCCTTGAAAAGAGTGGTGTTCTTCCTTAAACAAGTGAGCGCAAACAACCGCAAACAAAAGGCAAAAGATTGTGAGCAAGATGTTCTGGGACACAAAGAGTTAATTCTTCAACAATAAATTCTATCACCATTCAGAGATGATCTACATAGTTCAGGCTATAATGTAACATGCTACTCTTAAAGGAAGTTGTCAGTGTCTGATGGGGTTTTATTACAATTGCTCACTATAAAACGCACTATTTAATTACTGGCATGAAAGTGATTCTAGCATAAAGTAAGAAGGGGAAACGAGACCTCTCCACCTTTTTAACAGTTAATGCACTTGTGCATGTAAAAATACAATGCTTTTTCATATGTATTTTTAATGATGCGCTGCATTATCTATGGGATATATTTTCTATGTTGATCTCCTTAGATATGATGCTGTATCTAAAGCAATATATGACCACAACATATAATTTAAATAAATCTAAAATTGTTGAGATACAGGTCAAGAAGAGATTAGTGATTTTGTGAGCAACTTAACAGCCCATTAAATGGCACACAGCTAAGTGCTCAGCTTCTAAAATACATGATCTTTCCTAAGACATTTCAAGTTGAACTTCTAAGATAAGGCATCTATTTCTTAACAGCTAAATTAACACTTCTGCAATGTCACGTATAATCTGGAACTTTACATTTTTTAACCAGTAAACCAGATTACAAAGCATCCATTCTGCAAGAGTATACAGATACCATAATATAGTCAAAATAAACTAACACAGAACATAATGACAGGAAACACAAATATTTTTAGGAGTCAGCTTTTCAACAAAGCAGAGTGCAAGTCAGAGTTTGACAGAATTTTCTTGGTGTGCATTTAGAGTCTACAAACTGTAAACATACATGGCTGCGTGGTATTTGTATTCACTACTGAAGAAAGAACTGAACACAATGTGGATTGTCTCAACCCTACTGAAAACTGTTGTTCTGGGACAACTACATCTGTAAGGAAAGTAGTATTGTTTGGAAAGAGGCCAGATCAGACAAATGGCACAGA
Source organism: Phasianus colchicus (assembly GCF_987193195.1). Lineage (NCBI taxonomy): Eukaryota > Metazoa > Chordata > Aves > Galliformes > Phasianidae > Phasianus > Phasianus colchicus. The sequence goes on from NC_143442.1 coordinate 20,218,987, forward strand.
AAAGGGAATCAGTAAAATGTTCAGTGGTGGGAAGTTTCAGTGGCAGTGTAACACTTAACGGACAAAGTAAGTGGTCAGTACCTTGAGCTTCTGATATTGCCAAAAAAAAAAAAAAAAAAAGGTATGGACAAACAATACATTTTTCTAAATTACACCCAATAAATACAATAATTTATGTTTCCGAGAAAGAAATCTGAAATGTTTACTGGCAGTATAAAAATGCATGGTTCATTTTAATGTACAATCAGAAATATTTTACTGTGTTTTCCAAATGAGTATATTACGTATGTTAAAAAAAAAAACTTCTTACCTTCTTTAATTTTTTTTTTTTTTTATGAGAGTAATGTGATTCCTATTATTTTCATGAGCTTCCATAAATTTCATCTTTTTAACTGTGATAAAAATATGAAACAGATTCAGTGCAGGAGCACCATCAGCAGACTATGCACTTCATATCACTCTTCCTTATTTCATGTAATGCTGCTCGCAAAAATCTGAGATAAACAGACACCGTCTGATTTTTCATGCACTGAGTTTATGGATGTTCAGTAAAACCCAACATGAAGATTTAATCAGATGCAATCAAGCTATCAAAAAGTGAGTCAAGCAGACCTGGTTTTGTTGCCAACAACACAAAAAATGCTGATGTGACTCCACCGTCCAGCCACTCTGATTCCCAGTTTGAGAGACTAGAGGAGATGGATGAATCCGAGAAACAAGTTCTGTGACTCATCCATACTGCTCTGGGAGATGGGTGGCAGTCAGTCACGCAACAAGCATCTGCTGAGACATCAGCAGGAACACAGCTGAACTACAGTGAAAGCAATTATCTTCTGCAGACCCTCTGAACAGATTAGAAGAAATATTTAATAGAATCATAGAATCAGTCAGGTTGGAAAAGACCTTAAAGATCATCAAGTCCAACCACAACCTAACCATATTCATTAATAAAAGTTTTTGTCAAGACATGATGTGTTCTCAAGACCATTATGTCATAACAGCAACACTTCTTTGTACTGGAGATTTCTACATATACTTGATCATAAATCAGTGCACATCTGTACACGTGTTCAAGCTCTTCTATGGGGGAACCATCCAACAGTAGAGGCTACGCAGAAGGATTATCTGCACTGCCTGAAGGCTAACATCCAGGAACTCTGGATACTGATACTGAAAAATGTGTATTATCACAGGAAGATCTGTGACTGTGTGGCATGAAGTGATCAGAATCACAGAATCACAGAATGGCCAGGGTTGGAAGGGACCTCAAAGATCACAAATCTCCAACCACCCTGCCACATGCAGGGCCACCAACCTCCCCATTTAATGTTAGACCAGGCTGCCCAGGGCCCCATCCAATCTGGCCTTGAATGGGGCATCCATAACCTCGCTGGGCAGCCTGTTCCAGCACCTCACCACTCTCATAGTAATGAACTTCCTCCTGACATCCAACCTAAATCTTCCCTTCCTCAACTTAAAACCATTTCCCCTTGTCCTTTCAAAGAGTTGATTCCAGAGGTCCTTGCAATCAGGACTCCTGCAAATATTTCCATATTAAACCTAAGTAATGTGTCTGTACATAGTTTCTGCACTGGATCCTACCCAGCTCAAACACATGGGTAATATGGATCCCGCTGTGCCAGTCATCATGCTACACAATTACTTTCATTTGTGCTTCCACAAATAAAGAATTTAAAACGTTACCTCCAGTATGAAATCCATTTTTGTTGTTAGGAATATTTCCTTGCCTGGTGACATAGGAACAATCGGTATATCATTAGGTGGAAAAAACAACTAAAACATTTCTCAGAACTAACTGTCATCTCAAGGAACAAAACTACTGCTGCATGGAGCTACGAGCACATTTATTTGTGTTACAACCAAATGCACCATCCTCATCAAAATGATGACTAGACAGGACTAGTCTCTCTTTTACCACTGTGCCAATGAAAGGCGGAAAAAACTGCTGTGCTTCCAGATCCATGTTGTCTCATGTCCTTCTGCTCCCCTATCTGTATCCATCTGTCACCTCTCATCTTACACTATACAAATTCTGAGGACCAGGGACGGCCTCTTTTGCACCAACCAAAGTAAAGCCCTCTGAAGGACTAGGACTCCTGAGAACGGAGAAAAGCATTGCAGACCGCAGCAAAGCATGGCTGTGGTAAGAGCAGCTGTCTTTGTCAGCAGAACTTCTCTTACTGCAGAAGGGAGAAAAACCCCACCAGGCCTTTCTTCCCACACGTGCCTGCTTACATCCTTTCTTAACAAAACAGTGTCAGCTTGACATGGAGGCAGACATTCCAAGGTACACATCAGTGTCTCACACAAAGCCCGTCTAATACTCAACCAGTTTCTTTCCTTCTCATCAGAAAAATAACAAGGTAAGGCTTTAAGAGATCTTGCAAATAAAACCAACCAAACAAGCAAAAGAGTCAAAACAATTGCTGAGCCAATCCAGAGCCTATCATATTTAAAATAAATGTTAAATTTACTTTCATGAACTTTGATAAAGATCTGATGTTACAAAGAAAAACAGGCTTTTGCTGAAATCAGTCAAGTCACCCCAGTAAGAAACAGAGCACTCCTTCAGTCCCACCACTGAGTTATTCTGCCATTCCCAGCCACCTGCTGGCAGTTCACACTCCCTCTCCCAGCTGCCTTCCTGGAAACCTAACATACTCCAGCTGTTCTGCAGTCCCAGGCCTTAACCCTTGTATTCCCATACAGCTAAGTACTTAGTATCTTTGCTGCACCTTCACTTTTCCCAGGTGTAACACTATTATATGAAGGCTAATGCAGCAATGACAGCAGAGTAGCAAAGTCCTAGGCTGCAGCAACTGAGGACTTGCTCAAATGCAACAATCATAAGCACAGAAATAAAGGAAAAAAACTGCTTACCTTCAGAAGGCCTCAGGGATCTCCAGCAGGATCAGAAGTCAAGGAAAAGTCCTCTAACGTCTTTATGAAAATGAAAATAATAATAATAATAATAATAATAATAATACTCTTGTTTTGATTTCACTGATCCAAAGGAAAGCGCATCATGAGAATTTCATATGCATCTTCTTGTCCACCAGTCTGTTCCCAAATTCTGAGGTCAGACACAATGAGTACTTAACCTTCAGCTCCACCCACGAACCAGGCAGTGAGAAAAAGGGTAAATATGTTACTGCTGCCACAAACTCTTCAGGCTTCTCTTTGCCCATAAGGACATGAATGAGATACAGGATCTGATTTGGAATTCCTCTGCAATCAAGTATAAGTTAGTCCTGTTTCCTTTTACCTTTTGCGGTTTGGGACTTTTAGATCTTGCCTCTTAAGCATTCTTAAATTGAGAGGCACTCTGAAACTTTCTGCTATGATATGATCATGTTGTGAAAGAAGAGTCTGTGTTGTCTGCCAGCCAAAATGCAACTGGCTTTCAAGACAGTTAAGATGGCAGTCACTTGGAGTTTTGGGATATGCCTCATTTGAAAAACCTAATATTATTTTTTCTTCCATGGGAAAACTTGAGAGGTACTGATTTAAACCCTGAGTTACAAACCTCTCCATTTTTTTGCTATTTGAAAGAAATTTCTATTTGTTCTGGCTCTTTAGGGAAATCTGTAGGAACATTGGAAACATGAATTTCCTCAATTTTACTCAAATTTTATCCTCTTATGGAACTTAATATGCTCATAAAGTAATCTTTAAGTGACAGATTCATAAAATGGGTGCCAGTCCAAGGCCCAGGGATACAGAGCAAGAGACATGACTATATCTGTTTACCCTTTTGAACAACTGGTGACCATACAGTCAGCCAGGCTTATGGTGATGCTCACATCCTTCCGATATACTGTTCAACAATGAAGTTCAACAGACTTGCTTTACCGCATTCCTGAAAATCACCGTCTCAACTTCCAAGAGCAGAATCCGGTCTATAAAAGGTGCTAAGTAAGGCACCAAGAGGTACTCAAAAGATCTGCTCTCTGAGCTAGCTGGCATTTTTCTGATTTTCTTTCTTTTTTTTTTTTTGTTCTTACTCAGATGGCTTCAAATGGTGATTTGGGCAGCTGGAACCTGGGGGCATATTTGCTTCATTACATATATTATTTAGTCAGCTGGAGCTGATTTTTTGTTAATATACAGATGGATACAGAAAACCTTCAAAGACCTTACAAATGTATTTTGTTTTAAATGAAAATACCACGCTGGTATCATTAATAGCCAAACTAGCCTGTTTCTCTTAGCATTCTATGCCTGATATGCCAATAATCTCCAGGCTTTATTTTGCCTGATATAAATTTTCATTAAGCCTGAGGAGGGCTCTTTCTGTCTTTCCTGACTGATTCGGGTTTAATTGGCCTCTAAGGATAGTAAGCTGCTTGAGGGTTCTTTTAGAATCTGTGTTTCTCTGCTGCTTTGCCAAATATTTTTTTTATTATTATTATTTTATCCAGCAGTTTGTTTCCATCAGCTGCTTTCCCCCATTTTCCCTGCCAGAGACAAAGCTGCTACATTTTTCTCTCATCATATTTCACAAACACCCCCCCATCAGTGTTCTCTGAAGACACTATTTTTCAGGTAGCTCCACCTTTTCTTTCCAAGTCTTTTATGTCCTAGAAAACGTTTGGTTAAAAGATCTTTGCACATTGTCTCCATTCTAATCTACCTGAACATCCATAATAGATGTGTGGGCTGACCACACTATTTAACCTCTTTGCAGCAAGGCCAAGCTGAGTATAATGAAGTCAGAACACAACTGAATTTGATATAGAGACAGCATGAGGGAAAAAAAAAAAAAAAAGATAACTATAAGAAACTCAAAATAAAGAATTTTGTCATAATTGTGCAATTTCCTGATTTTTTATTCTCTTCAGTGTGGGTACAGAAGCCCCTATTTCAGCAACATATTTCCATGAGCACTACTAAATCTATTATTTGCCTGCTGTATTTCTAATTGTGCTTTCATCATTTCAGAAATAGTGCCATTCTTCCACAGCAATTAGCAGTTTTTTAAGCTGCTAGCTCCCGCTTTGCTTCATCGGGCTCTATTTGCAGCCAGTAGTCCTCTACACATCTTTTTTCTTTTCTAAAAGTACATTTCCAATCATAAAGTTTGCGGCCATCTACTCAGAGATGATCAAAACATCCAAATCAATGGCCATTCCAATGGCTGATTAGTCTGACAGCCAAGCTTTGCCTAAGAGAGGTTCTGACCTGTTTCATGTGATATTCGGGTTTTCAGTAAACTACAGACTTTGAACCATGACATTCTCAAATAGGCTGTGGGCTGCTGTGATTGTGTCATTATTTTTATGTTCAAGAGCCTTTAAAAATGGAAGACGCAGCTCTTGTAGGATTTGGTGAAGTTCTGGATAACACTGGCAGAAACTATTTTGGGAAGACTGGTGCAAAAGTCAATAGATTACTGCATAACATTTTCTATGCCAGAGAACTTAGGTATGCACGGGAAGGATAAAAATATATATAATCTGTACCTTCTGTAGCAGAGACTGAAGCCAGAAGAATGGATTCCAGGAAGATAAAAAGAGAAGGGACAGAGAGATAAAGTGTTAAGATGGACTGAGAGATAGCTGACAGAAGCTGTCTGCTTCTGACTCAGATGTAGTAGATGTTTTCCATTAAAACAGCTGTCCCAAATTAACACTCTGAATGAAATTCTGTATCCACTGAACATCAATGAAGACAAAATTCCTTGGGAAAAAAAAATTGTAAACTTTAAATTAAAACCAAATAACTGGATAGGTGTTTAAGACTGCCATTGGATGACTTTCTGTAGTCTTTCTTGAAATGGAGAAAAACATTGAAGTGAGTAGCTAAATACAAGTTTAACTATTTCATGCAAACATTTATGCTTAGCTGGCTGATTAGAAGCAGAAGAGCATGGTCTCCTAGTTTGCATGCCTATAACCAAACTTGGACCTTTTCACTATCGTTGTCTCCCTCAGAACACACAGTTTTCATATTCCAAGAAGCAGGAATCCATCATAATAAGGAGCAGTATTTCATGGTCTTGGTAGATTTACATATACAAAGATAAATCAAAAGATACACGATCTCGTTTATAAACTCAGTGAACATCAAATACTGTACCTGTGTGTCAGACTGTTTCTGAAGCCTTGGCTTGACAGGACCACACTTTGCTCTGCACACACTCAATTGACAAATTGCGAGCTGTGCTGCCAAATACAGAAGAAGAAAAGAGCAGAAAACTTTTGGCCGCAGTCATCTTTTCCAGCTGTCACTGCTTCAAGTGCTCCTTAGATTAAGCACAGGTTAAATTATACTGAAAAGGAAATGTCATTTCAAATTGCAGGGATCACTAATATGTACTAACAATGCTCTAGAAAAACAAATCACATTATGCACGCGTTCACCAGTCTTTAAGCATTCAGCCTGCAAACTGTTTACATTCAATATGACAAATGTGTGGGGGTTTTTTTGTTTGTTTTGTTTTTAGATTAGGTAACTTTATAATTATTTTTAAAATGCATTGTAATGTTTTACAATTATCTGCATGCTCTGACTCCAAAATCTACGATCCCTTCTTAACATACCTGGTGCTGAACTTCAAAACCAGCCTGTTTCTAAGCTATGGAAAAGGTTGTGACCATTAGGACATAATTTAGAGCTCAAAATAATGAAGATGTTTCATTTGTTCTGTAGTGTAACACTGAAGGGAGCTTTATAAGTAAATCCCTTACTACTGTCATAAATGTGGATGTAAGCCTAACTGAATGAAAACATAAAACTTGTTTGCAATCAATAAATTATGAGTGCACATATTTAATTACACTTTTAAATGAAAATTATGGTTTTGCTTACTTGTGGAGGCTTTGCAGTATGAAGTTACATAGATGGGGTAATCTAACTTTGTGCCGCTTTTAAAGCCCATGCTGTGACTGAACACAATCATCCACAAATAGCTCATCTACCTTATTTAACCTCACAGAGGTCAAGGCTGCTCACAGTGACACCGGACCACAGCTAACTCCTGGCTCCATATTCAGTTTATTTTTCACACTGTGCCTCTTACACACACACCAGAACAAAGTTTTGACCACTTTTACCACAGAGTTTTCCGTCTGCGGCAGATAAACGAGGCTGACAGACAGGAGGCACCTGTTGCTCTTACTCAAGAAAGCAGGAGGAGCCGAGAGGCTTCTCAGAAATTCGGAGAGCTGAGGGCGAGGCGTAGCAATGCTGAAAACACAGGCAGTGAGAGGGCTAAGGCTGGGAGGTGACAGTTCACCCCCTGTGCCTGCTCCTGAAGCCTCTGTGCTGATGTCTGGTATCATGCACACTGAGAGGAAAAGCTGTAAAATATGCCACGTCCTGCTATTTTAATCCTTCATGTAAATATCGAGTAGGAGAGATTGTGCTTTTCTATTCTTTCTTTTTTTGTTTTTCTTTTCCCCTTAAGGAAGAGAAGTCCTGAAATGACTTAAGTATTGACATCTTTTTAAAAGGTGTGTTATTTAGAGAAGGGACTTGAATAGCTCCTTTGGAAGCATTTCAAGCTGTTAAATAATTATGTATTTAGGACACACTATATTTAGAAAAAACATCTATGAATGTACACAGCAAAATTACTACTAAATCCTGTTATCTCAGGCAGTACCTCTGGCATAAATAACCACAGAATTATAGGCTTTTTTTCTTTTTTTTTCCTTCCCACGCCCCCCCTGGAGTTCAGCTAAGAAAGGAAGATTTGGGCTGTGTGTGACAGTGCTCACATCCGCAGTCCCTCGTGTGGCTCCGAAACTAAGCCAGAACCCACATACCTGCAACTCCAGCCCACACTGCCCTCAGCCCCTGCAGGGCCCCGATCACCCCTATGGGGGAAAGGATGGAAGGAAGAGGCTCTTACACTAGGCTGCGTGTTTCCCCCCCCCAGAGCCCAGACCCTTACCAAAAGGCAGGACCTGGTGCTTAATTTTCAATCCACTTTCTAAACCCTGCTGTTTCTGTATTTTAAATGAAGTGGTAGGATTCAACTAAGGCACCT